>NC_090444.1:1787018962-1787647304 GCF_031143425.1 Pleurodeles waltl | reverse complement strand
GGGCCTCTACCACAAACATAACTTCCCATCTTCATTTGTTAGTCCATTAGCTAAGAAAAACTCTGTGACATGTTGTCTACAGTTTTCTGGGATATTTACTGGTTGTGCGTTAGCCATTATCAAAAGATAGGAATCAGGGTTGGGAACACCAACTGGCGAAATCCTTTTATGGTTCAAGCTTGAACAACCTACTATCTAGATAGGTACTTCCTAATTAGCTGAGTAGGATTTTTCATGAAGACCATGGACGTCTGCGTATAAGGTAATTAGGGTACCTTTAGCATGTGTGAGAAAGAGATACTCAGGAAACCTGTAAAATGAGTGCCTCACCAATGTTGGTGGTGTCCTTCTGTAGGACTCTTGTCATGGGGAAGAAAATTGCTGGTTTTGGGAGACAGCACCACTGCTTGTGAGTGACTGAGTCGATCCCACTCAGTTTGGCAGCTGTTGGCCTAGCCTTTTCAGCTATCTATCAGCACCTCACCCAAACCTAGAAAGTAAAGGTGATTTGCGGCAGCCTGATGCATGACACTCTGTGACTCCTCAGGGAAGTCGTGGTTGGCATATCTTACTGCTTTCTCTCATTAGCATTGGTCTCACACACATATAGTAAGATAAAGAAATGCAGGGCAGTTTTCAATGCATTTATTGAAAAGACTGTAATCTACGATAAAACATATGAGCTGTGATGATTAGGAAGATGAAACATAGCATAATTAGGATTGGTACCATGAGTGAAAAGAAAATAGACAACCCCAGCATATTGGAATAAACATGTACCCACAGATCTAGCTTCCAAGCTAGAGCAGGGCAGTGATAGCCCTAATCTGCCAGTACTTAATCCATGGAAGGAACACCCAACCCCATTACCTGAAAACAGGGGTCTGCCTGCTGTCTCCTCGGTTGGTTGCAGAGACATGGCTGAGGTCATCAAACTAGCAGTGATATGGCATACAACATGGATGGATCTCCTGGCTGGAAAGATATCTCTACTCTTCTCTGGTGTGTGTGATATTTTTATAACAACACACTTCTGGTGGCAATACTAGATAATCATGTTTCATACTGGGCAGCCTTGGGCAGAGGTACACTATGAAATGTTATGCACTGAAAGTAAGAAGAAAGCTTTCACAGAATAACAGCTGATTAGAGAAAATAAGACATCCCCTTTAAAAGCAGACAATGCTAAAATGAATTAAAATGATTAAATTGAGTAGAGAATGTAACTAGGTAAAAAGGCACAAGCTACAAGCATAGGCTAAAACGCATGTGCCCAAGCAAGGCATTAAAATGAACCCATGACACAACACTGTTATTAAATTCTGAATTTATGCAGATAATAATCTGCTATATGTTAATGACCCTATGCATATCTTTCCTGTTGTAATAAATATTATAAATACGTAAGCATCAGTAACAGGAAATACATTGAATGTTAAAACTCAGGACCAGGTTTAGGCCCTCATTATGAACTTGGCGGTAATCACCACCGATTGCCATGGCAACGGTGAACAGAAGACCGCTAGTGGCGGTAGACTGCACACCGCCGAATAATGATGCTAAAAAGTTAAACCTTCAAAAATTCTGCAACCTCCACCCACCGCCAGGGCCTACGACGGCACAAAGGCAGTACACCCCACCCCATCACCACCATGCAGACAAATTCTCTACCCACTAAATAATGATGCACAAATCAGCGTGGCGGATAGTGAATGCTGAACAACCATTTGGCGGTACAGACTGCCACGGCCAGCAATGGGACCAACCAACAACAAATGCACACATTGGCAAGTTTGAAACCCACACATCTTATACACATCCACAACACTATAAAACACTCACATACACACCCCACAATCCTTGCATCATCAATAGCACAACAGATATTGACAACACAACACGCATACACTGAACATCACACAAGTCACACACACAAATACACCACCAAAACACATTCATACCCCAAACACCATCACAAGCCACACACACAACCACACAACAGAACCCTCACCAATATGCCCACAACACACCACCCACAGCACACACCATGGCACCCCCTAAGCATCCCGCTTCACAGACAGGGAGCATAGACCATGGTGGATTAAATACTCAGGGTCGAGCCACAACTATTCGGGGCTCAGGTGCAGCAGACACCTGTGGCCAGGAAGATGGAGCTATGGCAGCGGATAGTCAACAAGGTCAACGCAGTGGGAAACCATCCACGCACAAGGGATGACTTCCGAAAGAGTTGGAATGACCTGCGCAGGAAGGTTCAGTCAATGGCATCCAGGCACAACATCGCTGTACGGAAGACTGGTGGTGGTCCTCCACCTACTCTCCCTGAATACACAGACTGGGAGGAGAAGGTCCTGGCTATCCTGCACCAGGAGGGCCTCACCAGACTCACTGGAGGACTGGACTCGGGTAAGTCAAATACAATACCTTAACAGTCACCACACCTATAATGCATGTATCACCCCACCCCTCTCACTACCACCAGAACCCCATCCCCTACCCAGTCCACAAAACCCACATCCAACTTCCCTGCATGCCCACAATCCCACAAACAGACCTCCATCCAGCCCTCTGTGCACAGTCCCCTACCCCTTCATGAATTCCCAGCGGCACTACAGCACCCACAATGCACCTCCACCCCCCATATAAAATGCAACTAAATGTACACAAAGGGACCTTGCATGCCATGACAGGGGGATATAACCATAAAAGAGTGCAGGGCAGTGCAGCAATCGCCGATAAAGTACCTGACACCCACCTGTCTATTCCCCCACAAACAGGCACCACCACCCAGCCAGAGACGTCTAGGAGTGCCAGCGCTCCACCTGAAGACAGAGACCCCACTCAGGAGAGTGCAGAGGGATGTCTGGAAATAGAGGAACTCCCTGGCCGATCACACAGTCCTGGACTGTCACCCTACAGCAGCCCCACCCAGGATATTACTGACACCCCTACCACCCAGCCACCATCATCAGCTCTGGCCAAACAACCCCACACCAGTGTCTCCCGACCACGGACTGGCAGCCCACATGTACAGAGGCCAGAGTCTCTACCCACCAACAGGCAGGATGATGAAGGGCCAACTGCAAGTGGGACTGCCAGACCTGTGCCAGGGACAGAGGCACAGGGGGCTAGGACCAGTGGGAGGGCATCAGTGGCCCAAGGGTGTGGCCAAAGGATGGATGCAGCAGCCCAGGAGGTGATTTCTGAGGTCTTGGGAGCATACCACCATACCCAGGACAGGATGGGCCAGATCCTGGCCACCCTGGAGCAGAATCAAAGGCTGCAGATAGCACACCACCAGGAGGCCATGGAGCAATGGAAAGATTTCAATGCCATGATGGCCTCCGTTGCAGGGGTGCTGCAGCACCAGTACCACAGCCAGTCTGAGACCTCCACCCACCTGCCAGCCCCGACCAGTAGCCAGGACACTGCCCTGCCATCTACAGCTGCAGCAGCTACCGGAGGACACACAGGAAACCAGCACCCCTACCCCTGCAGCCCAGCTGCACATTTCGCAAACGTGCCCTCAGACCCAGATAAGCCACTGAAACACCAGCCAAGACCAAGCCCAGCGCCAGGAAGTGACTCTGCCCTGAACAGTCTCCCTTGTGTGCCACTGAGCTACCTTGTTGACATGACACTGCCATCACACCACCTTCCAATGGCCACATGGACCAAAACCCAGTGCTACCAACAGCTGAGCATATGTACCTGAGTATGTATTTGCATCATGTGCCCACTCCCTTTTCAGTGTCCCAACACTTATGTATATTTTGCCATTCAATAAATACACCTATGCACTCAAATGTCCCTCGTCAATATGAGATATGAATTGTGAGTGTGTATGCATTAGCGAGTTAATATCATAATCACACCTTTATTGCAAGAGGGGATCTAACGAACTGTAGTGTCTGAAGTATGTCACACTGTACATAATATTGGATTTCCTGGCACATGCCACTTCAGTCATCATTTAGAATTGTCACTGACAGTAGACACCACTGTACTTATTACATGAGTCAGGCTGAAACTGCAGTGAATACATCAGCATCATTGAACAGTACCTTTGAGTCACTGGAAGTAGAAGCGAATTAGCTGGGTCCTGGAGATGAGCTATTCCCCCTCTTCTTCCTCACCGTCACTCTCATCCCCTCTCTGAGGTTGCAGGGCTGTTGGACAGCACCCTACTCTTCCAGAAGTGGGATAGCTCTCCTCACAGCCAAGTTGTGCAGCATGCAGCAGGCCACCACTATCTTACACACCTTGTCAGGGACATAGCACAGGGATTCCCCAGAGAGATGGAGGTAACAAAATCTAGCCTTCATGAGAACTACAGTGTGCACAATCACCCTTCTAGTACATCCATGGGCCTCAATATAATTCCTCTCTGCATCTGTCCTTTGATTCCTCACAGGTGTCAGGAGCCATTGCAAGTTGGGGTAACCAGAATCACCTGCATAAGTGGGCAGAAGAAGACTTTAACAAACTGCCCTTACTTGCATACAGCCTGGCTGTCAGCTATGTACTGATCCAGTGTTATACACACTCACCTATGAGCCAACCTCTGTCCCCTTGTAGTTGTTCCATCAGGTGTGGCACACTGCTGTTTCTCAGGACAAATTAATCATGTACTGATCCTGGGAACCTGGCATTGACATGTGATATGTACTGATCAGCAATACACACCGATTGTACATTCATGGAGTGATAGTTCTTCCAATTCCTATACACCTGTTCATTCACTCTTGGGAGTATGAGAGCAATGTGGGTTCCATCAATGGCACCTATCACATGGGGCATATTCGCGACGGCATAAAATCCAGATTTGATGGGGGGAAGTTCAGCCCTTTGGGAAAACTGGACATATGTTTGCAAGTGTTGAACGTAGGCATCCAGGAATTTGGACAGGATGTGGCTGAGCATTGGCTGTGAGACCCCTGAAGCCATGCCCACTGTCACCTGAATTGAGCCCGTAGTCAAAAAATTGAGCACAGATAGCACTTACACAGTTGTAGGGATGGCATGCTGATTTCGATTTGCCGGTTTCAGAACAGGATCCATTAATGCACAGAGGTCATGGATTGTTGCTCTATTGATTCTGTAGGTGATAATGATGTGACGTTCCTCCATAGTATCCAGATGTACCAGAGCTCTGTACATAGATGGGGCCCCCCCTCACCACATTGGTCTGTACCTATGGGGGAGGAAAGAACATCTTCTGAGTGTCAACTTACACTTGCATCCCATGATGTCACTGTATTTTTCAAAATGCGACAAGTAGGTAACACACACAAACGGAAAGTATGAGGTACACCTTCAGGCAAATGTGTGCTGAGTTAACTCTGTCATAAGGGCATCACAGAGTAGAAACACTTCCAAAGATGGGTACATGTGAGGATTATAGAATGATGTCAGCAAGGGGCGAAGGGGAGATAGATTGGGACCCTGGATGAGGCCCCTGGCCAGGCTATAGAGACGTGGTGTTAGCAAAATGGCAGCCTCCTGCCATCCAGGTACGATAGAGTGGAAGTGACTTCATTCCGCTGGCGTTTGTCATCATGGCGGAAGGCGGTGTTCACCGCTGTGCACCTGATCATTGAATTACATGGTTGTCAATGGGGAAGCTGGGCCAATCATGATCGCTGCCGGCATTGATGGAGCATACTGCCACGGTACCTCCACCATTTTGTCAAACCCTTGACACTTGACTCCTGATTTTCGTGAAGGCTAGTACTCCATTGTGTGTGCTGTTGTGTCCTGACTCTGGTCCCTGAAATGGCACGTGTTACAGGGGAATGGGCCCCAGCCTTCACCGCGGAGGAGCTGGAGAAGCTGGTGGATGGTCCTACCCCTATTTGTGAAGTTGTATGGGCGACCAGAGGAGCATGTGAGTTGGCATTTGTCATCCTTAGATGCGTGTGATTGTGGCGGATGCCTGTATGCATGTGGGTTCAATGTGTGACTGCCCATACGTAGATTATCTGGTACGTTCTGCCTGTGAGTTGAAAACATGCCTGTCAACAATGGCCGTTCCATATGAAACAACACAGCACTTGTATTCGGTGCACACATACTGACGTCTGTTTATTTTCTCTGTGTGTCCCATGCAGGTCAGCGCCCATCAAAAGAAAGGCCTGTGGCAAGCCATCGCCAAGGAGGTATGGACCCTGGGGGTCTACAACTGGCAGAGCACCCACTGTAGGAAGAGGTGGAAGGACCTGAGGCGCTGGGCCAAGAAGACAGGACCCCTGTGCTCTTGTGACCTTTCTGTACATTAGCATCATCTGGCAAGGGAGCTGAGGCACCAGCGAGTGGGGATGCAGCAGCCCACTGTTCCAAGGAGGCAGAGTTGAGTGACGCTAAGGGGACCAGTGGGTTGGAGGGCGAAGGGAGTACCATGGGGAAGGCAACTACCACTGTAGGTAGTGACTCTGATACCTCCTCCGATGGCAGCTCCCTGGTGGTGGCGGACCCTACTGGGCCCACCCATTCTTTGCCATCTTCCACCCTCCCAGTTGCTCCCCATTGAGTTGCCCGTGCCCGCTCACCCAGGAGGGTGGGTGTCTCCTTCGCCCCAGGCACCTCATCCCAGGCCCCAGTCAGCCCTGCTGCCCGCAAGGAGAGGCTATTGACCTCCTGAGAACCATCTCTGTAGGGCAGACAACGATCATGAATGCCATCCAGGGGCTAGCATCCCAGATGCAGCAATGCAATGCAAACCTGGAAGGCATTCACAGGGCCATGTCTGGCCTACAGAGATCTTTTCAGGCTCTGGCCTCCTCTTTGACAGCAGCCAGTGTCCCATGTCTGTCCGTCCACCCTCCCACTATATCTACCCTTTCCAGCACCCCACTCCCTTCACCCATCCCAAGCACACATACAGACAGCCATGCACACAGATCAACACACAAGAAGCATACTGAAAAACATAAGCACCACACTTCCCACCACAGGCATGCACTCACCCAACATCCAAAAGCACACACAACAACATCCACTTGCCCCAGTGTGATGACCTCCCCTGCCACCTTGTCTGTCACCTCATCATGCACACCCACACGCACTGCACCCTCAGCCACTGCTGCTGCCCCCATTCATGCAGTAACCACAACATCTGACATCCAGACATGCACCTCAGGCACCACACCTGCACTCACCACGACTACATTGACAGACACCTGCAGCACACTCACCAGACCTGCAGACACACAGACAACATCCATGTACACTGGCAGCCTGTCTTGTCCCACTATGTCCACCCCCACCTCCTCAAACATTCGCACCCATCCACACCACACACATCCACCACATATAAGCATACTTTACAGGCACCTGCATCCACGTCCGGCACACCCACAGCTGATACGAGCACTCCCTCAACCTCCACTCCCAGACCTGCCTCCAAATCCACTCCAATTGCACCTAAAAAGCTTTTCCTATCCCATGTTGACCTGTTTGAATCCACTGGCCCACCCCGTCTTGTCCCTAAACGTGCCCATGTCCTTGCACAATCCACTCCTTCCTCGTCCAAGTCCACCCCAGTCTGCCCTTCCCATTCCCGAGCCCCTTGCCCAGAGAGGAAGAGGCCCTGTGTTGCCCTAGGTCCCTCTGCCACACCCGGTCCAAGCCCACTCCCCCTCCTTCCAAGGGCAAGCCAAACCCCCTCCACCTCCCCAACCTAAGCCCAAGCCCCCCGTTCCAGAAGTAAGTCCTCACCGCCACCACCCCCTGCCCCTGATCCCTGAGGTGCCTGGCTGCCCCAGGCATGCTCCTTTCGAGTGGAGTACCCTTTGCACATGTGGGAGTCAAGTTCGGCCTATATCGGCCCTGCTGGGATTTTCGTATGGACTGGCCAATTGCCTTTTTTGACATTATGGGGGTTATTACAACTTTGGAGGAGGTGTTAATCCATCCCAAATGTGACGGATATACCACCAGCCGTATTACGAGTTCCATAGGATATAATGGACTCGTAATACGGCTGGTGGTATATCCGTCACTTTACCGTCACTTTTGGGACAGATTAACACCTCCTCCAAAGTTGTAATAACCCCCTATATTTCTTCCATGTAAATACATTTCAGTGCCCAGTAGTGCACAATATAGTGACGTTGTTCAGCGTTTCACTGTGGGGGTGTGGTGTGCACATGTTTGTACTTTGGTGCAGGTCTTTGCTGGCTTGTGTCTGGTAAGTACATTGGGGGTCATTCCAACCTCGGCGGTAAAAGGCGCTTACCGCCGTGCAGAAGACCGCCATAACACCGCCGCGGCCGCGGTAAACCGCCACGGTCATTCTGACCCACAACAGGCAAACCGCCAAAATACAGACATCCACAAAAGTCCGCCACACCAAAGGCCAGCGAGAAGCTGGCGATGACCAGACCTCCACCGTCACGCCAACAGAAATACGCCCACACTATCACGACACACGAACCCACGCAGCGGTCTTTCAAACGGGGTATTCCATTGGCGGTACACATCGCGGCGCTCAAAATACACACACATATACAAAACACAGCCACATTGGACAATTCAAAATACACACACCTGATACACATACAAACAACACACCCACACACCCAACACAATATAAAACACACACCCACATCACCCACAAACCCCCACTCCTAGAGATTCGTGAACACGCACAGAGATAAGAGACCCGAGCACCCTGACGCTCAATTCACTGTCACCCAGCATTATTACCACGCACTTCAAACTACACACCAATACACATCACCCCACTTAGCACCACACAATCCACCCCAGACATCACCCAAACCACCCCATGGCACCGCAAAGACACCCCAGGTTTTCTGATGCTGAACTCAGGGTCATGGTGGAGGAAATTGTACGGGTAGAGCCACAGCTCTTCGGGACACAGGTGCAGCACACCACCATTGCCAGGAAGATGGAGCTATGGAGCAGAATAGTGGACAGGGTCAACGCTGTGGGACAGCACCCAAGAAATAGGGACGACATCAGGAAGCGGTGGAATGACCTACGGGGGAAGGTGCGTTCCATGGTATCCAGGCACAACATCGCGTTGCAGCGGACTGGCGGCGGACCCCCACCTCCTCCCCCAGAATTTACAACATGGGAGGAGCAGGTCTTGGCGATCCTGCATACTGAGGGCCTCGCAGGAGTAGGCGGAGGAATGGACTCTGGTAAGTCAAATCTTAACTACTTCATCCCCCCCACCCCACCAGCATGCCAACTCATACCCCCACCCTCACCCCCATCCCCATCACACCTACTCCTTGCAAATGTCTCACCCTCACAACCCACCCATCCCAACACCAAGCCCTGCATGCGACCAAAAAGCATGGACACCCATCACCTAAGCATGCCCACTGCACATACCCATCCCCCCCAGCCAAACCACCATCACAAAAGCCCCCACACAGGAATGCAAGCACAGGGGTACACGGGCACCCACCCATTGCACGCTATGGCACACACAGAAGCAATAACCATACTTTTATACCTCTGCAGGACCCGAACGCAACGTCACCGCGCAGGAGGGTCCACAAATGTCCACTCCACCCCCAGAAGAGGCCCACAGTGATGACAGCAGCTCTGTCTCCCTGGATCTAGATGACCAGGCCGGCCCATCGGGGACCTCTGGACAGTCGGTTCCCCTCAGACAGCCACAGCAGACCTTCCCCCCTCTGGGAACACCAGCACAGCACCCACACAGCGGGCCCATATCTCTGTCCCCAGGACACTTCAATCAGTGGTGTGTCCACCACTACAGGGCACCCAGGTTAACCCACCACCCCAACAACAACAGGGCCCTGGGGGCAGTGGTAGTGGGCACACGGTCCAGGGGACAGAGGCCCAGGGAAACAGGGGAACTGGGAGGGCTGCTGTGCGACAGGGGGGGGACAGGCCCAGGGAACCCACTCTCCACGAGGTCCTCTTCAACATCATGGGAGCATACCACCACTCCCAGGAGACGATGGCCACGGTCCTGGCCAGGTTTCAGGAGATCCAGCTTCTGCAGGAGCAACAGTATATGGGGTTCAGGGAAGAACTAAGAAACATAAATTCCACCATGGGCACCATCGTAGTGGCTCTGAATCAGGTAGTCACCACATTGCGGGACACTGTTGCACCACAAAGGGCCCCTGACACTAGCATGGACCAAGAACTGCCTACCACCTCTGCCGGCGCTAGTGGACAGAAGGCCCCGACACAAGACCAACAGGCCACCAGAACCCCACCCCCTGCAGAAGGAGAACCACCCCGCAAGCGGGCCCTGAGATCCAGGAAGAAGACAGAGTAAAATGCCAAGACCCCAGCCAGGAAAGGATACCTCCCTGATTGTCATCCCACTGTCCCACATTGACACCCTGTCCAACCTTACACTCCCCCTGCTCCACTTTCCACAGGCATCTGGACAATGCACCTGTGATACTGATAGTCTGGACTCTGCCATGGACAATCCTCCACCATCACACCTCAACGATTTGCAACCACCCACCAATTTTGAGCACTGTAATAAACACACTTATTGTATAAAACAATCTGGAGTCTGGCTGAGATTTTGTACAAATGTATTAGACATTACCGTGCCAAATGGCATATTCACATTGTGATGCCAACATACCAATGTCACACAGCTGTAGTCCATGGGGAAGATGTCACGCAGTGGGGCACACATCTCTGAAATCGGAAGGGAAAGTCACAACTCAGTTACCATACACTGGGGGAAAAGGTCAGACAGTAGAGAGATAGTAGGGGTTAAGTATAAGTAAAATGCCGTTGTGGATTCTTACCTTTGTGTCATTGAAAATACTGCTGTATTACTGTGTTCCTGTTCTCTATGTCGTCCTCTTCGCCTTCCTCCTCTTCACTCTCCACGGGCTCCACAGATGCTACAACACCACCATCTTGATCATCCTCCTTCAGAAAAGGCACCTGGCGTCGCAAAGCCAGGTTGTGAAGCATACAGCAGGCCACGATGATCTGGCACACCTTCTTTGGTGAGTACATTAGGGACCTGGCCTTCAGGAGGCCGAAGGTCCGCTCGATCACCCTCCTAGTTCGCCCATGGGCCTCATTGTACCGTTCCTCTGCCCTTGTCCTGGGATTCCTCACTGGGGTCAGTAGCAATGACAGGTTGGGGTAACCAGAGTCTCCTAATAGCCACACACGGTGCCTCTGGAGTTGACCCATCACATAAGGGATGCTGCTATTCCGCATGATGTACGTGTCATGCACTGACCCAGGGAACTTGGCATTAACATGGGAGATATACTGGTCAGCCAAACACACCATCTGGACATTCATGGAATGATAACTCTTCCTGTTCCTGTACACCTGTTCACTCCTGCTGGGGGGGACCAAAGCAACATGTGACACATCAATGGAACCAATGATGTTGGGTATATGTCCAAGGGCATAGAAATCAGCCTTCACTGTAGCCAAATCCCCCACCTCAGGGTAGACGATGTAGCTCTGCATGTGTTTGAGCAGGGCAGACAAAACTCTGGACAACACCTTGGAAAACATGGGCTGGGACATCCCTGATGATATGGCCACTGTTGTTTGAAATGACCCACTTGCTAGGAAATGGAGTACTGACGGCAACTGCACTAGAGGGGGGATCCCTGTGGGTTGGCGGATTGGTGACATCAGGTCTGGCTCCAGCTGGGCACACAGTTCCTGTATAGTGTCTCGGTCAAGCCTGTATGTCAGTATGACATGTCTTTCCTCCATTGTCGACAGGTCCACCAGCGGTCTGTACACTGGAAGATTTCTCCATCTCCTCGCATGTCCCAGCGGACGGTGCCTATGAATGACAACAGCGAGCGCAGAGTCAATCTACCCACAGGTACGTAACCACAGCTTGCACATAACACGTTTCCCAATGCATTGAATGGCTTGTATGAGTGTCAATGCAAGGCCTAGGTATGTGTGACGCAGTAGAAAATAAGGCATGTGAGCCCTTGAAATGGCGGCTGCCTGACCTGTGAAGTGCGACAATGGAATGTGAGGTCAATGCGCTGGCGTGGCACACCGTGGCGGTAGGCGGTCGAAGATCGCGGCGCAAAGCAGCATTGGTTAACATTGAACCCTATGGGTCTCAGGAGCCAATTACGATGTGCGCCGGCGGCCGCGGTACGCACCGCCGCGGTACGCACTGCCGCGGGCGTGACCGCCATTTTCTATCTGCTTAATCACTCGATACCTGATCTTCGACAGGAGAGGACCTACACTGCAAGTGCTGCTGTGACCACGGTCTGGAAGAGACAATGGCTCATGTGACTGGGGAAAGGGTCCCTGCCTTCACTGCTCAGGAGTTGGAGAAACTCGTGGATGGGGTCCTGCCCCAGTATGCGCTACTCTACGGTCCTCCAGACCAACAGGTAAGTACACTGGGACCATGCTTTGTGGCCAATGCCTGCGTTGAGTGGGGTGGATGAAAGATGGTGGGGAGGGGAGCGATTGAGGCATGCATCAAACGACAGATGAGAGCATGTGCCACATGGCAAGGGTGGGGATGGTGGGGCCACTCACATCGAGTATGCAGAAGGTGATGATTATTCTTCTCTCCCTGTACATGTCACATAGGGCAGCGCCCACCAGAAAATCGATATTTGGCGTGCCATCGCAAAGGACGTCCGGACCCTGGGGGTCCACCAGAGACGGGGCACCCACTGCCGGAAGAGATGGGAGGACATCCGACGCTGGAGCAGGAAGACGGCGGAGGCTCAGCTGGGGATGGCCTCCCAACGTGGGAGGGGTGCCCGTCGTACTTTGACCCCCCTGATGTCCCGGATCCTGGTGGTGGCCTACCCCGATTTGGATGGGCGCGTGAGGACATCACGGCAGACTCAAGGGGGTGAGTACACTCAAATCCTGGTGACTTTGCGCGCAGTGGAGGGGTCTGGGTGGGGGACGAGGGCTGTGGGTATCCCTAGGAGAAGCCGATATTTGTAGGCTAGGCCCCTCCGTAAGGCATGGCCGTGTGCCCCCGCCCCCCACCTCTGTAGGGTGCCAAGTACAGCTATTCATTGCCCTGTGGCATGTATGTGAGCAGAGGTCGCCCATAGGCTTGTAGGCCATGTCCCACGGATTGCGTAGTCGACCCCAAGTGCGCAGCGTAGTGCAGGGGGCTTCTGTGTCTGTCCTGTCCGCCAACGGTGTCGCCAATGCATGCACTCAACATTTCTTTATTTTTCCCCACCCCCCTTTTTTGTTGTCTTCCTGTTCATTTGTGCATTAGCATCATCAGGCGGAGGAGAAGAGGCATCGGAGCACGAGGGAGCTGCATCTCACATGGCCATGGAGGGCCATGCAACAGAATCGGAATTCACCAGTGAGACGGAGGGAGAGGGGAGCTCCACAACGGGGACTCGTGTGGATGTCAGTGACAGCGACTCGTCCTCTGAAGGGAGCTCCCTTGTGGTGGCGGCAACATCCGTGCCCCCCGCACCAACAGGTACAGCCGCCACCCAGCGCACCAGGACCGCCCTCCCAGCAGCCCCTCAGCAATTGCCCCGTGCCCGCTCACCCAGGAAGGTGGGCATCTCCTTCGCCCCAGGCACCTCAGGCCCTGCCCCAGTCACCGCTGCTGCCCTCAGTGAGGAGGTCATTGACCTCCTGAGGACGCTCATTGTTGGGCAGTCTACCCTTTTGAATGCCATCCAGGGTGTAGAAAGGGAGGTGTACCAGAGTAATGCATACTTGGAGGGCATTCATTCTGGTCAGGCTGCCCATCAGCGATCATTCAACACTCTGGCCTCAGCACTGATGGCAGCAATTGTCCCTGTCTCTAGCCTCCCCCCTCCAACTTCCTCCACCCATACCCAATCCACTGTACCTCTGCCTATCCCAGACCCACCATCAGACCAGCCTGCACACACCTCAACACCCAAGGGAAGCTCAGACAGACATAAGCACCACACATCACACAAGCATTCACACAAGCAACATCCACATGCAGACATACCAACACCCACTGCCTCCACTGTGTCCCCCTCCTCCTCGTCTCCCTCCTCCCTCCCTGTGACGTCTCCACTCACACCTGCATGAACAACATCTTCAGCCACTACGTCCATCACCAGCACACACACCAGAACCCCCGCACACGTGCAGTCACCACCCCCACTACCATTCACACGTCCCCTGTGTCCTCTCCCAGTGTGTCTGTCACCCCCTCTTCCAAGCTACACAAACGCAGGCAGCCACCCACCCAACAGCCATCCACCTCACGACAGCCTCCAGCCCAAGCACCTGCACCCAAAGACAGCAGACGTCAAACTCCTACAACCACAACCTCTTCCTTCACTCCCATACCTACTACACCTACACGTCCCTCTCTTTCTAAACTTATTTTCCTATCAAAACTTGACCTCTTTCCAACAACTCCCCCACCCCGTCCATCTAATAGGACTCCAGTCAGCACCTCAGCCACCACAAAAGCGGGCCCTGTGAAGACAGTCTGCCATGGACTGTGAAGTCCCCCACCCTCAAGGTCAGCCAGTTCAGTTGGGAGCCAAGGCACGGCCAGCCCACCCCTGCAAAAACATGCGAAGATTGTGAGTGGCCGGCGCGAGAGGCCTGCAACACCTGGAACCAAAATCCCTACCATGGCTCCGGCAGGGAGTGTGGTGCCAGGGCCACAGGCGAACAGTGAAGGCTGGGAAGGGCAGCACGCCTGACAAGACCGCCAGCAGCCCAGCTGTGCAGGAGGGCCCCGCATTCCCCATCCCAGGTGGGCAGGAGGACACCAACAGGCCAGGTACTGCAGCCCAGGAGGGCCCCACCAGGCCCATCCCAGGTGGGCAGGAAGGCGCAGCCAGCCACAGGTCAGGTGGCGAATGACCTCCACACCATGGGCGGATCCGCTGAACTGGGCAGTCATCCGAAGCACCACTGAACTTGGCACCACTGTCTCAAGCACCGCTGAACTGGGCACCACCGTCTCAAGCACTACTCCGCTGGGCCCTTCATCTCAAGCACTGCTCCGCTGGGCCCTTCATCTCAAGCACTGCTCAATCTCAAGCACCAGGATGGAACAGCACCGCTGAACTGGGCACCGCCATCTCAAGCACCACTGAACTGGGCACCGCCGTCTCAAGCACCGCTGAACTGGGCACCGCCGTCTAAAGCACTACTCCGCTGGGCCCTTCATCTCAAGCACTGCTCCGCTGGACCCTTCATCTCAAGCACTGCTCCGCTGGGCCCTTCATCTCAAGCACCGCTCCGCTGGGCCCTTCATCTCAAGCACCGCTCCGCTGGGCACCGCCGTCTCAAGCACCGCTGCGCTGGGCCCTTTATCTCAAGCACTGCTCCGCTGGGCCCTTCATCTCAAGCACTGCTCCGCTGGGCCCTTCATCTCAAGCACTGCTCCGCTGGGCCCTTCATCTCAAACACCGCTCCGCTGGGCACCGCCTTCTCAAGCACCGCTGCGCTGGGCCCTTCATCTCAAGCACCGCTCCTCTGGGCACCGCCGTCTCAAGCACCGCTGGCCCATTGGCGGAAGGGGCAGGCCCGCATCTGTGTCGGGCAGGGCTGCACGAAGCACTCTGGGCACTAGTCCCCCTCCAGTACCAATGGAGACTGATATTGACTTGAGAGACTGTGGCTTTGCACTCCCCAGGATGGCACAGTGGGCAAGCCACCCACTGTAGAGACTTGAGAGACTGTGGCTTTGCACTCCCCAGGATGGCACAGTGGGCAACACACCCACTGTAGAGACTTGAGAGACTGTGGCTTTGCACTCCCCAGGATGGCACAGTGGGCCAGCCACCCAGTGTAGAGACTTGAGAGACTGTGGCTTTGCACTCCCCAGGATGGCACAGTGGGCAAGCCACCCACTGTAGAGACTTGAGAGACTGTGGCTTTGCACTCCCCAGGATGGCACAGTGGGCAAGCCACCCACTGTGGAGACTTGAGAGACTGTGGCTTTGCACTCCCCAGGATGGAACAGTGGGCAAGCCACCCACTGTGGAGACTTGAGAGACTGTGGCTTTGCACTCCCCAGGATGAAACAGTGGCCATGGAGGCCCCTCGTGGATCTGGCGTTGTGGACTCATCTGGCTGAGGTGCCCCCCTTCCCTTCCCCCTGAGGTGCCTGTAGATTTCCTATCTGATGCTCCTGCAGTGTTCTCTCCGTTGGAGTCAGGTATCCTGTGTGGGCTTTGCCCATGTGATTTGGGCCCAGTGGCCCACGAACAATGCCTGATACACATATCGGACTGGACAATTTATGTATATAAAGTTTTAGATGTGTGATATATTTTATACTCAGTCATACAATATATTCCAAAGTTTATAATCATTTCCTTTTGTCTTTGCATTCTTCCGGGGGGTTAGGGGGGTAACTGTGATGTGTTGCTATGCATTGATGTGTGTGTTGTAGTGGGTGAGGGTGAGGGTGAGGGTGAGGGTGGGTGTGTCGCATATGTGTGTCCCCGTAATTTTTTGCCTCCCCTGTGTCGTAGGTGCAGTACTCACCGTTGTCTTCTGCGCCGGCGTTCGTGCTCCTGGTAGAGGAGCAGGGAGACAATCGCTGGGAGGATGTGGAGTTCGGGTTCCATGCTGTCCAGATTCCTCGTGGGGTGTATGGAGGTGAGCGTTTTCCGTTTGAAATGGCTGTTTCCGCTGTGTTTTTATCGGCGGGGCTACCGCCCCGGAAAAGGTGGCGGATTGGTGGGTTGTGATAGGGTGGGCGGTACATTGTCTCCCGTCTGTCTGTTGGCGGTGACCGCCGCACTGTTTGTTTGTCCCGCCGTGGTGGGTGGTGTGTTGAAGTGGCGGTCTCTGTTTGCGGTTTCCACCAGGGTCGGAATTGCATTTTTTTTACCGCCAGCCTGTTGGTGGTTTTGCCGCCGCTTTAACACCGACCGCCAGGGTTGGAATGACCACCATTGTGTTATGGTATGTTTTGCTTGGGATGTGGGAGGGGTTGGAAGTGCATTTCAGGGTGGGTGGGGTGGGTATGTAACTGTGTCCTTTCTTCCCATGTGTACTAGGCTGCAGTACTTACTTAGGGGGTCATTACAACATTGGCGGTAAAAGGCGCTTACTGCCGTGCAGAAGACCGCCAATACATCGCCGCGGCCGCGGAATTCCGCCACAGCTATTATGACACACAGCTCGGTCCCGCCGAAACTCAGACACCCACACAACTCCGCCACACCAAAGGTCAGTGATAAACTGGCGAAAACAAAACCTCCACCTCCACGCCAACAGAAACACGCCCATGCTATTACGACCCAGGAATCCATGCGGCGGTCTTTCAACCGCGGTATTCCATTGGCTGTACACACCGCCGCGCTCAAAATACACACACATCTCCAAAACACCGCCACATTGGACAATTCAAAATACACACACCTGATACACATACACACACCACTCCCACACACCCAATACTATATAAAACACACACCCACATCACCGGCAAACCCCTACGACTGAAAAATCACGAACGAAGGCCAGAGAGAGAGAGCACAGAATAGACAACCCCATCACACAGAGGCACACAACACCATCACCCACACAACATTCACGCACCAAACACCACACACCATTACACATCACCACACTCATCACCACATACACCACCCCACACATCACACACACCACCCCATGTCACGCCAAAGACACCCCCGCTTCTCCGAGGAGGAGCTCAGGGTCATGGTGGAGGAAATCATCCGTGTAGAGCCACAACTATTTGGCTCACAGGTACAGCACACATCAATAGCCAGGAAGATGGAGCTATGGCGCAGAATAGTGGACAGGGTCAACGCCGTGGGACAGCACCCAAGAAATAGGGAGGACATCAGGAAGAGGTGGAACGACCTACGGGGAAGGTGCGTTCAACGGTCTCCAGGCACAACATTGCGGTGCAGCGGACTGGCGGCGGACACCCACCTCCTCCCCCACAACTAACAACATGGGAGGAGCAAGTCTTGACCATCATGCATCCAGAGGGCCTCGGAGGAGTCGGTGGAGGAATGGACACTGGTAAGTCAAATCTTAACTATCAGATCCCCCACCCTACCTGCATGCTCTCACACACCCCCACCCTCACCCCCTCCCCTATCACTCCAACTCCTCATTAATGTACTAATAACACAAACCACACATCCCAACACCAAGCCCTGCATGACACAACTAAGCATGGTCACCCCTCACTAAAGCATGCTCACTGCACATACCCAGAACAACCACCTAACCATCATCACACAAGCCCCCACACAGGAATGCTTGCACTGGGGTACACAGACACCCACCCATTGCACACCATCACACACACATGCAATAATCATGCTCTTATGCCCCTGCAGGAACCCGAAGGACCGTCACCACACCAGAGGGTCCAGACAAAATCCACTCCACCCCTAGAAGAGGCCCACAGTGATGATAGCAGCTCTGCCCTACTGGATCCTGATGACCAGCCCGGACCATGGTGGGCCTCGGGACAGTCGGTTCCCCTTGCACAGGCACAGCCCAACACTGACCTTCCACCCTCTGGTAACACCAGCACAGCACCCACCCAGCCGGCCCAAACCTCCCTACCCAGGACAGGTCAATCAGCGGTGTGTCCACCACTACAGGGAACCCAGGATAACCCACCACCCCAACAACAACAGGGACCTGGGGGCAGTGGTAGTGGGCACACGGTCCAGGGGACGGAGGCACAGGAACACAGGGGAACTGGGAGGGCTGCTGTGCGACAGGGGGCGGACAGGCCAAGGGAACCCACTCTCCACAAGGCCCTATCCTCCATCATGGGAGCATACCACCACTCCCAGGAGACGATGGCTACGGTCCTGGCCAAGTTTCAGGAGACCCTGCGCCTGCAGGAGGAACAGTATTTGGGGTTCAGGGAGGAGCTCAGGACCATCAGCTCCGCCTTGGGCACCATCGTAGGGGTGCTGAAGGACATACAGAACACCATGAGGGACACCGTGGCACTCCAAGGGGCCCCTGACACTAGCCAGGACGATGAACTGCCCACCACCTCCGCCGGCGCTAGTGGACAGGACGCCCCGCCATTGGACCAACACACCAGCACCCCACCCCCTGCAGACGGACAACCACCACGCAAGCGGTCCCTGAGATCCAGGAACAGGACAGAGCAAGATGGCAAGACCCCCGCCAGGAAATGAGACCACCCTGTTTGTCCTCCCACTGTACCACCTTGTTACCCTGTCCTTACTTAAACTGCCCCAGCTCCACTTCCTATGCCCAGATGGGCAGTGCATCTGTGAGACTAATAGACTGGACTCTGCCATGGACATTCCTAAGCCATCACCCATCCTCTTTTTACAACCCCCTCACATTTCTGAGCACTTCAATAAACACCCTTGAAACACAAAACAATCTTGAGTCAGTCTGTGATTTACTAATTATGTATTATCAATGACAGTGTCATAATGCGTTTCCCATTGTAAGGCTAACATACCTATGTCACACATCACAAGTCCTTGAAGGATGCAAGCAGATGACACGTTGGTAACCACACCTGTGAAACCGTAATGGAAAGGTGCAACTCAGTTACCAATTAGTGTTTGAAATCGACAAACCGGATAGAGGTAGACGTGTGAAAGTGAATGTAATGTTAAACATGAAAATGTTCTCACCTGTGTGTCACTGGAAATATTGCTGTATGACTGACTCCCTGTTGTCGTTGTCTTCTTCCTCAGCTTCCTCCTCATCACTGTCAACAGGCTCCACAGGCTCCACAGCTGCAACAACACCGTCATCTGGATCATCCTCCTGCAGAAAAGGCACCTGGCGTTGCAAAGCCAAATTATGGAGCATGGAGCAGGCGATGATGATCTCGCACACCTTCTTCGGTGAGTAGAATAGGGATCCACCTGACATATGGAGGCACCTGAACCTGGCCTTCAGGAGGCCGAAGGTGTGTTCGATCACCCTCCTAGTCCGCCCATGGGCCTCATTGTAGCGTTCCTCTGCCCTGGTCCTGGGATTCCTCACTGGGGTCAATAGCCAGGAAAGGTTGGGGTAACCAGAGTCCCCCAATAGCCATACACAGTGCCTCTGGAGTTGACCCATCATATCAGGGATGCTGCTATTTCGCAGGATGTAGGCGTCATGCACTGAGCCAGGGAACATAGCATTTACCTGCGAGATGTACTGGTCTGCCAAACATACCATCTGGACATTCATTGAATGATAACTCTTCCTGTTCCTATACACCTGTTCACTCCTGTGGGGGGGGACCAGAGCTACATGGGTCCCATCAATGGCACCTATGACGTTGGGGATATGTCCAAGGGCATAGAAGTCACCTTTCACTGTAGGCAAATCTGCCACCTCAGGGAAAATGATGTATCTCCGTACGTGTTTCAGCAGGGCAGACAGCACTCTGGACAACACGTTGGAAAACATAGGCTGGGACATCCCTGATGCCATGCCCACTGTTGTCTGAAAAAACCCACTTGCAAGGAAATGGAGCACTGACAGCACCTGCACGTCAGGGGGGATTCCAGTCGGATGGCGGATTGGTGACATCAGGTCTGGCTCCAAATGGGTACATAGTTCCTTGATTGTGGCACGGTCAAACTGGTAGGTGACGATGACATGTCGCTCTTCCATTGTCAACAGGTCCACCAGCGGTCGGTACACCGGAGGATTCTGCCATCTTCTCAACTGTCCCAGCTGACGGTGCCTACGAAGGACAACAGCGGAGAATCAGTCATTATTCCTCCAGGTATGTACCCACAGTTACACACAAGACTACACCACTCACAGAACCCTTCCTATATGTGTGTTGAGTGTAGGCCTAGCTATGTGTGACGTAGAGGTAAATTAAGCCATGTGGGCCCCTGAAATGGCGGCTGCCTGACCTCTAAACTGGGACAATGGGATTGTGGGGTAACTGCGCTGGCGTTGCACACTGTCGCGGTAGGCGGTCGTAGACCGCGGCGCAATGCTGCATTGGTTAACTTTGGACCCTATGGGTCCCAGGAGCCAATGAACAGGTGCGCCGGCGGTGATGATGCGCGTCGCTGCGGACGTCACTGCCGCGGACGTCACCGCCATTTTCTATCTGTTCAATCACTAGATACCTGACCTTCGACAGGAGAGGACCTACACTGCAAGTGCTGCTGTGACCTTGGTCTGGAAGCGACGATGGCTGCTGTGTCTGGGGAAAGGGCCCCTGCCTTCATTGCACAGGAGTTGGAGAAACTGGTAGACGGGGTCCTCCCCCAGTACACTCTACTCTACGGTCCTCCAGACCAACAGGTTAGTACACAGGGAGCACGTGGTATGGGCTAGGCCTGGGTGGAGAGGGCTGGTTGGAAGAGGGAAGGGGGCAGAGTTCATAGTACATTAATGCATGGGAATGAATGGGCCACATGGCCAGAGTAGGGAGGGGGCCACTCACAACGACGGTGCAGTTGTTAATGACTGTTCCTCTTTCCTTGTGCATGTCATGTAGGTCACCGCCCACCAGAAGAGGGACATTTGGCGTGCCATCGCCAAGGAGGTCCGGACCCTGCGGGCCCACCAGAGACGGGGCACCCACTGCCGTAAGAGATGGAAGGACATTCTCTGCTGCAGCAAGAAAACGGCGGAAGCTCAGCTGGGGATGGCCTCCCAATGTGGGAGGGGTGCCCATCGCACCATGACCCCCCTGATGTTCCGGATCCTGGTGGTGGCCTACCCAGAGTTGGAAGGGCGCTTGAGGGCATCACAGCAGACACAAGGGGGTGAGTACACTCTCATTCTGCGGACTTTGCGCACAGTGGAGGTGTCTGGGTGGGGGATGTGGGCTGTGGGTGTCCCT
The DNA here is from genome assembly GCF_031143425.1 of Pleurodeles waltl. Classification (NCBI taxonomy): domain Eukaryota; kingdom Metazoa; phylum Chordata; class Amphibia; order Caudata; family Salamandridae; genus Pleurodeles; species Pleurodeles waltl. Next base: position 1,787,625,505 of record NC_090444.1, on the reverse strand, counting down.
AGGCCAGGGCGAGTTCGGTAGGCAAGGCCCCTCCGTAATGTAGGCCATGTGGCACTCTACCCCACCTCAGCAGAGTGCCAAGTCGAGGTATAGTTGCCCCTGTGGCATCCATGTGCGCAGATGTCCACCATTGCCATGTTGGCCATATCCCAGGAATTGCATGTGCAGAGGGCAGGAGCACGGCGTAATGCAGGGGGCTGCTGTGTCTGTCTTGTCCGCCAACGGTAGCGGTATGCCACACACTAAAACTCTCTTTCTTCTGTCTCCCCCCCTTTTTCTGCTCCCCCTGTCCTTTTGTACATCAGCATCATCAGGCGGAGGTACAGTGTCACCGGAGCACAAGGGAGCTGCATCCCACATGGCCATGGAGGGCCACACCACGGATTCTGAATGCACCAGTGGGACGGAGGGCGAGGGGAGCTTCACGTCGGCCACCGGATCACCAAGCAGCGACACGGGCTCCCTTGTGGTGGCGGCTCCATCTGTGCGCCCCACTTCTACAGGTACAGCCGCCACCTCCCCTACCAGCACCGCCCTCCCAGCAGCCCCTCAGCGTTCGCCCCGTGCCCGCTCACCCAGGAGGGTGGGCATCACCTTCGCCCCAGGCACCTCAGGCCCTGCCCCAGTCACCCCTGCTGCCCTCAGTGAGGAGGCCATTGACCTCCTCAGGTCACTCACTGTTGGACAGTCTACCATTGTGAATGTCATCCAGGGTGTAGAACGAGAGTTGCAACACGGTAATGCATTCCTGGAGGGCATTCATTCTGGTCAGGCTGTCCTTCAGCGAACCCTGCCATCTCTGGCCTCAGCACTGATGGCAGCCATTGTCCCTGTGCCTAGCCTCACCCCTCCCAGTGTGTCTGTGACGCCCCCTCCCAAAGTACCCAAACGCCGGCAATCACTCACCCAACATCCATCCACCTCACGACACCCTCCAGTACCTGCACCTGCACCCAAAACACCTAAAGTGACACCTCCGACAACCACCTCCTCTTCCTCCACTCCCAGGCCCCCTCCAACTACCCATCCCAGTGTTCGTCAGAAACTGTCCCTCTGTAAAGTTGACATTTTTGCCCCCACCCCCCCCTCCAATTCATCAGTCCCGTCGTAGCGCCTCAGCCAAAAAGCCTCCAATACCAGTGGTGCCTGTTCAAGGTTTGTGGAGTGCACCGGCCACCAGGGCAGGCAGTATGACCCGGAGTTAAGGCACTGGCAGCCCACCCCCTGTAAAGGCTCTAAAATTGGAGAGTGGAGGACGAGACCGTGTGAAGACTCCTGGTGGAAAAACAACTCACATGGGTTCCAAGGGGATTGGAGAGTCAGCTGTGACTCCACTAAAGGTGGGGAAGGGCCAGAGGAAGTCTGCCCAGCCTGTTGTGAGTGTCACGTCGGAGAAGTGCGCCATCATTTCCGGTGGTCGAGACACAACTGCCAACACCGTCGTCACTGGTCCAGAGACCACCGCCAGAGTCATTGCCCAGGAGGGCCCAAGTATCGTCAGTGGACCAAAGACCACCGCCGGAGTCACAGCCCAGGAGGGCCCAAGTATCGTCAGTGGTCGAGAGACCACCGCCGGAGTCACAGCCCAGGAGGGCACAAGTATCGTCACTAGTCAGGAGACCACCGCCGGAGTCACTGCCCAGGAGGGCACAAGTATCGTCACTGGTCAGGAGACCACCGCCGGAGTCACAGCCCAGGAGGGCACAAGTATCGTCAGTGGTCAGGGGACCACCACCAGAGTCACAGCCCAGGAGGGCACAAGTATCGTCACTGGTCAGGAGACCACCGCCTGAGTCATTGCCTAGGAGGGCCCAAGTCTCGTCAGTGGTCAGGAGACCACCGCCACCGCCGGAGTCACAGCCCAGAAGGGCCCCGGCTGCCACAGCCCAGGTGGGCTATGATGGAACGTCATGCCACACACCAATGCCCAGTGTAGGGAACGTCATGCCACACACCAATGTCCGTACCAGAACCGCCATGGCAAAGCACCGCTGAACAGTCCTGAACCGCCATGTCAAAGCACCGCTGAACAGGGCAAAGAGCGCCATGGCAAAGCACTGCTGAACAGGGCAAAGACCGCCCTGGCAAAGCACCGCTGAACAGTCCTGAACAGCCATGTCAAAACACCGCTGAACAGGGCAAAGAGCTCCATGGCAAAGCACAACTGAACAGGGCAAAGACCGCCAAGGCAAAGCATCACTGAACAGTCCTGAACCGCCATGTCAAAGCACCGCTGAACAGGGCAAAGAGCGCCATGGCAAAGCACCGCTGAACAGGGCAAAGACCGCCATGGCAAAGCACCGGTGAACAGTCCTGAACCGCCATGTCAAAGCACCGCTGAACAGGGCAAAGACCGCCATGGCAAAGCACCGCTGAACAGGGCAAAGACCGCCATGTCAAAGCACCGCTGAACAGTCCTGAACCGCCATGTCAAAGCACCGCTGAACAGGGCAAACAGCGCCATGGCAAAGCACCGCTGAACAGGGCAAAGACCGCCATGGCAAAGCACCGCTGAACAGTCCTGAACCGCCATGTCAAAGCACCGCTGAACAGGGCAAAGACCGCCATGGCAAAGCACCGCTGAACGGGGAAAAGAGCGCCATGGCAAAGCACCGCTGAACAGGGCAAAGACCGCCATAGCAAAGCACCATCAGGCATCCTTATCCCATGTGCAGCTGGGACAGTGACAGGACAGGAACTTTCATGGGGAGACTCATCCAGTCTGGGCACCAGTCCCCCTCCAGAACCAGTGGAGACCTGCATCTACTTGAGAGACTGTGGCTTTGCACTCCCCAGGATGGCACAGTGGGCACCCCACCCACTGTAGAGACTTGAGAGACTGTGGCTTTGCACTCCCCAGGATGGTACAGTGGGCACCCCACCCACTGTAGAGACTTGAAAGACTGTGGCGTGGCACTCCCCAGGATACATAAATGGGCATGGAGCCCCGTCGTGGATCTGGCTTTGCAGTCATCCGGCTGAGGTGCCCCCCCTTCCCTTCCCCCTGAGGTGCCTGTAGTATTTCTATCTGATGCCCCGCAGTGTTCTCTCCGATTGTGGTCAGGTATCCTTTGTGGGCCTCGCCCATGCATTTTTGGACTGTTGGTGCACGAACATTGTTGTGTACATTTCTGCACTACTTCTCGTACTGTATATAATTATGACTGATTTTCATATATATCTGTATATTTTTGTATGACATGTATATTGCCACATTACAATGTTTGACCAAATTTTGCTTTGTCTTTTCATTCTTCCGGTGGGATTGTAGGTTGTTACTGTGATTTTTGTGAATGCATTGGTGTGTATGTTGTATAATGCGAGGTTGGGGGTGGGGGTGTTTGGTGGGTGTCCCCCTAACTTTTGCCTCCCCCCTCCCCCATGTCATAGGTGCAGTACTCACCGTTGTCTTCGGCGCCTACGTAGATGATGGTCGTGGAGGAGCAGAAACACAAGGGCAGGGAGTATTTGGAGTTCCGGGTCCATGGAGTCCTCGTTCCTCGTGGGATGTGTTCAGGTGAGCGTTTTCCCATTGCCAAAGCTGTTTCCGCTGTGTTTTTATCCACGGTGAATCCGCCCCGGAAAAGGTGGCGGATTGGTGAGTTGTGATACTATGGGCGGTACATTGTGTTCCGCCTGTCTGTTGGCTGTGACCGCCGCGCTGCTTGTCTGTACCGCCGTGGCGGCCGGTGTGTTAAAGTGGCTGTTTTTGTTGGCGGCTCCCGCCAGGGTCATAATTCTCTTTTTTGTCCGCCGGCCTGTTGGCGGTCTTACCGCCGCTTTAACACCGTCCTCCAGGGTTGTAATGACCACCTTAATCTTTGTCGTCGGTCACGGTCCAGGAGGAATATGTCAAGGAGCAGAACTGGGATTATTTCTATCTCTCGCTCCATGTCTCCGTCGGCATTTTCTGTGTGCCTCCGGTGGGTGCTTCGTTTTATACTGTTCGTTTCCCCCACAATTGGCCTGGCGGTGGTTCCCACCCCGGAACTGAAGGCGGTCTGGTGTTTCATTATTTGGTGGGCGGATAGGACCTTTCCTCCGGCCTGTGCGCGGCCTCCTCTGTCCTCGGTGGGACTACAAAGATGGCGCTGTGTGGATGGACTGCTACTTATCTTTCATATGCTTCATTATTTGGTGCTCCAGACTGCCAGCCTGTTGGCGGTAGTTACTGCCACTGCCGGCGGTGCGGTGTTTACTGCCATGTTCATAATGACCACCTTCTACTTTTTGCTGCAAAACTGTGCAAACACAGTTTTGCGGCAAAAAGTATAGCGCTGGCTTGGCCCATTCCACAGCACCAGTCGGGCGCCATATTAAAGGAATTGCGCAAACCGGCGCTAAACTTGGGCTAGCATCTTAAAAAAAGACGTTAGCTGGGTGGGGGTGGCTGTAGGGAAGGAGGGGGGTTATGCATGAAAAATGTATGCTAGCCTGGTTAGAGGCATAAAAAGCCTCTAACCAGACTAGTGCTATTTCCTGGAGCACAACCACCAAAAACATGACTCCTGTCTTGGAAAAGACAGGAGTCATGCCCACCAACCAATGGCCAGCACAGGGGACAAGTGTCCCCAGGGCATGGCCATTGCACCACGGCCACGATAGCAAAAAAAAAAAAATACTTACTTGGACGTACCTGGGATGGGGTCCCCCATCCTCTGGTGTCCCTCTGGTGGGGGCAGGGGTGTTCCTGTGGCTTGGGGAGTGCACCTGTGGACCCATTCCATGGTGTTTAGCCTTGGAAATGGGTACACAGGTCACCTAACGCCTGGTATGACCCAGGCGTTAAATAATGGTGCAAAGCAAGCTTTATAACATTATTTAGCCGTCTGCCCACATGTACGTCATTTTAGCACTGGGGAAACACATGGGGCTATGAGGATAGCACTATTTTTTAGATGGGAATGCCTACCTTGCATCTCATTGACACATGGTAGGTGCACACATCAAAAAAATGGTGCAAACTGCTATATTTTGACATTGAACATTTCTAAAGTCAAAATATAAATATGGAGTTCGGTTAGCGCCGAATTTGCGTTAAAAATAATTATGCAAATTCAGCGCAAACAGAGAATAAATAAGCCCCTCAGTTCTTTCCATTTCCTATTTACTGTATCACTGAAATGGTTAATAGTACTTATATATTGTGGTTTCCATCAGGTATTAAATACTTAGGCCCTCATTATGACACCGGCTGTAAAAACTGCCTGCCGCCATGGTGGCAGCTGCCAAAAGACCGTCGCCGTGGCTACCAGTTGTCTGCCATATTATGACCACAGCCGGATTTCCGCAACAAGAATGGCTGTGGCCATGCCGGCGGATGGCTATAAGGTGGCGCTACTGCCACCAGCAGCACCATGCCAGTAGACCGCTGCCAGAACTTAATATGACCCATAATACAGCCTGGCGGTGTTCGGCTGGTGGGCGCTGCTGGCGGTAGCAGTGCCCCATCCTGTTCCCTACCTGGATCCAAGTAAGTCGGGTCACCGACAGTGGAGGGGGCTGGGGGTGTTGTGTGTATGTGTGGGGGTGTGTGAATGTTTGTGTATGCGTGGATGCAGGTTTGTGTTGAGTGTTGAATGCGTGTGTACATGTATGGAGGTGTGAGTGCGTGTATGTTGTGTTATGTGAATACGTTTCTGTGTGTATGCTTGAAAGTGTGTGCGGATGTGTGTGTGAATGGATGTATGCATGTGTGTAAGCATGTGGGAATGGGTGTGTGTATGCGTGTGTGTCTGTGTGTGAAGGGGGAGTGAATGTAGGGGGGTGGGGGGCTGAAGTGGTAGGTCGGGTGGGAGGTAACTGGAATGGAAGGGGGGAGACCCCTATCAGCGACAGGGAAGGAATTCCCTGTCACTGATATGGCCTATCGCCATGGCGGTAGTCGGGGTCATAATCCAGCAGGAGGAACAATGGCGGCCGCTGGGCTGGAGATGGATATTTCCGTGGCAGTCTGAGTGGTACATTGGCGGGTACTTACCGCCACATTAACGCCGACCGCCGGGGTCGTAATGACCTCCATAGTTTTTTATATTTCAAATACATTTAAAAATACAAGCAAAGGTAACAGTAAAACATATTCTGACAAATAATGAGAAATTTGATAGATGGTCTTTATTGAATTTGTTGTGGTGGGTAACATTGGATGCTGCTAAAATGGTAATTTCTCACCAGGTTATATTTGTTATCAATGTTGCCAGTTTCATTTCGCAGTTCTTTCTATACGTTTCTGAACAAAATAATTATGAAATGTTACAGATCAGCTATAAACTGTCACAAGCTTTAAACAAAGAAGGAAATTTGGTATATTACTAGCTTTAAGAAGTATCGCTCTTCCGTTTTTGGTGCCACAAAGTATGTATTAGTTCTGTAATTCAGACTCCAATATGTTACCAAAATGGAATTCATCTGAGAACATTATGTTCCTCCTTTTCTTTTACCAGAAACATTCACTATGGACACTAAACATCTAGAAACTATTATCCAATAATTAATATAATGCAACTCGCTTTATTGGAACTAGATTTTAAATTTTATACTGGAATTACATTATCTAAGAAAACATTTAGGCATAATTCTCTAATCAAATCGCTCAAACCAGTCTCTTATTAGGAACATAGAATAAAATAGGTATGCTTTATATTGCAGATATGTGTCAAATGAATATGTTTTAATATTTTTGAAATCTCCAGATTAAACGTAATGTTACCTTTTTTGGATTTTAGCAAAATATTACACTATTTGCTGCTATATTCAATGCTTTTGTTAATTCTATTCCACTTGATCTTTAACTTTCTTCGAACTAATAGAATTTGTGATCAAATTGTGTCTCAAACATCTAAAAACTGACTTTAAAATTTATCAAAATTAGGAATGTTTTGTAATCCTATTCCCAAGAAAAAATTTAACTACACCAATTGAGCAGAATTGGGTCATCTATCATTTCATATTGGTTGCCTTCTTCTATATGCTAGACTAATGTCTTTGTTTTGTATGTCCTTTGGTCCCCTTTGAAATTATTTTAAACAGAATTGATTGGGTACCCAGATTGTTGCCACTGTGATAAGAAACCTGGGGGCATATTTTCCCGTGCCCCTTAGTGCCCCACTAATGCCACGATATGTGCACCATATTTAAAATACGGCACACCATGCAGTAGTTAGGGGACTAGCATTGACTTTTTGATGCTAGCCTGGTGCTTTGCAGGATTAGCGCATTACATGTATTGCATCCACTTTGTAAATATGGTGTGGTGTTTTCTGCCTTCTAACGCCACATTAACGTAAAAAATGAAGCCTATGTGGCGATGGAATGGGGTTAGGGACTCTTTCTTAAATATGCCCTCTTGTATGTTAAAATACATATAATTTGATTGTCCTATTGTTTTCAAATTTTGCTCTGACATTTGATTAAGGATCGTAAACATTTTAATCTTAGTTTTCGTATTTCCTATGCTTTTGTTATATGCAAATCCTTTGCTTTACCTGCTAGTATCTCATATGCAGAAATTAAACTATTTGATTTTTTGATGTATTCAGCGGCGGAATCTATTATTGTGATTTTGAAAAATGCTTCTGCTTTACTTATTAATGGTCGGTGGAAATTGATAATATTTATCTGTAATGGAACAGATATCACCTTTAACAAAAATCGCTTTTCTCTTTCATTTTGATTTTTAATGCGCAAAACACCTGATATATATATATATATATATATAGCGATGTATAAGGTTTGTTATATCTGTCATTTTTATATCTACTGAATAGCCCTCATTTTTTTTGCTTTTCATGTTTTTTTTAGCAGATAAGGTATTTACTAATTACATAATAATTTTAGTTTTATTGTTTTGTTACAACTGTTTATTTATTTCTTCATGTACTCATAATTATACTAATATTTTTGTCTGTTCCATTGTTCCTGTATTCAAAATTCAATAAACTATTTTAAATGCAGAGTCGCAAAATATGATTTCTCCCGATTTAAAAATGGATGCAGAGTTTTACTTCTAGTGAAAAGCTGCTGTCTTGTTAATTTACCTCCATTGCTTCACTAAAGGAAAGACGAAAACAGGTGATTGCTATGCTTAGATTAATCTCTGCCACTGATAATTTACTTAGGCCATATTCCAGTCTATGTTTTTTCTCTTCGTGACAAGAACTGAGAAGTCCTCAGACAAGAACAACTATATGCAAATCAGCCTGCTCCTGCTTCAATACCAAAAGTCTACTCTAAGCTGTCAGGCTACTTGCCCTCTGAATGGGAACAAAAAAACATACCCAGGGACCAATTTGGGCCCATGTGGGCCTCCTTACTGAAGTGCAGCCTTAGATCTATGGTTTAGGGAACACCTGGTCCACACCTGGTCATACATATCAAAATTAGGGCATCTCACTTGGAAAACTGGTGAGAGGAATGCATAAATGAATATCAGTCTCTGGTAAATACTCGAGCCACATGCCAGATCATGAAGTTCTTTTAATGTTATTCAAAGGTAGCTATCTTTACAGACTTTAGTGATACAAAAGATGCCTTAGATTCCCAGAGCAGACTGTTATCACTACTAGAGAAGTAAAAACACTGAGCTGCAGATTCACAGCTCGACATAACAGCTCTCTGCCAAGACCTATGTCACAAACCATCCTGAAATTACGCTTCCCAAATACAGTTGATATTATTATTAAGACCATAGTTAAGAAAGGTGCGCAAGTATGATGGTCAACAAATTAAGGGGGTCATTACGACCTTGGCGGGCGAGCGGTAACCGCTGTGTGGCCGCCAATGCGGCCGCACTCCCGCGGCCCCCATTATGACATCCCCGCCAGTGGCATGGGCAGTGCAGGGGCCCCCATGGGCCCCAGGACACCCCTTGCCGCCAGCCTCTTCCTGGCGGTGCAAACCGCCAGAAACAGCCTGGCGGTAGGGGTGTCATAATCCCTAGGGCAGCGCTGCTTGCAGCGCTGCCCTGGCGGATTATCACCGCCGGGGCTAAAACGGTGGGAAACCGCCGGCCCCGGCGGTGCAACCGCCGCGCTACCGCCGCGGTCGTAATAAGGGGCTCCGTACCGCCAGCCTGTTGGCGGTACGGACGCTACATTACCGTCGTAATGACCACCTAAATCTTCACAATTTGGTTTCTATAATGACTTTTTGAGCTCAGTGCATTTTGAAATGTTTGCCATGAATAATTAACTTACAGTTAAAAAGTAATGAGCACGTGAACAGTCTTGGACCTCACTGAGGCTTGGATAGTGTATGATGGTAAAACCTGTGTCCGCCTTGTTCTTATTACACCAAGATTGACTGTGCAGATTGATTTTAGAAACTCTCCTGTGCAGGTTGAAAGCAGTGTTCTGCGGATGGAAACGACACAAATACATTTAACCTACTTTGAAAGAAATAGCTTTGTTGCTGATGGACGCAGAGAGTATTGGAAACGGCCCTTGTGTGCAGCTACCCTTTGTATAGACAAATAGTTGCGATTTGACGCTGAACAGGACTCAAGCACACACGAGGATTCCCGTTTATGCCTTTAACCTCTTTCTGCAAGTGCACTAGTGCCAAGAACTGTAAAATCAATGGAAGGCGCGCGGCTTTGCCAATATCTTTCAACCTAACCCAGAGCCTATACTTTCATCTCCCCCGGCCCCATATATAAGTCCTCCCCCTTACTTAACATGTTACACTATATCTAAATTTCAATTTCAAATCCCAGTCCTGCCAATTGTATGGCCTCCTGCTTAACCCTCCTTCACTTGCCAGCTCCAGATGGGTCGCTGGAAGAAAGCATTTCTTTTTCATGTTTCATGTCCTGTAAAGCGCACTAACACTTTAGGGGCAGTAGCGCTATATAAAGGGTTAAATAAAATAATATATAAATCAGAGGGCTGAGCGACAGGTCATTTAGCTGAACGGTCGCGGCCGGCGGCTGGGCAAAGTGGCAGGGCTGGGTGAATAAAACAAAAATATATATATTTTTTAAAACGTACCTGAGCATCACTGCTGCTCCCTGCCACACTCCAGGCACAGGCTCCCTGCTTGCCCTACGGCCAATCATGACGCTGCTCGGAGCAGCAGTAGAATTGGCTGGAGTGCCCTGGCTGGGTGCTCCAACCCAGACGAGGAGCCTGGGCCTGCTCTCTCCAACCCGGCAACACAGTGCCCGGTTGGAGAGAGCCCTTCTGCGTATGTGTGTTTGGCCGACCTGAGACAGCCGGCCAAACATACATGCGCACTGATGGAAGTGCTCTGTGCACTCCCCGAAGTGCTCATCATCACCATGGCCCCGCCCCTTTTAAAATAAAACGATAATAAACATAATTTATTATCGTTTTATTTTTAAAGGTTTGCAGCTCCTGCTGCGGGGGAAGGCAACTCTCCTCCGCCATAGCAGAGGAGCCACCCCTGGTGCTGAACTTTTTAAATATGTCATATTCTTCTATAAAATGAGCCTGTGGAGAAGTATTTGTTATATTCCACCAAGTGCCACTTTTAAAGGCAGTTGTCCCAGTTTTTCATTTTCTAACAGCCATTAGTCAGGGGCTAATTGCACTTACTCAAGCACTAGTATAATTTCTACCACCCTTTTCCTCCTTGTTAAACAGAGGGCAAAGGAGCAAAAATGCAAAAATAAAGTATGTAATATTGGTCCCCACATTGTTTTCATGAGTTACTCAGTACATGTAGTGCAAATCACCAAAGTGTTTGCAAAACATGGAGAACAGTCCTCACGTACAAATGTGACTTGCAGAATGGAGTTTTTGTTCTCCTATTCAGAGTCAAGAGGATGGGAATCTCTGTCATAAATGTGACAGATTTCCGGTCTGCCAAACTTGCTGGTCCTCTGTTCTAGTTAGAGATGGTAAAGTGCTATATAGATGAGTCCATATTGGCTGCGCTGGAAGAAACATTTCACAGGCAGGAGAGAGCGCAAGGTCAAAGCATCCAGAAAATCGAGGAACAGAAAAAGCAGCCCAGAATAAATAAAAAACTTATCTGCAGATATTGTACTAAAGCACGACGGGCCCCGCGTAGATCCTCCATTTTAGATCGCACATTTTAGCTGAGCATTTCTTTCTGATGTTGACTTTTTACTGTTTTTTACTCATGCAATAATGCACTAAAAGATTACTGTACATACAGCTTGTTTCCTGTAAGCGCTGCTGCCATGCAGTCTGTAGACTGTCCATGACTAGGCACAGAGAACCTGATGCCTTTGTATCATGATTGTCTGTTGGAGACAGCTCCTTACTTGCAAACATATCATCGCATCAGCGATGACACAGTGTGATGAGCGGGTCTTTTATTATAAAATCTGCCTATGTGTTACATTCAGCAAAGGAGCACTTATGCTGGGATTATGATGTGAAACTGTGACCGAGATGCAGCCCTGCTGCCTCTGACCTCCATCCTGCAAGGGACGATAGCCTGCCCCACACCAGTCTGGATTCCTGGCTTCCCGGTCCAACTTACCCTGGTACGTGGGTTTAGGCTATCCCAATTGGTCTAGCAAGGGTACTTCTACTATGCTCTCATTACTGTAAGTAGTAACAGATAGGAGTGTACCATCACAGTAATGTTATCTTGGCTGAACTGTTTATCTTTTTCACAATTTTTGTGATGTTGGTTACCGTGCTCCATTTTATCTGTCTAATATTCCCAGTTCATGCTTTCTATTCAAGAAGCCAATTGCTGCAATACATGTTTGAAAATACATTTTTGGATCTTTTTTGTGTCTTATCTTGGACAAGTACTGTAAAAACGAAAGTGCAGATATGTTTCCACGATTTCCTTGGGTCTCTGAGTAGTCAAGTTTGAGGTTGCAAATACCATTTGGTACCCTGGTAAGTTTAAGTGTTCAGAGCTTACCCAGAAATATGTCAACATTCCCTGAAAGTATAGATGGACTGAGTCCCTATATCGTAATGTTTATTTTAACTTAATACACAGTTCTACTCTGGAGGAACTGTATAACAATATAAAATAAATGTCTGTGTTGGATCAGTAATATCTGTGGAGGGCAGAGAGTGCAGGGGACCCTGGCCGCATAAAGAAACTGAGCTCATGGTCTATGCATCTCGCGATGGACAGATCAGCCCCTGACATAAGCACCCCATGACATGATGGGCACTGTAGTCCCTAAAATACTCATGCTGCAAGTCTGAAGCACTTTCAAAAAGCACAACTCAAACAAGGAAGTACACAATGTCTGCCCAGTCAAATTGTGTAAATATGGCTCCCAATGTGTGGGCGGAGCCAAAGCCCCTCTATTTGTTATACTTCTAACATCATTGTCTGGTGACAGCTGCATCATCAATCTAGACTTAAAAAACGAGTTTAGTTACCTCCCAACTACTGTGCTGCCATAATGCGTCTTTGCACACCCGTGGGGCAGCTAGTGAACCTTCTAACACTTGAAACAAATGTATATGTGAACAGTGCATATAACTGCAACATACTCACAATAAAATAGGTTGCTGGAACTGCAAAGTATGTGCTTCAAAAATGAAAAAGCCTCTAAATTTCCTACCTAAGTGTAGGAAACTGGGTTACTGGTTTACTGGGTTACTGGTTGGGGGGGTGAAACCCTATTCAAACTTCACCAACAATTTCTGTTAGGGTGAAGTCCCAAGAAAACCCAAATTATCCTATGTTAGATTGACACAAAGCAGTCAGAATTAACTTAGAGTCAATGTGGAAAGCATTTATGCAGCATTTCAAACAATAATAAAGTGCAAACAGAATACAAGAAAAACCCCACAACAATTTAGAAAATAGAGCAACATTGAATAAATGATTCAAGACCAAAATAACAAAATTCCAATCAGTGGAAACATTTCAGGTGAGTAAAGCATTGGGCTATGGGAGATTGAGTGAAAGTCACAAGTTCAGGCCGACTGCAATGGAGTGAGGGCCGAATACAGGGACCAGGCTATTTCCAATGAGTTACCCAAAAAAGTCCCACACAAAGAGTTCCGTTCTTGGTAGGGGGGCAGGGACGATCAGGGAGAATGTCCTGGATTGTCATCGATGTAGCATGAAAAGCAGGTCAGGCATCAGAGAAGGTCAACGCTTTAGTGTGAAGATTCTTTCGGGTGTCAGAGACAGTCATTGCTAGACCTGCACATTGGTGGTCATCACACGCTGTCGATGATGTTATGTGAAGTGCAGATCTTGCATTGTCAGGCTTCACTGGCAATTGCTGTGGCGTGAAGAGGCAGGTTCACCAGAACTTCGCATTGGCAGGCAGTGGGGCAGCCAGATCTTAGCATGAACATGCAGGTTTGCTGTTGTGCAGAGCCCAAAACCTCAGGATTTCACATATTTTTGGTGAGAGATCTCTACTGATGCAAGCCCAAGGTTCTATGAACTGACGGGGAACTCTTGGGGATCAGGAACATACTCCTGCAGATGCCAGTTGGGCTCAGACAGGTCCAGTTGCAGGTCCAGGCTTCAGGCCAGCTTGGCTGTTGTAAGTGGACTCTGGAGCTTGTTATGTCCCTGTTGCTGCAACAGAACAAGAGGTCAGTCACCCTACCTTTGGAGATACTTCAGCTTGGGATGAAGTGTGCACATCCACTCTTCCTTCTTAGCAATCTGGGGAGCAGGCAGCAGGGCAGCAGAGTAGCAGGTCATCAAACGTAACAGTCTTCCTGGAAGCAATGCAGCACAGCGGTCCTTCTTCTGTAGTATCCACAGGTCCAGAGGTGTACTGAAGAGTTGGGTCTGAAGGTCCAGTATTTATACCTGGTGCCAGCTTTGAAGTAAGAGAAGGCTCTGGAGGTTCCATCTCCAGAGGTGTTTGCATGTTTTTGCTTCCCAGCCCTGACTCCAGTTTATCTGGGAACACAAAATACTAGTGTCAAACCCCTTGGTGAGTGAGTCTTTGTCATGTGCATGTATGGTAGGTCACAGCTCCTCCCCCCCTGATCAAGTCAGAGATAGCCCATCCTGCCAACACATATTTCTCCTTTATCTCACTGTCTTGGAACAATACACAAAGACCAACTGCCAGCTACAACTAAGCTCTTTTTTTTTTTTTTATATGTTTATTGTTATTATACCAACAATGCCAAAAAAAAAGGAAGTTACAGTTGTGTTCAAGTTTGCTTAATTGCCCAATTATTTCCATGTATCAACATTTATCCCTCTTAGTTACACATGTTAACGATACAGTTACCATTTGTCATGTAGGCAAGGGTTTTGGAAACATTATGCACGTAATAATCATTTTGTAATTCGTAACATATGTAAAAAAACAAAAAAAAAAAAAACAAAGAGAATACAAAAAGAATACAAAAGGCTAAAGATGAGAAGGAAGAAGAGAGAGGTTGAGGTCAAAAAAGGACAAAATGAGTGTACGCACAGGAGGAGAGGATGAGGGGGGGAGGAGGAGGAGAGTGGCACACACGCCGTGCTCAAGCAGACCCTTTGACATCATCTGGGCTGAGATAATATGTGTTCTTGGAATGATTTTGGGTCCGGACACATGGGGGCGGACCAGCGTACGCGCTGGCACGAGGGGCGATGTCAACGAGGTGAGCGTGTCTGTGGACTGGGGCTACTACGCCCGGGCCGGCAACGATAGGAGGTGCTTTTATGTCCTACAATCCATGTGTTCTAATATATTGCCAGATGCGTTTGTGTCACGGCGTGTCTACCAAGATGTTTCCTGTGATTCCTACGGTTACAGTTCTTGCGTTCTGTGTGGCTTCCACCCTGCATTTACTAGTGTGCTAATTGTGTCGTCGTTCCAAGTATGTATTATGATTGTTAGTTGTTACCTGTTCATGACGTCTATTCAGGGGGGTAATTTATCATCTTTGCTTTCTAAAAGTGTCACAAAGGAACTCCAGGTCTCTACGCCCTTGACCTGGATCCCCGTGTCCTGAAGTGATTGCAGTGTATGTTGTTCTGCCTTTGCCCATCGTAACAACTCCGTTTGCCATTGATGTATGCTAGGCACGCTGGGTGCTTTCCAGTGCATAGCTATCAGGCGTCTGTACATCACTAGTGCTAGTGCTATGCATCTGAGTGTCTGTTTCCGCCTTTTAGATCCTACCCCTATACCCAGAAGGCATAGCTCTGGGTTCGGGGACATTGGGGTATCGGTCCATTCGGACAACAAATTTATTATATCATTCCATGTGCGCTGAATTGGTGGACATTCCCATGTCATATGAAAAAAGGTAGCTTCCGTGGTGCTGCACCTAGGGCAACTCTGTGGCGTTTGGGGGAACATGCGTGCTAGTCGGTGATGTGACAAATATGCTTGATGTACATAATTGAACTGAGTATAGCGGAATCGGGGATTACGTGACACTTCGTAAATCCTTTGAATAGCCTGGTTCCTTGCTTGTGCCTGGAGCGGCTCCAATAGTACCTGATCCCACTTGTTTTTCGCTATCTCCTGTCCATGTTCAGTGTGCGTTGTCAGGATTTGATATATTCTGGATACGTTTATTGGGATTGTAGCGCTATCTAACAAATCATGTAGTATAGGGGCAATTTTTGGTTCATTTTGCCCACAGTTCCAGGTTGAGCGAGCTAATTGTCGTAATGCACCGTATGCTATGAAGCATCCCTGCCCCAAATTATGGGCATTGGCCAGTGCATCGTATGTTGAGAAGCGTCCTTCGCTATAGATATCACCCACTGTTTGTATACCTTCTCTGGCCATGTGTGCAGGCCTACCTTTCCTGCTATATTTTCAATTTTTGGGATGGCCAGTAGTGGGATCTTGGGTGAGTATTGTGGCTTTTTATCCCCAGCTAGTGTGAAGCGTCCCCATATCCAGTGAGCGATATTTAGTAGGATGTTTTGTGTGTGCATTGAACCTTCTCGGTTCAACAGAAATTGTAGTATACTAGTGTGACCTAGACCCACGAGTATCATCTGCGTTTCTGCATTTGTGAGATTTCCAAGCCATTTAAACACCCATTGCAGCTGGGCAGAAGCATAATATAATTCAAATCTTGGTGCCCCTAGCCATCCCGCTGTGAGTGGTTGATATATTTTCGTTAGCGCCACGCGCCGGCGGCCCTTGCCCCATATTAGGTCTGTTAGTATGCTGTTCAGTGATTCGAAAAAACAAGCAGGGAGTACCAATGGGAGCGCCATGAAAAAGTACAGCAGACGCGGTAGTACCAACATCTTTGCTATAGCAACTCTGCCCATGGGAGAGAGTGGGAGCGAGCACCAAAAAGATAATGAGCCACTAACGGAGCGTATCACTTGACCCAGGTTTCCATCTTTGAGATCCAGTGGATCATGATATACATGTATTCCCAAGGATTTTTTTTAAGTAGTGTAGCACCATTTCAGGTCCCCCGGGCTGGAAGTCAAACGGTGTATTTTGGGTACTGGTCGCATAGGTAATAGACAGGATTTTGACCAATTTACTTTTAACCCAGACACCTCTCCAAATTTGTGTAGTAACCCCAGCAAGTCAGGTAGAGATTCTGAGTGATTTCGTAAAAATATTAATGCTTCCTCTGCATACAGTGATACTATGCGATGCATGTGTCCGTCCAGGATGCTCCATGCTGGAGCCAGTGAGCGTAGCCGGGCGGCTAGTGGTTCGATGGCGAGCAGCAGTGAGGATAGTGGGCAACCCTGTCTGGTGCCCCTTTCTATGGGGAACTTCTCGGATATTATATCGCCTGTCTTGACTCTCGCTGTTGGGCTAGAATACAAGACCCTAACCCAGCTTATGTATGTCTTACCAAATCCCATGCAGTTTAAAGTTTCTATAAGGAAGGGCCATCCCAGAGTGTTGAACGCTTTTTCAATATCTAATGATACTGCTACTTGACTATATTCGCCCTGTTGGTAAAAGTACTGCGGCCTGGTATGAAACCGGATTGATCTTATTGGACCAGGTCCGACACCCATGGGAGCAGCCGATTTGCCAGGATTTTGCCAAGCAACTTACAGTCTGTGTTTAACAGGGATAATGGTCTGTATGAGCGCACATCTAATGGGTCTCTACCTAACTTAGGTAGTACCGCTATCAGTGCCTCCCTTAACGTGACGGGAAGCTGACCGAGATTCAAGGCCTCAGTCAGCATTCCCAGATATATAGTCAGTGTTTGTGCAGAGAATGTACTATAGTACTCTACAGGAATGACATCATTGCCTGGTGCTTTACCGTGCGCTAGTTGTTGCAAAGCTAGCTGTACCTCTGCCAGATCTATCGGTTTTTCTAAGTCCTCCACCTGATCTGGGGTTAGGCGATTTAATTCTATCCCATTGAAGAACTCGTTTAACTGTTCTATTGATGGAGGAGGTGGGGCCCTATATAGTGTGCTGTAATACTCTTTAAAGGCGTTATTTATTTCCACTTGGGTATTTACTATTATCCCCATGTCGAGGCGGATTGCCCCAATTGGGGAATTACGACTCTCGTTCTTTAGCAGCCATGCCAATAATCTACCAGGTCTATCACCTTCTGCGTGTGTACGCACCAGATAATGACGATAGTCATACTGCCTTAGGCGCCAATCCACCTTGCACCATTCTGTTCGTAGTCTATTAAGACCTGTCACAACGGTGGAGTCCTCTGCTTGTTTGCATTCTGCGGTTCTGACACCCCGCTCTAGCTGACGGAGCTCCCGCATCAGTGTTTGTTGTATTCCCACTGCCATCGATATACATGTGCCCCTTAGGACCACCTTATGTGCGTCCCATTCATTTGCTCTAGAGCTTGTAGTTTCATTATTCAGGGTAAAATATGAGGCAATATGAGTAGCTATATCTTTTCTAAAAGGGGGTTCCTGCAGTAATCGTGGTTTGAGACGCCAGGTTGGGATACACGCACGTGGTCTACCCCATTTAATGTGAACGACCAATGGGCTATGGTCTGAAATAACCCTTGCAGTGTATTCTGCGCTCGTAATTCTGTGCGTTAAGTCCTGTGAACTGAGTATCAAATCTATACGGGTATATAACAGGTGTACTGGGGAGTGATACGAGTATTCCCTTTCTTGGCGGTGCAAGTGTCTCCATACATCTATTAGGCGACGTTCTGTTATCCATGACTGTAGCATCTCAGAGTTTTTTCTTACTGGGGCGGCCACCAGTGGGGGGTGTGACCTATCCATATCTATTTGTGGGATGCAGTTCATGTGTCCCCCCAATATGCTGGGTGCCGTCAATCATTAGATAAGTGTGAGATCGTGTTTAGTAGGAACTCGCCCTGTTTAATGTTCGGAACGTATATCCCATTAATTACTAGCTTTTCACCATCTAAAGAGCCTACTATTAGTATAAACCTGCCATTTTTATCCGTTGTGGTGTGTTCTACTATGTATGGGACTCCTGGGGCTATCCAAATCAGAACTCCTCTTGCGAAAGTTGATGTCCCTGATCCATATATTAGTTCCGCCCATTTCTTCCCTATGTGTTTAATGTCTTCTGGTGTGAGATGTGTTTCTTGCAATATGGCAATGTGGATGTGATGGCGTTTTAAGTGCGCGTATACTCTGTTGCGTTTGGACATTCCCGCCATAACCTTCACATTCCAAGTTAGTATGTTATAGATAGACTCCTTGTGCATTGTATATTATACTGTAATCGTTGCATATCCACACTGCGGGAAAAGCCCACGATCTGTGCTTACCATCCCCACCGCAAACCCACCACGGAAGCCTGCCCTCATGGCCTCCCCTTCCCATAACGATCCCCGCGCAAGATGATATCGACCTTAAGGAGGTGGGATAGACCCCGAGGTAGAAGAAAGAGAGTGAATAAAACAACATTAAAGGATATTTGGGCGGATGGCCAGTTTTAAACGGAGTGGCATAACTGCTGCCTAAACTTAAGTCTGTACAGTTCAGTTCCATTCGGGTACCGTCCAGGTGGTGGGGGACGTGGATTAACTGGTGCCAGGACCTTTGCCAGCCCACCCTCACAATGCTTCTTTCCACTGCGACAGCCCTGGATGTATTTGTGACCCCTGGCTTTCGTTTCTTGCGACTTGTGAGGTCTGCACCTGGTCTGGCCATGTTGCGGGATGCCCATGTGTGTCCACACCCGCATGTTGGAGGGGAGCGGATACGGCCCCTATTGTCCTAGAGTTGGCGAGTCCTTTCCATACAACTACTGCAAGTCTTAGATTTCGTCTGCCAGGTGTGGGGTGAGGTCAGGGCCACCCAGAAACTGGGATAGGGAGGAGCTGGAGCCACTGCGCAATGAGCCACTTTCGTTTAAATCTGTTTTGTCTTTAGTGTCTGGTAACAGGCGCGTAAATATGCTAGTGTCACTCACGGTTTTCGCTTGATCAGCTGCCATTTGTGATTTGGTTGGGCGCGCTGTGGTGCTTTTCTTTTTCTTTCTCTTAGAGCTGGGAGTGATCCAATCCTCTTTTGCTGTATCCTCGTTGGGCGGGTCGGCTAGGCGCTTAGCGTGTAACCATGTCGATGCGTCTTCAGGGGTTGGGAACATAAGAGTTTTTTCATCCATTATTATTCGGAGGCGAGCTGGGAACATAAGTGAGTAAGTGATTTTATGCTCACACAATATTTGTTTGATTTTGAATGTATGATGCTCTTTTACGCTGTACTTTCATTGTGTAGTCTGGGTAGGCAGTGACTTTGCTATTCTCCAGGCTGACTGTACCTATAGTTCGGAAATGTCGGAGTACAAGGTCTCTGTCTCTGTAATTTAGGAAACGCGATATCAGAGGGCGAGGTGGAGCACCTGGCCGCGGAGGTGTGCCGGGGATTCTGTGCGCTCTTTCTATCACTGGTATTTTAGTGGAGTCTTGAGCGTCCATTATGTTTTTCAGCCAGTTCTCTAGGAATTCCTCAGCGCTGGGAGTTTCTTTTCGCTCTGGTATACCGAGGAATCTGATGTTATTACGGCTGGAGCGGCCCTCCGCTTCCTCGGTCTTGCGTTGTAGTAGCGTCATTTCCATTGCCATTTGCTGAATTTTAGTTCTCATGTCTGCAATCTCGGGTTGGACAGTTTTTAGTGCTAGTTCTGTGTTGTTGACCCTGTCTGATAATTTGCGATGGTCCGCACGAAGTAGTGTAACCTCCATGACCGCCGTGTCGATTTTGCCCTCCAGTGAGGACTTGGTGTCCATTATTGCCTGTAAAAGTTTGTCAAATTGGGTATGCAGTGTTTCGTTCACTTGATGAAGTGTTGCCGTTTGTGTGTCGGATTTGCTTGCAGAGAGTGGGGTACCACCGTCCATGTGGCTCCCCTGTTTGGGGTTTTTTGGCTTGACCATTGTAGTCAGCTGCAGCGGTCACTGCTGGATTACTCGTTGAGGTTGGTATCGGTAAAAATTACCAGTAGAATGCAGGGTGTGCTGGTGTTTTATTCTGATTGATTTCGTTTTCATCAGGTATTAAATGCTTAGTTATTTATATTTAAGTTCATAATTTTCTTTAAAAACACCCTTTGTACATACTGTATATATCACCTTCACTTACCTGCACTCTCTCATCTTCACTGTTTTTACTAGGAGCACCTATTTAGACGAATGCACACTTTATCTTCAGAATAACATGTCCAACGAAATATACCTTTAATGTCTGGAATAATATGCACAAAGATGTATGTATAGTAATACATTTCTATTGATGTTACATTGGTTGTATGCATAGAATTACCTTTAACGACTTGATTACCGTGGAAGTCTAGGGGCCAGATGTAGCAAAACGGCAATTTGCGACTTGCAAATTGCGAGTCCCTGCGACTCGCAATTTGCAAGTCGCAAATTGCTATGCAGTACGGTGTCTCAGACACCGACTGCGACTCGCTATGGGGTCGCAATGACCCACCTCATGAATATTCATGAGGTGGGTCGCAAATTGCGGCCCCATAGCGAGTATAGGCACTCGCTAACATGGAGGCCTGCTGACGTCAGCAGACCTCCATGTTTGTGACCTGCTTTTAAATAAAGCAGTTTCTTTTTTTTTTAAGTGTAGCCCGTTTTCCTTACAGGAAAACGAGCTGCACTTAAAAAAAAACCGAAACCTTTTGTTTCGGTATTTTTTCAGGGCAGGGAGTGGTCCCTTGGACCACTCCCTGCCCTGAAAAAATATTTTTGGGTCCAGTCACAAACTGGAAGGGGTCCCATGGGGACCCCTTCCAATTTGCGAGTGGGTTACCATCCACTTGAAGTGGATGGTAACTGCGATGCCATTTGCGACCGCGTACGCGGTCGCAAATGGTATTGCATCCCACTGCGACTCGCAAATAGGAAGGAACACCCCTTCCTATTTGCGAGTCGGAAATGCATATTGCGAGTCGGTAACGACTCGCAATATGCATTTCTGCATGGCAAACCCACGTTTGCGACTCGCAAACAGCGATTTTTGCCGTTTGCGAGTCGCAAATGGTTTGCTACATCTGGCCCCATGTTACTTCCCCCTTGCATTGACCATTATCTATCCACTTTTAGAAAGTAGGCATTTCTCTGCACTTACTGTTGTCTGTTCCTTACAGCCTGTCTCCAATCCACGTCTGGTCTGTGCTGATTGACAGCTTCCTTTGTGCATTCAGCCCAGACAGCCATAAGCACAGGACAAACAGCTGCATCTGCATTCATCTGCATACTGATGGGTCTTCCTGGGCAGGAAGGGTGGAGGGGCTTTCACTTACACATCAAAGGCTAGTGGCCTGACCCACACAAAGAACTGATAACACCACAGATCTCCTGGCAACAGGACTGGGTTGAAAGGGGAACTGGCACACTTCAAAACTACTCCACTTCAAAGGCACATTTGGGTATATATAATGTGTCTCTGACTTCCTAAAATCAGACACTTCTGGACTACAACTGGACTCCTTCAGAAGAACTGCAGTGATGTCCAAAGGACTCAACTGGGTTGCTTTTCCAGAAGGACAGTTTTTTTGCTGTCTGCTGCTTCATGTCTTTGCTGGAAGGACTCTGCCTTTGCACCACAAGTCATCCTCAAGGGCTTGTTAGCTTACCTCCTGTCACCAAGTCTCAGGGACTTGCGTCATCTGCATCTGGTCTCTACAAGCTGTGAGTCTACGCTGCCTTGGAAGTGGGCCTAAGGTGCTGTACCTTCTGTGGTGTTCATCGGAAATGCCGCAAAGCAACGCAAAGTTTTGCTGTTCAGCTGCCAGCCCATCGGATCTGACACACAGAGATGCCAAGCCCTGCAAAGTATTGCCACTCAGCTCCCCAGGATCAACGCAAAGTGATGCCAAGCCCAACAAAGCCTAGCTGCAGAGCTTCTCGGAACTTACACCGGACAACGTCAAGCCTCACAAATGAACGCCATGCTGACCGCACACCAGGAGTTAAGGTACTGTGCTCAGTGGGCCAAAGTAGGTCCCTGTAGCTGCCCGATACTCTATCATGGTCGGCCTGAACTTGTGACTTTGTCCCGGTCTAGCACGACCAAATAACCAAAGTTGTTGCTTTGCACTTCTATTCACTATTTTCACCCAAATTCTTAAAATTACATATCTCAGGATCTGTAAATTGGATTTTTGTCATCTTGGTCTTGTTTTATTTATAAAATCATAATCACTTGTTCTATCCTGATGTGGAGTCTTTTTGTGGTGTTTCCACTGTGTTACTGTATGAGTTATTGCACAAATACTTTACACTGTCTGCTCTGTGCCTAGCTACCCCCCTCTTGTTTTCTCGATCTTGCTTACAGATGTAGTACTCAGATGGAAAGACGAGTGCTAGATTTGGCCATGACTCGGAATGAAGCCAGGTTTTCGTCAGAAAAACAAAATCTGTATTATGATCCTCTAGAAATGAAAAGAGGTCTAATTTATGGCAGGGGAGTCACTACAATTGATTAAGAACAAATTAAAAGTAGATTTATCCTTTTGCACTGATCTTGGACTGCATGCCCCGTAAGGTATATCAGACAGGATGTGTTTTCCCCTTTTCTATATTCATGGAGAGCAAACAGCTACTCTCTGGGAGCCCAGCAGGGCAGAAAGTTCTGTGCCACAGTAGAATATTTTCCATAGCAGAGTTCTACCAGGAGTCCTGGCCTCTGGTTCCATTCAGGCGTGGACAGAGCAGATCGTCTTTTCTTTGGTGTGGCTTTTGAGCAGCAGCAGTGCATCCACACCATGGGCTTCATTTCATACTAAACCCAAGTGAAAAACAACTGGAGCGCCAACCAATATGGTGTCTTCAAATGTCTGGCTTTGCCTTCATGATATCCCCAGTAAAGTGCAAAAGTCTTTCAAAATTGCAGAATGTCTTTAAAAAGTGCAAGAGACCTTTTTAAAAATTGTTCAAAACAGTAAAAAGGTTAGCATGCTCAATGGCTGCCCTTTGCAATAAGAATGCGTCTGCACCCTGGGCTTCATCTTACACTAAAGTGAAAAACAACTAGAGCGCCACCTGATATGGTGTCTCCAAATGTACTGCTTTGCCACCCCACTATCTCCAGTAAAGTGCAAAAATCTTTTAAAATTGCGGGAAGTCTTTAAAAATTGGAAGAGGTCTTTTTAGAAATTGCCAAAACAGTTTAAAGAGCAACACAATGCCCCTATTAATAAAAAAAAAACAGCTGTAAAAATGTCAGGGTGATCATTGGCTGTGCTATGCGCTAAGAATGTGTCCATGCCTTGGACTTAATCTTATACTAAAGCCGAGTAAAAAACAACTGGAGCGGCAACCAATATGGCATCTCCAAATCTCCTGCTTCAACGCCCCCAACACTATCCCCAGTAAAGTGCAAAAGTCCTTTAAAATTGCAAGAAGTCTTTAAAAACAGCAAGAGATAGTTTTAGAAATACCCGAAGAAGGTTTAAAAAACAGCACAATGCCCCCAACAATAAAAAACAGCAGTAAAAAGGTCAGCATGCTTGGTGGCTGCACCCCACACTAAGAATTTGTCTGTGCCCTAGGCTTCATTTTATACTAATGCCGAGTGAAATACAGCTAGAGTGCCAACCAATATGGCTTCTCCAAATGTCCTGCTTCGCCCCGCACTATCCCTAATAAATTTCCAAAATCTGTTAAAATAGCAGGAAGTCTTTAAAACTTGCGAGAGGCCTTTCTAGAAATTGTCCTAAAGAGTTGGAAAAAAACAACACAATGCCCCCAACAACAAAAACCAGCAGTAAAAAGCTCAGCGTGCTTGGTGGCTGCACTACGCACTGACAATGTGTATGCGGCCCTGGCTCAATTTTACACTAAAGCAGAGTGAAAAACAACTGGAACGCCAACCTATAGGGCATCTCCAAATGTCCTGCTTCGCCCCCGACAGTATCCCCAGTAAAGTGAAAATTGCACGGTTTCTAAAAATCGCCCAAAACAGTTTAAAAAACAACACAATGACCCAAAACGTAAAAACCAACAGTTAAAAGGTCAGTATGCTTGGTGGCTGAGCTACTCACAAAGGGGCATATTTACAAGAAAGTGGTGCATTGGTCCTGATGCGCCACTTTTCTTACACCGCCCTACCCCACCCCACATGTCACCATTGTTGTGCTGTATTTACAATACAGCGCACCATGGTGGTTGTTAGGATAATAGCGTCAACATTTTTTACACTATGTAGCAGTTTGCAGCACTAGTGGCAAAAATGTTGATGCTAATGTAGCAAAGCACAGGGAAGTTCACTGATTAAAATGGGTGCATCATTTTAACACCTGCTCGGAGCAGGCATTCAAATTTACTGAAAAAAATGGTGCAGTGAAATGTTGTAAATTTCACCCCATTGGAAGGTGCTGTGTCCTGCACAAAAACAATCATTCCTACAATGAAGACCCCCTTACACCATGGTGCAAGAGTGTCTGTGTTGGCACATTGCAGCCAATTGTGGGCCAGTGCAGTGGAAGAGGACAGGAATGCACCATATCTTATAGATACTGCACATTCTTGCCCTTTTATTTTGATGAATTTATCCCAATATCGTGCATTCCTGTCTTTTCCCCAGCGCTGGTGCACAATGGGTTGCCTAGCGCCAATGCAGGCACCCTTGCACTATGCTGCAAGGGTGTCTCCGTTTAATGCAGGATTGTTTTTGTGTCGGAAATGGCACCTACCTGCTCAAACCAATTCCCTGAGGTACATTCCTCTATCTGTTTGTGCTGCACAAATGCAGCACTTATAGAAAGAGAAGAGGAAGTAACAAAGAGAAATAAAGATATTTCTCATCATTATGCCTCCCCTTGGAAGGTTCAGCATGCTGGCTCTTTCCCAGGCTTATCAGTTCTGGTAAACCTGGGAATGCATAAAAATCCATGAGAGCTCCATGGGAACACACACACAACACCCATGGAACGCCTTCCTAGTGCAGAGTAACGCAACCCATAAATTTGCGCTGCGTTGCTTTACTCAAGTTTTATAAAGCTGCTCAGGGTCACACAAAGTGGCCTTGAGTGGCTTCATAAATCTCATTTTTGAGTTCCTCTATCTTACGTCACATTTTGTGGTGCAAGAGTGATGCAACATGGCTCAAAAATATGCCTCTAAAGCCCAGATTCTCAAATGTTTTGTGCTGGCGCTCGCGTGATGCTAAGTGTCGCAAACGTCTGCAGCAATTATCTTCTGGACGCAAATCACATTTTGTGTCATATTCCAATGTATGCATAGTGCAGGATGTAGTTTGCATTATTGTGTGCTGAAAACCAAATAATGTATGCATCGTGGGCATGGTGGGGTGGAACCCATGCAACTATTGATGATAAATGGTGCTAAAAGAATTTTTAAAAGCCACACAAAGAGACACAAATCAGAGCGAAAGAGAACTGTGTGAAAAAATAGCACATCTGAAAAGGAGGGGCAAAAGTTTGGCTATTTAGTGAACAATCCACCCTAAAGTACCGCAAATTTGTTGCCTTCCACACCACCATTGAGATAGTGATAATAAATCTTAACAGAAAGAGGGACCGGGAGAGTTATTGAAACAGGTCTAGTGTGCAATCTCCCTTGGTAATACGTCACAATCAAAGGAGCACACTGTTCCTAAAAAGAAAACAAATGTATGGGCACTTCTAGATTTAGAAGCTACAACCCTCACACATCACAGCTGAGGCGTGAAACATGTTGACCTTCTAGGTAGGTTGAGAGCCATTGTCCTCTACATCCCTTACGCTAATGGTTAGAGCAGGGGAACATTATTTTCCTTATACTCTCTGTATTTTTAATCTTGCCCGAGAACCACCATCCCCAATAAATCTGATTTTGGGTGGTTCTCGAGTCAATTTTATCTCCAGTTCTCTCTATTTTTCATGGTAGGTCTGAATATTCTCCTGCTTACTTCTGTGGCACAAGTACTTTAAAAGACCGCCAGCACAGAGCCCCCTTACAGGGGGCTGTCGGGCATTGCATCGCCGGCCCAATGAGGAGCAGACCCAATGATGAAGCTTGACATCCAATGGATATGTGAGGGTTCTAGCTTCTAAATCTACAAGTGCCCATACATTTGTTTTCTTTTTAGGAACAGTGTGCCCCTTTGATTGTGAGATAGTGACAATAAGACATTGCCAGCATTTACTTGCTGTGGCAAGAAGTCGCAAACAGTGGAAAGAAAAAACTTACAAGCAGAGGATTTCTCTCTTTGAGCAGAGTGAAGAAAAAATAGTGAAGAAATACCAGCTCACCAGGCAAATAATAATGGATCTCCTACAGCAAATTGGAACAGCATTTGAGTAAAGCACTGGCATGGCACATGCCATACCACCACATGTAAAGGTCATGGCAGTACTACATCTACTAGTATTAGGATCTTTCCAGAGTACCTCAGGAGCATTGGCAGGTGTATCCCAGATTGCAGTATCAAGATTTCTAACACTTGCTTTGGATGCCATCATCAAAATAATTCCCCAATATCTGACATTCCCCAAAACAGCAATGGAACAGAGACAAGTGAAGCAAGAATTTGATAAAATTTTCGGGCTGTGCACATGATTCACATATATTCTGTCACTCAACAATTAATGACCATTTTGAACATGGAACATATGCAGGAGGTGTATTAGTAGGTAATTTAAACATCAAGAATATGTCATGCCAAGGAACACATATAGGCCCTCATTAAAACATTGGCGGGCGGCCACCGGCGCCCGCCAAGTTGTATCGGCCGGGCGGCAGCCAATGCGGCCGCACTACCGCGGAGGCCATTTGGAGATCCCCGCTGGGCCGGCGGGTGGAAACCTGGTTTCCGCCCGCCGGCCTAGCAGGGATGTCGGCCGCAACACGGGAGCCCGGCTCCAAATGGAGCCGGAGGGGTTGCGGCGGTGCGACGGTTGCAGTTGCACCCGTCGCGCTTTTCACTGTCTGCTATGCAGACAGTGAAAAGCTCAATGGGGCCGTAGCAGAGGGCCCCTGCACTGCCCATGCCAGTGGCATGGGCAGTGCAAGGTCCCCGAGGGCCCCGCGACTCCCCTTTGCGCCAGCCTTTTCAAGGCGGTTCATACCACTATGAAAAGGCTGGCGGGAGGGGACTCGTAATTCCCTGGGCAGTGCCCTGGGGGATTACAACCACCGGGACAAAAGTGGCGGGAAACCGCCGTTTCCGGCGGTGCGACCGTGGCGCATCCGCCACGGTCGCAATGCCCAAGTTTGTACCGTCAGCCTTTTTGTAATGAGGGCCATAATCTTAAAAAACAGACATGTAAATCATGCATAAATGTCAAATGTCCACATCTGTAGTAAATTATACCAAACATAATCCTATGTTACAGCACCAATTTGTTGTCCAAATTTATTCTCAGGGTATATGGGCTATGCACTTTGGCCTTGCCCGTTAACACCATTTGCTAAACCAAAAACACTATTAGAAGAAGCTCATAATTCTGTGCATCATCGAACAGACTTTTGGAATATTGACGTCTAGGTTCAGATCCTTAGATCTGTGTGGTGGTAGACTCTTGTACAAACTACATATTGTTGCTAAGATTGTTCTAGTGTGTTTTACATTACACCACATGGCTTTGAAAGGGTCTTTAGATGTACACAAAGAAAGTTGCAGCAATGACAGCGGTGTTGAAGAGGACATCAATCCAAATGAGAATTAAGCCATAGAATCTCAAGAAAGTGTAAGGTTTCGAAAATATTATGTTAACAATTTTTTCAGTTTATAACTTGTATGTACACATATTTTACTTTCTGTTGTGTGGCAATGTAAAGAAATAGCTTTGCTCAACAATGAACAGAAACATGTCATTGCAAGGTATATGTGCATAATAAAATGGACACATGGCGATTTAAAAAAAATGCATTACTTGTAAAATCTACAAATCTATGTTATGTACATCTATAAACACATCAATCCTTGGAAAGCTAATTATAACATAGTTGTTACTGCAATGTTGTCAAACAACAGTAATACAATGACTGCAACACATGTAACATTAAGATTGTGTCATCAATACATAAGGTAATGCTTTTGAAAATCTGGTTTTGTGTCACACTAAGTTGTACAGTGTAATGTTGCATTGGCTTTCCTCACTGAAGTATTGCGATGTGCCTTATTGGTTGTAAAATGGTTGACAGACAAATACCCTTATATTTATACATCTGTATGCCCTAAGACTTTGTCACTTGTAGGCTGGTTCTGAGTCACATGAGTAGATGTAGAATCAAGTTATACTCTGCACATCACTCACAGCCACATCAGAAAAGAATTAGGCATGTCTTGATGGGCCATCAACCGGCAGGAGGGGTGTAGGGTGGAGCTGCCCCCAGCCACAATTAAACTGGCTGTGCTCTGTATTGATGCAAAGGACTTGTCATTCCAGCATTATACTCGCAGGCATTTTGGAGGCACGGCAGGTTTAGCAGCTAACATCACGGGCAACAAACTGAATGTTCAAGAAACTTATCCTACTTCCAAGTAGGCTCCATGTATGAAAATAAGATTCTCAGTCCCATTATCCATGTAAGTAACTTGACCTGTAGATGGTCTCTCAGAGGGATGGAAACTACTGTGGCCTGCTGTGTACTGAAGAAGACTGGTGTGTTGTACCTGGAAGGACTGCATTGCTGTCTGAAGCTTTCTTGAAACACTGATGGCAGCCCTGCTGTCTCAAATAGGTTCTCATGATGAACCCAAGACTACCACAGTGACTTCAAGGCCCAGTAGGCTGGCCTCCTGATGAAAGTCTTAGGAACAGAAAGTGCCCAAATATATGCTAGGTGCATTTGAAGTTACCCTGTATGAATCCTAACCCCTTATCCTCCCAAATGGTGCCCCTCCAAAGCTGGAGCTATGCTGTTGGTTGTAAAGGTGTACAGTTTATCCCTCGAAAATAGTAATAAAGCATTTGATTTAAAAAATGCTCTGACAACAGAATGAAGACTGGGACCCATATGCTAGTGTACATGCCCCAGGTGCAAACACATATCTTACTGATGGTGCAGCATCTCTAGCTACCTTCAATCAACAGCTGCAAATACTGTTAACCAGTTATTTGCCATATGTCTGCTCAGTCTTGTGAAACTCTTGTTGGCTACATAACACAGCCGTGTTCCACTTCTAAAAAGAGAACATGTGCAAACAAAGAAATCACTGTTCCACAGCTCCCCACTGAATATGCTTCCTCCTTGGACTCCACCTGCACCCTTTACCCAGTTTACTTTTCCCATCATTCCCAATAATATCCACCATTTTATCAGATTATGTGGGTCACCTCCAACAGTCTTTTGTCTTCCCCCTCCATAGCGGTTGCACATATTTTAAGCCATTGACTTGGTTACATGCAACAGGGAGACTGCATTTGGTACTTGGACCTGTATTGCAAAAGTCAATGACCCTAAAGATGTAAAGAACATAGGTCTTGACCTAGCATCATAACTTATTGTAGTTGTTCTGTCAAGCAATTTACTACATATAAAACTATTTCAACTAACTTGTGTTTCGTTTTGCCTTGTGTTGTGCTTGCAATACATCACTGCCTGTGTGTTGCATTTAGAGCATGGACATTCCATCTATGTTGTGAAAGACTGCTTTTGTGTGGAGCTAGCAGAGGGTAAGGTACAGGGTAAATGCAGATACCTTAGTCGGTCATCCAACCCCCCACTCAATCAACAACCCTATTCCTAACAATTATGTGTAGAAGTTATCTACCAAGGGATTCCATAAATGTTCTGTACAAATTGAGACTGGTGGGAAGAATATCACACATTGGTGGGACACTCAAGTACGACTAAAGTGATGCTATCCAGCATAAACTCTCACATTTGCCTATTTATCTTCCATTGCAAAAATGATGTTGCTCTGGAAACTACCCAAAGAGTAATGCCAAGCAGCGTTAAGCACTGTTTTATGTCCTGTACTGCCGAGGGAGCATAACATGGGTGGCACATGGGCATTCTCATGCAACCACCAATGCTTATTGAATCTAAATCCTATCTACTAATATTCATACACAGGGTTGTTGAAAAAAAAGACTTTTCAAAGCAGACGCTAAACGGCTGATTGTTTCCATTCCTTTCTGTATTGCAAAATGTGCATGTGTACTACACTGTATGGCACACATACTAAGGAACAGCTTCAGAACTTGCTGAGGCATGATATTTTGTACCAGAATGGTACCCTTCCCATACAAAATCTATGCTAGACTCATGCATACACCCTAACACTGTGGTGCTAAGGTTTGTGCCTGGCGTCCAGCAGGTAAATCATGCGCCGGTCCTAGGGAGAGGGGAGGAGAGTGCCATATCTCTTTGAATCTGGTGCTCTCCTGCTCTCTCCTCATCATGCAGCGTAACACACTGCAGCATTTTTGTCTGCTGCACTGTGATGCATGACACCTTTCAGAATCTGGGCCTTTATTTTATCCTGGTCAACATACATAAAGAGTAAAGCCTTCTAACTATCTCAAACAATAAAGATTCATGTTTGCATGACTTTTTCGATGTGAAGCAATGCCAACGATGGCAAAAGTTGAGCAAGGCAAAGCAAAACCCCAGCATCATGACGCAAGAGATGGGCTTGTCCTGACACATGTTCTCCATGTTTGACTCAGGTAGATAGGTAGCAGGAGGGTTAGAATTTTGTCCTGGAATGGTATCCTTATTATACAAACCTATGCTAGACTCATGCACACACCCTATCACTGTGGCGCAAACGTCTGTGCCTGTTGCATGGCAGGTGAAATCAGCATCAAAGCTAGGGACAGGGAAACAGTGTGCCAAATTAATGTGAATATTTCACTCTCCTGCTTTCTCCTCGTCATGTAACACCCCCTGCATTTTTGGCTGCTGCTCCGAATTTTGTGGCACCTCTCAGAATCAGGAGCTACGTGTCTTATTACCATGTATATTTTAAGAAAGTATGTAAAGGACTGACCAAATCAAAAATATGTCTTTTTGTTGTTTTCAAGGTGGGCAGAACCTATCAAACCCGAGGATTTGAATGTTGATGCCTCTCGTAAGGTAAATACAGACGTATTTCATTGATTTGATTATCTTGATTATATGATTTATTACACCATATATATGACCCCTTTTTATTATGTTGCTACCGTTTTAAGTCACAATGCTGCAAACTTGACACATAACTTGGTATGGCTGACATTCTGTTTTTGGACCTTGTGTACTTATCGCAGTCGGTTACTATGCATATTCCCCTTCACTATTTATACAAGCCATTGTGCAATGGTGGTGGGAGCCAATTTAGATTTCCTAATTGTAATAGGCTGGAGTTGAGCAGCCAAATTCTGGTATATGTGACTGGAGAGGTATACATTTATGTGTGTGTCAGCCTGTTGCTCTACATGTGTAACATAATATAGTACCAAACTAAATAAAAATTGGGGTACTGTTTACAATACATTTGTACCATGAACCCAAAGCAATGTATGCTTTGGTAATTACAAACCATTGTATAATAGGGATTTCCTTCTCTTGGTAATAAACAGTTAGGCGTATCAGGGCCAATCACACCTTTGTGTCACTCAGCATACAGTGGTTGTCCCATGATTGTCAACTGGTACATCCTGTGCACAAACCCAGGACTTTTGTGTCAAAGGTCAAACAATGAACAACAGTAGACATGGTGTACACATAACTTGAATGTCACTTGAAAGCAGGCATCAAAATGTGACAAATCCCTTGTTTTTTAATGATAATTACAGATTTCCATGTGTTCTTCCCTGTACAGTACATATCCAAAGAGTGAAGGCAGTGGATGTTCGCATAGCCATTGGAAAGTTTATTTGAAGGTACACTTTCCTGACAACCACCTATATTACACTCTGGCATACACACCTGCACTGTCTGACCAAGGTGTTTACTTTGGCATTGAATACCTACAAGTATATCCTCCTGACTTGTGAAGGTGGTCCTGCTGAGCAATCGTGTAGGCCGTTGGAATTGCAATGACAATGTTCAAGAAGCTATGTGTGATGGAGATGATGTTGGATTGATCAATGCTCATCAGGTGCCATATTTTTTATGTTTCTTTGCTGAGTGATATTGTGTTAAGAAGCGTGTATGCATGGGAGTGTGTGTTAACATGTTGGTTTGATCTAGTGTATAGTTTAGGGTTGGATGTAGGCATTATTGGTGCTTGTTCAGCATGTGTGTTAGGAGTGAGTGTTCCAAACTTTGATGATTTGGAAGGGGGGTGGCAGCTAGTAAACTGTCACTACCTGCACGGCAAAGCTCCTGCTCTGGTGTGA
This sequence comes from Pleurodeles waltl, assembly GCF_031143425.1. Classification (NCBI taxonomy): domain Eukaryota; kingdom Metazoa; phylum Chordata; class Amphibia; order Caudata; family Salamandridae; genus Pleurodeles; species Pleurodeles waltl. The sequence continues at coordinate 1,787,592,919 of NC_090444.1, read as the reverse complement.
GGTACCACTCAGCAGCTGTTGGTGGAACAGTGTCAGTGGTTGAGCATCTTAAGAAGAGTATTGCTGGGCCCTGATCAGACCCAGATTCCTGGGGCCATGCCCTTTCCCAGCACTAATGCGTGCAGACGGGGTTGCCTGTACACACTGCACATCCCAGCGTTGCTGTGTTTCAGCTCGAAATCAGTAGATCCTTTTAGAGTGGCGTAGTGGAGAGTGCGGTAGTGGTGTTTCCTGGGATAGTGGGTGATGCCAATTAGAGACCAGTCACTTGGCTCCTCCTCATGAATAGTTTTTGAGAGATGAGAGCAATTTTGTGTGCAACACATCTGTAAACATTTGCCAACTAATGAAATATGTTACTTTTGAAGTATGCAAGGCACCTTAACCGACAAACATGGATATTTACTGAGCATGAGGGGCATATGAGACCTACACTGACTCTTACTGTTAAGTTGCACTCAGTTGTACTGTGATCCAAGAATGTTGAATTTCAAAGCATAATTACATATCAACGGATTGCTCTTGTTATTGAGTTGGGCTTTCTGGGTCCATGGTGTTGTGTGCCAGTGGTCATTTGTGACTCATCATAAGTGTTACACATAGGTGTAAGTGGGTTATGTAAGTGGCATATCTGAGGTTGTTGGCCATTATCAATCATTAGTTGTAGGCCTGGCTCTTCTTGAAGTGACAACAATGTTCCTTTGCTACCTTCACATTTAGGTGATAGTAAGTTATGATGTTTTTACCTACATGTATGACTTAATTTATTGACTAGAATGTTATTACTTTAATGTCAGCATTATGTAGTATGAAACCATGTCCCGAAAGTGTACATATATCTTGTCATTGTATTGTGTCCATCAATATATGAGTTTATACTTGTACTTTAATGTGATCATGTTTCATTTTGGGTTGAAGTGAATCTTGATGCTGTGCAAAGTGTATTCTGAAGAAAAAGAAGAAGAATAAGCATCTGCAACATTTGGAGGCGCTATCTAAATATTTCCGGGCTATGGTTGATGCAAAAATTGAAAAAAGGAAAAAGAAAGCAGCATGGTCTCAAAATTCTTGTGCAACTGGAGGCAAGGCACAAGCTCATGCATCAAAGCGCACAATGTCAGGAGACAGGGCACAGATTAGTGCTTCCGGCTCTGGCACTACTACTGGCAAAGATTCCCAAGTTCCTTCGTTATTGAGGAAAACCAATAAGGTGTTAGGGCAAATTGTGAAGGTGATAAGGCTGTTGAGGAAAGATTTCAGAAGACAACCATACCAAAGGCACAGAGTGTAATTTTTTATGTTTAGTCTAGGTCTTATTTTGTGTGTTTTCCCAACCTGCAGTTGCATGTTATTTTCACATACATTTTGTGCCAAAGCTGATGTTGTTATCACTATTAGACACCATAATTATTGTTTTAGTCAGATGTGTTCATTAAAATAAAACATTTTGTTGTGTTGTCGAAGCACCATTCCACACAATAAAAACAGGACACAAATGTATGTATTTTCTTCTGTTTTATTTTGAGACTCCTCCTTTAACAACATATGGTATGGGCAATTGAACTTGCCTGATTAGTCCACATATTTTTGATGAATCTATGTTTTGCCAAAACACCTGTAGTCACTTGCTCAACAAAAAATCTTACATGTGCATTGTAAATTTGTAGACTAAATGGTTGTACAGTATCCAAACAGGATAAATGAAAATAATGTTACAGGTGACTTAATTTTTATCACTGTCCCACATTTCTATGAGGAGTTTCCTCTTCCTCAAACAAAATATTTGTCTCAGTATTAGGAGTCAAACTTTGGGCAAAATCTTTGGATTCATTATTTGGCTTTTTGGACATATTGATGGTAACGGACTCGTGTGATAATGCTATACGCTCAAGAGCTGATGCCATTCTTTCCTCAGAGCGGACCATTAATGTGTTCATGGTTATGAGAGTTTTCATGTCTTCTTTTAATCGACTGACTGACTGCAACAAAAGTTCCATTGTTGATGTTGTATCAGCTTTGTTTGAAGGGGAACAAGCCCTTGACTTATGATCATGAGATGAAGATGTAGGAGCTAATATATTTTTTTCCTCTTTATGGTTTATGATCTTCAACATATCCTCATGGATGTCGATGAGGGAACCATCCATGCCATGCACAAAACGAATATACCCAATATTGTTTTCCCGGGTCATGGTGGCCTTTAAGGAATTATTTGCCTCCTGCAGATCATTATGTAGCATTGATAGTCCTTCCTACAATACTTCCACTGTTTGCTTCTATGTGTTATGAGTGGATACATACTTCAAATTCATGTTGATTCTCACAATTCTGAGACTGCAGGATATGTGTTCTTGCAGTTGATGATACCACATTAGAGGTTTGTGTTGTGGTCTGTGTTTCCACCTCTGTACAATTTGTTTGTATGTGATTTGGGTCTTCAACATCTTAGACTAGTACATACAATCTTTCTTCACCTATACTTGATAAGTACAAATTGTCATTTTCTTGGGCTAATGACATTGAGTTACCTACATATGACAGGAAAACATTTCATTCATAACATGTAATATGAGTGTGATGTACATTCAGTTTTTCAATTGGTACCATGTTATTGATTTGTGAGATATTATGGTATACTATCTCTGAATAACAAACGTTTTGGTGTGTGTATGTGTGTTGAGAAAGGTTTATCTAAGTGCTTTATTGAAGCATCTTTTTTATTGTCAAAGAGTGTGTTTTCAAGTAGATAATGTTAGCACACATTTGCATAGCAACGTCCAACACATTGTGGCCAATTTTCACAAAGATGCCAGGAAATGTAGTACTGCACCCAAAGATGATGCTTTGTGTTGCAGGGCAGTGAGGCAACATGACAGCACAATATTGACCTCAATATGGCTCTCTTCTCCCCTCTCACTAGCGCCAATATAGATTTTAGCCTCCAAGCATCACACACATATTTGCACAATAGTGCAAGAGTGAGTGTGTGTGTGTGTGTAGCTGTGTGGCTGTGTGTGTGTTTTTCTATCATTGTTTTTGTACTGGAAGGGTATCCTTCCAGTAAAAACCTCTATCCTTGGACACACTTTACAGCTCCTCCAAATTTGTATGTGTACTGCACAGTGATTCACACATGCAAAGTCAGAATTGTAATGAAAAACATGTACGCATTTATACTTTTTACAACTCATTTAAAACCCTGTTTAGTAATGTTGGTAGACAGTCTCCGGCATCTATACACATGTGTGGTTGCAAAGGGAACTCACATCTACCACCCATGTCCGCCCACATGACGCAAAAATATTGCAAGTCAGCTATTTGCACTGCTGTGCGTTACTTTTCCGTACAGACCAATGCAAATGACAATTTGCTTTGGTTTGTTGATCCCCACACTGTTTTGGCATTGGTTGTGCGTGACAAGAGGAACACTATCTCAACACTGAGCATTTGTTAATCCTGGCCATGATGTCCTGCTGCACAAGCAGCTGCATTGCCTTACATGTCTACACAAAGCTATGAAAGTACATACTATTACACCCTTGCATGGCTTTGTGATTTTTAATGCTCACTTTGCATTGTCTTTCCATCACCATACATGACACAAGGGCAACACAAAAGCTGCATACCAATGGATCTTAGTATGTACACATCATCAAACATACATTGGAATATCCAGTATGGTATATGTAATTCCGCTAAGTTTGGCTTCTGATTTGTACATACTATTTACATTTCTCAGTACTTCTACTTATGCTAAGAGATATTTGCCATCACATAGTGACTGTTAGTAACCATTAATGGGAACTTATATTCTCTTACCCTGACACACAATTTCAACATGATCTGCAGTGGAACTGCCAACGAACTCTGGACCAATGAGGGCTGCTGCTTGCTCCTCCATAGGTGTCAGTTGTATGCTACAGCCAGGTCCTCCTCATGTTCCCATTGCAGCACGTCTATTCCTAGCCAGGTTTTCTTTTGTATGTTGTTTGTGGTCGTGCCAACGCTTCTTGCACTCCTCAGCTGTCCTGATGGTAGACACAACTGTACTTTTTTGGTCTTTGGCATTCCACAGACCAATTTTCTTGGACGAAGGTAGTTGTGAATTGACAAACATCTGATGTTCATGCTTAGTCACTTCTGCTATTTAAATTTCAACCTCCTCCTCAGTGAATTTGTATTTTATTTTCCGACTTCCATCCTGTGAGCCGTCAAGGGAGACATTATGGGTAGAATCCTAGGTCACTTGATGTGTGGTTGTGGTCTCTTCAGGAGGTCTATTCACTGCCATACTGCTTTATCGGCGTGTGGTCTGAATTCCTCGATCTGTTTGGCACCATTTTGCAATGTTTTTGCAGCTAGCATGATGCACTAACATTTTGCGCTCCATCACAATGGGTTTTTTGCACACGCATAGCTTGGCGGCGCCTGGCGCTGTGAATATGGCGCAATGCTATATTTCTGAAGGCACGCAGCTCTAAAACGTTTTGGCCTGCGCCTGCCGACACAAACTTTGTGAATCTGGGCCTAAGAGTATATTCCTCATTACGAGCGGGCTGGTAACCTCTTTCAAGTTGGGAACCCAGTGGTTCAGGAGAGTTTCACATGGACAAAGCAGGCAGGAGCAGGAGGACTAACTGCTATAATCATAATTGGACGCGGCATTCATGATTCCCTCAGTAATTATGCATTTCTCAGGGAAACATCAGGGACAAACTTGTAATATAGCCGTATCACTTACCCACCCAATCCAATTACTGATGCCTAAGATATCTATAAATCAGGACAGTACTAAGGCCACATGCACGCCACTTACTCCCTGGGATCTGATCAGGAGTCAGCAAATATGACAATTTGTTTCAGGCTTCTTGAATTTCTTTGGAAATCTTCCTTGTTCTCTGAAAGTTGCAACGTTTTTCATTTTCCTTTTCACGTGTGAAAACCATGACTGTGCATCAGTTTCTAGCACGGGTATCCATATACAACAGTAATAAAATGTTTCTTCATAAGACATGCTTAGCAAAAAGTGGTGCTCTTTTCCTATGCAATGCCACTGTGCTTCCAACCACTCTGCATAAGGCAAAATTGTAGAGAAATATTTAGCAAAGCATGTATTGAACATAAAAATCATTTCGCGGAGGCAAACTTGAAGATAACTATTTTGCAGGTATTATTCTGCTTAGTTGTTGGATAGCAATGTAAACGATCTCTCAGTGACTTGAAAATGGCCGTCTAATGTGGAAATTACTTGGCAAGTTTGGAAACGAAGTGAACTGGGTAAATTCACAATCTTGTTGTCGAAAAGTTACTTTGCACCTAGATCGAATGGTTTAGCGAGCTACTCATAGGGTGGACAGGTGTGAGTTACAACAGCAGGACCACTTGAAACTAAAATACACATTTGTAGATGTTTCCATTGTTTGCAAAGAGCATTTACACAAACATTAAGGGGCATATTTATACTCTGTTTGCGCCGGATTTGCATCGTTTTTTTTTACGCAAATCCGACGCAAAACGAACTCCATATTTATACTTTGGCGTTAGACTCGTCTAGCGCCAAAGATCTTGGAGTTTGCGTCATTTTTTAGCGTGGACACCTTCCTTGCGTTAATGATATGCAAGGTAGGCGTTCCCGTCTAAAAAATGACTCCGAGGCATGTGCGCCGTATTTGTACTCCCGGGCAAAAATGACGCCCGGGAGTGGGCGGGTCCAAAAAAATGACATCCAGCCGCTTTTGCGTCATTTTTTAGCGCCTGGTCAGGGCAGGCGTTAAGGGACCTGTGGGCTCGGAAGGAGCCCAGAGGTGCCCTCCCATGCCCCCAGGGACACCCCCTGCCACCCTTGCCCACCCCAGGAGGACGCCCAAGGATGGAGGGACCCATCCCAGGGAACTTAAGGTAAGTTCAGGTAAGTATTTTTTAAAATATTTTTTTGTGGCATAGAGGGGCCTGACTTTTGCCCCCCTACATGCCACTATGCCCAATGACCATGCCCAGGGGACATAAGTCCCCTGGGCATGGCCATTGGGCAAGGGGGCATGACTCCTGTCTTTGCTAAGACAGGAGTCATGTCAATACAGGGTGGTAGTCAAAAAAATGGCGCAACTCGGGTTGAGGCAGATTTTTTGCCTCAGACCGACTTGCCCCATTCTTTGACAGACAAGCTCCATTTTCCCCTACGCCGGCGCTGCCTGGTGTGGGTCATTTTTTTTGACGCACACCAGTCAGCTCCGCCGGCTAACGTCATTCCATAAATAAGGCGCCCGCATGGCGCTTTGGAATGGCGTTAGCCGGCGTTAAATTTTTTGACGCAGAACTGCGTTGGCGCAGTTGTGCGCCAAAAAGTATAAATACGACCCTAAGTGAACTATTGGCTAGGTCCATGCCATAGTATACCATATGCACACTTACATACCTTGAGTAGGGCATGATATAGATTTCCCGTCCTCCGAAATGTAAATCCCATAGGAAATAATAGGATTTATATTTCGGCGAGCGGGATATCTATCACCGTTGTGACGAAGTGACCCGTCTGCCGAAATCTAAATCAGGAACCTTACTTTTCCTGGACACTTCCATGTTGTTCTCTTAAAACTCCCATTCTACTTACCCACTGCGATTTTACTTGCAAATCCAATCAAAATTCCAACTTCACCCACCCATGCAAGATTTCAGATTGAAAACATTTCAGTCCTTATAATCAAGACCACACCATGGACAACTCTCCATTAACGCATCTACCAGACTTCACGAGCTGTATGTGGTGTGTAGGCATTGCTCGCATACAACTACACATTGCTCAGATGCCACCTTTACCTAATTTTGTGAGTAGTATGTTTACTCTTTCTCACTGGGGTTTTCTGTGTTTATCGCTATTACTTACCTTCTGGTCCCATCCAGTCCTGTTCTTACAGCCAGTTGGTTAGATGTGCTTTTCCTGAGCCGAACAGGACTTTCTTCCATTTTTATATGGTGTCATACTAGGAGAAAAACGTCTTTCCTCCCAGTTCAACATACTACATCATAATGTGCAATGTGTCCATACACTGACAGTGTGCCAAAGGAAAGCCTGTCTCTACCCATTCACCGCCCGCCACCGGCTACTGTTTTACATGCACAGCTGAACGCTACCCTCATTGTCGGCTCGTAAATGCGAACTAATATCTTCAAGCCAACAATATCCTACAACCTCTCCATTCTGGCCTTAAAGTGGTGTTGACACCAGTCCTTGTCGATTTACACAAGCTGAGAGACCAGAGTGATGTAAGTTCCCTTCGTCTTTCAGACTTGTTAGTGGCATTCAGCAGGATCAACAAGGATTTACTATGAGAAAGCCTGAAAAGAAAATGTATCTACAACCTGGATTTAAAAATGATAAACTTATTCCTGACAGACCACTCTCAAACTATCTTCCTTATTTCTGTCAAACCATCTCCTCTCAGTGTCTCTTGCGGGGATGCTCACAGACCTGCTCTCTCACATCTTCTTCCTATCACCTAGGTGCTGCCACTGGCTTTCCTGCTCAATTGTATTGGCACTGAGTTCTTCATGAACACAGAAGATTCACAGATTCTGTTTTCCATTACTAACCACAAGCCTTGGTTGAACCATTTGTTCATGCCCAAGATCCCTTCGGTAACACTTTTTCAGCGTCCTTCAGTGGATGCCTTCAACTTCTTAAAACTTAGGGCCATATTTATACTCCGTTTGCGCCGAAATTGCGTCGTTTTTTTTTACGCAATTTCGCCGCAAAACTAACGCCAACTAACGCCATATTTATACTATGGCGTTAGAGGCGAATAGCGCCAAAGTTCCCGGAATGTGCGTCATTTTTTAGCGTGAACCCCTTCCTTGCGTTAATGATATGCAAGGGAGGCGTTCCCGTCTAAAAAATGACTCCCAGGCCTTTACGTGGTATTTATACTCCCGGGCAAAAGAGACGCCCGGGAGTTGGCGTGGCTAAAAACGGCGCATTTGCGCCACTTTTTAACGCCTGCTCAGGGCAGGCGTTAAGGGGCCTGTGGGCTCAAAATGAGCCCACAGGTGCCCTCCCATGCCCCCAGGGACCCCCCCTGCCACCCTTGCCCACCCCAGGAGGACCCCCAAGGATGGAGGGACCCACCCCAGGGACATTCAGGTAAGTTCAGGTAAGTATAATTTTTTATTTTTTATATTTTTTTTTGGTGGCATAGGGGGGCCTTATTTGTGCCCCCCTACATGCCACTATGCCCAATGACCATGCCCAGGGGACAGAAGTCCCCTGGGCATGGCCATTGGGCAAGGGGGCATGACTCCTATCTTTACAATGATAGGAGTCATGTTGATGGGGGATGGGCGTCGAAAATAAATGGCGCAAGTCGGGTTAAGACGATTTTTTCGACGTAACCTGACTTGCCCCATTTTAAGACGCCCATGCGCCATTTTCCCCCTACGCCGGCGCTGTCTGGTCTACGTGGTTTTTTCCCACGCAAACCAGGCAGCGCCGGTCTGATTGCGCCGTCTAACGCCATTCCATAAATACGGCGCCCGCATGGCGCTTCAGAATGGCGTTAGACGGCGCAAAACTTTTTGACGCTAAACTGCGTTAGCGCAGTTTAGCGTCAAAAAGTATAAATATGGGCCTTAATGTAATCCAGTCTGAACTCCTTATCACTAGTTCCTCTGCCATCTAGAGTAGCTCTGTCTCCTGGCCCGCAAACATGAGTGCCTTTCTTGCATGAGTCGGCAGAAGTCTAGGAATCTACATTGCCCCCAATTTCTCAATGAAGTTTAGAATTTCCAAATTGATTAGTTCCTGTTTCTGGCACAGCTAGCATCTGAGGAAAATCCTTCTGTGCATCGCCCCTCAATTTCACACCAACATAGATAATGCGCTAATGCAGGTCCGACTTGACGATGGAAATTCCAACTATCTTGGTCACACTGATAAATCCTTCAGATGAGTGCAGCTGGTTCAAAATGATGCAGGAGTCCTCGTAACTGACAGCGGGCAAAGGGACCACATTCTCCCCATTCCCATAAACCTCCAATTGGCATCCAGTCAGAAAATACGTCTTGGTCAAATCCCTAATACTTATGGAAAAGATTTTTCACTATTCCTCCTCTCGTTTCTTGGTACCTAAATTTCAGCTCTAAGCATCATCTCCGTCTTCGCCCCCCATGGGGCGATGGTTGTTGCAGGTCCCCAGTACTAAGGTAATTTCCTTTGTAGAAAGGTCTCTTTCTGTTGCTGCTGCTAAATAATTAAATAAACTCCCCCTAGAACTTCTGACGCTGGCCAGTCAACTACTTAAAAGAAAAAGTTTAAAATATTTCCATTTTAATCTGTAGTCGTTGGGTTTTACCGCTTTACTAATCCAAACTCAGCTAAGGTTGCCTCCACTCGGTCTTGGTTATGTTATCTGTCATAGCGCCATGAAACTCTGTGATTTCAAATTTCACCTGAATATACAAGAGTTTTCCACTTTCTGAAATATGGAAACATATGTCATGCATAGATTCCACACTGGCCCTGTCCCGCATTTTTTGCATCAAGAGCTGAGTGTCTGCATGTAACATGTCCTCAAAAATCCCCCAAATTAAAGGGAATATTGAATTCAGTTTGACGCAATGGTGCCCCCTCTCATCGCCGCTTCTTGATTTTGTTGCTAATGTAAAAGGGAAAAGGCTGCCTGCTGAACAGTATCCTTTAGCTTGATGCACCATTTCAGTAACCAATCTGGAAGGGTTGTGCCTAAAATATGCAAATCCTCTACGCAAATCCCCTTGAGGACTAATTTACTCAAGAAGTGTGAGTCCTAGGGGTGACGTGTATTGATCCAATTGCGCAGTAATAACACCTTGGAGTTGGTGATCTGCCTGCTTGGAGCAATCACAGACAGCAGCATTATTTCTTCATTCCCGGATCAGTCTTTTATTGCACCTTTTTTAACTTGTTTTTATTCGTGGCTAAAGGCAATCAATATTCCCTCCCAGTGCTTCGGAAAGTAGATGCGGTATTTTCAATAAGTCCCAATTACTGTTTTGTCTTCGCATTTTTTTTGGCTTTTCCCTGACTGAACGGGTTTCTACTAGGTTCTTTTGGGACAGGGAACTGTAGGCTGTATCTATAGGCCCCTAGCGCCACAGGGGTGTCACTTTTAGTGGCGCCGTATTTACAAGGTGGTGTTAAGCCACTTTTTGTGGCTTAAAACCACCTTGTAAATATGGTCCCTTCACACACAGCACTGTGCGTGGATGGGGCGTGCAAAGGGTGTTGCTGTGGGCATGCCACAGCAACACCCATTGCGTTTTGACACCTACTTATGAATTGTCGTAAACCTGAGGCAGAGCCAAAATCTAACGCCACACCCAGGGGTGATGTTAGCAGGGTGCTACAAGGATGAATTCTTTTATTCCTCCTCATTTTTTGCTTTTTCTATGCGTGCTGCAATCTGCCGCACGCAGAGAAAAAGCAAACTGCCAGAAATGATTGTTTGTGTGCAGGAAGGTGTCCCATCCTGCACATAAACAACCATTTGAAAATGACGCTTTGGCACTTCTGTGTGTGCTGCATTGTGAAGCACACACAGAAGTGCCAAAGCACCATTAGTGATTGTTTATGTGCAGGAAGGGAGACATTCCCGCACAGAAACAATCACACTCCTCTACACAGACATCCCTGCATGATGGTGCAAGGACGCCTGTGTTTAGCGCAGGGGGAAACACAGGGATGCGCAGTATTTCCTTAAATATGGCACATCCCTGCGTTTCTAAAGTGACGCAGCGCAGCGCTGCCCATTTTGGCGCAGCACCGCACTGTGCCACTTTTCTTTAAATCTGGCCCTGTATGTCTAAGTCACCGATATGGCACAGAGGTGCTCAATCACCTTCGAATGTGAGGGGTTTAACATTTCATTTCTTTTTATACATTCATGCATCACTTGGCAATAGGGAACACGTGCACTGAGTTACCACCCCCATTTTTCCCTTGATTCACTTTGGCGAGTCAAACTTGCTGCAACATACACTCTGATACACACAGAATTTGTTGTAAAAATCACAAAATTACACACGTAATCAGTGGCGGCTCCTCAGCTATGGCGGAGGAGCGTTGCCCCGCCAACAGCTGCAAATCCTTTAACATTGAAAGGATAATAAAGTATCCTTTCATTGTTAAAGGAGCGGGGTGTTGGGGATGAGGAGCACTGAGGGGAGTGCACTGTGCACTTCCCTCAGTGCAAATGTATCTTTGGCCAGCCGTCTCTGGCCAGCCAAACACACATGTGCACTGTGCTCTCTCCAGCCCGGCACTCTGCTTTGAGCAGCATCAGGATTGGCAGCAGGGCAGGCTGGAAGCCTGTGCCTGTCTGCTGCTGAGATGACGAGGATCTGCGGCGCAGTGGTAAGTTAAAAAAAATATATATATTTCATTTGATTAATCTTCCCCCCCGTGAGCCGCCACGCCAAGCCCCTGCCAGCCGCGACTGCATGTAATTCCCCATTTTCCCACAGAAACCTCAATACGATGGGTGCTTAACACACCTGGCAAATATCGTATTTAAAAACCTTAGGCTTTGCCAGCCCATTTGTTTTCGGGGCCTAAGAAGGTAAGTGTAATATTCTAAGTTTAGACAAAAGACGTGCCATATACCACATCACTCACATTCAACCATTTATTACAAAGGATAATGAGAATCTGAAAATAGCATGAGGCAAAATCACAGTTGTTTTTATCACTTTTATTGCACAGTGGTATATCTGTAAAGACAAGCTAAAATACAATGGAATGGAACTATATGCAGAAGAATATATAGTGGTTAACAATGATTGAAATGCTTATCTCCATCTTGTTTTTTCCGTTTAGGAGGGTTTCACTATATAGTATGGGTGTTCGCAGACGTGGGTGCCTAGCCAGCTCTGTGATGGAGACTCAAGCTGCCCCTCCCTCATGAGCAACAAACAGGGTGAAAAGCACAAGCACAAGGGAGCATGTTTATAATTATTTCACGCAGCGCAGTAAACTGCCTTGATGAGCTAGTCTGCGTGAAAGGGCAGGAATGCGCCATATTTAACATGATACTGCACATTCCTGTCCTTTCCTTGCGCTGGAACACAGTGTGTTCTGTTGTGCTCTCATTGTAGGCAGGATTGCTTTTGTGCAGGAGTGGGCACCTTCCTGCATGAAACAGTCCTCAGGGGTATTTTCATCTTTCTAATTGTCCTTCAGAACGCAGCACACTTGGAAAGAGGAAACAACAAGGACAAATAAATAAATTTCTCCTCCTTCTGCCTCCCCTGGGAAGGTGCAGCATTTTGGCACATTCCCAAGTTTACCAGCATTGGCAAACCTGGAGATGCGCCAAAACGCCTCCCTGGGGCAGAGTAACTCAGCGCAGTGATTTGTGCTGCCTTGAGTTACTCCAGATTTATCAAGTCACGCTGAGCCATGCATAGTGGCCTCGCATGGGTTGATAAATCTGACTTTGTTGCTGCATCACCCATGCGTCCCTTCCATGGCACAAGTGTTTCTCAAAGCATTGAAAAGTATGCCCCTAGGTGATGATTTTGTTTCCATGCAGAGGGGGCATGATCTACCAATCTGAATTGACTGCACACTTGGAGGAGTGATCAACAATGATTTGCATATGTTTGATACTTTTCAGTAATTGCAAAGATAAGTTAAAACTAATGTAATGGAAGGCAGAGTGAGAGGAATCTCTATTGTATTAAACATGATATGTCCATCTATTGTTTTTCTGCTGTTTCAGTAAATACCTGCTTGTTGCTTTAAACCACTCACAGAATAGATACATTCTGATCAAAACTTATGGTTTCAAAACTAGTTACTCAGTTTTTGCACTGAAATGAAGATATACATTTTCCATTTCCATTAAAACACCCCAGGACTATTCACAAAGGTAAACTTACATGTGAGTAAATACAATTGTGTGTAATTGTAGTACTTTTAGCTATTCACCATTTACTAGTGTAAAGTTAGTCAAAAGTGAAGACCTACACATCTATGTCCGCTGAGTTTAGAGGGTGAGGCCTAATTTATGAGCACAAAGTTACTTCTTGTAGCCCACGCAGATCTCTTCATATGGTAAAGTATAGGGGAGTGTTTAAAAGTTTAATAAACACAAAAATAACTTATCAGTTACATTTTGAAATAATCATGTATATTGTTTTAAAAATGTTTATTTTAGCTGCAGAAAAAATGTAAAAAGGTGACATTATTATCTTGATTGTTAATTAAATATTTAATGAGTTTCAAAGTAATTTTTTTTTTTTAAAATCAGTAACATTAATGTTCAAATGTAGACAAAGGATATTAACATATTGTATTCCAAACTAATATCTAAATTTTATTTATATATAGTTTTGTTAATATTAAACTAAATATATTTATATTTCTAAAAAGATAAAATTAGTTGATGCAACTCAACATTAGTTTCTATGGGTTTTTATTTTAAGTCCTGTTTCCATTATTTCCAATGAGATGGTGTTGCAGCACCAGTGTGTCTTGTTTGGAAGCAGTAAACATAGAAGTGTGATTTGTGAACAGGAATATCCTTACTCTTTAGTTGGTTGGTGCAGACTCCTCCTTAATACCCTACCTACCCCACCCTTATCCCTGCCCTACTACTCTCAAAACATCTTCCATTTAGTCATAATACTCCACATTTTTAACAACTCCCCCATCCGGTCCACATTTACTACTAAAGCATATACCTAAATATGCAGACGTCTCTACATGTGAGGTGGAGATTTCCATACATAAAATTTACGAGAGGCTGAGGTGTAGACCGCCTCTTGAAGGTTAGTGAATAGCACGTTGTAGTACGTTGGTTGTACTACTTTCATACTAATAAAAGCACAAAAACTGCATTTTGTGAATAGAAATATGTGTTGTTCCTTTTAGTTGAACAATGCATATGATTGTGTTTTAGTGTCTCCATTCAAAGGTAAATATTCTACAGAATGTGTAAATCAAAATGAGCCACTCAGTGTTTAGAGTTTGTAAAAGTTATAAGGTCACACCTAACAAACACTGGAACTGTATTCCATATTAAAGCAACATTTCCCTGTTGTGGTCCATCTATTATTAAAAACACATTTAGGTAAACAACATATTTAGCCCCAATTAAAATATATTTTTTAATTTCATTATGTTTTGTATATGTTGTAAACGAGCAAAACTAAACAAAAAACAATTACCCTGCTTAAAATCTAATCAGGGCAATTTGCATTACCATACATGTAAAATACTTGCAAAATGACTTTTATGGTTTACTAACACGCCTTCCACATCAAATATTTCATTGTGGAGGGTTTTTTTCTTTGTGGCAGGAATATCATTTTTCATTTCATCTGGAACGCACTAAACTTAAAAAGGGTCATCCTCAGTCGCAAACATGTCTGATGATAGTTTAATGTGGGACTTCTTTTGAATGCACACTCATGCAGACAATTATTCCAATGTGAGAATATCTGTCTCCAGTATTGGTTTGCCAGAACATCGTGCAATGGATGGTCAGTTCCCTTTACACACATATGTGTGGGTTACACAGGCTTACCACAAGTGGAAGATGCTTTTGCCATGTTAGATTTTAGGAGTGAAGGGAACTGTGTGATTGTTTGCTTTATGACACACATGATCTGCAGCAAAAGTGTTTAGTGGGTAGTCTTAGTTTTAACAACTAATTTGCATTTGGGCCAGAAGAAACAGCCACACGTTCGCTGGAGGCAGAATGACCGATCAGCAGAAATATTCATTTTAGCACTTGCTGTACCTGAAAAAGAAGCACACAGGTAAGGACCTGCTTTTTTGAGAACAGAGGATACATGAAGTAAACGTTTTGAGCAGTGATTGTGGCAAGCAAAAGACATGAAAGTGAAGAGTTAGTTGTGTGATATTATTTGTGTCTAAAACCACAGAAGAAGCTGGAAGGGCATGTTTGCCTTGAGTGGCACATAGGCATTAAGAAGTGGTCAGGATGCTTACCCCGCTTGTGGACACAGGTGGAGTGAGTCCTGACATACAAGTGCCAGGTATGGGGTCCTGTTACCTTTCAATAAGTCTGCCCGGACATTTCCTACCAAACATATGAAGCTTGGTATTTCATTGTAAGTTACAGAACTCTGGATGGCAGCAATAAACCTTGCAGGCCAACTCACATAGGATGAAACCTCACGGTTCTTGATAACCAAAAACATTCAATATATCACTACTCTTATTGTAATAACTTTTATAAAGAGCTGATTCACTGTTAGATAAGGAGCACATTTCTACATTTGAATAAAATTATAAACTATGGGCTAAAACATTTACTGGTGAAAAGTAACAATAACGATATAAATATTGTCATTTTTCTCTTTGAGTTTATTATTTTGAATTAATACTGTTCCAGAAAAATGACAAAATACAGCATATTCAAAGCAACAATATGCTGCTTTTTACATTTATATTCAATGTACATCTAAAACAGGAAAGCAGCTATGGATGCCTACATCTCAGGCAAATACATGACGTAGCCAACATTTAATAAAAATGAAAAATGTAGCACAGGTAACACCCACCGACCAGAGTATATCCAATTTGAGAGGTTAAATATGTAACTGTGAAACATAATGGGATTTCAATTGTTGCAGCCATTCAAGGATGCAGTATGTGCCAGACAAATACATTTTTACTGGTGTCACATTGAAAGAGATGTGAGGCTTGTGAGATACTTTGAGCGGAGGTAACATGTTTGTTATTAGCAGCAGGGTGTTGACTTGTCAACATTGCCTTGCCATCTGTCTCATAGCAATCCAGATGTGGCTGAGGTGAAAACGTTTGTCATGTGTAATTCTACGGATTATAGACATTTTCAAATATTACACAGCAAATGTTGCCACAAACAGATAAAAATACACCAGGGTATCTACATTTCCAGCAGTTCCTAGCAGCAGGTCCAGGTGACCTCTAGTTGGCACTGATTGGCTGGCCACTTCTAAAAAACTTAATCTTCGATATTGTTGTGGACCTGCACCTTACAATGGGGGTCGGCCAATGGAGCCTTGAAATGTAAGACTCAGTCCTGGATGCAGGTGTAAGCAGAACACGCACCTCATGTTTGATCACAGAAATTATGAATTGCCCCAGGCAATGTGTGTGTGAGTCGTGGGCCATAAGTAACCAACTTGATAGAAGTAGATGATTTGTGTGCTTGTTATTAATCCTTTCACAAGGACAATATACATAGTATATAACATTTTTGTCTCCCATTGATCTTTTACAGGATAATTTCTAAACATGTGCCAATCCTTAAATAGGCCTTTATTAATAAGAATTGTATGCTTCAGGAAAAGGCATTGTATCAGCTCTATTGCAATGTAAAATTGAGCAGAGCAAATATTTACTTGTTTGAGGGGTTAACCAACGTGTGCTAGAGTGCCTGAGGACTTTGTCCAGCACAAACCTTTGAGCTTCTGGAGGCAACCGTTGCCACAAGATTCACCTGCGGGCGCTGCAGCAGCCCTATGTAGTGCAGTACTTTGTCCTGCAGTGAGGGTTAATCAGCGTGTGCTAGGATGCATGAGGAGTTCATCCCCCACAATCCTTTGGGCTTACGGAGTCAGCCCTTTCCACAAGCTTTACCTGAAGGAGCTGCAGCTGCACTTTATATTGCAGTACATCGCCCCGCAGAGTGGGTTAATCAATGTGTGCTAAGGTGCCCGAGTGGTTTGTCCCCCACAATCCTTTGGGCTTCTGGAGGACCCCTTGCCACAAGATTAACCTGCGGGAGCTGCAGAAGCACTATATAGCGCACTACTTCATTCTGCACTGCAGGTTAAATGACATGTGCTAGTGCGCCTGAGGACTTCGTCCCCCACAATCCTTTGGGCCTCTGGAAGTGTCCCTTACTACAAGCTTCACCTGGGGGAGCTGCAGCGGTGCAATGTAGCTCAGTGCATCGTCCTGCAGTGTGGGTTAACCAACGTGTGTTAGGGTGCCTGAGGACTTCGTCCCCCACAATCCTTTGAGCTTCTGGAGGTGGCCCTTGCCACACGCTTCACCTGGGGGAGCTGCAGTGGTGCTATATAGCAGGGTACATCATCCGGCAGTGTGTGACGCATGCAGGCAGTGCCTGGGCAAAGCCCGGGCCAATGGCAGGTCCATCCATGTCTGTCGGAACCCAGAGGAGGCTGGGCTGGACCCCCATCTTGGTTTCACGGGCTCTGCCGAAAGTTCCTGCCAAGCTCCATGCTCTACAAACAGGTACTGTGATGAGCATTCTTGGATACAGAGGTTTTTCGCTAGGGTGGACTGACTTTGAGACAACTGTAGTGAAACAATATTAAGACTGATTGTGTCAGCTAAATATCTCCTTCGATCAGTGATTTATGTGCCAAAACAAGCCAACATTGGTATCACCAACAGCGTGTGATGTGAACTCCTCCCCTTTGGTAGATGTCTTTTTGGGAGGGAGAATGGTCTTGTATTTACTGAAGCGCCCGCAAGTGCTTCTTCCCACCTCGGGTTCAAAAATGACAAGCGCTCTGGTGAGACATCATGCCTTATCTCACCTACTAGAAGTTGACTGCATCTTTGGACTCTGAGGAGTGTGGTAATCAGATTCATTCAACCCAAATCAATAACATAAGAACCTCAAACACTTTGAAACACCATAACCAATTGAAACACAAAATCAAACTCGAAACTGAATAAAGTGTGAAAGTTTTATTACAGTCCCAAAATCAATGTAAAATTTATGGTGTGCAAACCTGCATTATAAATCATATATGAAAATCACTGGCTGACCAAAACATCTAAAGAAATTGAGGGGCATATTTATACTCTGTTTGCGCCGAATGTGCGTCAAAGATTTTGACGCACATTCGGCGCAAACCATGCACCATATTTAAACTTTGACGCCCGATCCCGTGGACGTCAAAATTCCTCCATGTGCGTCATTTTTTGGATGCGGGAAACTGCCTTGCGTTAATGACATGCAAGGTAGGCGTTCCCGCCCAAAAAATTACTTTAAGGCCTGTGCGCCTTATTTATACTCCAGCGTCATTTTGACGCACAGGAGGGGGCGGGCCTTAAAAAAATGGCACTCAGCCTGATGTGCACCATTTTTCAACGCCTGGGTCAGGGCAGGCGTTAAGGGACCTGTGGGCTCACTTCCATGGTCTCTGACCATGGAAGGAGTCCAGAGGTGCCCTCCCCTGCCCCCAGGGACACCCCCTGCCACCCTCGCCTCCCCCTTGAGGACACCCATCGATGGGGGGACCCATCCCAGTTAAGTACAGGTAAGTTGAGGTAAGTATTTTTTTTTTTTTTTCAAGTGGCATGGGGGGCCTAATTTGGGCCCCCCTACATGCCACTGTGCCCAATGGCCATGCCCAGGGGACAGAAGTCCCCTGGGCATGGCCATTGGGCAAGGGGGCATGACTCCTGTCTTCGCTAAGACAGGAGTCATTTCAATGGGGGTTGTGCGTCAAAAAATGGCGCAAGTCCGGTTTAAGGCATGATTTTTGCCTCAAACTTGACTTGCACCATTTTTTGATGCACAACCCCCATTTTCCCCTACGCCGGCGCTGCCTGGTTTGAGTCATTCCTTAAATAAGGTGCCCACGTGGTGCATAGGAATGGCGTTAGCCGGCGGTAAAAAATGTTAACGCAAACCAGCGCCGGAGCTGGTTTGCGTCAAAAAGTATAAATATGGGTCTAAGTTTACTAAACATCAATACTGTTAAACACTCCAAAAGAATAACACAAATTTGCATTAAATTCAGATTTCAAAGCAAATGATGGTGACATCAGTAAATCATCAAAATTCAAATTAATAACCATTCAAATTAATAACCAATTAATTCAATTAATAATCAGTTTTCATGGCTGGGCCATCCTTAAACCTGATATGAATTTGCACTTGCATGTGTGGGGATGGACTAACATATGCAGGCAAAACAAAAGAAGAAACACAAATAATTTGAAAATCAATCATCTAACTAAGGTAACTCTCTATAAAAATACACTGGTGTAATCAACTAAGCTGAAAAGGAAACAGCAAACCACATTAAAGATTATACCTCTCCTCTTGGGACGGCAGACAGGAAAGTTTAATCAAGCAGATTGTTCAAAGTTTCACAGCACCAGTAGACAGCAACATCAGGACGGTGCAGACAAGGGCTGCACAGAGATCAAGTCAGCAGTTCAGAATTATTGGGCATATTAATACTGAACAGCCTTAATAACGGGACACATAAGACTATAAGGAAACTAGTGACATAAATACTATTTCAGAAGGCTTGATGAGGGGCAGAAGGTGACAGCATGAACACCCAAACAGGACTCTGACAGACCCACACACTGTCCACGAGTTTCCAAATGGTCATCCAGGTGGTCTCATCTTGCGTACAAGAACCAATATCCAATGGTAACCCTTGCACAATCAAGTTTGCAACTATTCTGGATTGTCTCAGGGGAAATGTGCAGTCATCTCGATGAACTCATACAGTTCTACCAAAATATTTCATTCATTTATCAGTTGCAACTTTACAATCCTTTCCCACAGTACACAGGATGAGTTAAACATTTCTCATGTCAAATTAATAAGGCTTCCTGTCTTGTCTGACAGCTAGAACAAATACTGTTACTTTTGTTAACATTGAAACGTTCTTGATCTTTAATACAACAGGACATTCACCAATACGTTAGCAATCTAAGAATTTATTCAGACCGAGGGAACATGTAATTTTTGTCTACTGCTGCAAAAATGAATCTTCAGGCCTAGTCTAGCTAAGAAAATCCAAATAAACATTATTCCAATTAATACACATAAATCCTATTGAGTACCTTACAATTCGAATCACATATGCAAAGCAAATAATTTAATTGAAAACGTTTTTTAAAACATTAAAAATATTTTAAACATGCATTTATTTTTCTGCACACATGTAACTCATGTTAAAAAATCATCTAGAATCAATGTAGGTAAGATTAATTCATGTATTTTAATATTCACTAAAAAAATGCATTTGATATTAATTCATGTAATTTGCTCACTCAAATATAAATACACAACACCCTTCATGGTAAGCGCAATGTCAAATACGAATGGAGGCCACATTGTCCACCATATTTCAAATGTGAACATTTTACATTTCATGTCAATTTCTCTGTTAGATGTTTTAATGAAAGTTTGTAATTTGCCACATGCTAACTTCTATGCTACTTATCTATTAGTAAAATGTGGCCTCTATCATACTTGTTCAGTAACAATGCAGAGTTTTACTCATTAAGAAACGCTTTGAAGACATTCAAGTTAAGCAAATTGAATCAAGGCAAAATGTATTTATGGGTGCCGTGGGGTGTTTTGATGAGAACCCAGAATTGGATAATGGGGTTCTTTCTGACGCACAATGATAATGAGAAAAGTCCACAGAGACAAATGCCTATTGGCCTATTATAGACTAGGCCTGGCCGGAATGCACAGAGTCATGCTATGCGAAACTCCATGGAATGGCAAAAAAACTCAGCTGCACTACGTGGAGCTCTGTGGGCAAGCAGAGTTGCTTCTCATGCACCTTCGCGTTACAGTTTACGTCAAACACAATGCGAAGTATGTACTCGCATTCTAAATTGTGCGCAAACTACACCACAAGGTTTGCATGGGCATGGTCATCTTGTTTTTGTCTTTGTTTATTGTTTTTTTCATCCCTCAATAATCTTTTTAATCCTCCATTCTCCAAATTCATCTACCCCTCATTTTTATTTATTGTATTATTGTGTCTTTTTGCGTCTGTGTATGTTTATATTTTTTTCATTTTTTTGTTCCTTTTTTGACTTTTTGTGATTTTGTATATTTTTACCCTTTGCATTTCTAGTTGTTTTTTCCTTCCTTCCTTCTCCTCCTGTTTCTTTTCTTCACCCCATCACCCAGCACCATGGCAGAGCAGGGTGGCACAGGCAAGCAGGGTAGCCGCAGCGCCATGCCCCCCAGACAGTCAGCATCGGCCACCTACCTTGTAGGCAGTGGTACCGCCATGGTGTGCAGCCAGGCCATCTTTTGTGAGTAAGAGGTGGCAGCACTGGTTTTCTATGTGCAGCACCACCTCCCCTCCCTGCTGGCAGCAGGCGGCAGACCTGGGAGCAGTTACCACCTGGCGAGCGTAAGCTGTATTGGGCTAGAGTGCTCAGGTGTGTTTGGGGCACTACCCAGATCCAGCGCACCACCCAGCAGCTGACACACCACTGGGCAAATATCATCAGCCAAAAGTAGGACCTGCTTGACGTGCTAGGCATGGAGATTCTGGGGCTTGGTGAGTATTAACTATATTGATGTGTTGAACTAGTATGCATCTATGCATTGCAGAAAAGAAAGGCTGAGTTGGCCCATCAACAGGGTTGAGTAATGAGAATAGAATAAAAGATCGTTCATTGCAATGCATTAGTTCCAAATGTAGTTTTTCTTAAGGAAATTTGGAATAGGGATTTTAGGAGTATAGCCAACTCAACGATAGTCAATCATACTAGTACCATAAGCAGTCTGATTTAAGTGCAATGCTACTGTGTTTGCCTGTTATATAATAACCTTGTGGAGAGTAACTGTACAACTAATCTATTTCTTTTTATATTGTCTTTATTTCTTACATCAGCACCCAACAGCACAAAGAGGGGTACCATAGAGTTGGGTCCTGCAGGAGCTGGGGAGGTGCCGACCACCAGCACCAAGGCTGAGGACTCTGTTCATCCCAGTAAGTCCTATTATTAAATATTATTATTATTCCCCTAACTTTTACCTCTGCCCACTTTTATGCTACTTTAAATTTTGCCTGGTTTACTTTTTTACACAGTCTCCTTTTTTCCAACTCCTTTATCCAATTTTTGTTTATTTCCTATTATTCCTGCATTATCTTTTTTTTCCTGTCTTTCTTTGACCACCCCTTCATTGCGCTTCACTGATTCCAAATCATCATCATCATAGGCTATGTCTCTGCCCCTCCATTATGCAAAGTTTTGGGTTGGCCTGACTACCCAGCTTTTCTAACTTTGTGAAACAACAAAATGCCTAGGCTGATATTTTTGATAGAAGATACTGCAGTGTTAGCTGAACTGTAATGATGTTTTGCGGTTGCATTTTTTTAATTAAAAAAGGTAAGGGGAGGTGTACCTAGCATCAAAAAACTGTATAATTTTTTTCTAGCCACGAAGACCACCAGTGGAGCCGGTTTAAGTTCCATCTGCAGGAGCAGATGTAGCAGGGGGAGAAGCTGCTCCAGGGATGGGCGGTGATAAGTCACATTGCTTGCTTATTGACAATTACTATTACTCGCTAGCTGCACGGGCATTGTTGTGATCATAATTGAGCCCCCTGCATTACAGCTACACTGGTGGTTGGGTTACTTATGACCTCTTCTATCTGCAACTCAGCAAAAGCGCACACAATATACTCTAATCCAATTCAATCCAGAAACGTTTTATAGAGTGCTGCCTATCACCCCTGGAGGTATCGAGGTGCTGGTAATCGTGACTGCAGGATGGTAGGGTTATTACTTAAAAAGCCATGTCTTGAGTTTTCTTCTGAATTCAGTGAGGGTGGGTGTGGTTCATAGGTGGGTGGATAGATCATTCCAGTTCTTGATGGCGATTTAGGAGAAGGTGTGGCCTTTGCTTCGAGTGCAACAATTCTCTGGATTTGGGCGAGGGCGATTTTAGTTGATAGGAGCTCTCTGGTGGGCCGGTGGAAGGATAGTTGTGGTTGTTGATGTTGGGTCCGATGTTGTGGAGTGCTTTCAAGACAATGGTGAGAATCTTGAACTTGCATCTCTTGTGTATTGACAGCCAGAGTATGTCTTTTAGGTGCGGTGTGATGTGGGTTCTTCTGGGTACATCCAGGATGAGTCTTGCTGCTGCATTCTTGGTGGTCTGGAGTCTGAGGAGGACTTGCGCGGAGAGTCCCAGGTATGGGCCTTTCCATAGTCCAGTCTACTGGTGACGGTGGCTTGGGTTACTACCTTTTGGGTTTTGCCAGAGATCCATTTGAAGATCTTGAGAAGTTTGTGGAAGCAGGATGAATCTCTAAAAAATCAATGATGGTATTATGGAAACAGGAAAGAACGGAAGGTTAAAAGAAAGGATGGGTAAAATGAGTGAAAGGAAAGGATGCATGTGTGGGTAAAAGAATGCGTGGGTGAGTATTGGGTAAACAGATGGATGAGTGAAAGGATGATTGAAAGAATGGGTGGGTAGTGGATACTGAATGGATAGATAATGGTTTTATGAATTTTGGTGAAAGACTGGATAGGTGAAAGTAAAGCCTAAACCATGGCGGCTATAGGTGAATATAGTAGGAAGAATGAAAGGATGATTGAATAATTGCTTGGATGAATAAGCAAGAGAGTGCTTCTGTAGAGGGGCATGCTGCTCACCTACTTTGCTTACTTTGTGTTTTATGGTTATCAAAGTTATGGTTCAAAATGGGGAGTATTTTAATTTGTGTTCTAATACCTTGACTCACTGTATTTATTAAAGTCAGAGATGTATCCCACCCATCATCATCATTCATCAACCCTCTCCCTGCACATGTCATTTCACCACCCATGACTGAAGAAGTGAAGTATGGTTCAATTTGTGCCTGCAGTATTGGCTGTGCAGTGTGCATCTGCTTCAGTTAAGGCAGCATTTACAGAGTGTTCAATGCATTGCAACCGAACACACACGGAGCGTTGTTTTCCCTTCGCCCACTCAGACACCTCTTAGTACGTCACTACTCTATTCTTTCCTAAGGTCTTCCATCCCAGGCTACCAAACAAATTGAAAAATCGATTATTGGCATGTGGCACATTTTTATGGCTATGTGAAGTGTTTCCAAAATATATTTCATGGTTTCCCATAGCAGATT
The DNA here is from genome assembly GCF_031143425.1 of Pleurodeles waltl. Classification (NCBI taxonomy): domain Eukaryota; kingdom Metazoa; phylum Chordata; class Amphibia; order Caudata; family Salamandridae; genus Pleurodeles; species Pleurodeles waltl. The sequence continues at coordinate 1,787,569,040 of NC_090444.1, read as the reverse complement.
AATGTTATGCCTGTTCAGATCTTTTCCTTTAGACTTTTGTCTATACAGTGACTGAATAAGCCAAAGCTTTAGCACATGATGAATCAATGATCAGTGACACTCCTCTATTCTGTAGCAAACGTTCTACCTATCTGCCTGTAGTGCTTTCCTCTTATCTAGTTTTTAAGCACTAACATAACACAACAGAAATGCACTTCTGAGGTCAAAGAAGACTTTTATTGTTGTTAATTCTTCCCCAACCACAATATTTATGAATGACGAATTAGTAGCTTTCAAGTCCGCGTTAATCAAACAAAATATATCAGTTTACAATATACACAGCAGGTTATATTTAATTAGATATTGAATGCAAAGCAAAACAAATACTTCACCGTGTGGGAACTATCTACAGCTTCATCTTTCTAAGGTCTGCAAGTTGATGACCCCTGTCAGCCGCGAGAAAGAGAGATTCATCTACCCACACGGGATTGCTGGCAGCCTGCGCCAAGCTCCAGCATGAGGTCCGGCAGATTCGAATCTGACTCTCTGCAGCCTGTGTCATTCATTACAAAGGTGTGCCCCCTCCTCTCAGACCTGGGAAACTGAGCAAGCCTTTTGGAGACTGGCCAGGTCTCCAAGACTACTCCTGTTCCCAAGCTCAAGCAGAGAGAACAACACCCATGTACTCTCTCTTATCATGTCTAGTCTACTGTGAGAAAAACATCTTGGTTCTCTGGTGCAAAAACACAGCTTGGAAAAATACAGCTTGGATTCTCAACTGCAATGTCTAACTCCACGTTAAAGGCAATAGGCAGCTAACCTAAATATCAAATGCAATGTCATGTTAAAGGCAATAGGCAGCTAACCTAAATATCAAATGCAATGTCTAGTGTCATGTCAAAGCCAATAAGCATCGAAGCTGAATACAAAATGCAATGTCTTATATCATGTCAAAGCCCATAGGCAGCTGAGCTGAATATAAAATGCAATGTCTAATATCATGTCAAAGCCCATAGGCAGCTGAGCTGAATATAAAATGCAATGTATAGCTGAATACAAAATGTAATATATGGTTTCATGTCAAAGCCCATAGGCAGAATATCTAATAGCATGTCAAAGTCAATAGGCAGCTAAATTGAATACATCATGTCAAAGCCAATAGGAATGCAATGTCAAAGCCAATGGGCGGCTAGACTGGATACAGCATGTCAAAGCCAATAGGCAGAATACAGAATGGCTAATGCAATGTCAAAGCCCATAGGCGGCTCAACTGAATACAGAAAGTAATGGCTAATGCCATGTCAAAGCCAATAGGCGGCTCAACTGAACAAAACATACCATGTGCTACTGGTGAACATTGAGCAACTAATATGCGCAGTGGTGAAACACAAAGTCATTGGTCAAAAAAAATTTCACAAATGGCAGTACATTCCGCCCTTTGACCAATGAATTTTTGTTTCACATATCTCTTGTTTAAAAAAAAACAACAAAAAAAACATCAGATCAAATCAATCCCCGTAAAGCAATAGAAGTGGATTAACACATTGATTTCATAACCTTTCACATCAGCTTAGTTCCAGTGGAAGAATGCAATCAAACAAGTTGAACTTGAACTGAAGGCGCAGCTTGCGCAAAATGGATCCATGGTGCTGGCACTTTACTCAGCCAGGTTCAGGTTGGGGATTCGGTCCCTTCCCCGACCCCACACACTGGAAGGGGGACCACACAGCACACTCAGGGACAGTGGCGAAACGTGGTAGGATCTGCAAAAGAAACAAGTATGACTTTTCTTGCAAATAACATTTTTCATTTAAACTGCACCCTTCCTCTTTCTTTCCCTGTTTTATGATCAGCAGGACGTTTTTGGGGCCCTTTGTTATATTCACTGCAGGTTCTGGAGGGTCACTTAGGGCTTCAGCCCACACATCAGCACTGAGGTTTTTATCTGCTGCACCACAGCTTCCCTTTTCTTGCACTGTCAGAAGGGCTGGGGCAGACTCCTTCTTTACCAAACCTCCATTCACTGCACTTTTGTCAATTTGGGCCATTCTGCCTCCAATTTGTATGAATGAATCAGATTCTTTTCTAGGTATCAGCATAATTTCGATTTTTCCTTGGTAATTTGCAACAATCACTCTCCCTAAAACCTGATCAATTTGCCATTTCTGTTTTGGTAACTTTCCTCTCCCCAACTGCTCTGTGACTGCTTGCATGACAGATTGCTTTTGTGCGTGCTGCACAGTTTTTATCAAATCTAGGGGAATGTGCATCTCTCTCATCTCTGCCCACCTGTAAGTGGCTTTTTCTCTCAGCTGTTCACATTTCTGGGGCACCCACTTAGCCATCCCCACTAATGCAGAATTCTGGGTGTACACTTCTCTCTCTGAATTTTTCTCATTAACATCTGCAAGGTAATTGAACCAGTTAGGTGCTAAAACATTAGCAATGAACCAAAAATCAGCGTAAAAATGACACATCTCACGTAGCTCTTGCTTTAAAATCTGACACACATTATACAACTCCATTCCTTCTCCTGTGCCAGAAAACAACATTTCAGTCAATGAATCATTAGTAAAACAAACATGCTTTTTATCTTCAGTGGACACGAATTCAAATGGTGCACACAACTTCATTGGTAACTCTTTTATCTGTGGTACTCTAGCCCTGTCTTGCAAATACCAGATCCATTGTATGATTCTAGCTAGGGGCACTATTTTCTTTCCTTGTTCTTGAGTTACATGTACATAAGTATTTCCTTCTTGCACTGCGCAAAAACCTAAAGTCTGCATTATTTCATTTGCCAAATCACAAGCGCGCAACTGCATATTATTTTTCACAGTGACCATATACAAAAGTGTTAGGATTTCTCTCAAATGAGGGCTATTCTTTTTCCAAAAATCAAACAAGCTAATGAAACTCGGTGTCTCTTCCTTTAAAACCTTTCTTTTTACTTCATTCTGCAACGGTAACTCGTAAATCACATTCTGGTCTCTCTCGTCCATCTTATCAGTTAAGGAATGCATTTTGGCTGCCAAAAACCCTGGCTCACACGGAAACTCAGTGCAGCTCGGAGCTGTCTTAACCCCCTCATTACTGGAATGGGACAAGAAAGATTCTTCAAAAACAGCCTTTTTATAACTTTCAGTCGGGCTAATTTGCTCACGTAAATTCCTATTTTCATGTTCCAACTGCCTACATTTCTCCTGCATTTCTCTGTAAGCAGATAAAGGTATCCAAACCTTTCTGTCATCATTACTTCCAAAAGACACGTTTTCTACATATGTACAACAGAAATTATTTCTCAAAGCATTATCAGGCATTTTAGCTACACATGCATTTTCTTCTGTAATTCCCCAAACAGAAAACAATTCACAGTTTTTCTTAGCACCATCAGGCAGTTTATCAACACATGAATTCTCAGACATGGTCTGCCGTGCTACTGTGATTCTCCAAAAAAAACAATTTCTGTAATTCTCCAAACAACAAAAACAATTACACTTTTAAAGTGTGCACTTAGAAATCTACCAACTCGTCAAACCCCCTCTTAATCACCTCTTAATGACCGACACCCCACGACTCCTGGTACCAATTGTAGTGCTTTCCTCTTATTTAGTTTTTAAGCACTAACATAACACAACAGAAATGCACTTCTGAGGTCAAAGAAGACTTTTATTGTTGTTAATTCTTCCCCAACCACAATATTTATGAATGACAAATTAGTAGCTTTCAAGTCCGCGTTAATCAAACAAAATATATCAGTTTGCAATATACACAACAGGTTATATTTAATTAGATATTGAATGCAAAGCAAAACAAATACTTCACCGTGTGGGAACTATCTACAGCTTCATCTTTCTAAGGTCTGCAAGCTGATGACCCCTGTCAGCCGCGAGAAAGAGAGATTCATCTACCCACACGGGATTGCTGGCAGCCTGCGCCAAGCTCCAGCACGAGGTCCGGCAGATTCGAATCTGACTCTCTGCAGCCTGTGTCATTCGTTACAAAGGTGTGCCCCCTCCTCTCAGACCTGGGAAACTGAGCAAGCCTTTTGGAGACTGGCCAGGTCTCCAAGACTACTCCTGTTCCCAAGCTCAAGCAGAGAGAACAACACCCATGTACTCTCTCTTATCATGTCTAGTCTACTGTGAGAAAAACATCTTGGTTCTCTGGTGCAAAAACACAGCTTGGAAAAATACAGCTTGGATTCTCAACTGCAATGTCTAACTCCACGTTAAAGGCAATAGGCAGCTAACCTAAATATCAAATGCAATGTCATGTTAAAGGCAATAGGCAGCTAACCTAAATATCAAATGCAATGTCTAGTGTCATGTCAAAGCCAATAAGCATCGAAGCTGAATACAAAATGCAATGTCTTATATCATGTCAAAGCCCATAGGCAGCTGAGCTGAATATAAAATGCAATGTCTAATATCATGTCAAAGCCCATAGGCAGCTGAGCTGAATATAAAATGCAATGTATAGCTGAATACAAAATGTAATATATGGTTTCATGTCAAAGCCCATAGGCAGAATATCTAATAGCATGTCAAAGTCAATAGGCAGCTAAATTGAATACATCATGTCAAAGCCAATAGGAATGCAATGTCAAAGCCAATGGGCGGCTAGACTGGATACAGCATGTCAAAGCCAATAGGCAGAATACAGAATGGCTAATGCAATGTCAAAGCCCATAGGTGGCTCAACTGAATACAGAAAGTAATGGCTAATGCCATGTCAAAGCCAATAGGCGGCTCAACTGAACAAAACATACCATGTGCTACTGGTGAACATTGAGCAACTAATATGCGCAGTGGTGAAACACAAAGTCATTGGTCAAAACAAAATTTAACAAATGGCAGTACACTGCCTAATTCCTCTGCCTAGCAAATGAATTTGTTGGAAAGAATTTGTGGTGGTGAGCAAGGTCATAAGTAAAGTCGGACTAGTAAGTGCCCGATTTACTTTCAAGTTTGGCGTAAGGGATACTCTGTCTTGAGGGTGCCATATACAATCTATATAGCTTGTTCCTTTCCCTACAGTGCAGTTCATCATTTCCCCACCATCTACTTATGACAGAGAGGATAATATATATCCACATTTTATAATTGACACATGTGACACATCTTATTTATTCATATGCCTCGTTGGAGTCAGGGTAGAAACTAAGGCCCTCATTCTGACCTTGGCGGTCTTTTCGCGAGACCGCCGAGTTACCGCCGCGGTGAAGACCGCCGACCGCGGCGGTATGCCGCTGTGCGCATTCCGACCGCTGGGAGCGTTCCGCCGGGAAACCGCCAGCAGCCACACTGGCGGTCGGCGGAAAAGTGGAGACTGGTCAACCTCCACCGCCACGCCAGCAGAACACCGCCCACAGAATTACGACCCACATATCTGTGTGGCGGTCTTCTGTTGGCGGTGTTCTGTTGGCGGTCACCTCCCCATGGCTCCCGTCGCCTCCCGGAGGACCAACGCACAAGGTAAGTTGACCGTCCGTGAGGGGAGGGGGAGGGGGGGCGTTGTGTGATGAGGGAGTGCATGGGGGTGTGCGTGTGAGTGTGTAGAGGGGGTGTGTGAGTGCGTGTATGCGGGCGGGGGGTGCTGCTGTGTCTATGGGTAATGTGTGCTGTTCGGCAGGTGCGCATGTCTGCATGTATGTGTGCGGGTATGTGTCCCCGTTGTGTATGTGTGTGTAGGGGGTGTGTATATGTGCATGTTGGGGGTGTGTGCATGTCGGGGTGCATGTATGTGCATGTCGGGGTGGGGGTGGGGAGGGGGTTCGTACCACCTCTGGGGGGTGGCAGGGGGGTGGAGGGTGTGGGGGGAGGACTCGGGTGGGTAGTGGGGGGTGGGGGAGACCCCTATCAGTGCCAGGGAAGGAATTCCCTGGCCCCGATAGTGCTTACCGCCATGGTTCGCATGGCGGTTCCCGACCGCCAGGTACCGCGGCGGTAGGCAGGGTCATGATACCGTTGGCGGTCTTGGGACGACCGCCGGGCCGGAGTGCGCAAACTCCAGCCCGGCGGTCATGACCACAGTGGCGGTCGGAGTGGGGAGGTGGCGGTCGATCGCGGCGGTGACCGCCGCGCTCAGAATGCCATTTTTCTGACCGCCGGTCTGTTCGCGGTCCGACCGCCGCCTCTCCGCCGACCGCCAAGGTCAGAATGAGGGCCTAAGTGAAAGGTATTTGGGGAATAGCAGGGCAATTGGAATTAAATATAGATAATTGTCAACTACAGCTGCCTGAGCTGCAGACAGTAAGAATGTATTCAAAGCTCTGGCTAGCATGCCTCCATTAATTTGACACAACTTGTACTCCATAGCGCATAATGCCTTACTCATAACTGAGAGGTGATTCATTATTTTCCACTGAAAGTGTCTGTTTAGTTACTTGAAAAGCCTTTAAAAGAAACAAATCAAATTGGCGTTATTTTGCCTTAATTCTTTTCTACTAAACAGTCGGTATTGCTTTTTATGTGAGGCATGTGTGGGTAACAAATGAAATAGGCCCTGTGACTCTCCTAATCATAATCACATAAAATTCCAATGTCCCTGGGGAACCAGCAATGTAGCGCTACTATGCCACCCACCACCTACTTTTGAAGAAGAGTTTGTTCACAGCATTAACAATTTGTCTTTTATGTTTTTGTTTTTCTTGATAAAGCAGTTCCTGCTGGATGACCACCAACCATGCAGGAGAGCGGGCCATCTAAGGTGGCGGAGGCTGGAGAACATCCAGGCTGAATACTGGTGGCTGGTGGTCTTAGAGGAAGAAGAGTCTGAAATAGGTGCCTCGGACCATGACCCTGCTCAGCAGCATGCCAGCCCAAGCCTCCAGCCTCCCTGCCACCACATCACTGGTGCCACCGCCGCCAGCTGTCAGGGTCCATGACTGCACCGGCTGCCACCCCCTTCCGCTCTGACAGGGCTATACTCCACCACATCCTTAGCAGATGGACCAGGGGGTGACCCATAACGACAGTGCCCTCTTCTGAACCTCTTTCTATGTTTTTTGTTTTGGTGGGAGGGACTTGTTGTCAGTGAAGAGGGTTGTGAGGGAATTGGGACAGGGTTTTAAAAACATTTCATATTGGACTTTTCGTTGGACATTTCGGGGACACGAGTCTTTGTTTTTCGGGAGAGGGTTGGGCCTGTCTTGGGTGGGGAGGGTGGGAGTTTGTATTTGTTAAAACTAAAATGGGATACTTTATTTTACTTGATTTATGGCTCAAATGTTTATTTTGGCATGTTAGTTTGCACTGCTGTCTTTATCCTGTTTTTTAAATCAGCTAAAAAAGTGTGTGTCATTTACATATACCCTTGCTGCATTGCACTCTGCAACTGTATTGACCACTAGGGGATGGTTACCATTGCCTATTTTGCCTCCAAAAACCTAGACAGACAACATCTTCTTCAGCAGGATTTAATTACTAACTAAACAAGTTAACTTCAATCCATAGTTCTTCTCTTACCTGAATACGTGAAGAGAGATAGTCTTCCTACTGCATTGTTTTTCCCGAGGTAGCATCTTTAGGGGGTGGTAGGTTGTATTAGCAGTAGGCTAGAGCACTAAGAGGGAAGACAGAAGGTGCCACTGCCACCTATGCAAACACCAAATACAGGATAAATCAAAGGGTTATCCATAACTGTTAAATAGATAGCGAGAAAACAAAGAGTTTGTGGGTCATATTAATATCATAACTTTGGGAAGACTGAGACCAGACTACCACAATGACAGTATTCAGCACACAACAAAGAAGACCTGATATTATAAGAAAAACTAGCAATATAAACTTCTTCTGCGCAAAGGTAGGGAGCTAGTATTTAAAAAATAAACTTAGGAAATAAAATCATGGAGTCAGAAGAAGTTGACTCCGAGTCAAGAGTGGTTGGACAAGGTTAAGCGTTTATGCAACACACAACACAGCAAGCCTTAATGATGATGTTGATGGGGCTGGTATGGAATATAGCTCAGGTTATAGAAGGTCATGCAGTGTGTTGGGGTTGCTTTCACCACATCTGCCCCAGCAAGTGTTTGATCCATCTATGGTGTAAAATTAAGTCACACCTCAATAAATCACACAGCCCAGGGGAAGAGGGTTAGGGGTTCAGTGAATGGATGGGAAAGGGGGTTTGGGGTAAGGTTTGAAAAAGACAAACACTGCACAAAAGAAACCTGGACAATACTCATTGTGGCACCGAGCAGTACATCATCAATCTGTTGTGGAAGGAAACAATGAAGAGATAAGTATGACACAGTTTAGTTAAATGCATTGCACACAGTCCTTCTGCCCAGAGAGACCAAAGATAACACATCTCTAAATGTATGTATTAGAGGATTGAAAAATGCAAATTGTGGAAGATTGAAGTTAACCCACCCAGTTCTAAAAATTATGATTGTTAAAAGGAAAATTATACTGTATTGCCAAATTAGGCGGTGCATCTCCATTCTTCTTAAAATGTCTGTCACTCTTGGGTGCTTGGATGAACCTGTCCAGTAGCTAAGCTGGAGTCTTGAGCTTTCACCAAGTTTTGTTTGCGCAGGAAAAGACTAGGAGAAGGCCTCCAAATTGAAAAAAACAGTAACTGTATTTGAAAGTAAAGGAGAAGGACAAAAGGAAGCAAGGTAAGCTTCATGAGGAGTCAGGAGCGTACCAAGAAGACCCAGAGGCAGAGCAAGAACACAAAGAGGAGTTTCACATTTGAGCCAGCAATGCAGCAAACGTGCACTCGGCAGCATTTCCAAAATAAACTCACCTCCCTCCGGCCCACAGAGAGCTGAGTGAGTACTGGGCTTCAGAGTCATTGTCATCACAATGGTTTCTCTTTGAAGTCAATAACGCTCTCCTAATAACTGATGAGGCAGTCCTGCCCTGAGTCCTTCCATCCTCCTCCTCCTGATTCTGAGGAACTTCGTCCCAGTCTCAAACTGAGCGAGATAGACCTGTGTTGAAGAACAAATAGAGAAACAGAACAGTAGTATTTTTTGCAGATTTGTGTTTGGTAACTAAAGTGACTGGTCTGGTCTGAGGAACCAGAAAAAGGAGTGGACCCTGCAGGTAAATTTCACTAAGTTTGAAAGACTAATCACTGTCAGGAAAAGAAATATCACCCATCAACCCCCAAACATTGCAAATCATCAGAACCAAGTTTACAAATTTGTTGAACTCCTTCCCTCTCTGTCAGCCACCACATACATAATCAATCATCACTCACACCACTCAATATATCGCCACTCATTGGTGCAATAGTTAGTACTTACCTCTTCCAATCCAAGCATGGCGATTGAACAAAATATTACCTCCTCCATTGGTAGCAAGCAGCAATACATTGGAATTTGGCATTGGCATTGGCAGTCTTTTAATCAATTACCTTCTGTGGCAGCCCTGCTAGGTGATGTAAAAAAAATGGCAAGTCACAATTAGAGACTCGCAAATTGAACTGTACAAATCAGTGGCGGCTCCTCCATTAGGGCAGAGGAGCATTGCCCCCCCGCCAGCAGCAGCCGCTACAAAACCTTTAACGAACGAAACAATAATAAACCATGTTAAAGGGGTGGGGCATTGGGGATGATGAGGATGAGGGGAGTGCACTGTGCACTTCCCTCAGTGTGCATGTATGTTGGGCCAGCCAAACACACGTGCAGTAGGCTCTCTCCAGCCCGGCACTGTGTTGCCTGACTGGAGAGAGCAGACACAGGCTCCCAGTGTACCTAGGAGTGCCCTGGCTGGGTGCTCCAAGCCAAACTTAATGCTGCTCTGAGCAGCAACAGGATTGGCAGCAGGGCAGGCTGGGAGCCTGTGCCTCCAGTGACGGGAGAAAGAGGAGCAGCGTGGGGGCAGATCAGGGAAGTTGTTTTATTTTTTTTAATTACAATTTACCCGTGCCCACCCCACACCCTTATGTGCCGCACCCGCCTATCCCCACGGCTTGTGAGTGCAGCAAGCTGTGATGGTATAAATCTGTCTCAGACACATTTAGCGATTCCCAATGAGGTCGCAAAGACCTACCTCATCAATTTTCATGAGGTAGGTCTCAATTTGCCACTCCATTGGGAATGGCCACATTCACAGGGATGGTGGCCTGCTGGGGATAGCAGACCACCATGTCTGTGACTGAGTTTAAATAAAGCAGCTTTTTTTAAATGCAGCCCTTTTTCCTTTGAGGAAAACAAGATGCATTTCAAACAAAAAAATGAAAAGTTTTCATTAAATTTTTTCAGAGGAGGTAGGGGTCCGTGGGACCACTACCTGCTGTGAAAAAATATTTACGCTTCCATTCACAAAGGGGAAAGGATCCATGTGGACCCCTTCCTGTTTGTGAATGGGTTATCAACAACTTGAAGTTGGTGGTAACTGAAAATGTTTCATGACTGCATTCACGGTCTCAAAACATTCATATTCGCTATATTTCGGTATTAGGAAGGGATGCCCTAAACACGCCACTTCCTAATACCAAATAGCAAAAGCAAAATGGAATTCGGGAACCAAGTTACTGAGTCTCATATTTGCTTTGGTACATGGAAAAAACAACTTTCTGATCGTATATGGCCCAATGGGCCAATTATGACTGGAAAAATGCTTCACACACCTGGTCCATCATGTTCTACTAGCAATTTTTGGGGGGAAAAGAAAGAAAGAAAGAAAGTTAAACGAGAAAAAAATAAACAGTTCTATGGTGGCACTGGCATACTCAATCCAGGAAGTAGGTCATTGTTAGAAATGGGGTTTCTGATTGGTTAGGGTATGCACCTATGCCAGGCAGAACCCACCCACTCTAGTCAGGGCAAGGGAGCTACACGTCCAATATAACCCCTGCTCACAGCCATGGAGCTTGGCATGAGCAGTCAGGCCTAACCTGGAGGCAATATGTAAAACGTTTGCACAACACACACAACACACGTGACACACGATTCCCACCACAAAGGAAACACAACAACAAGTTATATGAAAATATACTGTATTGTACACAACACAATTATTCGACCAAACACAACATGTCAGTACTATCCTGCTACCTTAGCAGTTGTCAGAACGTTACACATTAGTTACTCTGCAGAACCAGCAGTAGTCAATTATTACACACAGGTTATGTGAAACATCATAAACAGGCAGGGTAACATATACATCATTAATGTCAATACCAGGAACATTTGAATACAAGTCCTTTTAAAAGTACCTGGTTTGTGATGTAAAGGCACTCCTAGTGCCATCAGGGAAAAAATTTAGTCTCCAGCGCTCCATGCACTCATTCTGGGGGCCGCTCTGAAGCTCTGAAGAATAGGAGAGGAGGGGTGTGACACACACCCCCTCTGGTTTTATAATGGGCCCATCCTGGGGCCCGCGATCTCTGGGGGCCCCCCTGGGCCTCAACTGGCCCTCCAAAGGGGGGGGCAGAGCCAGCACTACGATTGGGGGATGAGGGGAACGACACACACCCCCTCTTGATTATAAAGGGCCCTTCCTGCGGCCTGTGATCTCTGGGCCCCCCCAGGCCTCAACTGGCCCTTCCACAAGGGGGCTCCACAACAATGCCAAAAAGAACAATAATGGGGCCCCGCGGTGCGGGGAGCCTCCGATGAGGCTTCCACCCAGCCCGCCCTTCACCGTGCCCAAGGATCACTAGAGCCTCATTCTTCTGTGGTAGCAACCGTGGAGGAGGGGTCCTTTCCTTACCTCCTCCATATCCTGCTGTCCGGGTGGCCCCGGGATCCGGGGGAGACTTCCCATGAGGTCTTCCTCCCTCCGGGCCATCACTGAGCACTCGTCTGCACCTGAAGTGGTGCGCAAGTGTCTCTGCTCCCAGCCGGGTCTCAGTGGTGATTAGGCCTAAGTCTGGGCCTGCTGGTGCCCCCGGGGGCACAATAGGAGCACGCTTGCTCCGAGTTCCTTTCTTTTGGGTTCTCCTCGTGCCCCGAGATCCTGGGTTGCGGCGGTGAGAAGGGGCAGAAGCTTTTCAAAGCGCCAGAGCTCTCCCCTGAGCCCGGGTCGTGGTGGTGATTTATTGCGTCAACAAGTGCTTTCAGGCACTGGGGTCAGTTTCCTCATCCACCAGGGCGTGCTTTCAGAGCGCTAAATAAATCAATAGATGACCGCTTCTCCAGGCGTTAGGGTCATGATTAAAAAGCGCTCCTCATGCGCTTCTGGTTGTTGCAGGGGTCAGGGGCCACGGAACCCTGCTCCTGGGGTACAAAGTACTCAAGGAGCACAGGGCGGCAGGGCCCAGCAGCAGGCCAGCACAAGATGAAAGCAAGCAAGTGGCAGTTCCTTACAGTGACCAAGCAGGTCACAGGTCAGCACAGCAGCAGCTGTCCATGGCGGTTCTTGGTGAGTCCTACTAGCATTCTGTGTCCAATTCCAAAATGTCACCCAATTGTGAGGAAAATTCCCCTGTACTTATACTCAATTTTACAGTGTGTCCACAAAGGAGGGGAGAGGAGGTTTCAACCAGTTACAACTGGTTCTGGGAGTGCCCCACTCTCTCCTCCAGCACAGGCTCGAAACATCAGTTGGGGGTAAATGACCCTATTTTTTGAGGCCAGGGCACAGCCTTTACAAATGTAGGTGTGCCCCGCCTCTCCCTTCTCTCAGCCCAGGAAGACTATTCAGCATGCAGATGCACCTCTGTGACACCTCCACCCTCCTGTGTACAGGCTGTCTGAAAAGTATGCACAAAGCCCAACTGTCACTCTGTCCAGACATGGATTGGAGTCAAGCTGCAAAACACCAGTCATAAGCACAGAGAAATGCTCACTTTCTAGAAGTGGCATTTCTGTAATAGTAATAAAAAATCCACTTACACCAGTGAGCAGCATTTCTCATCACCATTACAAGCATACCAAACATGCCTACGCTACCCCTCTTAAATCAGACAATACCCCCTACACACTAAGGCAGGGCATTTCTAATGCAATCCTATGAGAAGACAGCACTCACAGCAGTGAGACACCTGAGTTAGGCTGTTTGTCACTACCAGGACAGGCCACGCAACCTGGCACATGTCCTGCTTTCTACATACATAGCACCCTGCCCATACAGCTGGCTAGGGCCTACCTGAGGGGTGACTTTCATGTAGTAAAAGTGAAGTTATGGGCCTGGCAAGTAAATTTAGATGTCAGGTCCCTGTGGCAGAAAACTTGCAGACAGGCCCTGCGCTAGCAGGCCTAAGACAGGTTTGAAAGGCTACCTCAGTGGGTGGCGCAAGCAGCGCTGCAGGCCCTATAGTAGCATTTAATTTACAGGCCCTGGGTATATGCATACACTGTACAAGGGAATTATAGGTAAATTAAATATGCCAATTAGGTATAAGCCAATCATACCAACTTTAGATGGGAGAGCACCTGCACTTTAGCACTGATCAGCAGTGATAAAGTGCTCAGAGGCCTAGAGCCAACAGCGAGAGGTCAGAAGAAATAGGAGGAAGGAGGCAAAAGGTCAGGGGATGAACCTGCCACAACGGCCAGGTCCAGCAGTCATTCACTCAGAAGTTGGTCAGCAAAAACTTGATTCTGGCCAGTCATCAGCTTCCTCCTCTTCTGGAGTTGACTGCTGTGAGACAAGACTGCCCTCTCTGGAAGTTGAAGGCATCACCCTAGAACTGCAGAGTAAGACTATAAGGCCCATATTGAAACTTTTTTAGCACCGTATTTGTGTCATATTTTGAAGCAAATGTGTGTAAACTTACAAAATATAATTGTATTTTATAAATTTGCGCTGCTTTTGCGACAAAAATGCAGCACTAAAAAAGAATATATATGTGCATAAGTTCCAGCCATTCTACCTCCTGTTCTCCAGCATCAGAAAAAGGAATGAAAGAGCAAAGAATGATTTTGTAGTGTGGATCAAGTAGGGTGGCACAGATGTACTCTTTGGACAAAATAATGTTATTTTGCAGCCTTGCATTTCAAGTCAAGTGATAGCGTAGGCTCTAAACAAAGCCATGTGCTTTGGGGTTTTCTCTCCCACCCTCAAGTGAAAACCTTTCAGACACCTTCTTTAGCTGGTCCTGGGCAGATGCAACAACGGGGTAGCTTGTCGTCCTCTCTAACTTCCCATGTGAAAACCTCAAAAGGAAGCAGCATCTGTGTCAGGCATTTGGGTAGGCCTCATTAGTCCACATCCAAGGTCATAGCTTTCCAAATTGCATCCCGTCCTCTTAGAATAGCATTGTCATTGATCTGTCTGTACTGCTCAAACAAATGTTGCAACATAAAATAGGTTGAGTTCCAGTGTGTTGGCACCACCTGTATCAGGGCTTTAACTGGTACTATTTTACCATGCAGAATAATCTGGAGATGTTTCCGGGCTTTAAAAGAATAGCTGAAATGAGTGCAGATCTTCGGCGGGTCAATATGTTGCTGACTTTGTCTTCTTTTTCGAGAAAGTCTTACACAATGTGGTTGATGAAGTGTGCCAAACACAGAACTCTGAAATAGCCACTATCTTGTCACCTTGACAATGTTACTGCCATTGTCCGTAGCAGCAAATCTAGTTCAATGATCTCTGTGTTGCAGCCATTCAGACAGCTTACTATTAAATTTGTCCAAGATGTTTGCAACTGTGTGTGATTTCTCCATGGTAAGCAAGGCTACTGTTTCAAGCCGTTGAATGCTCTTAAAACTTTCTTCAGGGCCAAGACCTGTCGCTAGCTTTTGCTTTACCCCCACAAAAGAGATCCAGTGTGCAGTGATGCACATATAGGGGGTCATTACGACCCTGGCGGAAGGCGGAGAAGCGGCGGTAAGACCGCCAACAGGCTGGCGGTCTTTTTTTTGTTATTATGACCATGAAGGTTACCGCCATCGTCATCCGCTGCTTCGCCATTCCGCCCGCCAGGGCGGAGACGACCGCCGGGCTGGAGACCTGGGACTCCAGCCCGGTGGCCGTCACTATACCGCCGGCGGTATTTTGACCCGGCTTACCGCCGTGGATTTCCTGCGGTTGGGACCGCCATGAAATCCATGGCGGTGAGCACTATCAGTGCCAGGGAATTCCTTCCCTGGCACTGATAGGGGTCTCCCCCACCCCCACCCCGACTCCCTCCCCTACATAGGTGGCAGGGCCCCCCTCCCCACACCGACCCCCAACATCACAGAACACACACACGACACGCACGCAGGCACCACCAACACACACACGCACACACACCGACATACATGCCTACATCCACACACACAGTCAGACACGCACACCCATATACAAACATACATGCACACATCCATACAGACATACATACAGTCATACACGCACTCATTCCCAAAACACGCAACACCCCGCAAGCATTCACGCACTCACACACCCCCTCTACATACACAGACGCACACCCCCATGCACCCACACAACACACAACATCCCCCCACCCCCTCCCCTAACGGACGATCGACTTACCTGTTCCGTCGATCCTCCGGGAGGGACGGGAGCCATGGGGGCTGCTCCGCCAACACCACACCGCCAACAGAACACCGCCGCGCCGAATCACAGGATGTGATTCGGTGGGCGGTGTTCTGTTGGCGTGGCGGTGGAGGTGGAGCAACCTCCACTTCCCCGCCGCCCGCCAGTATGGCTGTTGGTGGCTCTCCGTCCGAAAAAGGACGGAGAGCAGCCAACAGTCATAATACGCCGAGCGCCAAACCACCACTACTGGCGGTCTACCGCACGGCGGTCCCTCGGCGGTCTTGTAAAAAGACCGCTGAGGTTGTAATGACCACCGTAGTCTTTCACCTAACAACTAGTCCACATGTCTGTTGTCAGGTGGACAGTGTGGACAATCCTTTGCTACAAAGCTTTACCATCCAACTGCAGCACATCATGATAAATCACTGGAACAGCAACTCTGGCAAAATAGGTCCAACTTGTAATCTCCCATTTTGGGCAGATGGCTGCCACAAACTCCAAGGATCCCATTCCTTCCACAAAAGAAAAAGGGATGAGGTCCAGCTTTTCATCGTAAAATATGCCATTGGGTGTTTGCGGTCATAGAGTCCCACAAACATGCCCCCATTTGTAGCCTCTATTTTTTTCTTTGTGGGGCCACTAACACAGGCAACTTTTGAGATGTAGTTGGCAGTAGATTCAATGTTGCTTTGTGGTGCAGTCACCGTATGCCAGGGTGTCTCCATCTGGCTTTGAGTATTTCTGTGCCATTGTGAGGTCACTGAGGTGGGTGATTCTGGCACACTGCTGGGGACAGGGCTGCTTTGCATGAGAATGTCACCCTCTTCATCCTCACCTTCCACCATGATTTGACTAGTTGCAGCTGATGTTTCCCGGCTCTCCTCACCTGTACCACTACAACCACGTTCAACCGTTCTTTTAAGGTGTTTTTCCCACCAGATTGCGTGATTTTTTTTCATATGGGTTTTCGGGTCTCCAGTACCATAATGTTACCCAGACTTACATCGGCAAGCAATTGTGTGGCAAATGGAGCATATCGCAATGTTCTCTTCCTGTTTGCTAATCATAAAAAAGTCCCAAACTGGGGAGAAGTCCTTTCCTATTGCTAGGTGGGTGTGTTGATTGCCTCTCTCTCTAGTACATACTTCTACTGAGGTATGGGTTGGTGCAGGCTTCTGATGGGGCCTTACAAATATGGGAGCTGGCAATGCTGCCTGTGCCACATCCCCTGGAGTAGGTTGGATAGTATATTTGTCATCATCCTCCTCCTCATCATCCCCTATCAAGATTCTAAGGCTTTCTGGAACTTTTCTTTTCCCTTGCCTCTCCTGTCGTCTCTCAGACTCTGCTGGGGTCCACTCAATGTCCCCATTATTGTCATCAGAAGTGGTGCTTGTAGAAGATGGTGGAGTAGTACCCTTCCTTTTTCTTGCTAAGATCTGGTAGCAATTGATTCTAAAAGAGGAGGTTCTTGCTAGACAGGAAGCTCGACCTCCCGTTCTGCTCCACTTCTGAGAAGATCTACTATTGCTGGTTGTGGCTGCTTGTCCACTTTGCTCTGTTTACTAAAATGATTGTATACTACTGTGTGAAATTGACAAATCCAATTCAAGATCACAGCTCGTCGGCGTCGCCATATTTGCAGTGGCTGTCTCCCTGACCGACATGGTCTTGGGCTTAGGTTGGGGTGATGCTGTTGCGGGAGTGCTACTCCCAGGTTCCTCCCCAGAGGCCGGTGTAGCAGGCACAGGTCTCCCAAAAAAGGTTGTGGTTGTGAAGCCACTGGTGGAAAGCAGCTTCTTCTCACTGGCTACTTCCTTGAGAGCAACTTTCTTTGGGGCCATCTTAACTTCTAAGTTGGCAGTGGTACTAAGATGCACAAGTGGAAGAGTTTGGAGGGCTGAAGTAACTGCAAGGACTTCTCTTTTGCAGTACTGCAGGTGATGTGAGGTCTCTTCTTGTGTGTACCTAAAAACAACCAAACAGAAAAAACATGTGGTTAGTGAAACGTGGCATTGTTGCAGGTTGAAATAGTGCAGACAAATTCAATTTTAGTACGTTTGGTTAATTACGTAATAAATACCAATTTAATCAAACATTCAAAAGTCAAACCACACCACCACACCATAAAATTTCATTTCAAACCAGGCAGCACAAAATGCAGATATAGTTCTCTGCTTTACCTCCATCTGTTTTAAAGGAGACACCTGGGGTAGTCAGAGAGAGGCGCATGGGTAAATAGAATAATCCTTTAAAAACATATGGTGGTGAGGTGGTCCAGGTGAAATGGAATAATTATTAAAAAAATTGTCAAGGAGGAAATGGAATTATTATACACCTAAAGAAACCGAATGCTGCTCTGCGGCTGTGCATCTTTGGAGGATGGATGGATAGAGGAATGGATGTGGATGGATAGATCAAGGCAAAATGCAGTATTAAATTCAATTAAAATAAAACATTAAAAAATAAAATATATAAACAATTTTTAAATATCAAAATAAACATTACAAGAAAAAAACTAAATTAAAAAATACGATTAAAAATGTAAGTAAAAAATAAGATAAAAACTAAAATAAAAACGATTAAAACAAAACATAAAAATAAAAAATGAAATAAACAATTGAATTAAAAATAATAGAATACAAAATGGAAATAACAAATAAATTAGAAAATACAAATAAAAAGTTAAAATAGAAAGTTAAAATAAACAAATGATCAATAATTAATGATGTTTGCATGTAAGCCTATGGCAAAGACACACTGGCTGGATGCACAAAATGCCTGCCAGCCATATGGTAATACAACAGCAAGGAGCATGGAGGCATGTCATATAAAGAACACATGCAAGACTATGGCAAAGGGACACTGGATGCATGCACAATATGGCTGCCAACAGCATGGTCAAACAAAGAAATACTGGTGCATGCCCAAGCAAACAAGCAATACTCTTATTCAGTAGTTTTTGAACTTACCTGTAGGATTTCACAAAAATAGAGTTTTTAAATCCAAAGGTATATCCAGGAGACTGGGAGAGTGGTCCTTCCACTTAAGTGAAAAGAGACCAGGAGATGGATAAAGCAGTGGGAGGAGCCTGCTGGACAGGAACGGGAAGTTGGAGTCTCTGTGGCACTTCCTTCCTTGTTTGAAATAAAAAAAGGCTTCTCAACCAAAAAAACATTTTGCAGGGTCCATTGGACAAAGAAATTCCTCTCAACAACCACTTTTTGACTAGATTTAGATGAGTCTGGAGGAGAAAATCTACTCCAGGTGCATTCACACTCGCGAGCAATTGTTTTGGCTGCTGGTGCAGCCGGAAACAGCGTGAGTAAATACAAAGTCTTGATGTACGGCTAGAAACAATGCAATCACATGCAAAATCTTGAATGTGCTCGCTAGCAACCCAGGAGTATTGTGCCACTAGCAAGGGTGCACCGAAACCTGAACTAGTGTGTGCGAATGTTCTCTGCTCTGTGCCAGATAGCACTAAGGGCCTGAATTCCACAAACTATGCAGGCGGAGTGGATTTCTACACCCAAGCCTATTATATACAACTGAATGTTTGAGATTGCCGCTGTCATTGTGACTTAGACTGCTTAACATCGGCAAGAATGGGCGATACAGTTTGGATACTCATAGCAAATGATCTGCACGAATGTGGGCAACCGCACTCTGTACTTACATACGACCACTGTTACTGTTTTTGGAGGGCAGGTTAGGTTGGGGTGCAGTGTTATTGGTGGCAAAGAATGGGGAAACGAAAGACAGCAGAAGCACCTCCCAGAAAGGGAAAAACACCTACAATGAAGAAAAGTGCAGGAGACAACTGCACGATAGCAGATATCGATAACCTCATAGAGGAAGTTGAGCTAATGAATGCAGCTAATAACTCAAGAACACCACTGGCAAAAATAACAACCTTCTTTCAACAGAGAGGGAAAGTACACCATGATAGTCCAGTGGATCATGCAGTAAGGAAGAGGGTTGTACTAGCACAAGTAACAGCTCTGGTAGAAGCAACTGCAATGTCTACTAACCCCGCACTGTCAGAGGGTAGGTGATAACTTGACTTCAAGTGTTTTAGAGAGAGAAGAGGGAGGGGGAAGAATGGGACTAATCTGTATAAATATATTTGCACTCCTAGTAGATGGAAACCAAACCATGGTAGCTCAGGACACAATCTTGCACCGATCTAGGTTCACAAGCAAAGAAACACACAAGAGAAAATAACCTCTTCAACTACAGAAACCATCGGAACTGCAGGAATGCAGATGTAGCGACGGGAAATAGCAGTAAAATGGCTACTTTCATAAATGAAGCTCAGGGCTTAAAAGCGCTAGTAAGCTCATTAATCATGCATCTAAAAATAGTGTGGGTATGCTGCCCAACAAGCTAGCTGAAGAGAGCAAGTAGTATCCTCACACAATATAACATCCCCGCTAGTACCAGACAGAGCACAAGACAAAGTTTTATCAAGCGGGATTGGGACAAATATTGAAGAGAGCCAGCCACTTTTGTGGTGTATGACAAACGATACTAAGCTAGGCAGCTCAGGAAGCTGAAGAAACAGTCAATCTAACTAAGAATATCTAGGAGTTCCTCTAAGAAAGTCCACCATCTGTTACTCAGATTCCAATATTCTGAAAGCCTTTGGACCTCATTACAAGTTTGGTCATCAGACCGCCAGAAAGCCATGAAAGCCATGTTGGCAGTCCTGAAAAGACTGCCACGCTGGCAGTCTTCCAGACCGTCCTATTACAAGTTATACAGGCAGGACCACCACCCTCCAAGAAAAGAAAGGCAGACCGCTAGTCGCGCAGCAGCCTGGATATAGGCGGTCCAACCTCCAACGCCTTCAGCACCATGGCCAACAATGAGCTGATTACAAGCACACAATTGGCGTGACCGTTCCTTCGTGGCAGTCAGCTAGTGGGGATCTGGACCACAGTGGTTCGCAGACAGCAACCAAACAAACAAGTATACATTAGATGAATTCGAAAACACAGCTCACTCACATTGGCCAAGTGGACATACCTGCAAAGAACACTATAAAACACACTGACCTCAGTCCTTTGCACTTACACAGCAACACAAAGAAGCCTGATCAACTGAAATCCATTGCGATTAGGCACCCCTTTTTTCACCATCCCATTGAACACACTGCATACACTTTTGTCCATTCATAACCTATTGCACTTCCTCTCTTAAGTAAGTCCCTGTTACCCTCATTAGTGTTTTTCCGAACATGTCACTTTCCAAAAATCCCAGTTTTTCTGAAGATGAGGTAGGAGCCATGGTGGATTAAATCATAAGAGTAGACCTACAATTCCTTGGAGCACAAGTCCAGTGCACTCCTCTCAGTAGGAAAATGAACATGGGATAGGATCATTGACAGACTGAATGCTGTAGGCACCAACCTCACACACAGGAGGACATTAGGAAGAGGTAGAATGACCTCTGGTTCACGGTCCATTCTCTGGTCTCTTGGCACCAGCTGCAGGCCAAGAAGACTAGTGGTGGCCCTCCCAGTGCCCCATCAATATTCTTTCCCTGATAGGAGAAGGTCTTGGCCGTCCTGCTTCATGAGTGCTTGACACGAATACCCGGGGGGGTGCAGTCTGGTAAGCCACAACACAAATATTTTACAATAATGCAATGTCCTGCATTCTCACTGCTCAGCTTTGCCCACTGTCTTATTCATATTCAGTACCCCGAGTATCGTATTTCAAACACTCTCACTGGGTATCATTGGGCCCAACATCATAGATACCAAGGCCCATCACATGCCATATGTCCAAATGGTGCCTGGAAATCTCACAATATCAGCAACACCTTCCAAGATCCATAGCATGTTCCAAAAGGACAATATATGCACAAACATAAATGCAATCTGCATACAGATATGTAAAACAAAACATGACTGCAACTCCCAGCAGGCCCTGTTTCAGCAAATCCAACCACCAGCCCAGTGTCCTCTTGTCCAAAGACTCCTGTTTGCCAACTCTAAAATGAAGTGTACTGACCTGGGAGTGAGCAAGTACAGATCATGCTCAAATCAGAGTTGTGTCTGTCTACCTAGCTTCATCTTGACTTTCTTACCCACAATGAAACTATTGAGGATAGGAAAGACACTTTACCCAGTGTGTGCGAGAAGTACTCCTATGGTTTCAAGATGCATCACCAGATTGAAAGGAGTAGCAGACACATTGGCCCAACACTGTGCACATAATGACTCCAGTCACATATGCAGCCAAGTCCTGGGTTTGCCTGCATCCCACTCAACTAGGCCTCCATATAGTCAAAGCGCTATCTTGCCCATCCATTGTGTTAGCTGCACTGGTGGCAAGAGGTCATTTTCAGGCCATCCTTTCAAGTGCAACTGATCTGCACATCTCATTAACTGCTTGAGTCTAAATGAGTTGGCATGCTTCACACATCATGTCAAATTACCCAATATCATGGTTACTTGCCACAACTGGTTTAATTACTACTTATCTTTGTACAAACTCTCTGCTGACTGTAACTCAAAACCGTTGATGGTAGATGTCAAACAACAACCAGTAACAATGTACATTTTATATCAACAGGTGGATCCGCCTTTGGGCACACAGAAGCCATGGAACAGACTACCACTACCCCCCTGGATGAAGCCATCAGTGACGACGACACTCATGGATGTCTGGACATGGAGAACGGTTCTGGCCCATCTGGAAATACAGGTCAGACGGCAACGGCGACACTCAATGTGCCCACAGTGTCACTTCCCAGCCCTGTTGCTTCCACATCACAGGAGCCATTCGCCTCCACAACCAGTGTCCCAAACACAGTGTGTATCATCTTTTGTCCCCCAGTCCTAGGTCCTGAGGTGCAGTGGATAATGGGGGACCAGGAACAAGTTGGAGAGGGCAACCTGTGGCAAGGGCATAGAGCAGTGGGGTGGGGTATGTTGGAGGGATGCTGTGGGCCAGCAGAAGGTAGCAACAGTGGCGCTCTTGGCCAGGACACCATCAGCCATATCTTGGGGATCTATCAGGAGTCCCAAGGCATGATGGACCAGTTGTTGACCGAACTCCAGGAAATCAAGCAGCCACAGAGGAACATGCACCGGGACATGCAGGAACAGAGGGAGGCCCACAATAACAACATGGCCTCCCTAACAGCAGTGTTGAGGAACATACATACCAACCCGAGCAAGGCTTTTCCAAACCAATCTACTGCTTTCTTTGGCCAATCAACACCAAAAGCAGCAACATCAGTGCCAGCCACTAGAACGGAGGCCCTGCCAGAGAAACACCAAGGCCCAGGCACCCCTGCGTCTGTAGCAGCAGATACCACCCCCCCCCACGCGAGCAGATCTGTCCAGCAATAAATCCAGTCAGTGCAGATGGCAAGACATCCACAGCTGCCAGTAATAACCCTCTTCCTTAAGGACCTTCTTTGTGTGTTACACATTCACACTAAACTGATCCTGAACCACCTACCATTTCCAATGGGATAAATAATCAGGACTTTGGATTCCCAATGGTGTGGCATCTACTCCAATGATTTCATTGACCATGACTGACCCCTTTACATTTGATTTTTTGTTGATTCCTGTCACATATATTTTCTGTTAGTCATAGCTGCAAAATAAAATCACCCTTCACTGACTCATTGTCTGCTGATTTTGATTTCATAGTTAGCCATGTAGCTATGTCAGACCATGTGAACCATACAATGATGATCAAAGCTACTTGTCCAAAATGGGATTTGTTGCATGTACACAGTGTCCAGCTCAGGATTGAAACCCTCCCACACAAACACACACATACAAGTGTCTGCTCAAACTAAAGATGTTATTACAGTGTGTAGCACATAGGCTGTCAATCTGTCAGGACTATTGGAAATCAAGAATTATTGACTCATACTGAGTAAATGAACATGTTGATAGCTACAAACCTCCAGACCACTGGTATGAAGAGATTTGTCAGACATTGTCCTGTAGAATAGGCAAATATTGATGTGGTTTATGTTAGCTGCTTGACCCTTATCACATACCACACCAAAGAAATCCAACATCACATAATTCAAGATACAGACATATGGCAGCACAGCAGCCCTTGATCACAGGGAATCATAATACAATGCACATGCATCTGGTGGCATGACACAAACATATTTCAGTGTTGTGGCACAGGCATTGTGGCCTACAATGATGAAACGCATCTACAGCTAGTTACAGGTCAGACAAAAAGAATATTTAGCCAAAGTGAAGGAGAAATGACTTGGTTGTAAGCTAGGACTACGTATTTCTTGTCCACATGTTCTGTTTTGTTATGCTAATGATTTATATAGCGCATGGATACCCAGGGGCTTCCCAGGGCTAAATGAGATATCTGTATTTTATCAGTGCCATAAAAGTGCCTAAAAGGAGAATAAAGAAGTCTTCAGTTTCTTGCGAAAGGATAGTTCAATGTGCTCATGACGAAGTCCCAGAGGCAGAGTGTTCCAAAGTTGTGCAGCTTTTACTGAAAAGGAGTTGCCTCCCCGTCTAGCCTTCTTAAAGCGAGGCGTATCGACTCGTGAAGCAGCAGAGGACCTCAGGGGCCTAGTCGGAATATAAAAAGACATATTTTGTCCAAGAAATTTGGGCCCCCTGTTATGCAAGGCTTTATGAGTCATACACATCGTCTTGAATTTGACTCGTTGCTTCATGGGGAGTCAATGAAGAGATTAGCTGACGTGCAGCAGAATTCTGCACGATCTGTAACCTTCTGATTACATATTTAGGGGAACTAAAAAAAGAGAATTTCCGTAATCCAAGTGGGACAGTATTACTGCTTGAATGAGGAGTCTTCTGGCCAAAAATGGTAAAAGGTTGCTAATTTTCCTTCATGTTCTTAATAAGCCAAAACATGATGCGGCAAGCCTTTTAGATTGGTAGTCCATGGTAAGGTGTTGATCTAGCCAAACGCCCAAGCTCCTTATGTTGTCCTTAGGTGGAGGTAGGGTTCCAAACCCGTCGGGTAAGGCTGCCAAGGAATTAGAGAGAGGATGATGGCCAATGATCATTACCTCTGACTTGTCGTCATTCAGCTTGAGCTTTGACTCCGTCATCCATTTGGCTACCTCCTCCAGACAGGCTGAAAGGTTGGATTGAGGCATATTTCCAGAATTTGAAAAGGACACTACTAATCGGGTGTCATCTGCATATGAAACCAAAGAGAGGCCATTATGTTCTACAATTTTGGCCAGTGGAGAAAGATAGATATTAAAAAGGGTAGGGCTGAGCGACGAACCCTGTGGGACTCCACAGGGGAGGGAAAAAGTACTGGAGTAAAAAGCGCAATCCAGCACCTGGAAGGTTCTATCCTTTAGAAATGAAGAGAACCAGCCTAATACATTCCCCCTGATTCCTATTCCAGAGAGTCTTTGAAGGAGAATGTTGTGGTCGATGGTATCAAAAGCAGCACTCAGATCTAATATGGTGATAGCTGCCCGACCGCCACGATCTAAAATTTGACGTGCATTCTCCATGACCGTAAACAAGGCTGATTCAGTGCTATGTTGTGGCCTGAACCCCATCTGAGATGGATCTAGAAGTTCATGTTCTCAAGAAAATATGTTAACTGATTGTTGATATGCTTCTCCATGATCTTATATAGAATAGGGAGAAAGAAGGGCAATAGGTCTGTAATTCTTCACTTCCAAACGGTTAAAATAAGATTTTTTCAATAGGGGTTTGATGATGGCATGCTTGAGAGATTGAGGTATATTGCCCGAGTTTAGAGAGTGGTTCAGAATGTTCTTCAGCACAAGGTAGATTATGTTAGAGTCTAGAGCAAGTATATGAGGTGGAGCAGTATCTAAAGGGCGGCCTGATTTTATCATCTGAAGATAGGTGATGATAAGAGTGTTAGTAACTGGCTGAAAAGACGTAAAAGAGGCCCCAGAGCTCTGGAGCTCCTTATGGGGGTTTCTATCTATTATAGGATCTGGTATAGGAGTAAAAGAAGCATAGAAGTCAACAATCGTTTTTTGGAAAAAGTCTGCCAAGCTATTGCTGTGATCCAAGGAAGCCTCTATTGGGCAATCTACCGGGAGGGTAGAGGTGAGTGCCTTGAAAATCATGAAGATTTCTTTGTGAGAGTTGGCTGACTGTTCAATTCTTTGGCTATAGAATGCAGCTTGAGCTGATTTGATTGAAACATGAAAGGCTCTGATTGCTTCTCTATATTGTGTCTTAGAGGAAATATTATAGTCTTTCCTCTACCTTCTTTCTAGTTGCTTGCATTTCTTTTTCTGCTCTAGTAGTTGAGGGTTATACCAGGGATTGATTTTGTGGCCCGTCCTTTTGGCTCTCAACTTGAAGGGGAGGAGGGTATCCAAAGAGGTGGAAATCCAGTTATTAAAATTTTCTATTGAGCCCGTATTGGACTCATCATGAATGGTTGACGAAGCCCGAAGAGTATTTTGCCAAATTATAGGATCTAATTTCGACCATTGCCGGGAAACTGATTTTATAAGATGATGATGGGAGGGGAGAGAGGCCCAAGGCAAAGTCAGTGATAGTAAATAATGATCCATCCAAATCAATGGACTAGGGGTGTGAGAACGAAGATTGTGAAGGTTACAAAAAACTAGATCAAGCAAGTGGCCTTTAATGTGGGGCGATCCTTTGATGATCTGAACCAGGTCTAAAGCAACTAGATTAAAAAGTAAAGATTTAGTAGGGAAACATTGTTCATCCACTACATGGAAATTAAAATCCCCTAGAATGGTAAAATTGGGGGTTTTACAGGAGATGTCTGCTGCCAAGTCTGGCAGAGCCTCAAAAAAGGTTCCGTATGGACCCGGAAGTCGATAAATAAGTATCTCAGAGTGGGTGAATGTGGCATTGGAGGTCAGAGCAAAAGCCAGACTTTCGCAATCGGTGATCTGTAATGGAGTGACAGAACATTTGATAAAATACTTAGAGGTGGATCCCTCCACCTCTCCCTTGGGGTCTGTCTAGACGAGAGAGTGCGAAATCACATGGGAGGGCCTTTACCACATCGCGGGAGGAATCTTTGTTTAGCCAGGTTTCTGTGAGAAACTGAATGTCTGGTGACCATTCTAACAGTGAGTAGATGTGCAAGCTGTGAGTTGCTAAAGATCAACAGTTGACTAGAAATGTTTTGCCTAAATGCTCCTTAGTGCTAGCTATGGGGGGAATTAGGTCTGAGGAAGGGGTCCACGGACAACTCGTATATGTCCAATTCTCCAGCTCAGGGGAAAAGTAGAATGTTCTGGTGTTATAAGAGATGAATTGCATGCCATCAGTTGCTGACGTGAGTAGACTAGCCTTTTGGCCTCAGTGTGTATTGTGGGGCTAGTCTCTGGTCTCTGCAAGGCGCTGACGGATGCATATGGGCTTGCCTTTGGCGCGCCTGTGGCATGCCAGCGGCGCACCCGCTGTGCGCGTCTCTGTGCACACGGCGCGCAGGGCTGCTTATATTGGCCATTAGAGGAGCTCCTAACAGCTAGACCACCTACCAAAATGGCGGCCGTCCAGGCGCCAATATGACGGAGTAAAAATGGCTGACTGCTGTATGCCTCTAAACACGGGCAGGGCAGTGAGCACACACAAATGTAAAATACAGAAAGTGGTGAATAAGCAATAAAATGTTAAAATAGATATAAATGCAGAACTTTGCTTGTAAGCGCAGCGTTTCCACTACAATTCTACAGAGTTCTGGTCACTGACCAAGATAGGACATACCTTAAAGAGCACGGCGCGCAGGGCTTCTTATATTGGGCATTAGAGGATCTCCAAACAGCTAGACCACCTACCAAAATGGCGGCCGTCCAGACGCCAATATGACGGAGTAAAAATGGCTGACTGCGTATGCCTCTAAACATGGGCAGGGCAGTGAGCACACACAAATGAAAAATACAGAAAGCAGTGAATAAGCAATAAAATGTTAAAATAGATATAAATGCAGAACTGTGCTTTTAAGCGCAGCATTTCCACTACAATTCTACAAAGTTATGGTCACTGACCAAGATAGGACATACCTTGATGACACATGTGATGCAATCATCCCACTACAACACATAAAACAAGTCCAATGGGCACTCCTGACCTTCCACCCAAACACTGTGCAAGCTGTCTTGGCACAGGTCTCATATCCCCAAATTCTGTGACCTACATTACCTGGAACAATCCATATCCACTTCGTATGTCAGAACAGCATCACATACCCGCCAATGTCTCAACTCTGAAATGCCCACCTAAAGATGTCATTGTGAAGATACCTGCACAACGAGCAAAACAAGGGGTATAGGCTTGACACTTCACATAGCAAGCATCTGGAAAACAATGTACATTGCAAGGAAACAGACACAAACAAAGCAGCATCATCAAGGTGGAGATGTGTCAAAAGCTATCTCATCAAGCAGCCTTTGGCTGATTATTGCAGAGTATTTGTTCATTAGCTGTATCCAAAACACTCATCAAAAAACATCCTCACAACTACAGTTCATCCCACAGTCATGACATCAAATGACATACTTACACTCATGTGAAGGAGCTGTGGATGAGATCCTCTCACAAGTCTGCTCCTTACTCTTCACCACTGTCACCCTCACTTGCATTTCAGGACTCTCACCCGGTGGAATTGCAGGCTCCCCCTCCTCTGGGGCATATGGAATATTCCTCCCAGGGTGATGATGTGGAGCATGCCACATAGCACAGTGATGTGACACATTTTCCTGGTTGAGTAAAGGAGGGCTTCACCAGTACTGTTGAGACACTGAAATCTGGCCTTCAGGAGCCCCAAAGCCTGCTCAACTGACCTCCATGTTCTTCCATGGGCCTTATTGAAGCAGACTTCCCTTTGCATAGTTGTATTCCTCAGCGGACTCAAAAACTAATGAACGTTTAGATATGCTGAGTCTCCTGTTAAGGAATGAGGTATAAGTGAACCAAAGACTCCCTCATTTCATGAGTGTAGCACCTGACATTGCTCACACACAATTGGTACAGACATGACTTACCATATAGCAAGGCCCTCTCTAGGTGCATTTGTGACATCAGCTGAGGTATTGTGCTATTCCACATTATGAAGGAATCGTGGGCTGATCCCGGATAACTGGCACACACATATGAGATGGAGAGATGTGCCAAACAGACAACTTGCACCTTGATGGAATTGAAGTTCTTTCTGTTGCAACAGAGTTATTCAGTGGCCTGCGGTGCCACCAAGCCAACATGTGTGCCATCAGTGGCCCCCACCACATGTGGGAGGTGGGCAAAACAATAAAAGGCAGCCTTCACATTGGCTAAATCCTCACATCAGGTAACCTGATATAACTGTCAATGTGTTTCAACATTGCTGTCATGAAATCATTCAACAGCAGACTAAACGTAGATTTGGACATACCAGCAGATAGGGCCACGGTACGCTGGAAGGACCGTGTGGCCAGGAAGTGCAATGCTGAAATGACTTGTACAATGGGTGATATGCAGTTTGGATTACTGTTAGCTGGCATTAGATCTGGCTCCAACTGACGGCATTAGTCCACTATTTTTTGCCTTTCCAGGCGGTATAACTGAATAATATTCACTTGCTCCATGGTCTGAAGGTCTGGCAGTGGTCAGTAGGCAGGAGGTTGTCGCAGCCTCCCTCTCCCAGCGTATCTGTTTGTGACAAGACATGATTTGTAACATTAGTCAGCGTGTCCACAGCAACATACATAATGCATGCCAATAATATCGTGTGACAAAGCATTTCTGACACGATAGACATGACACCAGTACACACCCCAGCTGACAACTACAGAAGGGTCATATGTAACCCCCATGGCTGTCAACTAGGCCTGGATGGAGTTCGTGAAGTTCCGCTTCGTGGAGCTTTGTGAAGTGACAAAAAATCTCTGCTGTGTTACATGGCGTTCAGCAAGTGGTGGAGTGCTTTAGGTCTTGCCGTTCACACTAATTTTTAGCAGCAGGTGTTTGGCCCGTGCTGAAAAAATCACTGCGAACGGCACCACATTCAGTGCAAGAGGGCACTGCTTCTTCTTTGCCGCTCGAGTAGATTTTATACTCGAGCAGAAACTTCCTCAACGCAAATGGAAAATTTCTCAAAGAGGGCAACAGCAACCATCTACAACTACCAGCATTGAAAAATCACGCTGGGAGGTGAGTGTGAATGAGGAAAAAACTCTGCTACACTCTGCAGAGTTTTTCAGAACTCTGCACTCTACAATGATTGCGGATTGGGAAAAAGTCTATAAACTCCACGTGCGAACTGGATTTCACCGCACACCCCTTTTGTCAACACATGCGTCCACAACATGAATTTGGGTGAAACTCAACTATCTGCTACACATTTGCTCCCAGCAACACAATACACTGGTGTCTGTGCAGAAGGACCTACATTACAAGACAGAATAAGGATGTTTGTGATGCTACAACACATATATTGTAGGTGTAACACAGTATTTTATGTCACCAAAATGGCGGATGCCTGACCTAGTCCACTGGACATTAGGAACAGCAGAAGTAGTCTGGGCGGTAGATGGTTCCAACTGTGCAGACACAGCCATAGTCTAATGTTGCCTGCATCAGTCACTGCCCAATGGCTGTGTCTGGCGGTGATGACCATGTATGTGGCGGACGTGACCACAGTGTTGTGCAAATTCACTCACTTGCCTCCTGACACTGCTGCCAGCAGCACCTCCATTACCTAAGCTGCTGGCTGCCACCTTTGAGAGCAATCATGCCACATCCAGCAGGTGATAGGGCCCCTGATATCTCTCCAGAGGAGCTGGAGAGGGTTGTTAATGAGGTCCTTCCAAAGTAATACAGCTCTATAACTCACCAGAGGAGCAGGTCAGTACCTCATGTGCACAATTGACTCTGTTCGACATCATCCTTTCACTCCTCACAGGCTACAATGTCCCCCTGTTGGAAATGGCCCTTTTTTGCAGAGTTATCCCAAACATTTTGCCTTCATCCTCCTATTTCTTCTGATCTGTTTTTGTGGGTTTATTGTCTCTGCACACTTTACCATTACAGATCAGTGCTTACGTGCAAGTGCTATCTGTGTAAATTGTATTGGTGATTGGTTTATCCATGATTGGCATATTTGATTTACTAGTAAGTCCCTAGTAAAGTGCACTAGAGGTGCCTAGGGCCTGTAAAGCAAATACTTCTAGTGGGCTTGCTGCACTGATTGTGCCACCCACATAAGTAGTGTTAGACCTGACAGCCTTAGGGTGGTCACCCCTAACTTTTTGCCTGCCTCCCTCCACTTTTTGGACACTGTTTTTGCTGGTTTTAGGACTCTGCACACTTTACCACTGCTAACCAGTGCTAAAGTGCATATGCTCTCCCCCTTATAACATGCTGACATTGGTTTATATCCAATTGGCTTATTTAATCTACTTGTAAGACCGCAGTAAAGTGCACTACATGTGCCCCGGGCCTGTAGATTAAATGTTACTAGTGGGCCTGCAGCACTGATTGTGCCACCCACACAGGTAGCCTCTTAACCATGCCTCAGGCATGCCACTGCAAGGCCTGGGTGTGTAGTTTCACTGTCACTTCGACTTGCCATTTAAAAGTACTTGCCAAGCCTTAAACTCCCCTTTTTCTACATGTAACTCACCCCTAAGGAAGGCCCTAGATAACCCATGGGCAGGGTGCTATGTAGATAAAAGGCAGAGGACATATACCTGTGCAGTTTATATATCCTGATAGTGTAAAACTCCTAAATTTCTTTTAATACTGCTGTGAGGCCTGCTTCTTTCATAGGCTAACATTAGGGCGACCCTCATATACTGTTTGAGTGGTAGATTCTGATCTGAAAGGGGTAACAAGGTCATATTTAGTATTGCCAGAATGGTAATACAAAATCCTGCTGACTGGTGAAATTGGATTTAATATTACTATTTTAGAAATCCCACTTTTAGAAAGTGAGCATTTCTCTGCACTTCAATCCTTCTGTGCCTTATAATCCACGTCTGACTGGGTTAATTGACAGCTCCCTTGTGCATTCCACTCAGAGAAACCGCAAACACAGGATGCTCAATCACACTTGCACAAATCTGCATATTGAATGGGTCTTCCTGGGCTGGGAGGGTGGAGGGCCTGACACTTACATGTCAAAGGACAGTAGCCTTCCCCCACACAAAGGACTGCTACACCCCCTACTGGGACCCTGGCACACAGGATAGAACTGAAAGGGGACCTTGTGCACTTCTAAGCCACTCTTTGAAGTCTCCCACACTTCAAAGGCACATTTAAGTATTTAAACAGGGTTTCTGACCCTACCAACTCAGACACTTGTGGACAAGACACTTCCTGGGAAAGAAACTCTGCACTAGAACATGCAACCTGGAAAGTAGACCTGCCTGGCTACCCAAAGGACTCACCTGACTCCTTTTCTGCAAAGGACGGTTGCCCTGCTGTTGCCTTGCTGCCTTGCTGTCCTCTGGCTCTGCTGTGAAGAGCTCTCCAAGGGCTTGGATAGAGCTTGCCTCCTGTTTTCTGAAGTCTCAGGGCCACAAAGACTTCATCTCTACAAAGAACTCCTTGTGCGGCGAAAATTCAACACACAGCCTGCAAGAAATGACGCACAGTCTGCATCGCAGTGAGAAAACTTCGATAAAGAAGATTGGTGCAGCGCCAGCGTTGCGACAGGAACTTTGACGGACGGACCCCTGGATCGAAGCATAGCCAAGCCGGAACGACGCAGCCCGAGTTCCTGAGAGGAATCAACGCAATGCCTGCTGTGCAACAGAAAATTCCACGCATCACCCACCAGATCGACGCAGCTCCTGCGACTTCGTCCTGCGCGCCCAAGATTTCAACGCATTGTCCCCGAGGTGTCTGAAAACCCCACAATGCGAAGAGGATATAAGTCAGCACGCCGGAAATCGATGCAAAGCCTTCTCTGCGTGGAAAATTATCGACACATCGTCTGTGTGCGCCCGGAGAAATCGACGCACACCGCCCCGCTTTCCACGCATCTCCTCCTCTGTGGTCCCTTGTGGAGAATTTGAACACAAACCAGGTACTTTGTGCTTGCAAGAGACACTTGTTTGCTTTTTAAAGACTAAAGGCACTTTATATACTTTTTACAGTGATATTTCAACGTATACTTATTGATTGATCGTTTTGACCTGCATTTATCCAGATAAATATTATATAATTTTCCAAACACTGTGTGGTGTATGTTTGTGGTGTTATACTGTGTTATTGCATGATTTATTGCACAAATACTTTACACATTGCCTTCTAAGTTAAGCCTGACTGCTCAGTGACAAGCTACCAGAGGGTGGGCACAGGATAATTTGGATTGTGTGTGACTTACCCTGACTAGAGGGAGGGGCCTTGCTTGGACAGGGGCTAACCTGACTGCCAACCAAAGACCCAATTTCTAACATTGGTGATCAGCAGTGAGGATAGGATTTGTATTTGTGCAGTGACATACAATAGCTAAGTGTTCACTACCTACCCACAGTTGAAGGTCAGCTTGTTTTTTATCTTTTTCTGCAATTTTATTCTCTGCCTGATTTTGAACTAAATCCTCATTCAACATGTCTCTGGCTGGGTCTCAAGCAGGGGCTGAAGATTTTGACCTAGCTGAGCTGGAGACGTATACTGTCAAACAGCTGAAGGGGTTCTGCAAGGAGTTGGGAGTACCCACCCAGGGTGCCTCCAAGAAGGAGGCGTACCAACAGGCGCTGAAGGCCTGAGCAGAGGATGCTGAGGAGGAGGAGCAAGAGGATGTCCCCTCAGAGGTTTCTTGCCAGTAGTGGGGTATGTTACCCCTGGAATTGTGCCCCCTAGTAGACCATGGAGCAGTGTCTCTAGCCATGGTCTGACCGCAGAGGAAAGGAGGGAGGAGAGAGAATTTCAACTACAAATGACAAAGTTAAACCTGGAAGCAGAGGAGAGGAAAGCAGAGAGAGAGGCTGAGAGAGCAGCCAAACAAGCTGAAGCTGAGAGAGTTGATGCTGCAGCTTAGAGAGCCTTTGCTGAAAAGGAAGGTTTGTATACCCAAAAATGTCGTGCCAAGTTATGTGTTGGGAGATGACATTGACAAGTGGTTGGCTGCTTATGAAGTTGCACTAAGGGCTCATGGGGTCTCTGAAGAGCAATGGGTGGTGGCCTTGTGGTGACATGTACCAGTAGTGGGGAGGGACACACTCCTTGCATTGGATCCTAAGGATCAAATCAGATACACACCCATGAAAGCTGCTTTGCTTGCCAAGTTTGGGCTGACACCTGAGAAGTACCGTCAGAGGTGCAGGGGCAACACCAAACTCTCCACACAGAACTGGGTAGACTTTTTTGATTTCTCCAGTAAGGCACTGAATGGATGGGTGCGGGGCAGTAAAGTAGATGACTATTTGTGGTTATATAATTTGATCCTGAAAGAGCAAATGTTCAGTGTTTGCTTTACAGAGTTTCACCAGCACCTAGTTGACATGAAGACGACTGATCCTGGAAAGCTTGCTGAGGGGGTGGAACTCCGGGTTAGCACCAGAGTGTCCAAAAAGGTACCTAGGGGGACACCCACAAAGGTGGTCAGGGTTCCCGACAGAAGAAAGAGGGGGGGAGAAAAACTTAAAAATAAGGAGTTCTCAAAAGGCCCCCAAAACAATTCCCAGGGGGGGTTGGTAACCAGTCCCCACCTGAAGCTGACATGAAGCCAGGGTACTTTGACAAGAAGAAAGGGAAGTTTATCTCCAGATGCTTAGAGTGCTTCAAGATGGGGCACTATAAGGGCGAAGTCCAATGCCCCAAGAGGGCACAGCCCCCCACTGTAGGGCAGACCCCTGGATTGGTTAGTGTAGCGCTCTGGGAGAGGTGGTCCCAGTTAGCTTTGGGGAGCAGATAGAGGTGTCACTACTATCCCTGGAATATAAGAAAATGGTCCAAAAGCCCACATGTCTGCCAATACTTCCAAGTGTAGGCAGTGGGTCACCATTGATGGGCAAAGGGTGGAGGCTTGGCGTGACACAGGAGCCAGTATGACTACTGTCAGGGGTCAGCTGGTGTCAGCAGAGCAAATCATCCCTAATACATTCCACCAGGTTATAGTCGCTGACAATCGCGAGAGCCACATACTGGTAGCTCCGGTTCCCATTGAGTGGGGGGTCTCTGGTACTCTAAAAGTAGCTGTGAATCCTGCCATGCCTACAGATTGTCTGTTAGGCAATGATCTTGAGCACACTGCCTGGAAAGAGGTAGAGCTCAGATCCCACCTGGAGATGTTAGGTTTGCCTGAGTGGGTCTGCATGACCACACGGTCCATGGCTGCCCGGGAAGGGAGTCAAGGGCATCTGGAGCCTTGAACAGTGGCCCAGACAGCTGCACAGAGGAAGGGCTAGGGGTGCAGGAAACCGGCCCCTGATATTCGCACAGTGGTGGATGGGGTCCCAGAGGAGTAGGCCCCTGAGCCAACTGGGGAGGATATTGCCAACCTGGGTAACCTGCCTGAACTTGCTGGATGGCATGTAGAGTGTGGGACAACCAGAGAGGAATTCTGCAAAGTGCAGAAGGAGTGCCCCACTCTTGAGGGTCCGAGGCAACAGGCCTTAGCCCAAGCAGCAGGTGAAGCCTCTGGCAATGACCACATAAATTGGGAGAATGATTTTCTATACAGTGAGCATAAGATACCAGCCACTGGGGCAGCACGTGTGCTGGTAGTCCCCCAGTGTTACCGGGCATTCCTATCGGGTCTGGCTCACGACATCCCCCTGGCTCGACATCTGGGACAAGACCTTTGCCAGGCTTGTCACCCACTTCCATTGGCCTAGAATGTGGGTAGCCTCAGATAATTTCTGTAGGGGCTGCCCCATCTGCCAGGCTAGTGGGAAGACAGGGAAAAAGATTAAGGCTCCCCTGATCCCTCTCCCCATCGATGGCAGCCCCTTTGAAAGGGTGGGCATTGACATCATTGGTCCCTTGGACCCCAAAACGGCCCTAGACAACAGGTTTATCCTGGTTTTGGTGGATCATGCTACCCACTATCCAGAGGAAATCCCTCTAAGGACAGTGACTGCACCAGTGGTGACCAGAGCTCTGATGGGGATATTTACCCGTGTGGGGTTACCAAAGGAGGTTGTGTCTGACAGAGGCAAAAACTGCATGTCAGCATACATGAAGTCCATGTGGGATGAGTGTGGGGTAACATACCGGTTTAGCACGCCTTACCATCCTCAAACCAATGGGCTTGTTGAGAGATTCAACAAGACCCTAAAAGGCATGATTACTGGACTACCTGAGGCCATGAGGCGTAAGTGGGATGTCCTCTTGCCATGCCTTCTCTTTGCTTATAGAGAGGTGCTCCAGAAAGGGGTAGGGTTCAGCCCCTTTGAACTTCTCCACGCTTACAATGTCAGGGGACCATTAAGCATAGTCAAGGAGGGATGGGAGAAAGCTCCCAAGAAACCTCCCTGGGATGTGGTCAGTTACATGCTGGCCCTCCGCAACCAGACAACACAGCGTTTCTGGAAACAGGCCAAGAGTAACCTTGAAGCCAGTCAAGAGGTGAGGAAGGAGTGGTATGACCAGACAGTCTTACCTGGAGACAAAGTATGGGTGATGGAGCCAGTAGAGCCTAGAGCTCTCCAGGACCGCTGGACTGGCCCATTTGAAGTGAAGGAGCAAAAGGGGGAGGCCACTTACTTAGTGGACTTCAAGACCCCTAGAAACACCCTAAGGGTTCTTCACCACAACAGGCTGAAGCCTTATTTTGAGAGGTCTGACGTCAGCTGCTCCTTTTGACAGATGGGGACCTGGAAGAGGAGAGTGAGCCTCTCCCCGTCCTCCTCTCTGCCGAAGAAAGTGATGGGTCAGTGGAGAGTGTTGATCTATCTGACTCTCTGACTCCAGAAGAGAGAAGAGACTGCTATGAGTTATTGGAGCAGTTCTCTTCCCTGTTTTCACTTACTCCTGGACTCACCCACTTGCATGTCCACGATACTGACACAGGAGACAGTCCCCCTGTAAAGAACAAAACTTACAGGTTGTCAGACAAAGTGAAGGCCAGCGTCAAGGAGGAAGTAGCCAAGATGCTGGCCCTAGGGGTTATTGAGAAGTCCAGTAGTCCCTGGGCCAGCCCGGAGGTGCTGGTACCCAATGCTGCTGCTCCCGGTGCCAAGCCAGAACTCAGGTTCTGCGTGGACTACTGGGGTCTCAACTCAGTCACAACTCAGTTGCACAACTTCAGGTATGCAATGGTAGTTATCTGAGATCCTGATTTTCCTGTTGGCAACTGTTGACAGTTCAGATGGCATGCATGCATATGGTATGTGTAGGAAGCTGGCTCTGTATATACAATATCAAAATGAGATATAGTGAGCACAGAGTATACGGGTTCCCCAGAGGCTTAACACGGGCTAAAGAAGATAATACTAATGCTCTTTTTTGTGGTAGTGTAGTCGATCAGTTAGGCTTCTCAGACGGTAGTGCAAAGCATTTGTTGTACACACACTGTCAGTAAATGAGGCACACATTCAATGACTAACTCCAGGCCCATTATTTTTATATAGAAAAAAATATACTTTGTTACTTTATTTCTAGAACTAAAAGGATCTTGTTGCAGGTAAGTACATTAGCAAGTAAGTATC
This sequence comes from Pleurodeles waltl, assembly GCF_031143425.1. Taxonomy (NCBI): domain Eukaryota; kingdom Metazoa; phylum Chordata; class Amphibia; order Caudata; family Salamandridae; genus Pleurodeles; species Pleurodeles waltl. Next base: position 1,787,532,066 of record NC_090444.1, on the reverse strand, counting down.
AAGCATATGCATCAACATCACTTTCATTAGATTTGGCAAAGAAAACAGTTTACAGCAAGTAATACTTTTCACTTTAAAAAGTGGACACAGTGCAATTTTCAACACAGTCCGGGGGGCGGGGAGTGCAGTTTGTGGGTAAGTACTCAACTTACAGTTCCAGTCTCCAGGGGTTAGGATGTCCACAGGTCAAGTTTCAGGTTGACCCCAAACATACACCACCAGCAACAAGGGGCTGACCGGGTGCAGAGGTCAAATATGGTGTCGGATTTAGAATGGGATTCTGCTAGCAGGTAAGTACCCGCAACTTCAGAGGGCAGACCTGCAGGGTTTAGCTAAGCACCAGGGGAGGGCACAGGTCAATACCAAACACACACCCTCAGCGGTGCAGGTGCGGCCAGGAGCAGGGTGCAAACAAAGAATCGAGCTCCCAATGCTTTTCACTGCAACAGGAGGCCTGAGCTTTTGAGGCTCACCAACAAAAGCTACAGTTCCGGAAGGTGGGAGGGGCGAAGCACCTCCTCCCAGAGCAGACTTTGTTTCTAGCCTCAGAGAGCACAAACGCTCTCACCCCATGGGGTTAAAAACCTGTCTGTTAGTGGCGGTCTGGCACCGACTGGTCAGTCCTACAATAAAGGATTGGTTAAAATACAGGGGGCATCTCTAAGGTGTCCTCTTTGTGCATTTTACAATAAATACAACACTGGCATTAGTGTGGGTTTATTTTGCTAAGAAGTTTGATACCAAACTTCCAGATTTCAGTGAAGCCATCATGGAGCTGTAGAGTTCGTAATGACAATCTCCCAGCCCATGTGCTCAGTATTGCGACACTGCACTTACAATGTCTAAGAATGGACTTAGATACTGTAGGGACATATTACTCATGCAGCTATGCCCTCTCCTTTGGTATATGCACCATCTCTTAGGGCTGTAAGACTTGCTAGAAGGGTAAGTTAACTATGCCACAGGCAGTAGTTTTGTTGGGAGTGATGCCATGTTTACTTTGGCCCTCATTACATAGACCGCCAAGGCTGGAGGAGCCCGAATACCACCGGAAAAGTCACATCAACATTGCTGTCAGCTCGTAATAGACCCGGCTGCAAAGCTAATGTACAGTGAGCACCCGTCACACATTTCACTGCCCGAAATTTGGGCAGTGAAATGCGCGATGGGGCTATGCCTGGGAGCCCCTGCACTGCCCATGCCAAGTGAATGGGCAGTGCAGCGGCCGCCATGGGCACCCCAAGTCCCCCTTAGCATCAGCCTTTCCATGGCGGTGTTTACCGCCGTGGCCAGGCTGGTGATCGGGGACTCATAATCCCCAGGGCAGCGGTGCTTGCACAGCTGCCCTGGGAATTATGACCGCCAGGCGAAAGCCTAGCGGTATAGTGGAGGGGCCGGCGATATGGCCATGGCTATAGCGCCACGGTCATAATAGCTGGCGGAACACCTTACCGCCACACAGACACATCTGCATTCACCTACTTCAGCACACACAAGCAGCATACATAAACACAAACGCCACAAGGCACACTGGCAAGTAGGTACTCAACATACACCCACAAACACATCAGCCACCACTTCACCAGACATCCCCACCACCCTCACTGACCCACACACCACATCCACATATCCACAGGCACCACCAAAACAGCCTGTGATACATCCACCACACCCACCATACACCCAGACACCACCCCAACAGATACACAAACATCCACCACATCCAGCATACCCACAGGCACCCCCCCAAAAGACACAAACACATCCACCACTCCATAACCCAGCACCTCCACCTTCCAGCCCCAAAGTCACGCAAATGCCCACACTTACACATGCAACAGACAACACCCAAACAGAAGCATTCCTCACACATGCACTCACCCAAGACACTACAACCACACACCAGACAACCACTCCCTCAACCTCGGAATCCCCAACTCCTTCTGATGACAGTCCCCATGTTCCAAAAGAGGGTTTCCTTTTCAACCTTGGCATTTTCCCTGTGCCCTCCAACCCCCCTCAAACTCAACTCTTCCCCTGTCACACCTGCCCCCTGCAAGCACCCATACTCCTCCCCCCAAGAAGTAGCCCACCTCTCCAAAAAAAACAGTCCACCCCTCCAAAACTAAAACACACCGATCCCAAATCTGCCCCCTCCAAGATGATCCCTTAGGGGCCTGCCTGCCCACTTGATGCCCCTTCCTGTGATGGTTCCCTGGCAGTTCCCTGCTAGGAATCATGTGTGGGTACAGTACTTTGCAGAGACTTTAAAATGGACTGGCCAATGGCCTTTGCTATTATGCATTTTGCAATAACAAACACAATTTGTTGTTTTTTGGGGTACACATTTGTCCTGCAATTCCTTTATGTTGTTCCTGAGTAACCTGTGTTGTATGCCTGCCTGCTGATCCATTTGCTGTTGTTTGCAATATCTGACTCTGTGGGCAGTACTGGTGTCACCCAAGACAAAGGTTGAGGTTGACTGTATGGATATGTGGGTGTTAATGCAATTGGGTTGTCATTGCATTGTATTCTGTTTGATCTGGTATTTCATTGTGTGTGTTCGAATGTCTGCATGCATGATCTTAGACCGGTCCCCCTGATATGGATTGCAGATTTGTCTCATGTGTGGCAGTCTGAAGTTTCTTTGTACAGACATGGAGGGTGTTCAATTGTGCTAGCCTCATTTGCATTTGAATGTGTATGTCTCCATTATGGTGTGTGTGTACCTTGCAGCTACTTCATCTAGATGTAAGGCCCATGCTGTTGCTGTTGTATTTGCTTTCTTAACTTGCACTTCCAAATTATGCAGATAGGGATGTCACTTGGCTCCCCTATTGTTTGTCCCTGAGATATCTGAAGGGTCTGTTCCTGTGCAAATGTTGTTTTGTGTGCAACGTGTAATGTGTCTCAGGGCAGCATCCTTCCCTCCATGTTTCTGATTCCCCCATCCCTATTGTGCAGGTATTGTTTGCATAGTGAGCTTTATATATTTGTCTCTCACACTAATGTGCATCCCATTATCCTTCCATTGTGTTGCAATGTGGGTGATGTGTATGTCCAATGCAGGGCTGTTTAATGGGAGAGGTGTTTGTATTCTATGACACATCTATACATGTGTGTTGAATCTGACGGCAGTCCATGAAATGTGTGCAATGTGAGGGCATCAGTTGTATTGGTAGATGTGATGTTGCTGTTGTGTGACACAATGTTGCGCAGACTTCACTGTCCCAGTGCCTAAGATGTGCAGATGTGTGTTTTTGTGCAGTGCAGTGTCAGTGATCTGCCCAAAGGGAGCGTTTAGTGGCAGTGAATGTGTCCTTCTTTGTGAATGAATGCAACTGTATGCACAATGGTACGAGAACTTGGTCATCGTGGCATGGTCTCCATATCATGTCGATGCAGCCCGACGATCTGTGGTTAATGTGGATGGCACAGGTAGGTGTGTAATTCCCGTCAGTTGTGTCTACAGTGGCTTAGATTTTGTGCGCCATCTATCAGCAGCAGCGATGGCAGGATATGTGTGATGGGCTCCATGGCAGCACAAGACATGTGACACTGCCTGTAGGTGAGTTTCTTCCTTTATACTCCCTGTTTCTGCCAGATGAGACATGGTGGTCGGACGTCCATGGTCACATTGGTGGTATGCAACATCATAAAGTGTCTGGCAGAAACAGTGGCTCTGTCGGCCTGTTTGACCTGCCTCATCACTGTGACATTCTGCGCTACCTGGCAGTGCTTGTGGAACCCCAGCGGTCTTTGCTCCAGAGGAATGCCAGGATCGTAATACAGTGGTCCGACCGCCATGGAGGTGCATGGACCGCCAAACTCATAATCAGGCCCTCAGTAAGTACCAGGCAGAAAATGTACGCATGCCATGTAAGAGATTATGATGGAACAATGAGTTGGCCCTTAAAAACTCATCATGTTAATGAACCTCAGGATAGAGCTGGGGAGCACAGAGTCTATTTAACCAATTTTCCAAAGCTTAGCAAAAGAAGTTTTGGAAGATGAGGAGGCACTCAAAAATAAAGTTATATTTGAGATTAGGCACAAACAATGTTTGTCAATTGTGCATTCAGATAAAAGCAGAGTGCTTGCAAAAGGAAAATAGCTATTATGATACTATCTTACTCATGGTCACTGTGAAGGGCATATTGGAGGGTTTAATTGTGATGTATCTAAGAACAAGTACAACAGCCCAGCTGCTGATGCGGTTTAAATTACATAGACCATTCTAAGACCAAACTGCTTGATTAAGAAATAGCTGCTCCCCGGCGATTAAGTCCTTGCAGAGCCAAGATATGCGACATCTTGCAGCAGTAGACTGACTAAGAGAAATATATTATCCACATTCTAATGTTGAACCATTGTAAGATTGAGGGGGGAACAATGGGAATTGCAGCTTTGACTTATGAAGAAGTAGTATGTCAGTTAAATGAAGAATTGATTGAAATTCCTGATTTTGAAAGGGGACACAAAGGCCAATTTGTTACTCGTAGAGTAATGAATACAAGGGCTATAGCCTTAATCTTGTGGAATGTGGCAGGTCTAAAACATAAGGACTTAGACACAGACTGATATAACTATAGTGAGGAATGCCATTGCTGCCTCTTCCAGGAGACATGGCTGGTACACCCACCTCATAAACTGGGATACAAAACCTTTTACATAGAAGCAACCCTGTCCACAAGTGATAGACCCTCAGGGGCGTTGGTGCTTTGGGTTGAAATTGCTTTAACGGTGAGAATTAACATCCAGGATATAGACTCATGTGATATTCTTGGCATGAGTCTAGACACTAAAAAACAGACACACCTCGATCTGTTTAATGTATACAATAGACCAAACAAAAGTAACCTTAAATCCTAGTTTAAAGATATGTTAAATAGTGCCTTTGAATGTGTAACACCATACGAGACAGTAATTGTGGGCGGAGAGTTTAATTCCAGTTATGAGCCTATAAATGGCCTTGAAACAAAACAGAGGAGGATATGGCCAAGGGTCTCCCCCAGCTGAATACAGGTCCATCAGTACCATGCTCTGTGGCAGCGACACAAATAATGCAGTTCCCATTAGAGCACAATAATGATGGTGACTCTCCCTTATACACATTTAAAAGGGGTAGAACCCAATTGAGGATAGGTTATATAGTGCATAGTATAAAAAAGTGACATAGGATCTCCAGATTCAGGATAGATGATAGAGAGAATAGTGACCACTACCATCCTTGTCTAGAAATGACAAGCTGCCTTGCTGAAATACAACCATCTGCAAAACATTTCTTTCTAATTCACCCATCCATTGGGAAGAATTGTGAGGCTGTTAAATGGCTATTCATTGTAGACAACCTACCTAGCAACCATGACCAGTATTTATGAAGTGTTTGCTGAGGTAGTAGGTCAATATGTAGAGCAAGCACAACCTGGAAATGCAACAATGGCCATGCACCACTCTTCGGTGACAATTTTAAGGCCTCTATTGACCAACGCCACTAAGAAGAAACAAAAACATGAGGCAGCAAGTGAACCCACTAGTAACCCTTGGTTTATTTTGTACTGCAAGCAGGCCAAACAACTACTACTAAAGAACCTAAAGCATGGGACTACACAATTGTTAATGGAGGCCAGGGCTAGCTGTAAGAAGACATAAGCTAACTCCAAAAGGAGATGGGAGGGCATGAACTGAAGTGATCTTTTCCAGGCGGCAAAATCAAAAGATGTGAGGAAAGGCCTCTTTTTTATATGTTTAGCCCCCACTTTTTGCCTGATGTATGATGTGGCCTAGAAATTGTAGTGCCCAGGGTCCCTGCTAACCACGTTCCCTGGGCCAGATATCTTTCCCTAAAAACTGTTGTGACATCTTGGCACAATGAGAGTCACATTTAGCTGCCACCATAAGTCCCTAGTAAGTGGTACTTAGGGACCCAGGGCAGGAGGAACTAAGGGTAGGTCCTTGAGGGCAGCAGCACTGATTGTGCCACCCTCTAGGACCCTGCATTCAAGTTCACCCAGCCCTGCCACTGCAGACTGAGGCCCATATTTATACTTTTTGACGCTAAACTGCGCTAACGCAGTTTAGCGTCAAAAAGTTTTGCGCCGTCTAACGCCATTCTGAAGCGCCATGCGGGCGCCGTATTTATGGAATGGCGTTAGACGGCGCAATCAGACCGGCGCTGCCTGGTTTGCGTGGGAAAAAACCACGTAGACCAGACAGCGCCGGCGTAGGGGGAAAATGGCGCATGGGCGTCTTAAAATGGGGCAAGTCAGGTTACGTCGAAAAAATCGTCTTAACCCGACTTGCGCCATTTTTTAACGACGCCCATCCCCCATCAACATGACTCCTATCATTGTAAAGATAGGAGTCATGCCCCCTTGCCCAATGGCCATGCCCAGGGGACTTCTGTCCCCTGGGCATGGTCATTGGGCATAGTGGCATGTAGGGGGGCACAAATAAGGCCCCCCTATGCCACCAAAACAAAATATATAAAAAAAAAAATTATACTTACCTGAACTTACCTGAATGTCCCTGGGGTGGGTCCCTCCATCCTTGGGGGTCCTCCTGGGGTGGGCAAGGGTGGCAGGGGGGGTCCCTGGGGGCATGGGAGGGCACCTGTGGGCTCATTTTGAGCCCACAGGCCCCTTAACGCCTGCCCTGAGCAGGCGTTAAAAAGTGGCGCAAATGCGCCGTTTTTAGCCACGCCAACTCCCGGGCGTCTCTTTTGCCCGGGAGTATAAATACCACGTAAAGGCCTGGGAGTCATTTTTTAGACGGGAACGCCTCCCTTGCATATCATTAACGCAAGGAAGGGGTTCACGCTAAAAAATGACGCACATTCCGGGAACTTTGGCGCTATTCGCCTCTAACGCCATAGTATAAATATGGCGTTAGTTGGCGTTAGTTTTGCGTCGAAATTGCGTCAAAAAAAACGACGCAATTTCGGCGCAAACGGAGTATAAATATGGCCCTGAGTACCCTGATGCAAACCTAAAATGAAAGCTAGCCAGGGCACACTGCCAGTGTGCCCTGCCCACTACACACTGCATACACTATGGGTAAGTCACCCCTCTGGCAGGCCTTTTAGCCCTAAGGCAGAGTGCACTATACTGTACGTGAGGTCATAGGTGCATGAGTACTGTACCACACTCTGTCCTTGCCAACTCTTTAACATAGTGAGTGAACTGAGCAGCCAATTTTAATATAAGTGCTGGACACTGGTCAACACGAGTTCCACATCTGCATGATTGCCACCTTGAACCCTGGATTGTTTGGTATCAAACGGCTCAGAATGATAAATCCAACCTGGTACCAGTGCTGGATTCATTATAAAATATACCCGGGGTCATCTTGTAAAAGCTAACTATCCTGGCATGGTTTCTGACTGGTTCTAACCAGTCTGCCACCACCAGACAGCCAATTTACAACCTTGGGGTGAGCGATTTGTCTCTCTGGGTTGCAGACAAAGCTTTTCCTGGGCAGAGGTGCTAACACCCTCTCCCTCAGGAATGTGCACTGCCCTGGCAATGAGCTTCAAAGGGTTACTGCCTTTGAAACTCATCCTTCAGGCCTGCTGCTAGCAGCAGATGGATGCCCTGTTGCAAGCCCCTACAATTGGCAGGACCAACGGTGGGAAAACTACATAAAGTATAGGAGGGGTGGCCCCACCTGGCATGTACCACTTCTAAGGTGTTGCCTGCGAGGTGAACACTCCATTTAATTTTCCTCCATCTTGGATATAGGGATGTGACCTCTGCCCACTGAACAAGGTCACTTAATGGGAGTAGCCACCCTAAGGTAGATGACCCATTGGTCGCTACCAAGTTTCCCATAAAATGCCCCCCAAATTTAGTATTTAAGGGCAGCCCTAGACCAAGACTTTAGATTTGATGGACAATAAGAAGACCAGCACCAAGAAGAACCAAAGCACGAGGACTGTATACCTGCTGCATCAAAGAAAAGGTGCCAAACCCTGCCTCCTGCACTTGGGACCCTAGGTTCTGCTTTGGTCTTGGAGTGGTACCTCTACTCTGGAGGGAGTTAAGTGGTGATTGGCAAAGCCTGGAGGTCCTCTGGAGGTTTTGTAGAGTTGTCCAGTTGTCCAGCACCTCCTCAGCGTAATTGTCGAGTCCTGGGTGCAGTAGGCAAGGTTTGGTGCCTTTTCCTTGATGCAGCAAGTCCACAGTTCTCGTGCTTTAGTTCTTCTTGGTGCTGCTCTGCCCAGATCCTAAGAAAAACAGGAGAAATAATAATACCATGGTAATCCTACTCACCAACTTCATATCTCGGGAGGGCAAACTTAAATACTACCAACATATCATGCAATTATTACATTGATAACTGACACAGTAATAGATATCATGGGTGGGATAATTCTCGCCTCCGTGTCCTTAATAGAATTAAAAATTATTGGCGCGAATGCTAGCAAACCTTTCATTTTATGGCGGAACCGGCGGAGGCTCCGATTATGCTAGTTCAAAGCTGCATGAAAAACTCTAGACACAAAATCACCCACTGGTTTATAATAAAACTGCTTAAAAGTACAATCTGAAGACCAATCAGTTGATTTCATAATGTCCTGCATAGACATTCCCAAATGCACAGATTTAGATGCCATCGCACCCCTGATCAAGTGTGCACCAAATAGTTACATCTCATAACCACCTTGTAGTGGTCACTGTGGAGACAGGTTTGAAAGGCTTACGCAATCAAATCAGTAATTGACGCGTCAGATCAGACCTTAACGTTCTAGTACATTCTTCATACACCTTTAAGCAATTGACAACACACAATTTCGTAGAAAAGGGAAATGCAAAATACCCTACAGTTGTAGACATTGTCTTAGTTCTCCTAAAGATAGAGAAAAAAACACCTTCCGGTGTAAAAACTCTACCTGCAAGATCCAGAGCTTTCACATCCGAAGATCGTCGACAAGCTGCCAAACATAAAAGCATTGCTAACTTGGCTGACAATTGCTTCCTTGTCAAAACAGAATTGTCTGGCCAGCTTTCAAACAACCTAAGAACCAGATTCACATCCCACAGACACGTATACTTTGGAGTAGGAGGGTTGGAAACTCTCACGCCCTTAAGACGTTTAACCACAACAGGATGCATGCCCACTGGATTGTTACTGACTTTGACATGGCCAGCTGAAATGGCCGATCGAAAATTATTTCCCAACCTGTATGACAATCCTTCCTCTGCTTTCTTTGACAATTTGTTTTACGATTTGGACAATCCCGGCTGCCACAGGATCCAAATGCCGTTCCAGGCACCAACATTGCCAAGCTCTCCAAGCTGAAGAGTACCTCTTCCTAGTAGATGGTGCCCATGCTCTACTGATAACTTCTGCAGCCAATTGCAAAATGCCTGGCAAGTCCCACTGTTACCTGAAAGCCTGCAAGCCATCAGATGCAACAGTCTCTCCACTACGAGGGGATGCCTCTCGCCCTACAGACCCAATAGCATGTCTGGAGACCAAGGAAGACATGGAGGGGAATCGCACGCCAGCTCCAGAAGTAACAGGAACCAAGGCTGCGCTCTCCAAATCGGAGTGATCAACACTAGTTCTGCTTTCTGCCTCTTGATCTGAGTCACCACCCTCGAAATCATGGCGAAGGAAGGAAAAGCATAATTGAGGGTCCCTGACCAATTCTGAAGGAAGGCATCCGTGGCCCTCACAAAAGCATCCGGCCTCCAGCTGAAGAATTCCTCTAGCGTCCTGTTCAGACGCGAGGCAAAAAGGTCTGTCTTGCACTGACTCCACAGTTGTTGAGTTAACTGGAATAATTGGAGCAGAAGCGTCCAATGGCTGAAGTCCCTGAGATACCTCAAATTCCAATCCGCTACCACATTGACTTGACCCGGAATGTATTCCACTGTCACTATCAATCTGTGGTCTAAACAATAATGCCAAAAATCCTTGGCTATCTCGGCCAGGGCAGGAGACCTGGTGCCCCCCAACTTGTTGATGTATCTGACTGCCGTGATATGGTCCATCCGTAGAAGTATGGAACACAAAACTTTCTTGGGAGATAAGGTCTTTATCGCAAAAGACCCTGCCAGCAACTCCAGACAGTTGATATGCAACTGAAGTTCCTGTTGCAACCATCTCCCCCCCTGTCAAGATGTCCCCACATCTCGCTCCCCAGCCCCACCGGCTGGCATCCGATTCTATCACAGTTTCCGGCTGGGAACTGAATATAGCCCTGCCATTCCACGCATCCACTTGCATCAACCACCAACTGAGCTCCGTCCGTACCTTGTCCGTCAGAGGAATCAACTCAGAATAGGTCAGGCCTCTCTGAAGATGCAAGATTTTGAGCCTCTGTAAGGCTCTGTAGTGAAGGGGCCCCGGAAAAATCATCTGAATTGACGAGGCTAGGAACAATACGTGCGATTTTTCTCAGAGACAGCGAGGGTTAGGCTAGTGCTACCCGCAACTACTTCTTGATGTCCCGAAGTTTGACCTTGGGTAGGATCAACTGGTACGTCTCTGAATTGATCACAAAACCTAATAATTCTACTGTCCTGGATGGTGTAAGAATCGATTTCTTCTCATTTATGACAAACCCCAGATCCTGGAGAAGAGAGATCGTCATGAGACCGTGCTGCTTGAGCAGGTCCTGGGATTGCGCCATAATCAGTATATCGTCTAGATATATGATCAGTCGAATCCTTTTCTCCCTCAGATACGCAACTACCGGTTTGAGCAGCTTGGTGAAGCACCAAGGCACTGATGACAGCCCGAAAGGCAGAACTAAATACTCCATCCAACTGTCCCTAAACCTGAACTGGAGGAATCTCCTGTGAGAATGCCAAATGGGAATAGTTAGATATGCATCCTTGAGGTCGAACCGCATCAACCAGTCCCCGTCTGAAAAAGATCTGGCAACAGATGAAGACCGTCTATCTAGAAATGTCTGTAAATGATTAAGGAATTGAACTCTTAGAGGTGAAGACCAACCAATGCCCTCCTCCCCTTTTTTGTACCAGAAAGATGTTGCTGCAAAACCCGGAAGTATGGGGTTCGCAAAAAGCAATTGCCCATTTCTGGAGCAGAGCCTGAATCTCTAAATCGATCACGCTGGCGTCTTGTAGGGAAAATATTGGATAGGAGGAGGAGTACCTTCCTGCTGGGGAGTCTGATAAAACTCTAGGAAAACACCCTGTACTATCTGTAACACCAATGCATCTTGAGTTATTCAACACCAATTGTGGAGAAAGTACTGCATATGACCCTCCAATTGAATGAGAGACTAACCTATAAGTCTCACCTGTGGAAAAACTTGATTGGATGTTGGTTTGTGAACCACCTCTTTGGCCTCTGCGACAAACGTAGCAGGAGCGGGAGGGAAAGAAGGTGCCTCCTCTTGCATACTCCTGGTCCTGGTTGAAGGAGCCTCTGTGGTAGCCTTGGAAATTCAGATGCCCTGATGACTGGCCCCTGCCTCGCCTGCCCCCTTCAAAGAGGCCTGAATGGAATACCTTTTTTAAGTTCGGCTGTGCCTTATCCAAGGTCGTAAATGTTGTCACGTACTTGGCGATATCCTTAACAAACTTGTCGCCAAAGAGACAACCTTCCGGAAGGGGACCTGCATCCACTGTTGCCAGTTCAGTCAAGCTAGAGTCCATTCTCATGAGGAGTGACTTCCATCTTTCTGTTGATATGGGGCAATTCTCGTTGCCTAGCAAGCAAGTCACCCTCTGCGTCCACTCAACATGGACATGCGGATCAATTGGTGCACCAGTTTCCTTGGCCTTTAACGCCATCTCTAATATCTTCAATAAAGGGCCTGAAAGGTCTAAAAGTTTGTCTTGGCACGAGTGCCAGGCTCTATCAATGCCTTTCTGGGGGTCCTTAGCAAACTTCTTGAGGAACGTGAGCATGCTAAGGTCAATCTCCGGCGTCTCCGCCACTTTGTTAGGAATTTCGGGCCTAGGACATTCAGCACGCAATCTATTGGGTACCTCCTTGTCAAAACTCTTTCTTAGTTTGTCATGTAAATAATCTGCCACAGCTTGCGCCAGGGCCCAACCTGCTGACCAAGGATGCACTATATCCTCCAGGTTAAACTGCAATGGAGTGGGAGGAGACCTGGAACTCTCCTTCGCCTGAGAAGAACACGCCTTCCTTGCCCTCTTGCATTTACGCATTGAGCCGCTGGAGAGAGAAGAGTCAGAAGCGGCTGAGTCTGCGACAGATGAAATCTCAACCTCAAGAGGGAACTCTTTAGAAGTAGAAGGAAGGGAACAATATACATGGTCTGATGTGGAAGACTGAGTCAAAGCGGACATGGCTCTGTCATGAGGCCATGAAGGGGCCTGAGTTTTTGGCTTAGTCGAAACAGAAGGACCCTCTTCTGTTAACTTGTCCTCCAGTAAAGGAACCAACCCCTGTTTCTTGACAAAACACTCAAATTGCTGTGTGAGAGGCTTCAAGGCTGCCAACACCGCCTGATTGATTTTCTGCAGGTCAGATACTGCTAACGCCCTGCTGAGAGACTGCTGGACTGAGGCATTGATAACCTCAGACAGACCGTCTCCCAATTGAGGACCGAGGGCCTCCTCATAACCTTGCCCATTCTCCTCCTCCTCAAAGGGCATCCTCTCTGTCATTGTGAATATAGTATGCTGATCCAACAGCTATGAGGGTAACACCAGTTAGACCACTGGGAAAAAAAATTGGGGGAGCCACCCCAGGTGCAAAGAAAAAATGGTCTTAAAACAACGACTCCTCCGCCAAAGCTGTTGAAACAATTATTGCAGCCCCCTTATATGTATGCGGAGGGCATCAGGGAGAGCCACTAGAACTATCGGATGATGTTTAGAGCATGCACACAGCTCAAGAAGCAGGGCTTGCCCCATTATTGCTCAGCGTCTACTCTGTTGACAGGCACGTCAGGAATGCAAAAAACACTTGATTCTGGCGTCCTGTCAACGGTCAGGAGCAGGGAAACTGACTTGAAAACCTATCAAAACCACTAACTGGGCTACGCGCATTTTCTCCGCTCTCCTCTCTGGGCCAGCCGTACAAGGGAAAAGTGCTGGGGGAGCGCTGTAAGCGCCATGCAACACTGGGCAGAAGCCCAATATAGGGCCCAGGACTCCAAAACAATACAAGAAAACTTACCTGTAAGGCGGCGGGCGGGGATGACTTGAGCGAATGCTTCGACCCCGCCCGTTGGCGGAGAATGTCAAGAATGTCAAGTATGAAGAAGATCACCGCGGCAACAACACGTGCCGCCCAAGGTACCGGCCTAAGAAGACCACCACTAGAGCGCAAATGACATCAGCACTTATTGGCAAAACCAAAAGAGAGACAACACCAAACGTAAGTGAAAGTACTTAACTTGCTCACGAGCAGCAAAGAAAGAGGAGTTTTGGCTGACGTTATGGACTCTAATAGGGTCTAGGGATACATGAATGGTGGAAATGTTGACTAAAGCATGTTGGGAAATGTAGTTTGAGTTTTCTGTTTTTTGATTGGCTGCTGTAAATTTGAGTAGTAAAGAAAGAGAAGCATTATCGGAGCCTCCAGTCATACCAAGATGATTGCGGTACATATGCTGTACAATGACTTTGAATATTGCACATATATTTTACCATGCCCACAGAGATGTTTTCAGTGTCTTTCAATCTAGCACTACCTTTCCCAGTATGCCCTCAGCTGACTCAGCAGTGAGGTATGCACACATGTCAAGCGGCAATCAAGACTGACGACGGCTTATATAGCCACACCCAATGACCGTACCCTGCTTGGCAATAATCTCCAGGAAGAAGACGGTTGCCTTGAGCTTCAGGCGCAGTATCCGAAATATGCATCAGGAATCACTTGCGAGAGCCACTGTGCTGCAGTTACACCATCACAAGACTCCCCAGCCGGGGCCCTATGTTGGCTGTCAGTTAAGTGCAATAGAGACACTAGCGCATCTATGCATGAATGCTGAGCAATGCTTCCTGACCACGTCTGACACATTTCTGAATGAAAGCCATGGGAGGGTATGTGCATAACTGACTGAACATTGCACACAACTGACTACAAGCTGTGGCATTGAAGTGGTGCAAACCTCCAGTGGAATTGCCGAATACTCTGAGCAGCTAGGCTCCATTCCTCTGTGGAGCTATTGATTTAGAAGGAGTGTTCAATTCAAACTCTTTGTATCTGCGATCCTGCTATACAGCCAACAGCTAATTGTGAGTGCTCTACTAATCGCATGAGCGAGCAAGTATGGGAGGAAAATGTGGAGAGAGTGATAGTGTTACATATTAACTTATATTATATCCTCTATCTCCCTTCATACAGATGCCAGGGTTACCAGGTCCATCTTTTGGAGATGACCAGGTGACACACAAGAGGTACTGATCACAGATCCCCAGCAGTAGGGTGACTTTGTTATTTTATACACACACCCATTCTCTTGGGTGGGCAACAGTGCTATCTGTTCCCTTGCAGAACACCAAGGGAAATGGATGGACTGTCTTCACTCCATTGCTCCTGCTGGTCCTAGATAACAGGTTAGTGCACATAAAGTATGTGAAGGCTTCTAATATATACATCACTGTCATCTTACACACCATCTTTGGAATGTAGAGCCACCTTCCTTCACACTGATCCAAGCAATGAAATATTGAGTTGAAGATCCCAAAAACTCTTTCAATTATATTCCTTGTTTTCTCCAAATTCTCCTTAATTTTGTGGTGTCATTATCCAACACTGAATAGCATAACTTGATCTGATTAACCTTTTAAAAATTATTATGAAATGTGACATAACAAAATGAGACATATTTTCCATCAATACATTACCTTGACATTATAACAACGAAAACTTGGCTTATCAATGTATGATGCGACTCAAAAATTTACAACATAGCCTGGATTTAATGTCCAATTCATGTGACCCTCAAGTATATTTAGCAGCTATATTAATTAACCAGTACTAAATAAGCCACAATAGCTTGCATATTTATAGAATAGGTGTGCTCTCTGTTCCAATGCATGTCTACTGTGGCTGCTGAACACATGCAGAAACTGGGCAATTTTGTAGCATCCTTGCTGTTTCTTAATTTGCTCTTACAAATTTTTAGGAAAAAGCAAATACTGATGAGTAATTTTGAGTTTTGCATCTAGTAGAGTGGGCGAAAATAAAAATAAAATACGCTGTGAAATTCCTGACATACAGACATGAGTATTTCTGCAAGGCTCCAGATTCCAGCAAATGCATTACTCAACTTATATTCACGTGTGGTGGCATTGCATGTCAACAACCAGTCTTGGATTGCAAAGTGTTCAAGTTTTGTTCAGTAAAGCATAAATGATTTCTTTCTGTAGAATTTTATTACATCTTCATTACTTAAATAAATGAAGCTGATCTTCTGTACATACATTCTCTCCTTCTTTATAGATTGTGTTGTCAGACATTCATGCACTTGCAAAAAATCAATTTCTGTGACTGAAAATGATTTTATGAGAAAGTGTGTCATTCTTTTATATATACAAAAGGAACTGCACTGGCTTCTCAACGTTGGCAATTAACTTTGAGCAAAAGTCTGGTAAGTCATGAAACGATTGTACCTGATCTTTACTGTCAGGTGTGGCTGCCTCCATAATGCTCTTTGCCAATTCTAATATAGGACAAATACCTTACCAGATGTCAGGCCTGATTTAGATATTGGCGGACAAATTACTCTGTCACAATGGTGATGGATAATCCATCCAACAAAATCTAAATCCCATTCTATGTTATGGGTATGATATTGGCAGACAACATATCCGTCACCATTGTGACAGAGTAACTCAGCCGCCAATATATAAATCAGGCCCATAGTGTGACCCTAATGTGTTACTGAAGTTACCATCAACCTGCATTTCCTGTTCCTTACTGTGAGACCAAACCTCTGCAACCTTTCCATATCAAAATATAGAACCTTATTGGGCTTAACTTTATCTTCTCTACATACCAAAATATCATCCTCAAAAATAGTTTTTTTAGTACTCCCCAAGTACTTTCTCCATCACTCTCTGAAAGCATAGAGCAGCAGATGGTAGGCCAAAAGGCATACAAATGAACCTTTATAATGTGAGAGTGTGACAAAAGACATAGGGCCTCAATATAACTTTGGCGGTCTCAGGACCGACCATGTTGGTGGTGGCAGTTGTACCACCAACAAGCTGGAGGAGACCACCAAATTATGACCATGGTGATACTCCCAACAGAAAACAGCCAAAGCACCGCCTGCACCGCTGTTGCGGTCTAGCCGCCATGGACAACGGTAGCCACCTGCAGGCCAGCAGAAACAATATTTCCACTGAACAGATCACAAGGTTACACACCACCAAGGTTTCCGCTGCGGTCGCACAACCACAGAAACCTAGGCGGAAACCAACTGCATAAAAAGAGACACTCAACTTCAGGAAGCCATACAGATCCGGAGCCGCTATGAAACCAGAACTAAAAGCCTTCCCTCTGCTCCTGCTCGCCCAAAGACTTCAGAATCTGTGACAACGACAGCAACCGTAAGTACACACTCTTACCTGTTACAGTTGTAGATTGTCAATCTTTGTACACTCACACAGACATTCGGGAAGGGGGTGCGAGTGCGAGTGCAACCCTCAAAATTAACTGCACACACAGCCACACACACACACTCGCATATACACAACAAACATGCCACGGCTACCACACACGCACACACATATACACACAAGTACGCACCGAAACACTGCACAGGCCCACACAGTACCACACAACAATATGCCACAACACATCACAATCACAACACAACCGCATCATCTCCAATCACCTGACAGGGACCCATAGGGGACAAAACCCAGGTACACATCACACATACATTACAACATGACACCAACAGGCAAAAAATACATTCAATTACACAATCATAGCACTTACCAATTGACTTACAAAGAACACTGTTTTCTAACATTTCATGCCTATACCATGCACACAGTCAAAGCACACAAAGCCACACAACACACCAACAAACACAATTCAACACAAACAACACATAATACCAGCACAACAAAACCTCTTGAACACACAAATGTTTATCACACAACACATACCCTACCACTTTCAGACAAAAGCACTGCATACAACCTCACATACTGTCTAACCAACACACATAGCCCAAGCAGAACACACACACACACACATGCACCCACACATACAGACACACAACTAATGTCAGACAGGAACAATGCCATGCTAGGGAAAGAAATGCATGACAAAGCTGTAACCAGGAAACCAACAACTGGTTGGTTTAAATTATTGTTAGAACCATAATATTGGACAAACAAAGGTCATAGCCAGTCCTTTAATTCAAGTCTCAATACACCCAATGCACATATGTGTGCCCTGAACTTGACTCCTGACTGCCATGTAACCTCCACAGGTAGGGGCAGCTATGGGGCAGGCAGGCACCTCAGGGGTTATCTGGTAGGGCGGGGGTGGATAGGGGGTTTGGGATCGGGCTTGGGAGGGGGAGTTGGGCTTGGTCTTAGGTTTAGGGCAGGGTAGGCTTTTAGGTGGAGGGGTCGACTTCTTGGCAGGGGGAGGGCATGGGAACTTGCAGGAGGGGACAGGAGAGGTCTTGGAGGTGGAAGGGCCAGACTTGGGGAGGGACACAGACCATTTAGGGATATCACGGGGTGGGAGAGGAGTAGGGAAAAGGGCAAACTCCAAAAGGAAAGCTTTTTTAGACACACAGGCACGATCATAGCAAAAGGGTTTGGGTGTGGAGGGAGAGGGAACGGTTGTCTGAGGTGTTGCTGTGGATGTCTTGGGTGCATGTTTGTGCGAGGTATGTTTGTGTGTGATGGGTGTCTGTTGGGTGAGTTAGTGAGGGTGTTTATTTGATTTGGTAGGAGGGGGAAGAGGTGCTGGGAAATGCCGTAGAGGATGGGTGAGTGTCTGTTGGGGTGGTGACTGCAGGTATGGTAGATGTGCTGCATGTAGGTGTGTCTGTGGTTGCAGTGTCTATGGGTGTGGTGACTGGGGTGGATGTCTGAGGGTCTGCTGAGGTGCTGTCTGTGGGTAGGATAGGTGTAGTGACTGGATCTGTGAATGTTGGTATGGTGTCTGCAGGTGTGTCAGGTGTGCTGTCAGTGATGCTGGGGGTGGTGGGTGTGTCAGGGCAGGTTGTGACTGTTGCTGTGTGTGCATCTGAATGTTGCTTGTGTGCATGCCAGTGGTGTGTCTTGTGGTGCTTATGTTTGCCTGAGCTACCCTTGGATGCTGAGGTGGATGCATGCTTTTCTGTCTGTGTGCTTTGGCTTGGTCGGGGAAGAGGGGTTTAGGATTGGGAAGAGGAAGGTGGAGGGGGGACGGAAGACAAAGGATGACTGGCTGCCATCAGTGTGGATGCCTGAGCCTAAAAGGATCTCTGTAGGCCAGCCAGTGCACTGTGAATGCCCTCCAGAAATGCATTACCCTGTTGGCCTGCAGTCCCTGGATGGCATTCACAATGGTCGACTTACCCACAGAGATGGACCTCAGGTGGATAATAGCCTCCTCACCGAGGGCAACAGGGCTAATAGGGGCAGGGGCAGAGGTGTCTGTGGCAA
Source organism: Pleurodeles waltl (assembly GCF_031143425.1). Lineage (NCBI taxonomy): Eukaryota > Metazoa > Chordata > Amphibia > Caudata > Salamandridae > Pleurodeles > Pleurodeles waltl. The sequence continues at coordinate 1,787,513,482 of NC_090444.1, read as the reverse complement.
AAGGGATGCCCACCCTACTTGGGTGAGTGGGCACAGCCAACTGGGTGGGGAGCTACAGGGAGGATGGTGGTAGTAAGGGGGTGGCAGATGAGATGGTGCTGGGGTGGTCCCAGATGGGTCTGCCACCGCCAGGGAGAGTCCACTGGAGGAGGATTCCAAAGATGAAGAACTGGATCCTGTCTCCCCTGTGGCACTCCCCTTGCCCTCCGGGCCACTGGCTCCTTCAGTGTTGGTGGTATGAGCACTATGGGTCCTGTGGCCAGCAGCATCCCCAATCGGCTGTGCCCCATCTCCTTCAACTGCCGATGCAGAAAAACCGAGAGAAAGAGGGTCAGCACATTCTTAACATACACACACATTACATCATACACAACAGTAGCATCACATCTGTGTCTTAGAAATCCCCAGGTAGGAACCATTTAGAGCCTACATCATGTCACAACTACATACTTCCAACAATCCTATATGACAACAGTCTCGCCCACAATATAAGCCAACCATCTGACCACTACATCACCATCCCATCAATTCAGCTGTAACACAAATTATTCATGCACAAGCTGATTTGGCAACATAAAAAGTCTCTCCCTATACAGATCATTACTGTGTATCAACAAATCATCCTTAGCAAATGTGTAGTCACCTAATGTAGTATTCACCAGTTATATTTCATTTAATTATTTGGATATCTGTTAGTATGCATTTAAGGTAGTAGTACAATAGTCTGTCTACCTGTTAACTCATGTTGATATTATATTTGCTAAGGTTGTTTTTCAGAACAGCGAAAATGAGTGAAGGAGAGCGGAGACAGTTAATGAGCTTGGTGTGCGCTCAGATGATTTAAAACAACAATTCTACTTCAAATAAAAGTTTTCTTACTATATAAGTGTCTGCTTTCAGCTCACTTTAAAATGCTGTCAACTAGCATCACAATATCATGTCTGCCCCTATTCCACACTTTTCCAGTCCATTACCAGTAGTCATGGTTCAAGAAAGTAAACTCATCTCACTTCAGCTGCAACACAGCATGTTGCTTTGCAATCACATACCTGTCAAGTGACTCTGTCCATAACATTCACAATGTCAAATACCTCAGGTGAAATCACCACATATGGCATACAGAAATAATGAGGCTCATAAAATTACATCAAACATCACAAATGATGAATGGACTGCAGAATTAATCAAACATTCACCCTCAGTCACAGATCTGGGTTAAATACATCAATTCTTTTGCTCACCATGCCACCCCAGTTTAGACCCAACCATTTGCAAATCAGTCTTGACCATGCTCCTCACGGGAACAATCTAGCCCAAACTGCCAAACCAGGTCCTCCCTGGACTGAAAACAAGCATTCTGGGACCGGTTTCAGGTTATCACCCTTAATCAGCCAGGCTAGTTTGAATCCACTGGCACCGTGAGCCTGGGACCCATGTCTGGGGATACCCTGCGCACTTATGGCGACAACAGCAAACAAACAAAATGATAGACGGAATGTGGTAATAATCAAATATTCACCCCCAGTCACAGATCTGGGTCAAATCCATCAATTCTTTTGCTCACCATGCCACCCCAGTTTGGACTCAGTCATATACAAATGAGTCTTGACCCTGCTCCCCATGGTAACAGTCCAGCCAGAACTGCCAAGCCAGGTCCTCCCTGGACCTCAAACAAGCATCCTGGGACCAGTTTCAGGGTATCACCCCTCATTAGCCAGGCTAGCTTGATTCCAGTGGCATGGTGAGCACAGGACCCATGTCTGGGCATACCCTTCCCACTTGGGGCAACACATGAAAAACAAGCATTTGCAATGCAATGGGTCACGCGTTTGCTCGAGTTATAGTTATTAGCATTGTAAACTCCTAACCGGACTTTTCTAGCCACATAAATTGAAAATGAAAAGTAAAACAGTTTTACATAACTAACCAGACTTTTCTTGCCACATAAAATGAAAAGTAAAAGTTTCACATGAGTGAGCCCATGGCCGCTATCAGCGCAAAGCAGACACACAAAAGGAAACAGAAGTTCGCTCGCAGTGAAACGTATGGGCAAAAGTGCAATTATCCATGTAACCGGAAAAAGTGCAATTATCTATGTAACCAACAAAGGTGCAAATATCCATGTAACAGGGTCGATGTCATGCATAGCGCTCAACTACTGCCCAGCGAGATAGCACTGCGAAATAAAGCGAAAAAGTAGTCCAGAAACCATACGGAAAACATTGAGCCTTGTATGTTTTCAGTAATTGGTCGGTGCGCTGGAGGAGGGTTAAACACCGGAAAAGGCATGATGTATGCATGCCTTTCACTAATGAAAGCAAGCAAATTTTAAAGGGCTAGTCCAAGAACTGATGGGAGTGACATGGATGTGGGTCCGAGATTACCAGTGCAGGGATCACCTCTGCTGAGATTACCGCCTTTGTAATTACCACAGCAGCGATTACCACTGCTGAAATTACCACTACTGTGATTACTATCTCTGGGGTTACCACTGCAGAATTACCACTATTGTGATTACCACCTCTGAGAGTACCACTGCAGGGATTCGCACTGCTGAGATTCCCACTACTGTGATTACTAACTCTGAGATTACCACTGCTGATATTACCACTACTGTGATTACTACCTCTGAGATTACCCCTGCATGGGTTACCACTGCTGAGGTTACCATACTGTGATCACGAGTGAAAGCAAGACCCATTGCATTGCAAATGCTTGTTCTGTTTGCTGATCCGAGTTGAGAGGTGCTAGATGTTATCATAAGAACAGCCAACTAGTGGCATAGGAAGCGCCGCTCCGCAGCAGGCAGTTAGTTGGTAACATATCTACAGAGTGCACCACAATAGTTTACTAAAATACAGCCCTTGATTTTACGTCTTCGACCTCAGATTTAATGTTATTTTAACACATAAACATTTGCATGTCTAATCAAAAATACTGCACAGGTGTGAAGTATACAGCAGACGCTAACACTCAGCCCAGATGTAACTGTGCCCTGTCTACACACATCAGTGATCAATTAATGAAACCATGTTTAAATGTGACAGTTATTGTCTAACAGCTGTAGTTTAGAATATAGTAACATTTTGCATGTAGTACATTGAATGGAAAAATATTGTTTTATTTCAGTGTGCGCACAATTTTGTAAGAATGTTTTTAAACATTGTGTTTAGAATCCTGAGTATATTATACAGTATATATGAGCCTCCAGGCCTCGTACAATGCAATTCGAGAAAACCCAAATTAATTCATGTGGGTGAATCTAAAAATAATCTTTTTCTACAACATATTCGTAAATGGACTTCTTGGGGTGAAGACAACTATAAAAAAAGAAAGTTTTACTGTTGCTCCTCCCCCCGAATCATACAAACATGTTTAGCAGCTCGGCACCAGAAGCATGATGGTCTGGGCGGCCCCCCCGGGGTTCTAACCAGTGGCATGCTGGTGAAAGAGATCCTCAAGGCATGCACAGCAAGAACCTCGGGTCAAGTTGTATATTTTATTCACGTTACTGAGTGAGTGACGACATATGCAGATGTTGTCACATCTTTTATGTAAACTCTGCTTTGAGTCAGTTTTTTTGCTCACCATGCCATTCCAGTTTGGACCCAGCCATATGCAAATCAGTCTTGACCCTGTTCCCCATGGGAACAGTCCAGCCCGAACTGCCAGACCAGGTCCTCCCTGGACCAGAAACAAGCATCCTGGGACCGGTTTCAGGGTATCACCAACACCTTCAATACAACAGACACTAATCATGTGCATATAAGTCACATACTATTCCACTATCCATGCACTCTACATAATTACATCAAAAAACCTACATCACTACTATCAGTCCAGACATGTGTAACCTGACATCTTAGGACTGAAGTAACACTGACATAACCCACTTCTAATGTAACCATGATGGACACATACACCTAGAATCCAGCAAAATGACTGACAACATATCCCATTCCACCAACATATTTATGTCAAATGGAACACCTGCTACACTATTAAGTCAGGCTGAAATGAGCTGATCCATTACAAAATATGTCTTCACATCCTCAGATTAGCAAAGGTAAGTTTGGTTCTACATTTTCACGTCATGTCATGCTATTCATACTATTTGGTTAACAGAGTTGAGTAACATGTCCCTATAAACAATACTATGTCCATATCTGTGTATCAATGTTGGCAACAGTAGTACTATGTCTCCTAATAGACCCTTTACCTGTAGCCCTTCCCACATTGTCACAGCTGACATACTTAGATATCATATACTTAACTGGCAAAGGCATGTACATGTGTTTAGTCAGTACTTACCCCCTTGTAACTGCTGTGTTGCCCTCATACGCCCATCCAACTCAGGGTAGGCTACAGCCAAAATGCTGGCCATTGTCTAACGGGCACCCCTCCCTCGTTGGGAGGACATTCCCCGCTGGGCCTCTGCAGTCTTCCAAGCCCAGTGTCTTAGGTCCTCCCACTGCTTCCTACAATGGGTGCTCTGCCGGCTGTGGACCCCCAGGGTCCTCACTTGTTTTGCGATGGCAATCCAGATTCCCTTTTTTTAATGGGCTTTGACCTGCATGGATGGCACAGACAAAAGGAAAAAGTAATGTCCACCTGCACCTTACCAAAACAAGTGGTCAGAACAGTTCAGTGAGAACGAGAAGGCAAACATTTCCATCCTCTCAGTTCACACTCATGCACAATTTAGCATCTGCATGCATCAACACCTTCACTACTTGACATTTCAGGTACACCATCATACACCACACCTTTCACAGATTGGTGTACCATTGAACTCAAAAAGGTAAATTACACTGTTACACAAAGTTGACCAAGGGTCCAATGGGCATTTCTAAAAGTAGAAGCAAAGGCCCTCACTCATCCAATGGATGTCATGCTTCATCATAGGGCCTGCTGCTCATCGGGCTGCTGCTGCAATGTCTGATGGGCCCCATGGGGGCTCTTTGCCAGAGATCTTTTTAAATGTGTGCCGTGGTTGAGTGTAGCAGTAGATTCAGACCTATGAGGAGAAGTAAGAATCTGGAGAAGGTAAATTAAAATTGGCTCTAGAACATCACAGCAGTATGCTTATTATACATGAAGGATCTAGGTCAAAGATAAAAACAAAGGGGAGTGGAAGAGGAAATAATATTCTTCCACTCTACCAAGAGGAAAATGAGACAAAGGATAGTTGATCCTTTCGGGCTAAGTACAGGTCAACATGTTTCACGCCTTTATCGTCCCTACGGATCAGGTGGCGTTTCTTCAGGACCAAAAAACAAAAAACTCCTAAGCTACACTAAAGAACCCAAGTGAGTGTAAGGAATGTGAAGGAAATGTAACTTACATAAAGAGCTATGCAAAGAAACCTAAATAGGTATGGACATGTGGAAAAACAAGCAGAAAAACAAAAACATATTATAGTCAGTGTCACAACATCGAAAAACACCATGGTGTAATGGCACTCGGTGATGACATGCTCCTGTGCTGTGTGTCAGATTGTTTATTTGACTGATCGTCGACCCACCAACTCCATGTAACAATCACCATAAGAAGCTGTAATAACTTGAAACTCTGATCGCTTACCCTCCTGTATTAGGGAAAGGGCCCCTTGGGAAAAAAATGCGAACAGAGGGACTACTGTTCCCTAAAATAAATCAATATTAATACTTAAAATTGCATATATCAAGTAGACCTGATTATTGATAAACAGACTCCTGGTGGTGTATATTGGACACCTCATGTATGCAGTGCATCAGAAACGTAATAGTAATCATATCAAAGGGAGGCTGCATTAATCAGAGCTAGGACAGCAGTAATCTTGTGTTTTAAGTAGTAATCTCACAGTTTTGAAAAAAAGAAATGGGTTCGGTTGAAGGGTCAAGCATCAGGGTGCTAGGTAAATATAAAAACCATTATAGAATATCATTAGATAGTGGTGGATGCCATTTACTAGGAAGACCCCGTGGAATAAACATCTGGTGGGAGAGTCCCACTGTTAAGTCAGGCAAAACAACTTGATGACTGGCTCATTGGCCACGGTTGCTGTCATTGCAGCACATAGTGGTGTATCCCCAAAGAGAAAAAAGTGCATACATCGCTAAGTAATAGAGATAGTATTGTTTAAGTATCAACAAGGAGAAATGTCCATTACTGCAAATACCACCCAGGAGCTCTCAGGGTGTCAAAAACCGATACAGTGGTATAATCAAAGTGCAAGTAAAGCATATTAACCCCTTCTGTGCCATGGACGTAATGGTTACGTCCTGCGGCACAGTGCTGCTGTGCCCAGGACGTAACCATTACGTCCTGGGCACACAGCGCAGCTCTGTGGGGTTCCCCCCCTCCCCCCCCAAGTCAGGGATGGAAGGGGAAGCCCTTCCCCTTACACCCCCGACCCCCTCCCTTCCCCCCCGTGACGTCAGCGCGCGTTGATTGTCACAGAGCCTCCCCCATTGCGCTGGAAGCTCAGCTTCCAGCGCGATCGGAAGATAAATGCTTTGCATTTCTCTTCCGATCACGTGGGGGAGGCCGAGAGAGGCTTCAAAGGGAAGGAAATGTATTTCCTTCCCTTTGAAGTTGCTCTCTGCGTTTTGGCAGCCAGATTGAAAGCAATCCGGCTGTCAAAACTCCCACTAGACACCAGGGATGTCTTTTTTATTTTTGTAACTGACATAAGGGAGCGACCCCTTGGGCAAGGGTTGCTCCCAGGGGGGCATTTTTTTTTAAGGCCTTTTCTGCCCCCGGAGGGGGGGGCAGAAACCTCTAGGCATCAGGGATAATTTTTTTTTTCTTTTGTTTTTGTTTATTTTTTTGTTTTAGGTGTGGGGAGCGACCCCTTAGGCAAGGGTCGCTTCCATAGGGGGCAAATTATATTTAGGCCATTTCTGCCCCCCTTGGGGGCAGATTGGCCTATTTTTATGAGGCCAATCTGCCCCCAAGGGGGGCAGAAACCACTAGACACCAGGGAGTTTTTTTTTTGTTTGTGAATTTCACGTAAGGGGAGTGACCCCTTAGGCAAGGGTCGTTCCCCTGGGGGGCAAATTTATTTTAGGCCATTTCTGCCCCCAAGGGGGCAGATCAGCCTATTTTAATTAGGCTGATCTGTCCCCAAGGGGGGCAGAAACCACTAGGCACCATGGATTTTTGTTGTTGTTGTTGTTTTACAGATGGGGAGCGACCCCTCAGGCAAGGGTCGTTCCCCTGGAGGGGCAAATTGTATTTAGACCATTTCTGCCCGCTTTGGGGGCAGATCGGCCGATTTTAGGTGAATCTGCCCCCAAGGCGGGCAGAAACCACTAGGTACTGGGGATTTATTTTTGCGCAGTCATGCAAGGGGAGCGACCCCATAGGCAAGGGTCGCTCCCCAGGGGGGGGGCAAATTTATTTTAGGCCATTTCTGTCCCCCCTGGGGCCGGCTGAGCTAGAGGCCAAAATCCACAGGTAGGCACTTTGCAAAAAACACCTCTGTTTTCTGTGAAAAAATGTGATGTGTCTATGTTGTGTTTTGGGCCATTTCCTTTCGTGTGCGCTAGGCCTACCCACACAAGTGACGTACCATTTTTATCGGGAGACTTGGGGGAACGCTGGGTAAAAGGAAATTTGTGGCTCCTCTCAGATTCCAGAACGTTCTGTCACCGAAATGTGAGGAAAATGTGTTTTTTTAGCCAAATTGTAAAGGTTTGCAAAGGATTCTGGGTAACAGAACCTGGTCAGAGCCCCACAAGCCACCCCATCTTGGATTCCCCTAGGTGTCTAGTTTTCAAAAATGCACAGGTTTACTAGGTTTCCCTAGGTGCCGGCTGAGCTAGAGGCCAAAATCTACAGGTAGGCACTTTGCAAAAAACACCTCTGTTTTCTGTAAAAAAATGGGATGTGTCCATGTTGTGTTTTGGGGCAATTCCTGTCGCGGGCGCTAGGGCTACCCACACAAGTGAGGTACCATTTTTATCGGGAGACTTGGGGGAACGCTGGATGGAAGGAAATTTGTGGCTCCTCTCAGGTTCCAGAACTTTCTGTCACCAAAATGTGAGGAAATTTGTTTTTTTAGCCAGATTTTGAGGTTTGCAAAGGATTCTGGGTAACAGAATCTGGTCAGAGCCCCACAAGTCACCCCCATCTTGGATTCCCCTAGGTCTCTAGTTTTAAAAAATGCACAGGTTTGGGAGGTTTCCCTAGGTGCCGGCTGAGCTAGAGGCCGAAATCTACAGGTAGGCACTGCAAAAAACACCTCTGTTTTCTGTCAAAAAATGGGATTTGTCCACGTTGTGTTTTGGGGCATTTCCTGTCGCGGGCCCTAGGCCTACCCACACAAGTGAGGTATCTTTTTTATCAGGAGACTTGGGGGAACATAGAATAGCAAAACAAGTGTTATTGCCCCTTGTCCTTCTCTACATTTTTTCCTTCCAAATATAAGAGAGTGTGTAAAAAAGACGTCTATTTGAGAAATGCCCTGTAATTCACATGCTAGTATGGGCACCCCGGAATTCAGAGATGTGCAAATAACCACTGCCCCTCAACACCTTATCTTGTACCCATTTTGGAAATACAAAGGTTTTCTTGATAGCTATTTTTTACTCTTTATATTTCAGCAAATGAATTGCTGTATACCCGGTATAGAACGATAACCCAAGGCAAGGTGCAGGTCATTTATTGGCTCTGGGTACCTAGAGTTCTTGATGAACCTACAAGCCCTATATATCCCCGCAACCAGAAGAGTCCAGCAGACATAACGGTATATTGCTTTAAAAAATCTGACATTGCAGGAAAAGGTTACAGAGTAAAACGTAGAGAAAAATTGCAGACTTTTTCACCTCTATTTCAATATTTCTTTTTTCAGTTGTTATTTTCTGTAGGAAACCCTTGTAGGATCTACACAAATTACCCCTTGCTGAATTCAGAATTGTGTCTACTTTTCAGAAATGTTTCGGTTTCTGGGATCCAGCATTGGTTTCATGCCCATTTCTGTCACTGACTGGAAGGAGGCTGAAAGCAAAACAAATCGTAAAAATGGGGTATGTCCCAGTAAAATGGCAAAATTGTGTTAAAAAATTGGGTTTTCTGATTCAAGTCTGTCTGTTCCTGAAAGCTGGGAAGCTGGTGATTTTAGCACTGCAACCCCTTTGTTGATGCCATTTTCAGGGGGAAAACCACAAGCCTTCTTCTGCAGCCCCTATTTCCCATTTTTTTTAAAAGAACAACATTTTCACTTTATTTTGACTAATTTCTTGGCCTCCTTCTGGGGAACCCACAAAGTCTGGATACCTCTAGAATTCCTAGGATGTTGGAAAAAAAGGACGCAAATTTGGGGTGGGTAGCTTATGTGAACAAAAAGTTATGAGGACCTAAGTGCGAACTGCCCCAAATAGCCAAAAAAAGGCTCGGCACAGGAGGGGGAAAAGGCCTGGCAGCAAAGGGGTTAATAGCAACCAGGTTTGTCAACATAAAATACACCAAAAGGTTCTGAAAATGTCAGACCCGCTTGTTCGAGCGTGCAGGGATCTGGATTGCCAAACCAACCTGTTTGCAAGAGTCCCGCTGCTGTGAGGAAGACGTTCATACAAGAATGGCAGTAATACTCACATCTCCCAATGTAGTCTCTGCTCCGACACCTACCCGGCGGCCGCACACCCGTAAGTGTCAAGGTTCGGAGGGCCGCTGGGTTACACAGATTAGTCATGTGTGGAGCTTCCAATCAGGGTGCGGAAACCTACAAGTGAGAACGTGAGCCAGGAAGGACAGTCCCACCCACTGACAGAGGAAAAAATGGGACTCGTAACGCCATCCCGTGGGAAAAACTGTGAAGTGGTGATTAATATACACCATAGTTCATGGATGATTGAAGGAGTCAGGAGCAGAGCCAAGCTCTGCGAGGAAGAGCCTGACAACCTCCTATTCTGGAATTTGAAGGAATAAATATTTCCATTTGTGCAGATGTCAACAAATCTGCTCAGTGTTATGAATACCTGATAGAGAACTCGAGATACAACATGTCAATGTTGTTTGAGCTAAACAAGCATGTTGCAGAAATATGTGGACGTCACATGATAAAAATAAGGCTCCGCGCTGACGTAGGAAGAAAAAGTCACCTTGTTAGAGTAAAGATCATATCAAGAGGAAGCTCCATGTCTGACTGAGTCACATAATGACACTCCCATGAGTATTCAGGTGTTAAAAGAACACAAGATCATCCATTGTATGTCATCGTTTAATCCAGTAATGTGAGTTCTAAGCTTAAACACCCACTGTTGTTCTTTCACTAATAAACTTTGAGCGAGTTTTCAAGTGATGGGGAGCCTCAAAAACTACCCACCACGGGTCATCTGGTGTGTGTCTTTTGGCAATGAAATGTACCCTCAGTTTAATTGTGGATCGTGTGCACCTGATATTACTATGGTTTTCATTGATCCTAGTCTTCACTGGTCTTGTGATCAGTCCTATGTAATGTAAGTCACAAGGGCACGTAATCATAGACATACAATTGCGAGTGTTGCAGTTGATATGTTTTGTGAGTCACCATCTCCCTGTACATTTAAAATCTAGGGCATCAACTCATCTAGTCAGTGGGCATACGTTGCAATTACCAGACAGTCTTAGGGCGAGTGTGAACCACTAAGTCCTTAATATTTTTGGTGCGCCTGAAGGCAAACAAGAGTTTGGATATTTCTTCGCCACTGCTTCTGAATATAGACCATTGTTCATTAACAATCTTTTTGATAGTGTTGGACAAGGGTGTGTAAGTTGAGACACATGTCATTCGAGTATCTGTACTTTTGGGCTCAGTTGTCAATAAAGTCTCTCTATGGTTAATCCGTGCCCGTTTCCAAACTGAGTTGATGATCTGACGTGGGTAATGTCGGTCACGTAATTTATGTGTGAGGTCGTCTGCTTGTGCTTCAAAAGTGGAGCTGTTTCTGCAGTTACGATGAAGTCTCAGAAATTTACCATAAGGTAGGTTATCCCGTAACGCCCGGGGATGATGACTGTCATATAAGAGTAGACTGTTACAGGCCATCTTTTTTTGATAGGTACTGGTCTCCAGTTTGCCGTGGTTGATGGTAATCAACCGGTCCAAAAATGAAATTTGTGTAACTGAAGTGGTCGAAGTGAACCTAAGGTAGGGGTCCAGACCATTAATCCAAGTGGTAAAAGAGTCAACCCTCTGTGCATTTCCTTGCCATACAATTAAAATGTTGTCAATGTATCGACTCCATAGTTTAATATTATTGGGAAACAGATTGGAGCTGTTGAGGATAAATAGTTGTTTGAAATGGTATATGTATAGACAAGCTAGGCTGGGAATGAAGATAGATGTCCCGCGTATCTGGTGATAAAGTTGGTGTTTAAACTGGAAGAAATTCTCAGTGAGGGCTAAGGAAGCACACTGCATGATAAAATGAATGGGTGTAGGACAAGACCAGGTGCTAGCGGTTTGTGTGTCTTTGACAACCCGAAGAGTAGCTTCTTGGGGTATGTTCATATAAAAAGCTTCTACATCAAGACTTATCAGAGCATTCACATATTCAGTTGCATTAATCGATTGATGAGGTTGAGAACATCTTTTGTATCTTTCAAGAATATGGAGGTCGCCCTAACTAAGGGTTGGAGGAAATGGTCGCAGAAAGTAAAGAGAGGTTCAAGAATAGAGCCTAACCATGAGACCATCGGACGACCCGGGGGTGGCTGGGTGCCCTTATTAATCTTAGGGAGGCAGTAAAAATACGGTATGCGAGGGTGGTGGGTATCCAAAAATTCGGCCTCCTTGTGGGTTATCCAAGCATTGATCTCTGCGTCATTGATCATGGTTCGTATCGTCCTTTGTAGTCTCTCTGTAGGATCCTGTTATATAGGGTCATGCTAGGATGAGTTGCTCGGAAGGTGCATTGGACTCACCTGCTCCTCTGGTGCACCCTAAAGCTGCCTATACAGGGTAAGACCTCCTCCACGAGCTTGTCAAGCTCTTCTGAGTGAAGGCTGGGGACCTATCACCTCCAGGACGTGGCATGATAGCTCTCAGAGGCAGTACACAGCAGTTCAGGTAGTGGCGGGCTTGCTGGCAGCAGTGTCAGTAGTCAAGTGAAGAATACTGCAGAGGATGGCGGTCACGTCCGCAACGTACAGGACGGTCACTGTCGGCGGATGTCGCCATTGGCCCAAGACGGCCGAAGGCAGCAATGTATTGAAATGGGAATTTCCACTGTGATAATGACCGCCTACCTCCATGACGACATCCATCAGAGGAGTTAGGTCACTTCCACCTGTCCACTACAGGCAGCGCCATTTTGAGCACATTTCATTTATGGAAAAGTTTTTTAATCTTCGTCATTAACAAATCCCCGGATTGTGCTAAATATTAGTGACATACTGCCTTTATGTTTAGTAGTCTATTTGTGCATGTGAGTAGTTAAAACTGTGTAACAGAGGGATTTGTAGTGATAGAAATGTACACCTATTCTCAACATAATATGTGTGTTGGTAATGTAGACAATGTGCTACAAAGTGTGTTTCATATGTGAAGTTGGTTGGACTAACAAATACTGACAGTCACAGATAAATATGCATGTATAGTACATTATATAAACCAAGGTGAATGTCATAGGATCCATAGCCATATGCTGTACTGTAGATGTCAGATGTTGTAACAGACCGACTGCAGATATGTGCGAGTTGTATATGTACATATTCATTATGTATGCATTGTTCATGTCACATACAATATCTATATGTTTCCACATAGTTACCCTGGCATGAGGAGAGGAAGACAACCTCCAGAGTACCGCCCACTAGTAGACCTACACACCATGGAGGAGAGACATACTATCCATACAGATCGTCTGAATAGGCATACAATCAGGGATCTTTTTGATCAGTTGGAGCCAGATCTGATGCCTCCCATTCGTAATCCCTATAGCATATCTCCCATCATTCACGTCATGTCAGTGCTACACTTCCTGGACACTAGGTCCTTTCAGAATATAGTGGCCCTAACTGCAGGGATGTCTCAGCCCATGTTCAGTCTGGTTTTGAAGGATGTACTGTGTACCTTGTTGAAACACCTGGTCTGCTACATCAGGTTTCCCCAACGTACGGATTTGGCCTAGGTGAAGGCAGAGTTTCATGCGTTGGGACATACTCCACATGTGGTTGGAGCCATAGATGGCACCCATGTAGCCTTGGTTACCCCCAGTGCAAATGAACAGGTATATAGGAACATGAAAAACTACCACTCCATCAATGTTCAAGAGGTGTGTTTGGCAGACCAGTACATTTCACAAGTCAGTGCAAAGCATTCAGGATCAGCCCATGATTCCTTCATCCTGCAGAACAGCAATGTCTCACTGCTGATGAAATGACTCAACAGAGAGAGGGCCTGGCTGGTTGGTAAGTCAGATTTGACATGCGTGTTTGCAAAGTCATCCTCTACTCACCCAACAAGGTAAGTCAAATACCTGCTGCATGCTCCACAATCTTGCCCTGAGATGTCAGATACCATTCCTACCAGATGAGGGGGAGCCAGCAGAACCTGCAGGTGAAAATGCAGATTTGCCAACTGATGATGAGCCAGATGAAGATGAAGCAGAGACTTCAGGGCAGATCTCATCAATCAGTACTTCAACTGACACAAGGTATGTGATGTCTTCTTAAGGCTGTGAATTCATGTTGTAACCTAGAGTTGATGGGTAGTATGTCACCTCCTTTTTACCATCATCTGAGGTTTTAGGTAGCTTCAATGCCTATGAATGAGTTTTTCATGCAGACTGTAATTTTGTATTGTGTACAGTACAGAGTGGTCTACAGTGTCATGGTATTTTAAAGCACATGCAAAGTCACACTTGTGAACATGGCTTGTCTGAAATAAGGAATGTTTTCTGCTATGTCCTATCCCTTATCTCTGTCACTCACAGATTTGCTGAGTTTCAGTTTCACTCCTCGTCCTTTGCAAGTCACAGACAGTGTCACAGACAGTGTCAGAAGCAGATGGGAAATGCAGGCAGACATGAGAAGCGGACATGGCTGAAACAAGGTACTAATTGTCATGAGTATGTGGAGTGTAACTAACATCAACAGACTGTCAGGACACGGGTTGAATTGTGTCGTCCCATCAAGATAACCTGTAGGGCACTGGAGGTGGTCAAATAGTGTCATTTGTGTGTTCATATGGGTCTGACACGTGAAAATGTAGAACTATAGCCTCTACCATCACAGTGGTTTCTGTTGTACGTAATCTACCTTGAACCTAGCTGTCAGTGTGCTCCTACTTTACAGACCAATGTGCAGGTCTCACATAAGTGAGTGGCAAGCCTACAGATATGTGACAAATGTAAATGAAAGACCCCTGGACTGGGGACATCAGAACTGATCTCTTTCTGTACCATGGGGTATGACTATTAGGAAGCTAAGGTACAGGTATGTGATATGGTTTTACCAGGTGATACAAATGACCAATTTGTATGCCTCCTGGCTTGTAGAAAGACTCACATATCCATAACTTCTGTATCCTATGATTTAGTGATGTCTAACACCTTAGCAAACATCCTGATGTTACCATCAGTTATACTCCAGGTGCAGTTTGCATATCTACCAATAAATGTGTGTAGATGTAGTATACAACTGTTTTGGAATCTACCCATGCTACTGTCCTAATGTAATGAGTATCCTGCTGATAGAGTCCACATGTGATGTCCATAACAAAGCTTCTACAATGCAGAGGGACATATGGATACCAGAGTTGGCATGCACAATAGTTGTACATGGATGATAAATGACACTTACACATGACCTGTGTTTAAGTGTGATTTATTGTGGACAGTAAAACAATGTGTGACTAGTAACTCAAAACACACAAAATAGACAGTGAAGGGTTTAGTCATGGTCGCTGAAATCATGAGGGTAGCTGCTACACATTACTATACACAAGTCCAGTGTCCTTGCACCATAGGAAAATGGAAATAGGTTTCAGAAAAGTCAACAGGGTGTATCTGTGCCACACAAGGAAAACAAGTCTGTAGAGGTTCACTTCCAGGCTGTGGGTTTGGTCTTGGCATCTGCTCTTCCTGGATGTCTGAGTGGACCTCCATGTTTGCGGTAGGGTTTCTCTGCTACAGAGGGTGAGGTGTTTGAGGCATGTCCTTCCTGTGACAGGGCCTCAATTCCACTAGCAGCCGCAGATGTTGAAGGGCCTGAAGATTCATTACTAGTGGAAGAGGCCTGATGCGTTGCAGACGTACTCAGGGTAGTGTTGATGTCCCTCAGCACATCAGCAATGGATGCCAGGATGGCATTTTGTGCCTGCCACTGCTGCATGACTTCCTGGTGGTTGTCCCTCTACAGCTTTTGGATTTCCCCCATCATGGTGATTACCTGGTCCATCATGCCTTGGGAGTTTTGGTAGGCTCCCAAGACTTGGGAGATGGTTTCCTGGTCAGTATTGTCCCTTTGAGCCACCATTTTCTAGTCCACAGCATCCCTCCAATGCACCATACCCCTATGCACCTGTGCCGCTGGCCTAGTGTGCCCACTCTCAGTAGTGACAGGACCATCATGGGCGAAAAGAGACGACTCAGGTACCTGTACGGTGAGACACACAATGGATGAAACAGTCCTTGGGACACAGGTTTGGGGGCAAATGGTTGCCTGTGGTGTAGACGCAACAAGGCTGGGAGGAGTGGATATGGGAAGGGTAAGGCTGTCAGTTGTTGACTGACCAGGTGTCCCTGATGGGCCAGCTTTGTCATCTGTGTCCAGACATCCAGGGGTGTTGCCCTTACTGGGGCCTTCATCCAGAGGGGTAGTGACAGACTCTGGTATCCTGTCCATGGTGACAATGGCAAGGGAATGTGTGGGAGAAGTGGAACACAGAGCTGCTGTTATGGGGTATTATTGATGTTTACGTGAGATGCAGACAGTGCCTTAACATGATCCCCAGAAATGACAATGACGGTTGCTGCACAATTTTACTTAGTATAACATGAAACTCTGTAACTTCAATTCCATACACCATGTTTTAAGCTGTTAAACTATGTTGGTAGTGATTGTACTGCTGATATCATATTATGTATTCTGATTTTTTAAATGGATGTTCATCTGTGTTGCATAGTGAATTGTCTGACATGAGACATGACACAAAAAAGCTGTACAATGCACAATAGTGTCAGAGTAGGGACACAGTTTGTGAGTAAGCAGTAGACATTGACCTGTATCTGGATGTACTGCATGTGCATCCACTTTGCCATCTGGATTCCCACCCCAGTTGAGTACATTTCAATCTTAGGAATCTTTATTCTAGGTTCATTATGATTGGGCACTCAGGGGGTCATTCTGACCCCGGCGGTCTTAGACCGCCGGGGCCAGGGTCGGCGGGAGCATCGCCGACAGGCCGGCGGTGCCCCGCAGGGCATTCTGACCGCGGCGTTAAAGCCGCGGTCAGACCGGCAACACTGGCGGTCTCCCGCCAGTGTACCGCCGCCCTATGGAATCCTCCAAGGCGGCGCAGCTAGCTGCGCCGCCGACGGGATTCCTACCCCCCCTACCGCCATCCAGTTCCCGGCGGTCTGCCCGCCGGGAACCGGATGGCGGTAGGGGGGGTCGCGGGGCCACTGGGGGCCCCTGCAGTGCCCATGCCACTGGCATGGGCACTGCAGGGGCCCCCGTAAGAGGGCCCCTAAAAGTATTTCACTGTCTGCTTGGCAGACAGTGAAATACGCGACGGGTGCAACAGCACCCGTCGCACCTTCCCACTCCGCCGGCTCGATTACGAGCCGGCATCCTCGTGGGAAGGGAGTTTTTCCCTGGGCTGGCGGGCGGTCTTTTGGCGACCGCCCGCCAGCCCAGGGAAAAACTTAGAATACCCTCTGCGGTCTTTTGACCGCGGAGCGGTATTTCGGAGGGGGAAGTCTGGCGGGCGGCCTCCGCCGCCCGCCAGACTTAGAATGACCCCCTCAGTTCTATCTGTGTTTTGCCTATGATGATAGTGGGAGTAGACCACTGCATTGCTGTCATTGCCATTAACTTTTTCTCACTTGAACATTCAAGATGGGTTAAGTTGGTAGTTAGTTTGACATGCATGATATCTCAAATTTGGTGCACTGTTCAGGTTTTAACAACAGTGGGATGTTGAATTCTAGGAGTTGTAGTGCTATGAGTTGCCAGTACTTCATGTGCCATTCCCAAGAGCTGTGGAGCCAAGTGAGGTTAGTGGGCATGTGGCATGCCAGAGAGAAGGGTGTCCTGGGGGCCACCGGGAGCCTCTGCATTGCTCATGGCCTGGGCAATGCAGGGGCCCCCCTGCCCAGCACCATCGGAATTCACACTGTCTGCATTATGGAAGGTACGCATTCCAAGGGTGCTGGTCGGCCTCCTCTGTGCTATGAGATAGCACTCGGATCCTTTATGGGGGCTGAGTGCTATCCTGTAGCACTGTTCCTGCCGGTCTGACAGGCGAGAATGCTTTATCGCATTGTTTCCGCTGGTCAGACCGGCAGGAACATTGTAATAGGTTGGGGGTTTGCCACTGCCATGGAGGTGGCGTCCTCCTCACAAATTTGGCAGTCTTGTGTTGAGACCACCAAATGTAATCAGCCCCATAGAATGCCTGGAAACTGAATGTAGTGGAACCTGATAATATGCCAGTGGTAAATTCAGGACAGTGATTAATTCTGCTCCTTGTAGCATTGTTAGAGCTTCTGGTATATTATGAATTGGCTGATGAGCCTCTCAAATGTGCTCATTAAGATTTTGTAAGTCCACACACTTTCTTATTTTTCACCCGTTCCTTGGGTGCAAGAACAACGGGGACAAACCAGTCTCAGGACTCAATTTACTTTGTACCCACCTAGTTTAATTAAATTCTGTAGATACCCTTCAAGTTGACCTAATAACATTAAAAATATTTCTTAATTTTAGCACACAATGCCTAGCACTTTCTTTGAGTAAGATTTTAGGTTCAAAACCATTTACTAGTCCTAATTAATCATTAAAACCTCTGAAAATTCTAGGATTATGCCTTTTCCTCATCACAATCAAACACCAATAGCAACTGTTCTGGTGCATTCGGGATCAGTGTTATTCCTATCTCACCCAAGTGATGCCACACTAGATAGTAATGTTTTGCAATGTGTTCCCTACCAATTGCTACTCTGTCCCCAAACTGTCTAATGGCAAAGGTGCAATTTTGTCTTGCCCAAGCTGCTTATGCCATTTCTTGTCCTTAACCATGATGTAAAGTGACTGAATCTGCCAATACTGATTCTTTCTTGCCACCCACTATGATCTGACAAGCAAACATAATCAAAGGATCACAATGCTTTGAATCATCTGCTGCACGCTGTCAGTAACAAACTCCATATTGTGTATTTTATGAGTGTGACAAGCCTCTTTTTCCATACTATTTGCTCCTGGTATTCCTTGAATAACCACCTTGATTCTTAGATAAATGTCCACTACTTCCACATCTAAAAAATTTAGTTTGTAGTCGTTTGACATCCTTGCTAGGAAAAAAGTTTTCCCTACCCCATTCATTTTGCCCACACACTCATCACACCATCCTTCACTGACACCTCACTGATCAACTGCACAGTATCATTCTTCAAATTCACAGCACTACTTTCCCTAAACTCCAATATCCAAATAGAAAGTATTTTTCAATCCCTCAATCCTCATGATTGCCTCCTTTAAGTCAAGATCATTAGCAAGCACTTTGTCTTGAACTTTTAGGCTATTGGAACATGTTACTATCTCGGGTCTTGTGAGGGAAATCGCGAAAGAGCCAAATTCACAAGAGTGAATTAGTGTCTTTAATGGTGCAACATAATTCCCCTACTTCTCCAATCTACCTTAAACTCTAGCAAAGACTTTAGACCTGATTATGAGTTTGGCAGTCTTGTGACCGCCATGCTGGAGGTAGCAGTCTGACCGCCAACAGCTCAGAGGTCTGACTGCCAGCTGATGATGCTGTCAGAAAGCCTGCTCCAAGACCACCACTGGACTTCCGCCACCACCAAGACTTCTGCTACCACCTCCATGGTGGTCCGGTATGCAGCGGCTAAAGGAGGCTATAAGACCTGGGTCACCGCTGTCCGGATCACAGCTTGCCTTTCAGCAGAGCTTTCCTTGGCTGTGGACTGCCATTCAAAGGTTGGTGGAATGGGAGGAAAAAAGGGTGAAAACTCACCTTTTGTTGGGGTTCCACTGCAGCATATGTGTGTCCAGGTCCCTCCTATGCTACTGCCACCTGGGCACAACACTTTGCACCTCCTTTGTTTCTGGAATCAAAGGTAGGAGACACCTTCACAGTTCATGTGCTTAATGTTAGACCTGGAATCCTTGGCGTGGTCACCCCTGTCTCTTTTTGCCTCTGCTTCCTATGTTTTGACTATGTGCTGGACTTAGTTTTTTCTGGTTTTGGTATCCTGGGCACTATATCACTGCTGACCAGTGCTAAAGAGCAAGTGCTCTCTGTGTAAATTGTATTTGTAATTGGCTTTTCCAAGATTTGCATATTTGATTTACTGGTAGGTCCATAGTAACGTGCACTAGAGGTGCAGAGGGCCTGTAAATCAAATGCTACAGGTGGGCCAGAAGCACTGGTTGTGCCACCCACATAAGAAGCCCTGTAAGCATGGCTCGGACCTGTCACTGCAGTGTCTGTGTGTGAAGTTTTAGACTGCCAATTTGACCTGCCAAGTATACCCACTTGCCAAGGCACAAACTTCCCTTTTTATACATGTAAGCCACCCCTAAGATAGGCCCTAGGTAGCCCCATGGGCAGGGTGCAGTGCATGTTAAAGGTAGGACATGTACTGGAGTGTTTTTACATGTCCTAACAGTGAAATACTGTCAAATTAGTTTTTCACTGTTGCAAGGTCTGTCTCTCTCATAGGTTAACATGGGGGCTGCCTTTAAATAAGTTTTAAGTACATTTTCCATTTAGGAGCAGATAGCGATTTGGAGTTTGGGGTCTCTGAACTCACAATTTAAAAATACATATTTTGGTAAAATTGTTTTTTAAATTGTCAGTTTGAAAATGCCACTTTTAGAAAGTGGGCATGTTCTTCCTTAAACCATTCTGTGACTCTACATGCTTGTGTATTCCCTGTCTGAGTCAGACTGACAGCTGGGCTGAATCTGTACTAGACAATGACAGAAAGGGAGCTCAGGTGTAGCCTGCATATCCTGATGGGCCATCTGAGCTAGAGTGGAGGTAGGAGTGGTCACTTACACCTGAATGGGCTGTGCCTGCCCCCACACAATGCAGTCTCCAACCCCCTGGTGTGAGTCCAGAGCCAGGCCTGGGCAAGGCAGGATCTTGTGAACAACAGATGCTTTCCTTTAAAGTTTGCCAACTTCAAAGGCAGAAAGGGGTATAAGTAGTAGACCCAAAACCCCAGATTTTTAGACTACTTCTGGATTCAAGAGGAACCTCTGCCAAGGAGAAGAGCTGGAGGAGAAGCACTGCCCCTTTGTTTGTGACTGTGCTTTGTGCTTTGCTGGGTTGGCCTGCAGTTGCTGCTTCTGCCTGAAAGAGGACAAAGACTGGACTTTGTGGTATATTCCTGCTTGTGAAGTGTCTCCAAGGCTAGGATTGAGCTTGTCTCCTGTTTTGAAGACTCAGGGCCATCAAAGTCTTCCTCTGCCAGCACTGGGACTCTCTGCTGAGGCTCCTCCCCTGAACCGGTGTAGACTGGCTTAGGCAGACATGGGCACCATCTGTGCCCATCAAACCATTTCCAGAGGCTGGGGGAGGCTACTGGAAAAGATTCCCAGGAGGGCCTTTGCCACTGCAGGAGCTGTAGTGGTCCTTAGAGGAATTGCTTCAGGATATCTTGTGGCATGGTCCACAACCACCAAGATAAACCTATTGCCTAAATCAGTAGGAGGGTCAAGGGGGGCAACTATGTCAACCCCTACCCTTTCAAAGGGCACCCCAACCACAGGTAGTGGAATAAGGGGAGCCTTTGGAGTGCCACCAGTCTTGCCACTGGCTTGGCAGGTCACACAAGACTTGCAAAAATATTTAGTGTCCTCTGACATCCTAGGCCAGTGAAACAGGGGGACAAGTCTCTCCTATGTTTTGATCTGGCTCAAATGCCCAGCCAAAGGAATGTCATGTGCAAGAGTTAGGAGGAACTCTCTGTACTGTAGGGGAATGACCAATCTCCTGGCTGCTCCAGGTTTTGGGTCCCTTGCCTCAGTGTACAAGAGGTTGTCCTCCCAGTAAACTCTATGTGAGTCACTGACATCCCCATTTTGCTGCTTGACAGCTTCCTGTCTGAGACCCTTTAAGGTGGGACAGGTTTGCTGTGCCACACTCAGCTCTTCCCTGGCAGGCCCCCCTCCACCCAAAAGCTCAGCAGTGTCTGCTGCCAGCTCATCTGGTGAAGGTTCTGCACAGGGAGGAAATTCTTCTTCCTCAAAAGGAGAATCATCTGTAGAGGGAGGGAGATTGGGTAGGGATTTACCCTTGCTACCCCTAGCTTTAGGGAGCACTTGGTCCATTCTTCCAGGATCCAAGTTACCCTGTCCTTTTTGCTTTTTGGCCTGAGCCCTTGTCAAAGCAAAAATATGCCCAGGAATGCCCAGCATTGCTGCATGAGCCTCCGACTCCACTCCTGCCCAAGCTGATGTCTCTAAATCATTTCCTAGTAGACAGTCTACAGGTAAATCTGAGGCAACCACAACTTTCTTTGGACCAGTAACCCCCCTCAGTTGAGATTCACAACAGCCATGGGGTGGCTAAGAGTGTTGTTATGAGCGTCTGTCACTTGGTACTGCTGACCAAGTAGGTGTTGTTCAGGGTGGACCAGTTTCTCTATCACCATGGTAACACTGGCACCTGTGTCCCTGTAGGCCTGAACCTCAACACCATTTATTAGGGGAAGTTGCTTGTACTTATCCATATTAAGGGGACAAGCAACCAAGGTTGCCACATCAATGTCACCTTCAGAGACTCTGTGGTCTCCCTAACAAGACCAACCCCAACTACATTGCCAATAGTGAGCCCAGCTACACCCTTGGATTGGCTATTTGTAGGTTTGCTCCCACCACCACTGCTATTACTAGGGGCACTAGAATTTGCAGCAGGGGTTGTGGTAGTGGGAGGTTTGGTGTTTTTCTTTGGACAACTCAAATCAGTTGTCCAGTGGCCTTTGACTTTACACAAATAACACCAAGGCTTTTTAGGCTGATTATTGGAAGAGGATTTGGACCCACCACCCCCACCAGAGGATTTTTGTGGGCCTGATGAATACTCAGTTTTACTTTTGTCCCCACCCTTCTCAGAAGACTTACCATCCTTCCTCTTGCCATCCTTGTCACCCGCTGTGTGAACTTTTCTGTTCACCCTTGTTCTGACCCACGTGTCTGCCTTCTTTCCCAATTCTTGGGGAGAGGTCTGATCCGAGTCCACTAGGTATTGGTGCAACAAGTCAGACACACAGTTATTCAGAATATGCTCTCTCAGAATAAGATTATACAAGCTTTCATAGTCAGATACTTTACTGCCATGTAACCACCCCTCCAAGGCCTTCACTGAACAGTCTACAAAGTCTGTCCAGTCTTGTGAGGACTCATTTTTGGTGTCTCTGAACTTAATCCTGTATTGTTCAGTGGTTAAGCCAAATCGATCCAAGAGTGCATCCTTCAAAACTGTAAAATTGTTAGCTTCACTTTCTCTAACAGTAAGGAGCCTATCCCTACCCTTTCCAGTGAAAGATAGCCACAAAATAGCAGCCCACTGCCTTTGATGGACCCCCTGTACCATACAGGCCCTCTCAAGTGCAGCAAACCACTTGTTGATGTCATCCCCCTCCTTGTAAGGGGGGACTATCTTATGCAGATTACTGGAATCATGCTCTCTAATAGGATTAGTATCAGGAATACTGCTGCTGCCACCATGGGGTCGTAACCCCAACCTCTGTCTCTCCTTCTCAATGTCTAGGGATTCCCTATCTAAGGCCAGCTGTTGCTGTTTAAGCTTCAGTCTGGTCTCTTTAACCCTCAACTTTTTAAGTTCCCTTTCTAACAAGTTATCCTCAGGGTGGGTGGGTTGGGAATGCTTTGACACAGAAGGCAAGTTGGAAACTACAGAAGGGGATCTGTCCCTAACTGTCTGGACCCTGGTAACTTGGCCTCTAGGAATAAAGGATGCCCTACTGTGATGGGAACCTCCATTACTAACAATATTACTGGGTGTCCTGCTAGGGGGCACACACTCTGTTCAGAACCTCCCCCCCCCACCTCCCTCAAGGTGTTCTCCTGAGTCAGAATGGGAACCTTCTATTAACCTCTCATCTGATGTGCCTGCTTCGGACTCATCACTTACAATAAGCATGTTAAATAGAAACTCTTTTGTAGGGTTCTTTCCTATCACTAAACCTCTATCTAAGCAGAGACTCCTTAGGCTCTTGTAATTCAAATTGTCATAAGTTGTATTGAACATTTTAAGAGCTGAATCTACCACAGACATGATAGCAGAAAAGGTTTAGAGATAGTGAGAAGGAAGAAAAAGTTTCAGAACTTTTTAAAGAACAGAGAAAAACACTTTTTCTAACTTTTAGAAAACTTTTAGAAGTTTAGAGAAACTTTTCAGAACTTTGTAAAAAGTTTTAGAGAAGAAAAGCAAAACTTTGTGGTTAGGTGTGCATACACTGAACTGTTTTGTATATGATTCTCTTATGAAAAGTACACAATGACAAAGTGGTAAGTAGTTACAAGTACTTATCCCACCGCTGCACAACCAATGTAGGAGGCTGGCCTGGCTTGTAGTGGGTACCAGAGGTACTTACACCTTGTGCCAGGTCCAGTTATCCCTTATTAGTGTAGAAGAGGTGTTTCTAGCAGCTTAGTCTGATAGAAGGTAGCTATTGCAAAGCAGCTAAGGCTGAACTAGGAGACATGTAAAGCTCCTACTATACCACTTATATCATATGCACAATATCATAAGAAAACACAATACACAGAGTTACTAAAAATAAAGGTACTTTATTTTTATGACAATATGCCAAAAGTATCTCAGTGAGTACCCTCAGTAAGAAGGTAATATACACAAGTTATATTTACACAAACCAAAATTAGGTAAGTAATAGCAAGAAAAGTAATGCAAACAGTGTAGAATCACAATAGGTTGCAATAGGAACACATAGGTATAGGGGCAACACAAACCATATACTCCAAAAGTGGAATGCGAACCACGAATGGACCCCAGACCTATGTGAGCTTGTAGAGGGTCGCTGGGACTGTAAGAAAACAGTGAGGGTTAGAAAAATACCCAATCCCAAGACCCTGAAAAGTAGGAGTAAAGTGCACCTACTACCCCCAGAGAGCACAGAAGTCGTGATAGGGGGATTCTGCAGGAAGAACACACACCAGCAGTGCACTAACAATGGATTTCTGGACCTGAGTACCTGTAAGACAAGGGGACCAAGTCCAATAGTCACGACAGTGTCGAGGGGGGGCAGGAGCCCAGGAAACCCCAGCTGAAGGTGCAAGGAAGCCGCCCCTGGTTGGAAGAAGCTTGGAGTTCTGCAAGAAAGAAGAGGACTAGGAACTTCTCCTTTGGAAGACGGATGTCCCACGTCGCGATGAAGCTTGCAGAGGTGTTCCTACACAGAAAGACCGCAAACAAGCCTTGCTAACTGCAAGGGTTGTGGTAGAGGTTTTTGGGTGCTGCTGAGGACCAGGAAGGACTAGGATGTCACCTTTTGGAGGAGGAGACAGAGGGGGTGCTCAGCAACTCAGAGAGCCCTCACAAAAGCAGGCAGCACCCACAGAAGTACCCCAACAGGCCCTTAGAAGAAAAGTGAACCGGAGTCCACGTGAAGTCACAAAAGGGAGTCCCACGATGCCGGAGGACAACTTAGAAGGTTGTGCAATGCAAGACGGAGTGCTGGGGACCCAGGCTTGGCTGTGCATGAAGGAAATCCTGGAAGAGTGCCCAGGAGCCACAGCAGCTGCAAATCACAAGGTGCACAGCTTTTCAGTCTAGTGTGGGGAGGCAAGGACTTAACTCCACCAAACTTGGACTGAAGAGTCACTGGACTGTGGGAGTCACTTGGACAGAGTTTCTGTGTTCCAGGGACCATGCTCATCAGAATGAGAGGGGACCCAGAGGACCAGTGTTGCAGTCTTTTGGTGCCTGCGTTAGCAGGGGGAAGATTCTGTCGACCCACAGGAGATTTCTTCAGAGCTTCTGGTGCAGGGTGAAGGCAGGCTACCCCCAGAGCATGCACCACCTTGAAACAGTCGAGAAAGCCGGCAGGATTAGGCGCTACAATGTTGCTGGTAGTCGTCTTGCTACTTTGTTGCGGTTTTGCAGGCGTCCTGGAGCAGTCAGAGGTCGATCCTTTGGTAGAAGGTGAAGAGGGAGATGCAGTGGAACTCTGGTGAGCTCTTGCATTCGTTATCTAAAGAATTCCCCAAAGCAGAGACCATAAATAGCCAGAAAAGGAGGTTTGGCTACCAAGGAAGGATGATGGGTTACCAAGAGAGGTAAGAGACTATCAGAAGGAGCCTCTGACGTCACCTGCTGGCACTGGCCACTCAGAGCAGTCCAGTGTGCCCCCAACACCTCTGTTTCCAAGATGGCAGAAGTCTGGGACACACTGGAGGAGCTCAGGGTACCTCCCCTGGGAGGTACTGGTCAGGGGAGTGGTCACTCCCCTTTCCTTTGTCCAGTTTCATGCCAGAGCAGGGCTGGGGGATCCCTGAACCGGTGTAGACTGGCTTATGCAGAGATGGGCACCATCTGTGCCCATCACAGCATTTCCAGAGGCTGGGGGAGGCTACTCCTCCCCAGCCCTTCACACCTATTTCCAAAGGGAGAGGGTGTAACACGCTCCCTCAGAGGAAATCCTTTGTTCTGCCTTCCTGGGCCAGGGCTGCCTGGACCCCAGGAGGGCAGAAACCTATCTGAGGGGTTGGCAGCAGCTGCAGTGGAGTCCCCGGAAAGGCAGTTTGGCAGTACCCGGGTTCTGTGCTAGAGACCCCGGGGATCATGGAATTGTCCCCCCAATACCAGAATGGTATTGGGGTGACAATTCCATGATCTTAGACATGTTACATGGCCATGTTCGGAGTTACCATTGTGACGCTATACATAGGTAGTGACCTATGTATAGTGCACGCGTGTAATGGTGACCCCGCACTCACAAAGTCCGGGGAATTTGCCCTGAATGATGTGGGGGCACCTTGGCTAGTGCCAGGGTGCCCACACACTAAGTAACTTTGCACCCAACCTTCACCAGGTGAAGGTTAGACATATAGGTGACTTATAAATTACTTAAGTGCAGTGGTAAATGGCTGTGAAATAACGTGGAGGTTATTTCACGCAGGCTGCACTGGCAGGCCTGTGCAAGAATTGTCAGAGCTCCCTATGGGTGACAAAAGAAATGCTGCAGCCCATAGGGATCTCCTGGAACCCCAATACCCTGTGTACCTCAGTAGCATATACAAGGGAATTATATGGGTGTACCAGTATGCCAATGTGAATTGTTAAATTTAGTCACTAGCCTGTTAGTGACAAATTTGGAAAGCAGAGATAGCATAACCACTGAGGTTTTGGTTAGCAGAGCCTCAGTGAGACAGTTAGGCATTACACAGGGAACATATACTTATGAGCACTGGGGCCCTGTCTGGCAGGGTCCCAGTGACACATAGACTAAAACAACATATATACAGTGAAATATGGGAGTAACATGCCAGGCAAGATGGTACTTTCCGACAACAGCCTGCTGGCTTGTCAGGAATATCGTAATATGGTTAGAGTGGGACAGCTGGGGCAGTGGGCTTTCTTAGACTGCTGCCTTAGTGGTCTGTCAGTCCGACCACCAATGTCATAATCAGGCCCTGTGTGTCTTTCAGGTACTATTTTAATACAAGCCCCAAATGGTTCTATAACATCACAACTGACATTTCATGAACATTGCTTGGTTCCCCTTCACTGGTTTCTAAAGGAATCTCACCCAGATTATTGAGAATGGTTCCTCCCTCCATTCGTAGATTATGGAGAAGAGAGCTTGTTACCTAAAAGAAGAAGGTATGTGTGTTTTTTTTCTATTGAATCTATGACAGCAATCAATAGCCCTTTCAGAGAGAAGCATAGATAGGTGTGCCATGACCATT
Source organism: Pleurodeles waltl (assembly GCF_031143425.1). Taxonomy (NCBI): domain Eukaryota; kingdom Metazoa; phylum Chordata; class Amphibia; order Caudata; family Salamandridae; genus Pleurodeles; species Pleurodeles waltl. Next base: position 1,787,486,371 of record NC_090444.1, on the reverse strand, counting down.
AAAGGGCCCAATCAGGGTAGGATTGTTATGCAACACTCTATCCAATGATGTCTCAGATATTATCAGTTGACCAAACATGCTTGATTCAGCATGAAATGTGATTAGGATATGTTATTATTTTTAGCGAGACAAAACTCTTCTAAAATTAATGTAGAGAATTACCCTCACAAGCATAGTTTCCAAGTAACAGTTAAAACTACAAACACACGGTGTTGTGTTGAAATACCGCCTTGAAGTTCAGAGTTGATAAATTGTTGCCAGCTGTCCTTATTTAACAAGAATGAGCGGTAAGGCACCTCCATGGACACCAGTTTGCATGCACTCAATATTAGCACAAGCTGGGGCTGCATTGTATGATGTTCTTTCAAGAAATGGGCACCTCGATGAGCACCGATGTGCACTGCCACTTCCAAGATGGCCGGCACAGTGAGTCAGCACACTGGCATGCTTGTGATGTAATATGATTTCTACAGAAACCAGACAGTTTACAGGCAGTACAGGTGACAATGACTGAAGTGCACAGAGGTTCATTTTTCTTTCTCACTCAAGGCTTCCTCTCACTCAGTTAGTCGCCTGTTCAGAGGGTTTAATTGCACCTTAAAACGCAAGGCTTCCACCCTGTCAAAGTGGTATTTGGACCAAATATCAGCTGAAAAACATAGAGTTAAAAAATATTTACTTTTCTATATCATGATATAGAAATATTGTGATGCTGAAAAACCATTGACATTATTATTGATTTTTAGGTAAGTAACATAGGCCCTCATTATGACATTGGCGGTAAATTCCGCATACTGCCGTGCTGCTGGCCACCAACTTACTGCTGCGCTGGCGAATATCTGTCCACCATATTATGACACACACACACCAATCTGACAGAATAGAGCCACATACACAAATCCGCCAGCCCAAAGGTCAGTGTTAAAGTGGCGGACCAAAAACCCACACCATTATGCCAACAGAACAATGCCCATCACAATATGATTCACAAATTACCACGGCGGACATTCAACGGCGGTAAACCATTGGCGGTACATACCGCCGCGCTCACAATGGACACCCACAGACAAAATAACACTACATTGGACAATTCAAACAACACACACCTGAAACCCATACACACACCACACCCACACCACTATAAAACACACACCAACATTACCCACAACCCTTTACGAATACAAATTATTGCCATCAGACTGACACCAAGACCACTGCGACAACTAGACACACACACCACTCACACCCATACAACCCTCACGCACTCCACATCGCACACCCCAACACATTACCCAACACACCCTCACCAACACACATCACATAACAGCCATGGCATCACAAAGGCACCCCCGTTTCACTGAGGAGGAGTTAAGGGTCACGGTGGAGGAAATTGTCAGGGTAGAGCCACAGCTATTTGGAGCACAGGTGCAGCAGATATCAATAGCAAGGAAGATGGAGCTATAGCAGAGAATCGTGGACTGGGTCAATGCCGTGGGACAGCACCCAAGAACAAGGGGCAACATCAGGAAGACGTGGAACGACCTATGGGGGAAGGTATGTTCCATAGCAGCAAGACACCAGCTCGCAATACAGAGGACTGATGGTGGCCCCCTCCTACTCCCCCACAACTCACATCATGGGTGGAGCAGGTACTGGCAATACTGCATCCTGAGGGTCTGGCCGGAGTTGGAGGAGGACTGGACACTAGTAAGTCAACTTTTAACAATTAACAGCCCCCATACCTACATGCCAACACACACCGTCACCTTCACTCCCATCACTCCACTCCCTCCCACACACTCCACCATCACATCACACTGATCCCAATTCCAAGCCCTGCATGCTGTACCAATGCATGAACACCCCTCACAGCCCTGCATGGACACTCATCACTAAAGCATGCACAGCATAGGTATACTAACATAATCATTATACACCAACATACACGAGCAAAAGCTGGCAGGGGAACAACCATAGAGGGGAAGCTACAGAAGTACAAATGTCAGACACTTGAAGCATAATACATCATTTACAGACCCATAGTTACCCCAGCCAATATTGGTGGAGAGGAGGTGCCACCACTATCCAGTCCCCCAACAGAAGAGGCCCACAGTGATGACAGTAACTCTGGCCGTCTGGATATGGATGATCTACCTGGCCCATCAGGGACCACTGGACAGTTGGTCACCAAAGCGCAGTCACAGAGCCCCACAGAGCCTCCCCCATCTGGAACTCACATCTCTGTCCGCAAGACACCCAAGACAATAAGGGACCTGGGGTCACTGGCAGTGGGCACACCCTTCAGGGGACAGCGGCACAAGAAAACAGGGAAACTGGGAGGACTGCTGTGCGCCAGGGGGAGGACAGGACCAGGGAACCGACTCTCCAGGAGGCACTCTCAGAGATCCTGGGAGCCTACCAACATTCCCAGGACACGATGGGCCAGTTCTTTGCCAACGTGCAGGAGGACAGGCAGCTGCAGGAGGGACAGTATCAGGGGATCTGGGAGGACATTCAGTCCATTAACAACACCCTGATCTCCATTGCAGGGTTGCTGGCAGACATGGCCAACATCATGAGGGAAGCAACAGCACACCACCAGGCCCTTACCACTAGCCAGTCATCTTAACAGCCCTCCACTTCCGCTGCAGCTAGAGGCCAAGAGGCCCGCCACAGGACAAACAGGCCACCAGAACCCCTCCCCCTGCAGAAGGTGAACTACCCCACAAACATTCCCTGCGAACCAGACAGAAGCCAGAGACACTTGCCAAGACCACCGCCAGGAAATTAGACTCTCTTGATTGTCCCCCTTGTGTCCCGCTCAGTCACCTTGTCCACCTTGAACTACCATAGCTCCCCTTCCTATGTCCCCAAGGACAATGCACTTGTGCTACAAACAGACTGGAACAATACCCTGGACTTTCCTCTATCATCACCCCCATCCCATTGCACTTTGCCCCCGAGATATTAGCACTACAATAAACACCCTTGCATAAGAATTGACTACTAGTAATTCATGTATTGCAAATTTGTATTGATTGAGGCAGCAACAACCATTGCAAATTAACTGTACTTATAATGAGCATAGAAATAATGACCTGTAGCTGGCTGTTGTGATCACACCAGGAGAATGTGTCATATCACCAACATCTGCAAAATCAATATCCAGAGGTAACAGTAACTAACGGAAAGAAGTGGGTAATTCCAGCCCGGCAATGCAACACAGAATACAACAATAGTCATAGAAATGTAAAGTTGCGCTGTGTCTTGTTGGAAGTACTGACGGATCACTAATGTTCTGTTGTCCCTATCCTCATCCTCTGCCTCCTCATCCTCACTGTCCTCAGGATCCACTGCTGCCACAGGGGCATCTCCAGTCTCCTCCTCCTGCAGAAAAGGTACATGGCAGCTGAGGGCCAGGGTGTGCAACATGCAACATGCCACTACTATCTGGCAGACCTTATTTTAGAACAATGGTAGTGCACCACCACTAATAATATTTCAATGTCCAATTCTTTGATTTGAAATTATGCAAATCTTCTTTTTATTCTTTTTTTTCTCTTATCCAACAGTACATGAATTCATGATAGCAGCAGCCAAACCGTTTTGTCCTTTCACATAGGACTTCTTCAGGACTAATCAATTGACTTCAAATTTGAATTGTCATGTTATTTTACATAAGCCATTTGTACTTCCAAGTGGTGCATCCTCTATTCTTCCGCACCTCGGGGGAATGGTACTGTTCAGATGTCGGTATACAAGATATCTCCAGCAGACCTTCTTGGGTGAGTAGCACAGGGATCCAACTGTCAGATGGAGGCGCCTGAACCTGGCCTTCAGGAGGCCAAACGTCCTTTCAATGATCCTTCTGGTTCACCCATGTGCCTCATTATAACGTTCTTCTGCCCTAGTCCTGGCATTTCTGACAGGGGTCAGCAGCCATGGCAGGTTTGGGTAACCAGAGACACCTACAAATATTGAGGAACAACATTTAGCCTCACACTGTTCTATATGGCCAACAGCATAGGCATACACCAACATATACTGGGTGGGAACCAAGGCTCTCCTATCAGCCACACCCTGTGCCTCTGAAGTTGGGCCATCCCATTTGTGATGCTGCTATTCCTCAGGACAAAGGCATCATGCACCGACCCAGGATACTTAGCATTGACATGGGAGATGTACTGGTCCGCCAAGCACACCATCTGCACATTCATGGAGTGGAAACTCTTACGATTCTTGAACACCTGTTCATTCTGGCAGGGGGGTACAAATGCAATATGTGTACCTTTAATCGCACCAATTATGTTAAGGATATGTTCCATTGCTTAGAATCCGGCCTTCACAGTGGCCAAATCCTCAACCTGGGGGAATGTAATGTAACTGCAAATTAGTTTTATCAGGGCAGACAACACTCTGGTTAGCACATTTGAGAACATTGGCTGTGACATTCCTGCTGCCAAGCCCACTGTCACTTGGAAAGAACCAATTGACAGGAAATTAAGAACTGATAGAACTTGCACAAGAGGGGGGATTGGGGTGATGCATTGCAGATATCAGGTCAGGCTCCAATTGGGCACACAGCTCTGTGATTGTGGCCCTGTCCAGTCTATAGGTGAGTATTATGTGCCTGTCGTCCATCTCCTAATCATCCACAGCGGTAGGTATCCAATGGACGCAAGAGTGAGTAGGGTGTCACAAACTGAAAAATGGAGCCACAACAGCACTCCACAATGTGCAAACATTTATTGGAACATTGTAATTAATGAAGTATGTGCCTATTGATCGTGTGATGCAGCAGTAATCGATAGGCCTGTCCACACCCTTGAAATGGCGACCGCCTATACTGTGTGGAGTGACAGGTGGAAGTGAGGTAATGCCGCTGACGTTGTGCGCCGTGGCGGTAGGCGGTCGTGAACCGCCATGCAATTCCTCCTTGGTTAATATTAAGCCCTATGGGGTACAGTGGCCAATGGTGATCTATGCCGGCGGTGACGGTATGCACCGCCGCGGACGTCACCGCCATTTTCCATCTGATTCCTCACTTGTTTCCTGACCTTCCATAGGAGAGGGCCTACACTGCATGTGCTGCTTTGACCTGTGTCTGGAACCTACCATGGCCCGCGTGACCGGGGAAAGGCCCCCAGCCTTCACTTTGGAGGAGTTGGAGTGATTGGTGGATGGGGTCCTACCTAGTACAGACTGCTGTATGGGCCTCCAAAACAACAGGGGAGTACACTGTGGGCACGATGCATGTGTCATGAATGCATGGAGTTGTGTGTTAAGACCTCATGTAAGGGGGGTGGGTGGATGTCCACTTGGCGGTGTACCTGTTCTGATCTGGACTATGTGTGTGCCAATGGTGATGGAAACGGGTATGGTGGCCCATGTTTGTGACAGGCTGGACTGTAGTTTAATGGAGTTCTCCCGTATGTATTACATCTGCAGGTCAGCACCCATCAAAAGAAGGGTTTATGGCATGCCATCGCCAAGGAGGTGCATCCCCTGGGGGTCTATGGCAGGCAGAGCACCCACTGTCGGAAACGGTGGGAGGACCTGAGACGCTCGGCAAGGAAGACCGTGGAGGCCCAGCTGGGGATGGCCTCCCAACAAGGAAGGGGTGCCCGTCGGACCCTGACCTCCTGATGGCCCGTATACTGGCGGTGGCATACCCTGAGCTGGATGGGCGCTTGAGGGCATCACAGCAGCCACAAGGGGGTGAGTACAGTGGGTATCAATACATATATTGGCTGATGGGATGGTATCCAGGTGGTGGTTGTGTGTTCTTGGGTGCCTCCAGGCCAGGCCAGACATAGCAGCGTAGGTCCTCTGGTGGCTAAGGGTCTGAATGGGAAATACTGCTTACCTAGATTATTAGAACTGACTCCTGGGCAGGGCTGCGTGGGTCCCAAGTGTGTTGCAGTTGGCGGTGTGTGCCCCTCCACATTCCTTAGTGACTAGCCATTTCACTGTTAGTGCAATGCATAGTGCGTAGTCCTGTTCCCTGCATGTGAGGATGCTGTGTACGCCAACGGTGGTGGTGCAGCCATTGACCAAGTGTATCCTTTGTCCCTCTCCCCCCTTTTCTGTTTTGTCATCCTCTCCTTATGTGCATTAGCATCACCTAGCAGAGGAGCAGAGGCACCCGCGACGGTGGGAGCTGCATCCAACAGGACCCTGGAGGCAGAGTCCACTGACGCTAAGGGCACCAGTGGGACGGAGGGTGAGGGAAGCACCGTGGCGGAGACTGGAGGGGACAATACAGACTCAGATACCTCCTCCGATGGGAGCTCCCTGGTGGTGGCAGACACTTCTGTGACCACCCCAGCTGCAGGTACAGCCGCCACCCCCGTACCAGCACTGCCCTCCCATTAGCCCCTCAGCAAGTTGACCGTGCCCGCTCAACCAGGAGGGTGGGCATCTCCTTTTCCCCGGGCACCTCAGGCCCTGCCCCAGTGAGCCCTGCTGTCCTGAGTGAGGAGGCTATTGACCTCCTGAGATCCATCTCTGTAGGGCAAACAACCATTGTGAATGACATCCAGGGGCTGGTAGCCCAGATGCAGCAATGGAATGCATTCCTGGAGGGCATTGACGGTGGATTGTTGGCCCAACGGAGATCGTTTCAGGCTCTGGCCTCTCTGATAGCAGCCATTGTCCCTGTTTCAACCATCCTCCCTCCAACCACCACTTCCGAGTCCCATTCTCCTCAACCCCAACCTATCCTAAGCACACAGGCAGACGAGCATGCATACAAGACAACGTCCAAAGTGGCACAGGCAAACACAAGCACCACATTTCATCCCACAGGCACTCACACAAACACTATTCAGTTGCAGACACAACAACATCCACTATCTCCACACACCTCACTAGCAGAAACCTCCACAACATCCATGCACGCGTCCCCTGTGTCATCTCCTACCGTGTCTCCCTTCCTAAAGTACACAAATGCAAGCACTCAGACACCCAACAGCTATCCACCTCACAACAGCATCCAGCCCATGCACCTGCACCCAAATCCAGCAGACAAACACCTCCAACAACCACTCACTCATCTTCCATTCCAATTACCCCTCCCTCTTCCTGCCCCAACATCCCCAAAAAGCTTTTCCTTTCTCAGATTGACCTCTTCCCTACCCCTCCCCCCCATCCTGCACATATGGGCGGGGTAGCAAGGGCCCAGCCAAGCACCTCTGCCAAACAGTCCATGCGTCCAGGGGTCGCACCACCTACACATGGTGGAATGGATTCCAGGACAACAGTACTGAAGGGGAAGGAGCTTGCAGCAGCTGCTAAGAAGGGGAAGGAGCCTGCAGCAGCTGCTAAAAAGGGGAAGGAGCCTGAACCAGCTGCTAACAAGGGAAATGATCCAGAACCAGCAGGCAGAACCAGCAGGCAGAGAGGGGAGGATCCCATCCACCAGTGCCAGGAAGAGTAAGGGATTCCCAAACCATGAGCAGGAGGAGCGGAAGCTGTCAGCCAAACACCGCCACCACCAGCAGCTGTACCAGGGCACGCACCACCAGCTGAGGATGTGCAGCCATCAGAGGGTGCAGGGGCTGAACAGGAGCCTCCCACATCCACCACCACAGTGCAGCCATCGGAGGGTGCAGGGGCTGAGCAGGAGCCTCCCACAACCACCACCACAGTGCAGCCATCGGAGGGTGCAGGGGCTGAGCAGGAGCTTCCCACAACCACCACAAAAGTGCAGCCATCAGAGGGTGCAGGGGCTGAGCAGGAGCTTCCCACAACCACCACCACAGTGCAGCCATCAGAGAGTGCAGGAGCTGAGCAGGAGCCTCCTACAACCACCACCACAGTGCAGCCATTTGAGGGGGCAGGGGCTGAGCAGGAGCCTCCCACAACCACCATTGCAGTGCAGCCCTCACCACTGGCGGACGCCATATAGCCCAGCCTCCATGGGCTGCTGTGCGGCCTGCTCCCACTAGAACCAGTGGAGAAGATACCCACTTGAGAGACTGTGGCCTTGCTTTCCCAAGGCCAAAGCAATGGGCATGTTGCCCCCTCCAGAACCAGTGAGTAAGACACCCACTTGAGAGAATGTGGCCTTGCATTCCCCAGGACAAAGCAATGGGCATGTTGCCCCCTCCAGAACCAGTGAGTAAGACACCCACTTGAGAGACTGTGGCCTTGCACTCCCCAGGACAAAGCAATGGGCATGTTGCCCCCTCTAGAACCAGTGGGGAAGACACCCACTCAAGAGACTGTGTCCTTGCATTCCCCAGGACAAAACACAGGACATGTTTCTCCCCCCAGAACCAGTGAGCAAGACACCCACTTCAGAGACTGTGGCCTTGCACTCCCCAGGACCAAGAGCACAGGGCATGTTGCCCCCTCCAGAACCAGTGGGCTTATTCCTGCATCCGGCTGAGGTGCCACACCCCCTGACGTGCCTGCTTATTTGACAACTGATGCCCCTACAGTGTTCTATCTGGATTGGTGCAGGTTTCAAGTGGGGCCTTGGACTGTGCCCTGTGGGCATGTGGGCCCTTTGCACTAAGGACTGGGCAGGGTCTCTTTTATATATATATATATATATATATATATATATATATATATATATATATATACATACATATGTACAGATCTGTATCATGGCCAAATTGGAAATAACATTTTATTGTAGGACTGATTACAATAATTTTCTTCAATTCTTTTTGTCCTTGCATTATTCAGCAGATTTTTGTGGTCAGATTGTTTTGTAATGCAGCTGTGGTCAGATTGTTTTGTAATGTATGTCGGGTGTGTGTGGTGCGTGTGTGTGTCACTCTCTTTTTCCATCCCCCTCCCTTGTGTGCTAGGAGGCTGTACTTACTGTTGTTGTCTTCGCCGGCTTTGGTGTTCCAGGTGGAGCATAACGTAGAATATCAACGGGTAGACTTGCAGTTCGGGTTCCATGTGTTACCGCCACTTTTCACCTACTGCCAGGGTCGTAATGAGGGCCATAGTTTTCAATAATATCTGTGTTGTTAATATTGTTTTCAATACTTTAGTTGTAAAGAATAACGTTTTTTAATTATCTTTATGTGCTTTAATCATATTTTATTTGAATGTTTCATATTGTTTGTATAATTGTTGTTCATATTTATGAATGTGGTTTGCAATTTGAAGTTGCTTATAATTTTTAATGTAATTGTAAATAGATTATAGCGATGCAGGTGGTTGTGAGGCATGCAAGGACACAGGGTGGGAGATTAATGAAGTATATTTAATTGCTAATTACACTTTAATCAATAACTATTTAATTGATAAGTGTGCACATTTTGTAATTAACATATTTGTTTAAGTTATATTTTGGATGTGGCTTGTTGGGTTTGTAGGGGTGGCTTGTTGGGTTTGGAGGGGTGTAAGGTGGTTAATTAAGTAATATTTAATTATCAACTAATCATTAACTTTTACTAAAATATTTAATTGAATTATGATCAAGTAAATTGGTCCATACTTATATGTTTATATTATGTATTAGTTGTGGGTTTTTGGATTTGTAGGGGTATAGGACCAAAAGTAAAATAAGTAAATGATCATTAAGTATTTTTTTAATTAACTATTTAATTGATTATTAGATATGTTAATTGTGCCATTATTATAATTATATTATAATATATTTAAACAATTATATTTTTAATGTATATATTAGTTCTAGGTTTTGTGTTTGCAGGGTAATAGAAAGGTGTTTGATTCTTAATTATAGGTTAATTATTCATTTATTAATAATTAATATGTTTATTAACTATGCTAATTGTGTAAGACCTTTTATTTTAATTGTATTTTAATTTGAGCTGCTAGATTTGTGGGAGTATGGTGTGGGAATTTATTGAAATAATCAATGAATTATAGTTTTTAGTTAACAAGGTAATACAAATGTGGTCATTTTTTAATAACTATGTAACATGTAAATTTTAAATTTGAAAATATATATATCTAATTTGTATATTGTATTTTTTTAAATATTTTTGGTGAATTAATACAGTTTATAAATTGTGCTATGTATTTTAAGTGAACTACTTTCTCCTTTTCAGTGCTTTCCCTAATGTGGCACAGAATGGAGTGGGAATTGTAAATGTTACACATCCTGAGTCCAGCACGTTCCCTACTGTTACACAGACTGGAGTGGGAATAGTAAGTCTTACCTCTCTGTAATCTAACTCTTTCCCTACCGTTACCCAGACAGGAGTGGGAATAGTAAAAGCTACCCCTTTGGAGTCTAACTCTTTCCCTACTGTTGCACCCACTAGAGTGGCAACAGTACATTTTACCCCTCTGGAGTCCAATGCTTTTCCTAATGTTGCACGGATGGGAGTGGTGATAGTAAATGTTACCCCTTATGAGTCCATCACATTCCCTACTGTTGTACAGTTGGTAGTAGGAATAATGCATTTTACCCCAGCAGAGTCCAAAGCTTTTCCTACTGTTGCACAGACTGGAGTAGATTTTACCTCTCTGGAGTCTTGTGCTTTCCCTACTTTGCAAGGACTGAATTATGAATAGTAAGTTTTACACCTTTGGAGTCCAATTCTTTCCATACTGCTGCACAGACTGGAGTGGGAATGGTAAATTTTACCCCACCAAAGTCCAATGCTTTCCATACTGTTGTTCAAACTGGAGTGGGAATAGTACATTTTACCCCTCCCAAGTACAACAGTTTCCCTACTGATGCACAGTCTAGAGTAGGAATAAGAAATTGTATGTTTCACAGACTGGAGTGGGAATAGTAAATTTTACCTCTCCTGAGCCCAATGCTTTCCCTACTGTTGCACAGACTGGAGTGGGAATAGTACATTTTACCTCTCCTGAGTCTAATGCTTTCCACACTGTTGCACAGCTTGGATTGGGAATAGTACATTTTAAATGACGAAGTCCAGTTCTGTCCCTAAGGTTGCACACACTGTAGTGGCTATAGTAAATTTTTGCCTACCAAAGTCCAATGCTTTTCCTACTGTTGTACAGACCGGAGGGGGAACAGTAAACTTTACCCATCCGGAGTCCAGCAGCTTCCCTACTGTAACACAGTTTGGAGTAGGAATGTTTAATTTTACCCTTCGAAGTCCAACGCTTTCCTTACTGTTGCACAGACTGAAGGGGGAATAGTAAATTTTACCCTTCTGGAATCCAACATTTTCCCTACTGTTGCAGAGACTGGAGTGGGAATAGTAAAGTTTACCTCTCCTGAGTCCAATGCTTTGCAAAACTCAGCAAGTGAATTGTACATGGGCATTCTCAATGAGGAAAATGGTGAGTACGTGCCCTGGACATTAATTCCTTGGTAGCAATGTGGTCCATGAACTGGGGATTGCCTCAGTAACTAGGGGCCCATGAATTATGGATCCTAATGAAATTAAATGTAATGATCACTATACTCGCCAGATAAATGAATGTAATAGAGGATAAGCAAATCGGACTACAACTTCCAGAGCACCCCTCACTGGAGAGTGGGGTTGTTAATACTAATATATTAGTAGAAGCTGAAACACGTTGGTATTGTTTGGCGAGATGCAAATACTATTATTATTAAATAATTTGGAAATGTTAAACTTTTGAGAGTGCAGCATCATTTCCGTTGTTCTGGAAATATATACTAGGTAATTTATGTTAGGACCTAGGGCTTGATTAAGAGTTTGACAATGGTAAAACCCTGACAGGGTGGCCGCTGCCTTCATGGCGACCACCCCGCCAGACCTGTAAGCTCCTTGTGCTAGGTCGACAGGCGAAAACTGAAGTTTTCGCCCACTGGCCTAGCGGGAAACAGGTAGCCGCATTGTATCTGGCTCAAAATCGAGCCAGCAGCAATGCTGTTGCCTGCAGGCTGCACCAGCACCCTCACAATGTTCACTGTCTGCAGAGCAGACAGTAAACATTGTAACAGTGCTGGGCAGGGGGATCTCTGTATTACCCATGACAAGTGCATGGGCAGTGCAGAGGCCCCCCCTGTGCCCCCTGCACCTGTTCTCTGACACCCTTTTCATGGTGGAAATGCTGGCAGAGAATGAGATTTTAATGCGCAGGGTAGCCCTACATGCAGCACTGCCCTGGCGGATTACGATCTCCACCTGCCGTCAACATGTCAGATCACCAATCCCGGCGGAGATGGCGGAACCCTGGCAGGCTGACCACCACCATCCTAATGTGGTGGCCGGATTGCCACAGCAGGAGCAGTCCTGACCACCACAGCGAGGCTGGTGGTCTAAAGTCTGCCAGCCTCGTAATGAGGCCCCTAGCTTCTGTAGAAAAGCTTTTCTTGTTTTGCTAATAACTTTCGCGCCACCTGATGAATCTTCCTAACATTTTCAAACCTAATACTTTACTGAATTCAGCTTCTGTCTGAAAAGTTGCAGTGTGATCTGTCAAGCGGGAGCTAAGGAAAAGGGGGTGGTCCCAAAATGCATTTTCCCCATTTATTTTTCCAAAGAACTTTAAGACACACCTACAGCCCGACCCACTAAACGGAATTACACCAAATTTGGCATGAAGCTAGATTCTGTTCCACAGATCACATTTTGTGTAATTTGGTGCAAAGCTGTTCAATAGTTTTGTAGAAATTTAAGGTAAAAAAATATAGATATATAGGGATGCGGATGCTCTACGGATCCACTGCGGGTCAATCCGCGGATCAACATGCCACAGGAAGAATCTGATTGGCTGCCCCCAACCTGAGAGAAATGTTGTGGCTGCCATTTTCTTTCCTTGGTAAACGGTCCCTAGGGCTGAAATGCCATGGACGCACCACCACTCACGTTCAGAAAGCCATACTCGTGCAGAACCACCATGGAACCAGAACTACAGAATCTTCACTGACGACGACAACAACAACCGTAAGCACACACACTCACCTGTTATTGTTGTGTATTGTTAATTTTTATACACCTACATAACATACCACAGGGAAGGGGGTGCAAGGGCTACACTCACACATAACTGTACACTGACATGCACACTCACATACAGCCATACAGACACCCACACATACACAGCACAAACACTACAGCTACCACACACACACACCACACGTCAAAAACACACACTTGCACACAGACACCACAGCACAGCCCCAGTCTCACACAATAAGATGTAACACATGACATCAACACCACAACCGCTCCATCGTTAACACAATGACAAGCACTCACAATAGACACTACCCAGGGACACATTACACATACAACACAACGTACAACCAAAATGGAAAGAACACACCCAATTACACAATCATACAACTTAACAGTAAACACACACATCACACACACACACAGCACATCGTACCTATCATACCATGCACAATACATACACACTCACACAGTCAAAGCACAAAAAGCCACACACCACAACAACAAACACACGTCAACACAAACACCTCACAATACTATGACAAAAACATGACTGCAACAAACACATGCCCATCAAACATACACACAATGTCTGGGAGACAAGAGCACTGCACACACCCTCACATACTAGCCATACAATACAGGAAGCATAAGCACCACACACACAAAGCACTGACACACAACCAATGTTAGCCAGGAACAACTCTAACCTAGGAAGGAAATGCAGGAGAAAGATGTAACCAGGAAACCAACAACTGGTTGGTATTTTTATAGTATATAAATGAATACAGTGTTAAATACAAGGCTATTAGCCAGTCCAGTAATGTACAAATTAAAAATTTCAAAAGGCACAATATGGTGCTCCACCTTGACTCGTGACTGTCATGTAACCTCCACAGGTTGGGGCCTCAAGTGGGCAGGCAGGCAGGCACCTCAGGGATGCTCTGGGGGGTGGTGGCAGAGGAGGGGGATTGGAATTAGGCTTGGGAGGGGGTTGGTTCTTCTTGGGAGGAGTAGACTTCTTGGCGGGAGTGTAGGGAATAGGAAAAATTCAGGAAGGAAGGCTTTTTTACACACATGTAGATGGTCACAGCAAACGGGCTTGAGTTTGGAGGGAGAGGGAGTAGTTGTATGAGATGTTGGTGTGGATGTCTTGGGTGCATGTTTGTGGGAGGTATGCTTGTGGGTGGTTGGTGTCTCTTGGGTGGGTGAGTGAGGGCGTGTATGTGTCTTAGACTGAGGGGGTGGAGGTGCAGGGGAATGCCGTGGTGGCTGCATGGCTATCTGTTGGAGTGGTGGCTGCAGATATGGTGGATGTGCTGCATGTAGGAGTGTCAGTAGTCGGGGTATCTGCAGATGTAGTGACTGGGGTAGATGTCTGAGGGTCTGCTGGGGTGCTGTCTATGGGTAAAATAGGTGTAGTGGCTGGATCAGTGAATGTTGGTGTGGTGTCTGCCTGTGTGTCAGGTGTGCTTTCTGATGCTGGAGGTGGTGGAGGTGTCAGGGCAGCCTGTGCTGTGTGTGTGCATCTGAATGTTGCTTGTGTATATGCTGGTGGTATGTCCAGTGGTGATGATTTTTGTCTGCGTTACCCTTGGATGTTGAGGTGGATGCATGCTGGTCTATTTGTGTCTTTTGGCTGGGTCGATGAAGGGGGAATTGGGATTGGGAAGAGGAAGGTGGAGGGGAGACGGGAGATAAAGGGTGACCTGCTACCGTCAGTGTAGTGGCCAGAGCCTGAAATGATATTTGTAGGCCAGCCAGTGCGCCGTTAATGCCGTCCAGGAATGCATTACTCTGTTGGATCTGAGTTGCCAGTCCCTGGATGGCATTCACAATGGTCAACTGACCCACAGAGATTGACCCCTGGTGGTCAATAGCCTACTCACTGAGGGCAGCAGGGCTAACAGGGGCTGGGGCAAAGGTGCCTGTGACAAAGGAGACGCCCATCCTCTTGTGTGAGTGGCATGGCCAACTGGGTGGGGAGCTACAGGGAGGGCGGTGACAGAAAGGGTGTGGCGGACAGAGATGGTGACGGGCTGGTCCCAGATGGGTCCACCACCACCAGGGAGTATCCACTGGAGGTGGAGTCTGAGAATGATGAGGTGGATCCTGTCTCCCCTGTGGCACTCACCTCACCCTCCACGTCACTGGGTGCCTTGGTGTCGGTGTTCTCATGACTGGATGTCCCGTGGCCAGCAGCTTCCCCACTTGGCTGCACCCCGTCTCCTTTGCTTGCCGATGCTGAAAAACAGAAAGAGCGGTAGGGTCATTAAATTCTTTTTATACCACTAACATCACACTGTGCACATCATTAACATCTAGTTGTACTACACCCCCAGGTAGAACCAGGTTACTGCCAACATCATGTCACAACAAGATACACTATACAACCCTGAATAACAGCAATGTCATAAACCAGCTAAGCCACCTATCTCACAGCTACAATACCATCATGTCAGTAGAGCTATCACACTAATCATTCCATGTCAAGCTGACTTGGCAACATGATTCTGGGACCCTATCCACAGCAGCATAGTCAACCAACAGCCAAGGTATGGGAAATATTGGTAACATTGATTTCCACATACCACATACACAAAATCTACACATACTTACAATTTGACCTGATGCCATGTACCGGGAAAGGAACTGTATCATATGCTAAATACAACACAGCTGGTTGAATACAAGCCATACCCTCTTCATGTCATAGAGTTCACTACCTTCACAGTTGAAATGTGCAAACGTGCAACTACTCTAAGAGGCATATCCAAATTTGGAGTATGATGGAGTCTGAACACATGTCTCCAACACATGTACCAATAGTGATGTAGGAAAGTATGATACATTCTTTGTGGACCCACTCATCATAAAATATTGTCCTCTTGTAAACAAAGTCTTGCACACTTCTAAGGGCCTATTCAGCCCTGAGAATTTACCCACATACAATCACAGGTAGCATAACTACTCTTTAAAAACAATGGACACCTGTCATGTGCATGAAGGTCATATACAGTTCAACGTATCTTGATGAGTGGAAACATCAATAGCCCAGTGAATGAATGGCAACATCACTATTCCCACATCAGATATGACTGGTCTTACATTTGTTTTGAAAATGATATCAATGACACAAACCACATCTGAGGCTACCATGATAGGGGCATACACCTGATGGAAACCAAATGACTGACTACACATACCAGTCCACCCACATGTGAATGTGATCTACCACACCTGCACCACACTGTGGTCAGTGCAAATAGGTTTCCATTAAAAATGCATTTGAAACATAACCAAAATACCAAAAGTAGCTTTGTTTAAGAGACATTTTAATGTGTCTTTTTGACTCAACCTTACACTGTACACATGATGTTGGCAAAGACATTTAGTTAAGATTGTAACAGTTAAGAAGATGTCTTGGCCTATTTATCATGTCTACAATACTATGGCTAAGGAAATAGCTGTGTAAGCATTTCACATCTACAGAACAAGAAGATGGTTCTGACATTCATAGCTTTTATATCTATGTATATGATCCAATAGGAGTCTAGCAATATCTCCATGATTACTGTTAGACCTGGCATCCTTGGTGTGGCCTCCTCTCTCTTTTTTACCTCTGCTTTCCATGTGTTGACTGTGTGCTGGACTCAGTTTTTGCTGATTTTGGTACTCTCTGCACTTTACCACTGCTAACCAGTGCTAAAGTGCAAGTGCAAGTGCTTCCTGTGTAAAGTGTATGTGTAATTGGCTTTTCCAAGATTGGCATATTTGATTTACTAGTAAGTCCCTAGTAAAGTGCATTAGAGGTGCCCAGGGACTGTAAATCAAATGTTACAAGTGGGCCTGCAGCACTGGTTGTGCCACCCAAATGAGTAGCCCTGTAAACATATCTCAGACCTGCCACTGCAGTCCCTGTGTGTGCAGTCTTGCACTGGCAATTCGGCCTGGCAGGAGTACCCACTTGCCAGGCCCAACCCAGGCCCAACCCTTCCTTTTTTAAACATGTAAGGCACCCTTAAGGTAGGCCCTAAGTAGCCCCATGGGCAGGGTTCAGTGTAGGTTAAAGGTGGGGCATGTACTGATGTGTTTTCCATGTCTTAACATTGAAATACTGCCAAATTCGTTTTTCACTGTTGCAAGGCCTAACTCTCTCATAGGTTAACATGAGGGCTGCCTTTAAATCTCTTTTAAGTGCAGTTTCCCTTTGGGAGCATGTTGAAGAGTTTGATGTACCTGAACTCACAATTTAAAAATTCATCTTTTGCTAAAGTTGTTTTTTAAATTGTCAGTTTGAAAATGCCACTTTTAGAAAGTGTAAAAATAACAAGTGATGGGCAGAATGCTGAACAATGTCAAACATTCACCCCAGTACAGAGATCTGGGCCCAAATCCATTGTTTTTTTGCTGCCCATGCCATTCCAGTTTGTACCCAGCCATATGCAAGTCAGTCTTGACCCTGTTCCCTATGTGAACAGTCCAGCCCGAACTGCCAGGCCGGGTCCCGTGCTCACTGTGCCATTGGATACAAGCTAGCCTGGCTGATGAAGGGTGATACCTGAAACTGGTCCCAGGATGCTTGTTTCCGGTCCAGGGAGGACCTGGCCTGGCAGTTCGGACTGGACTGTTCCCATGTGGAACCGGGTCAAGACTGATTTGCATATGGCTGGGTCCAAACTGAGGTGGCATGGTGAGCAAAAGAATGATGGATTAAACCTAGATCTGTTACTGGGGGTGAGTGTTTCCATTGTTCAGCACTCTGTCCATCATCCTTTTGTGTTGCTACTTTTAGAAAGTGGGCATTTTCTTGCCTAAACCATTCTGTGACTCTGCCTGCTTGTGTATTCCCTGTCTGGGTCAGACTGAAAGTTGGGTTGGTTGTGAATCCCCTCCAGACAGTGACACAAACGGAGCTGGGATGTAGCCTGCATATCCTGTTATGCCACCTGAGCTAGAGTGGAGGGAGGAGTGGTCACTTACTCCTGAATGGGCTGTGCCTACCCCAACACAATGCAGTCTCCAACCCCCTGGGGTAAGTCTGGAGCCAGGCCTGGGCAAAGCAGGATCTTGTGAACAACATAGACTTTCCTTTGAAGTTTGCCTACTTCAAAGGCAGAAAGGGGAATATGTCATGGACCCAAACCCCCAGTTTTTTAGATTACTTCTGATTTCCAAGAAAAACTACTGCCAAGAAGAAGAGCTGGAGAGCTGGAGGAGGAGTACTGCCCCTTTGCCTGTAACTGTGCTTTGCTGGGTTGGCCTGCAGTAGCTGCTTCTGCCTGAGAGAAGACAAAGACTGTACTTTGTGGTATATTCCTGCTTGTGAAGAAACTCCAAGGGCTTGGACTGAGCTTGCCTCCTGTTTTGAAGTCTCAGGGCCATTAAAGACTGTCTCTGCCAGCACATGGACTCTCTGCTGAGAATCCTGGCCTGCCAAGTCATGCCCTATCCAGTCCCGGAGACCTTGAAAGGTGAAGCTGGTAGAACAAGGACTGAAATCCATGCACAGGAAGCCTTGCAGGGAACATTTCGATGCACCAGCTGCAACGTGGCTGTAAAAATTATGTGAAACCCACTTCACAGCTGGGAAATCGATGCGTCACTGCAACGCAGCTGGAGAAACAATGCAACACCCACTTGTGGCTGATAATAACGACTCAAACCCCACGCAGTGCGATTTTTCATCACTGTGCGACCAGATTTCTCACACATCATCGCTGCGTGTCAAAGTCATTGGGAACCTGCACGGGTCCAAGGTGCCCATCTGTAAATCTACTCCTCGCTCTTTTGCAGGGGAGAAAAGCAATGCATCGCCCACCAGACCGGAATAGAAATAACGCAAGGCCTCACTTGCTAGTAAGGAATTTATGCATCGCTGACTATTCTGACGCACGCTCGCCCGTGCGGCTTTATTTTTTAACCAAACCAGGTACATTTTTTGTAACAACAACATTCCCATTTTTACTAGGGAGTAAGACTCATTTATTTTTAAAATTAATATCTTGACTTGAGTATTTTGGATTTTTGTCGTTTTGGTCTTGTTTGATTTAGATAAACATTGCCTATTTTTCTAAACTGGTGTGGTGTCCATTTTGTAGTGTTTTCACTGTATTACCATACGTGTTGGTACAAATACTTTACACATTGCCTTTGAGATAAGCCTGACTAATTGTGCCAAGCTAAAAAATGGGTGAGCTGGGGTCGTCTTAGGAGTGTAACTCCATTACCCTAACTAGAGTGAGGGTCCCTTCTTGGACAGCGTACAAACTGGCTGCCAACCAGAGACCCCATTTCTAACGGTTACCTACATGTAGGATGACCACTCAGATGACACATTACAGGGGCCAATGTACATCCCTGACTTACCAAAGGGGTTCATCTCCTAACAGGTCTGAGTAAGTTTTGCAAGAATGGCATGTGAAATGTCAGATGAATATCACAGTCTCACATGAAGCTGTAACTCATCAGAAGCATCATGAAAAGTAGGAATGACTATAAATTGTCAGAGTCTATGTTGCACATAGACATGGATCAAAGGAAATCGGAATGGACAGAGGGCAAAGACAAGGAGAACTTAACATCATAATATTGGAAGTATTGATCTATAGATGGGAAGGAACAACCAGCAGGGTATGAAAAGCTGTATAGTGGTACACATATGATACAGTCACATGTGCATCACCATATGATTCTGTACAGAGGCGATAACATAGGTGAGTAATATGTCCCTATATACAATAGAATGTGCACACCTGTGTACCAATGTTGAGGACTGTACATCTATGTGTTCCTTGGAGATCATTGACCCTTTGCACTTACCACAATATCAGAGCTTGGATTCTATCACTTCATACACTGACCTGGCAGAGGGATGACAATGTGTTAAGTCAGTACTTAGCCCCTTGTGGCTGGTGTGCTGCCCTCAAACACCCATCCAACTCTGGGTAGGCCACTGCCAATATGCGGCCATTAGGGGGGTCAAGGTCCAACTGGCACCCCTTCCTCCTTGGAAGGACATCCCCTGCTGGGCCTCTGCAGTATTCTGGCCCCAGTGTCTCAGGTCCTCCCATCACTTCCTACAGTTGGTGGTCAGCCATCTGTGGACCCCCTGGGTCTGCACTTTCTTGGCGATGGCCCGCCAAAGGCCCTTTTTCTGATGGGTTGACCTGCATGGATGACACAGACAAGAGGAGAAAGTCATGTCCACATGCACAATACCAAAACAAGAAGGGCGAAAACAAAAGTTAGTGCAAGTAGCCATACACACACTTCCTCCAAAATCCCCTTCTATGTGGAATGGCCACCTGCATTCAGGCCATGTATGGAGTTGAGTCAGGCATACAACATGCATATCCAGCACCAGGTGTCGGCTAGAAACATATGACCAGACCACAAGCGTCTTAAAACATGATATATGTGTTCAAGTATTTATAACACCAACTTCAATTTTCAAGTAATACAGTTTGTAGGTGGGTCAGGGTACATACATCACACATTCCCAAATATGTATCAGGGCTCAAAATCTATATATGCACATGTCCATCTATCCACACATATAACCCCAGTCCTTCATTCAACCACATTTCCTGAACATCATCATACACTCAACATTTCAAACATTGGTATTGCATTGCACTTACCTGCTCCACTGGTGCATACAGCTCTTCATACAGGAGTAGGATCTCCTCCACAAGCTTCTCCAGCTCATGAGCTGAGAAGGGAGGGGCCCTATCACTTGTAGGACAAGGCATGGTTGCTCCAAGAGGCAGTACACAGCAGCTCAGGTCATGAAGGTCTTGCTGACAGCAGTGTCAGGAGTCTAGTGAGGCATGAAGTATGAGATGGAGGTCACCTTCGCCACATACAGGACCTCCAGCAGACGTCACCACTGGCCCAAGTCCGAAAAAGGGAGCAATGTGTTCAAATGGCAATGTCCACCCTGGTCATATCTGCCTACCGCCATGACGACATCTGCCCTGTGGAGTCAGGTCACTTCCTGATGTCCAGTACAGTAGGTCAGGAAGCGGCCATTTTAAGGCTCATATATGAATGTTAAGGTTATGAAAGGTACATCACTAACTATGAGACATATTTATTATATTATGTTAACTGCTGGCTTTATGGAAACATGTTGTAATGTGCATGTGTTATGTAGAGGATGTTAAATTGATGCATCCTATGCTAAATAGCATTGTCAGCAGTGTAATGACAATCTGAAATTAGTAAAGCTGTAGCAAATATGTTCAACAAGTTAAGTAAGATGATGTCAGATTTACTATCGGTGACATGGTTCTCCATGTAGAGAATATGCTAGGTGTTAGGGGATCTGAATGCAGTTATTAGCCAAATGTTGTCTATGTATGTGCTGAGTACAATGTTTTCACAGTTTCATGTGTCAAAATGCAGCATTATATGTGACGTTGGTGTGATCATACTTATGCTGTACAGATTAAATGATAAGCATACAGTTAAGTGTTGTCCCACATAGTTACCATGGCATGAGAAGAACAAGACAACCTCCAGAGTACCGTCCACTAGCAGACCTGCAGAACATGTAAGAGAGACATGTGATTGAAATATACCGCCTGAATATCTAGACAATCATGGATCTCTGTCGTCAGTTGGAGCCAGATCTGATGCCTGCCATTCATAATCCCAATAGCATACCTCCCATTGTACAAGTCATGTCACTGCTCCACTTCATGGCCACTGGGTCTTTTAAAAATACAGTGATCCTAAATGCTGGGATGTCTCAGCCACTGTTCAGTCTGGTTTTGAAGACTGTACTGTCTGCATTGTTGGAACACCTGGACAGCTACATCAGATTTCCACAGCATTTGGCCCATGTAAAGGCCGATATTTATGTTTTGGGACACATTCCACATGTAGCCTTGCCCCCCCAAATGCCAATGAACAGGTGTATAGGAACAGGAAAAACGTCTGCTTCAATGAGGCCCACGGAAGGAGAAGGCGTGTTGTGGAGGGGACTTTCGGGATCCTGAAGGCAAGATTTCTCAGCACTGATAAATCTGTAGGATCCTCTTCTGCTCACCCAACAAAGTATGTCAAATTATTGTTGCCTGCTGCATGCGCCACAACCTCGCCCTGAGATGACAGATACCATTCATACCAGATGAGGGTAAGCCAGCAGATCTTGCAGGTAGAAATGCAGGTTTGCCAAGTGAGGATGAGCATGATGAGGATGAAGCTGGAGACCTCAGGGCGGATTTCATCAATCCGTACTTCACCTGACTTAAGGTATGTGAAGTGATGTAATTAAAGTGATTCAGCGGGGTATTGGTGAGGTTAGGAATGCCAGATAAGGTTCTTATTATGACCATCAGAGAGGCAATAAGTGACTCAGATATGCATACAGATTGTTACATGGAGTTATGTACAGACATGTTATAAACATAGTCTAATGTTTTCACAATGCACAGGCAAAGTTCACTGTGTAATGTATATGTGTAAATATGGTCAATACTTTATGTTTGTCAAATACAGATTGCAGATTGATTGTTTGGCTCATCCTCATTTGGCAATATCGGACAGTGCCACAGGCAGATGGTAATAAAGGCCTGTTTGGTATTGGAGGTGGGGCCAATGGTACCATGTGTGTGTTCATTCGTCACATTACATGATTTGGTTTCTAGACCCTCTAACATTATAATGGATTGTGTTGGATGAGAACTAACTTGTATGTAGCTGTCAGTGTGTTTCCTCTTTGCAGAGCTATGTGCATGTGTCTGAAGACTGGCATAGGTGAATGGCAAGCTTACATATACCTGACCATGGTAAGTGGGAGGTTCCATGACAGGGGATATTAGTACTGACCTCTGTCTGTTTCATGGTGTTTGTTATTTTGGGAACTATGGTATGGGTATGTGATAAAGCTTTAGTTGATGATGCATTAAACCAAAATGTTTTCCTCCTGGGAAAGACTGACATGTCCCTAACTTCAGAAGTCTGTAGGTTAGTAGTTTATGACACCTACGCTGAAACTCTAAAGTTAGCAGCAGTACTCCACTATATGACCATTGGCATTCTCCATATCTATATGTGGGAAAGTACAGTACAAGTGACTTGTGTCATGTTTGTTATACTTTGTCAATGTAAAATCTAGCCTGGTTATAGAGCACATATGTAACGACCATGACAAAGGTTTTACATTTGAGAGCATTATTTTAGTGCAAGATTTGTAATACATGACAGTTGTATATGGTTGATAAATGACACCAACATATGATCTGTGGTTAAGTGGTATTTATTGGGGAGTGCACAGCAAAATGAGTGATCTGAAGCAGAAATAACGCAAAGAAAACAGTGAAAGGTTCAGTCATAGTGGATGAAATCATCAGGGTAGCTGCTATAGCATATGGGAACACACGTCCAGTGTCCTTGTACCATAGGAAAATGGAGATAGGTTTCAGAACAGTCAACAGGCTGTATCTGTGCCACACAAGGGGAAATAATCAGTAGAGGTCCACTTCCTGGTAGTTATTTAGGTCTTGCATCTGCTCCTCCAGGATGTCTGGGTGGATGTCCACATTTGTTGGGGAGGGTTTCTTCAGCCGCAGAGGGTGGAGTATCTGAGGCATTCTCTTCCCCTGGTAGGTCCGCCATTCTACTAGCTGCCACAGATGTAGAAGAGCCAGATGTTTCATTGCTAGTGGAAGAGGAAAGATGTTGGGTATAAAATCTACCCAGGGTGGTATTCATGTCTCTCAGAACCCCAGCAAGTAGAAGCCAGGTTGCCACTTTGGGCCTGCCACTGCTGCATGACTTCCTGGTGGTTGTCCCTCTGCAGCAGTCTGATTTCTCCCATCATGGTCAGTACATGGCCCATCGGTCATCGGTATTGTTGGTAAGCTCCCAAGACTTGGGAGATGGTATACTGGCCAGTTGTGTCCCTTGGAGCCTCCATCCTCTGGCCCTCACTATTCCTCCCATGCACCCTATCCCCATGTGCCTGTGCCCCTGGCATAGTATGCCCACTCCCACTGGTGGCAGGCCCATCATTGTCAGGGGTGACAACAGGAGACTCAGGTACCTTTACTGGGGGGCACACGATGGAAGACACAGTCCTTGGGACACAGATTTGGGGGAGAATGGTTACCTATGATGTAGATGCAACAGGGCTGGGAGGAGTGGATGTGGGCAGGTTGAGGTTCACAGTTGTTGACTGACCAGGTGTCTCTGATTGAGCTAACAGCTGGATACTGTACAATTGTAACAGAGCTGACCAACAGTATTGAAGTTACCATTTAACCTGGGCCTCTGTATGGGTGTACTGCAAGTACCTCCAGCTTCCCAAACAGTTTTCCCTCCCAGGTGAGTACATGACATTGATTTGATGGTAATTTCAAAGGCCAGTTTAGTAAGGAAGACAGCTGTAGCTGTGTTTTGCTTGTAATAGTACTAGTAATAGACCATATCATTGCTGTTGTTGCCATAGGCTGTTAAATAGTGCTGCATTAAGGATGGGTTAAATTGATTGATAGGTTCACATGCAAGGCAATTTCACTTGTAGGAAACTGTTCTGGTGTTCTTACAGGTGGAACAGTGCTTGTGTGCCATACATACACACTGTGGCCCCAGGTGAGTTTGGTTGACAATTGGCATGCCAGAGAGGGGTATTTAGACATTTGAACACAGGGGTAGTGGGTGGTTTGGTCACTGAGGTGGGGAAAGGTGATAAGATAGCATGCAAAACAAAACATTTTGGTGACATGAATGGTGTTGTGACTTACCAGACTCCACTCCCCCAGGTATTCCTGTCAGGGCCTCAGGATGCAGGATGTCCAAGACCTTCTCCTCCCAAGATGTGAAAGTAGGGGGAGGAGGTGGGAGCCACCACCAGTGTTGAGAACCGCCAGCTGGTGCCTGGCTGCCATGGAATGGACCTTCCCCCCTCTTTCTGACATCCTCTCTTGTGTGTGGGTAGTTGCCTACAGAATTCACCCTATTGACTATCCTTTGCTAGAACTCAATTTTCCTGTCAATTGATGTTTGCTGGACCCATGCTACAAAAAGGTATGGCTCTACTCTGTTACTTTCGTCCACCATGACCCTCAACTCGACATCAGTGAAAAGTGGATGTTTTTGTGGGGACATGGGTAGGAAAATGAGTAGGTGATGAGGTGTGGGCGCTGCGTTGTGAGTGGGTGATGGTTGCAGTGTAATGTGTGGGATACTAAATTGTGCTTTGTGTGTATTGTACAGGTGTGGGATCAGTTCTGAGTGTGATGTGTAGGGGTGCCTATTGTGTGCTTTGTTATATATTTTTTTGTAGCTTCTCTCTGGCTGCGTTGGGCATTTTTGCTGCAAAGGATTGTGGGATGCGAAGGGGTGTGTTATATAGTGCTGTTTGCTGTAGGTGTGTCAGGAGTGTGGATGTGTTTAAGGTGTGGGGTATTCAAACTATCCAATGTGGTGTGGTGTTTGACTGATGTGACTTCAGACCGCCGCGGTTCGCACTGCCAATGGTTTTCCGCCATGGAAGAACCGCTCTCATGATTTGTGAATCAAAATATGATCAGAGGTTTTTTGGTGGGCTGGTGGTGCTGGTGGTGAGACTGACTCTTTTCAACCCTGCAGTGTCCTGGCTGTTCCAGAATTTTGTCTGTATTTTGGCAGACTTTGCTGTGTGACTCTTAATATGGTGGTCGGATCACTGCCAACATGGTGGTCTTTTGGAAGCCACCAGTGTGGTGGTCTTGCCTAAAGACCACCAAACTAGTAATGAGGCCCTAAATTCTAATAGAGACACTCATATTAGGCACTACACACATAGAGACACTCTCACACCCAGTCTGACATGCAGGCAGACACTGTCACACCCACTCTCACATCTGCAGAGATGCTGTTACATCCACTGTCACATCTGCACAGACAGTCTCACACTCAGAGACACTCTCACACCCACCTTTGCATCCAGGCAGACACTGTCACACTCTCTCTAACACTCAGACACAGACTCTCATGCTCATTCTCACACTAACAAAAAGACTCTCACATGTAGTTTCAAACCCAGAGATGTACTCTGACACCCTCACACCCAGACAGCTACTCTCACACCTAGGCTGACATGCAGGCAGACACTGTCACACTCACTCGCACACATACAGAGATACTGTTATATCCACTGACACACCTACACAGGCACTGTCACACTCAGAGAGACGTTCTCACACCCACCCCTGTATCCAGGAAGTTACAGTCACACTCCCTCTCACACTGATGTAGCTACACACAAATGGATTGACTGATATACCTAGGTATTCAGCTATGCAGAGGTTGATATACCCAGTGATATGGTGATGTATATAGTAGTGCACCCACACCTGAATACTGTCAGACATCGTGAGAGAGATTAATACACACAGTAAGAGAGACACATATCCATAGAGGAACACATGTGGGAGGACATTAATCCATATCGAAAAGCAGTGAAGAAGACAGTGACACATATAGTGGCGTGAACAAGGTAACACTTATGGATATTGTGACACAGGTAGACATACATGCCCTCATTATGACACTGGCGGTAAATCCTGCTTACCGCCATGCTGTTGTGCCAACTTACCGCTGGGGTGACGGATATCCGTTCACCATATTATGACACACACACACCGATCCAACAGAATACAGCCACATACACAAATCCGCCAGACCAAAGGTCAGTGATAAACTGGCGGTCCCAAACCCTACACGGTTACACCAACAGAACAACGCCCATCACATTATGACCCACGAATCACCACAGCGGACATGCAACGGTGGTAAACCATAGGCGGTACATACGGTCGTACTCAGAATGGACACCCACATACAAAACAAAACCACATTGGACAATTCAAACAACACACACCTGACACCCATACACACACCACACCCACACACCCACACCACTATAAAACACACACCTACAGTATCACAACCCCTTATGAATACAAATCATTGGCACAAGACTGACACCAAGAACACTACGACAATTAGAGCCACACACCACTCACACCCATACATCCCTCACACACTCCACATCACACACCCCAACATATTACCCAACACACCCTCACCAACACACATCACTTAATACCCATGCCACCACAAAGGCACCCCCGTTTCACTGGTGAGCAGTTAAGGGTCCTGGTGGAGGAAATTGTCAAGGTAGAGCCACAGCTATTTGGAGCACAGGTGCAGCAAATATCAATAGCAAGGAAGATGGAGCTATGGCGGAGAATTGTGGACAGGGTCCACACCATGGGACAGCACCCCAGAACAAGGGACGACATCATGAATAGGTGGAACAACCTACAGGGGAAGGTACGTTCCCATGCAGCAAGACACCAGCTCGCTATACAGAGGACTGGCGGTGGACCCCTACCTCCTCGCCCACAACTCACAGCATGGGAGGAGCAGGTACTGGCAATACTTTATCCTGAGGGCGTGGCTGGAGTTGGAGGAGGACTGGAGTCTGGTAAGTCAACTTTCAACAATTATCACCCCCACACCTGCATGCCATCACACGCCCTCACTCCCATCACTCCATTCCATCCCACACACTCCATCATCACATCACACTAATCCCAATGCCAAACCATGCCTGCTGTACCAATGCATGAACACCCCTCATAGCCCTGCATGGACACTCATCACTAAAGCATGCACAGCATAGGGAAACTAACAATTCCACCATACACCAACATACACAAGTAAAAGCTGGCAGGGCAACATCAACCATAGAGGGGAAACTAGTGATGTACAAATGTCATACACATGAAGTATAATACATAATTTACATCCCTACAGGTACCCCAGCCAATCCCAGCGGAGAGGAGGTGCCATCACTAACCAGGCCCCCGACAGAAGAGACCCACAGTGATGACAGTAACTCTGGATGATCTACCTGGCCCATCAGGGACCACTGGACAGCTGGTCACCCAAGCCCAGTCACAGACCACCACAGGGCCTCCCCCATCAGGAACCAACATCAAAGCACCCACCAGTGTCCCCAAACCTCTGTCCCCAGGACATGTCAATCAGCAGTGTGCCCACCTGTACAGGGACCCCAGGTCACTTCTCACACACAAGACAATCAGGGACCTGGGGTCAGTGGCAGTGGGCCCACCGTTCAGGGGACAGAGGGCACAGGCCAACAGGGACACAGGGAGGACTACTGTGCGCCAGGGGGGGGACAGGACCAGGGAACCGACTCTCCATGAGGCACTCTCTGAGATCCTGGGAGCCTACCAACATTCCCAGGACACGATGGGCCAGATCTTAGACAACGTGCAGGAGAACAGGCAGCTGCAGGAGGGACAGTATCACAGGATCAGGGAGGACTTGCAGGCTGATCTCCATAGCAGGGGTGCTGACAGACATGACCAACATTATGAGGGAGGCAGTGTCACACCAGCGGGCCTCTGCCACTAGCCAGTGATCTTAACAGCCCTACACTTCCGCTGCCACTAGTGGCCAGGAGGCCCCGCCACAGGACCAACAGGCCACCAGAACCCCTCCCCCTGCAAAAGGTGAACCACCCCACAAACGTTCCCTGCAAACCAGACAGAAGCCAGAGACACTTGCCAAGACCACTGCCAGGAAATGGGACTCTTCTGATTGTCCTCCTCCTTGTGTCCCACTCAGTCACCGTGTCCACCTTGAACAGCCATTGCTCCCCTTCCTATGTCCCCATGCACAATGCACCTGTACTATGAACAGACTGGAACAATACCCTGGACTTTCCTCCATCATCTCCCCATCCCATTGCACTTTACCCTCTATATATTAGCACTACAACAAACACCCTTGGATAACAATCGACTTCGAGTATGTCATGTATTTCAAACATGTATTGATTGAAACAGCTACAACCACTGCAAATGAACTGTACATAGAATGAGCATAGAATTAATGACATGTAGCTGGCTGTTGTGATCACACCAGGAGTATCAAATCACCAACATCTGCAAAATGAATATCCAGAGGTAATAGTAAATGGGTAAAGAAGTGGGAAATGCCAGCATTCCAATGCCATACAGAATACAACCAAAGTCAGAGAAATTTAAAGTTACACTGTCTCACCTGTGTGTCAATGGAAGTACTGACGTATCACTGATGTTCTGTTGTCCACATCCTCATCCTCTGCCTCATCATCCTCACTGTCCACAGGGTCCACTGCTGCCACAGGGGCTTCTCCAGTCTCCTTCTCCTGCAGAAAAGGTACATGGCGCCTGAGGGCCAGGTTGCGCAACATGCAGCATGCCACTACTATCTGGCAGACGTTCGTGGGTGAGTAGCACAGGGATCCACCTGTCAGATGGAGGCACTGGAACCTGGCCTTCAGGAGGCCAAAGGTCCTTTCAATGATCCTTCTCGTTCACCCACGTGCCTCATTATAACGTTTTTCTGCCCTTGTCCTAGCATTCCTCACAGGGGCCAGCACCCATGATAGGTTTGGGTAACCAGAGTCACCAGCAAATATTGAGGGACAACATTTAGCCACACACCATCCTATATGGCCAACAGCATAGGCATACACCAACATATTTTGGGTGGGAACCAAGGCTCACCCATTAGCCACACCCTGTGCCTCTGTAGTAGGGCCATCACATTTGGGATGCTGCTATTTCTCAGGACAAAGGCATCATACACCGACCCAGGATACTTAGCATTGACGTGGGAGATGTACTGGTCCGCCAAGCACACCATCTGCACATTCATGGAGTGGAAACTTTTATGATTCCTGAACACCTGTTCATTCTGGCATTAGGAGGGACAAACGCAATATGTGTTCCGTCAATTGCACCAATTATATTGGGGATATGTCCCATTGCATAGAATCCTGTCTTCACAATGGCAAATCCTCAATCTGGGGGGAATGCAATGTAGCTTTACATATGTTTAATCAGGGCAGACAAAAGTCTTGTCAGCACATTTTAGAACATTGGCTGTGACATTCCTGCTGCCAAGCCCACTGTCACTTGGAAAGAACCAGTTACCAGGAAATGAAGAACTGATAGCACTTGCAAAAGAGGGGGGATCCCAGTCGGGTGACGGATAGCAGATATCAGGCCAGGCTCCAATTGGGCACACATCTCTGTGATTGCGGCCCTGTCTAGTCTATAGGTGAATATTATGTGCCTCTCGTCCAGTGTAGCCAAGTCCACCAGGGGTCTGTTTATGGGGCTATGTCTCCATCTCCTATTCATTGGCAGCGGTGGGTATCTAAGGGACACAACAGTTAGGAGGCTGTCACAAACTGAACAATGGAGCCACAACAGCAGTCCGCAATGTGCAAACATGTTATAAGACAGTGTAATTTGTGAAGTATGTGCCTATTTATCCTGTGACGCAGCATTAATCCCTAGGCCTGTCCTCCCTCCTGAAATGGCGTCTGCCTGTCCTGTGTGGAGGGACAGGTGGAAGTGAGGCAATGCACTGACGTTGTGTGCCGTGGCTGTAGGCGGTCGTAAACCACTGTGCTATTCCTCATTGGTTCCAATTGGGCCTTATGGGGTACAGTGGCCAAGGATGATCTACGCCGAGGGTGACGGTATGCACCGCCGCGGACGTGACCGCCATTTTCTATCTGATTCCTCACTTGTTTCCTGACCTTCCATAGGAGAGGACATACACTGCATGTGCTGCTGTGACCTGTGTCTGGAACCTACCATGGCCTGTGTGACTGGGGAAAGGGCCCCAGCCTTCACTTCTGAGGAGTTGAAGCGACTTGTGGATGGGGTCCTACCGCTGTACGGACTGCTGTATGAGCCTCCAGACGAACAGGTGAGTACACTGTGGGCACGATGCATGTGGCATGAATGCATGGAGTTGTGTGTGTGAAGGCCTCGTGTAAGGGGGGTGGGTAGACGTCCTCTTTGCGGTGTAAACGTTGTTTGTTGGGCTATGTGTGTGCCAATGGTGATGGAAACGATATGGTGGGCCATTTGTGTTACTGGCTGGACTGTTTGTCTAATGGTGTTGTCCTGTCTGTATTGCCTCTGCTGGTCAGCGCCCATCAAAAGAAGGGATTATGGCGTGCCATCGCCAAGGACGTGCGGACCCTGGGTGTCTATGGCAGGCGGAGCACACACTGTCGGAAATGGTGAGAGGACCTGAGACGCTGGACACGGAAGACCACGGAGGCCCAGCTGGGGATGGCCTCCCATTGAGGAAGGGGTGCCCGTTGAACCCTGACCCCCCTGATGTCCTGCATACTGGCGGTGGCTTACCCTGAGCTGGATGGGCACTTGAGTGCATCACAGCAGCCAGAAGGGGGTGAGTATAGTGGCCATCATTGAAGCTCACAGCTGGAGGGGTGGTATCTGGGAAGTGGTTGTGTGTCAGTGGGTGCCCCTAGGCCAGGTCAGACATAGCAGAATAGGTTGCTCAGTGTTTGATTATGAAATACTGCTTACCTAGCTTGTTAGTATTCACTAATGGTCAGGGCTGAGTGCGTCCCAAGAGTGCTGCAGTTGGCGGTGTCTACCCCTCCTCATTCCTTGTTGAGTAGTAATTTCACTGGTAGTGCAATGCATAGTGCATAGGCCTGTTCCCTGTGTGTGTGGGTGCTGTGTACGCCAACAGTGGTGTTGGTGCAGTCATTGATCCAGTGTATTCTTTGTCTCTCCCCCCCCTTTCTTGTTTTGTCATCCTGTACTTATGTCCATTACATCATCTGGCGGAGGAGCAAAGGCACCAGCAACAGAGGGAGCTGCATCCCACAGGACCCTGGAGGCAGAGTTCACCAATGCTGATGGCACCAGTGGGACGGAGGGCGAGGGGAGCACCATGGCGGAGACTGGAGGGGACAATTCAGACTCAGATACGTCCTCCAATGGGAGCTTCCTGGTGGTGGCAGACACCTCTGTGACCACCCCAGCTGCAGGTACATTCGCCACCCCCGTACCAGCACTGCCCTCCCATTAGCCTCTCAGCGAGTTGTCTGTGCCCACTCACCCAGGAGGGTGGGCATCTCCTTCGCCCCAGGCACCTCAGGCCCTGCCCCAGTGAGCCCTGCTGCCCTGAGTGAGGAGGCTATTAACCTCCTGAGATCCATCTCTGTAGGGCAAACAACCATTGTGAATGACATCCAGGGGCTGGCAGCCCAGATGCAGCAATCAAAAGCATTCCTCTAGGGCATTCACGGTGAATTGGCGGCCCAACAGAGATCGATTCAGGCTCTGGCCTCCTCTCTGATGGCAGCCATTGTCCCTGTTTCAACCATTTCCCCCTCCAACTTCCACTTCCCACTCCCATTCTCCTCAACCCCAACCCATCCCAAGCACAGAGCCAGACGAGAATGCACACAAGACAACACCCAAGAGTGGCACAGACAAACACAAGCACCGCACTTCATCCCACAGGCACTGACACAAACAACATTCATTTGCAGACACAACAACATCCACTATTTCCACTGACTCCCCCTCCTCCTCCTCCACCTCCCACCCAGTTGCATCCACACTCACACCTGAATGCACTACATCAATATCCACTTCCAGCATCATCACCACACCAAACAGAACACACACCTCACTGGCAGACACCTCCCAACATCCATGCACACGCCCCATGTGTCCTCTCCCACCGTGTCTGTCCCCCCTCCTAAAGTACACAAACGCAAGCACTCTGACACCCAAAAGCCATGCAGCTCACAACAGCATACAGCCCATACACCTGCACCCAGATCTAGCAAACACCTCCAACAACCACTCCCTCATTCTCCACTCCCATTACTCCTCCCTCTTCCCGCCCCAACATCCCCAAAAAGCTTTTCCTTTCCCAGATTGACATCTTCCCTACCCCTCCCCCCAGTCCTGCACATATGGGCAGGGTAACAAGGACCCAGCCAAGCACCTCAGCCAAACAGTCCACGGGCCCTGTGGTAGCAGCACCTACTTGTGGGGGAAAGGATTCCAGACCAACAATACTCAGGGGGAAGGAGCCTGCAGCAGCCACAAAGAACGGGAAGGAACCTGCACCAGCCACAAAGAAGGGGAAGGAGCCTGCACCAGCTGCAAAAAAGGGGAAGGAGCCTGCACCAGCTGAAAAAAAGGGAAGGAGCCTGCACCAGCCACAAAAAAGCGGAAGGAGCCTGCGCCAGCTACAAAAAAGGAGAAGAAGTCAGCACCACCTGCAGAGAAGGGGAAGGAGCCTTCACCAGCTGCAGAGAAGGGGAAGGAGCCTGCACCAGCAGCTGACACATAGCCCCCACCCCCAGCCGTGGTTGTGCAGCTATCAGAGAGTGTAGGGGCTAAGCAGGAGCCTCCCACAACCACCACCAAGGTACAGCCATCAGAAGGTGCAGGGGATGAGCAGGAGCCTCCCACAACCACCAACACAGTGCAGCCGTCACCACCGGCGGACGCCATGTAGTCCACCCTCCAGGGGCTACTGTGCGAGCTGCCCCCTCCAGAACCAGTGGGCAAGTCACCGACTTGAGAGACTGTGGCTTTGCACTCCCCAGGACATAGCACAGGACATGTTGTCCCCTTCAGAACCAGTGGGCAAGTCACCCACCCGAGAGACTGTGGCCTTGCACTCCCCAGGACCAAGCACAGGGCATGTTGCCTCCTCCAGAACCAGTGGGCAAGTCACCCACTCGAGAGACTGTGGCCTTGCACTCCCCAGTACAAAGTACAGGGCATGTTGCCGCCTCCAGAACCAGTGGGCAAGTCACCCACTCAAGAGACTGTGGCCTTGCACTCTCCAGGACAAAGCACAGGGCATGTTGCTCCCTCCAGAACCAGTGGGCAAGTCACCCACTCAAGAGACTGTGGCCTTGAACTCCCCAGGACCAAGGACAGGGCATGTTGCCCTCTCCAGAACCAGTGGGCTTGTTTCCGCATCCGGCTGAGGTGCCCCGCCCTCCCACCCCTTGAAGTGGCTGCCTATTTGCCAACTGATGCCCCTGCAGTGTTCTCTCCGAATTGGGGCAGGATTCGAGTGGGACCTTGGACTTTGCCCTGTGGCCATGTGGGCCCTGTGAACTATGGACTGGGCAGTGTCCCTTTTCTATATACGTGTACAGATCTGTTTAATGTGTAAATCGGATTGTTGAATTTATTGTTGGACTGATTACAATCATCTTTGTAAATTCCTGTTGCCTTCACATTATCCTGCAGATTTTCATGATCAAATAATTTTTGTAATGCATATGGTTGTCTGTATGGTCTGTGTGTGGGGGGGGGGGGTGTTGTGCGTGTGTGTGTCACTCTCATTTTCCTCCTACCCTCCCTTATGTGCTAGGCGTCTGTACTCACCGTCATCATCTTCACTGGCGTTGGTGTTCCAGGTGGAGCATACCGTAGAAGATCATCTGGAAAACTTGCAGTTCGGGTTCCATGGCGACATGGTTCTTCCCTGTGTCTCCAATGGTGAGTCCTTTGACTTTTGTGCTCTGTTTCTGCCAGGCTTTTGATGGCATTGGTACCTCCCCGGAAAAGGTGGCGGATTGCAGGATCAAAATATGGTGGGGGGTACTTTGTCTTCCACCTGGCTGTAGGCGGTTACCGCCGTGGTGACTGTTGTATAGCTTAATTAATCCAGAGACACATTAATACACACACTAACACACCGATATACACACTGACCCAGGCAGCGACTAATGCAGAAACTAACAAAGCCAGTTATATAGTAATTCTTCCATTTAAACATACAGGTATATATTATCATATACTCTGACGTACCCAGGAACAGATTTACACATACAATAACATACCCAGGGACACAATTATGGATAGAGTGAGACACCTAGACAAAAACTGATAAATAAACTTATAAGTGAAAATGTAAGCTATATATGTACCCACCTCTATGTTTGATTAGTGGTGGTTCCAATAAGAACCGTTTTTTTAAAGTTTTTTTATAGAACAAGGGGCATATTAATACTCTGTTTGCGCCAAATGTGCGTCAAAATTTTTGACGCACAATCGGCGCAAACCCTGCCCCACATTTATACTTTGACGTCCGACCCCGCGGGCGTCAAAATTCCACCATGTGCGTCATTTTTTGGAAGGGGGAAGCAGCCTTGCGTTAATTATATGCAAGGTAGGCGTTCCCTTCAAAAAAATGACTTTAAGGCCTGTGCCCCTTATTTATACTCTGGCGTCATTTTGACGCACAGGAGGGGGTGGGCCTTAAAAAACGGCGCACAGCCTGATGTGCGCC
Organism: Pleurodeles waltl; assembly: GCF_031143425.1. NCBI lineage: Eukaryota > Metazoa > Chordata > Amphibia > Caudata > Salamandridae > Pleurodeles > Pleurodeles waltl. Next base: position 1,787,451,350 of record NC_090444.1, on the reverse strand, counting down.
GTTTTTTAACGCCTGGGTCAGGGCAGGCGTTAAGGGACCTGTGGGCTCGGAAGGAGCCCAGAGGTGCCCTCCCCTGCCCGCAGGGCAGGGGGTCTGCCACCCTTGCCCACCCCAGGAGGACACCCAAGGATGGAGGGACCCATCCCAGGGAAGTAAAGGTAAGTTCGGGTAAGTATTTTTTTCCGATTTTTTTTTTGTGGCATAGGGGGGCCTTATTTGGGCCCCCCTACATGCCACTATGCCCAATGACCATGCCCAGGGGACATAAGTCCCCTGGGCATGGCCATTGGGCAAGGGGGCATGACTCCTGTCTTTGCTAAGACTGAAGTCATGTCAATGGAGGTTGGGTGTAAAAAAAAATGGCGCAAATCCGGTTTGAGGCCTGAATTTTGCCTCAGACCTGACGTGCACCATTTTTTGACGCACAACCCCAATTTTCCCATACGCCGGTGCTGCCTGGTGTGAGTCACTTTTTTTGACGCACACCAGTCCGCAGCGCTGGCTAACGTCATTCGATTAATAAGGCGCCCGCATGGTGCGTTGGAATGGCGTTAGCCGGCGGTAAAATTTTTGACGCACAACTGCGTTGCCGCAGTTGTGCGTCAAAAAGTATAAATATGGGCCCAAGTTTTTAACTTTTTTTTTCTCCAGAAAATGTATTAGAAACTCAGGAAAAACTTAAATGGAATGCGTTTGCATTATGAAAGCACCACAATGTGCAGTGACAGCTAGTTTGGAGAAAAAACTTGTGAAAAAAAGTTAGCAAGTGTGGTATTTGACCTGCAAAAGTTGTTGACAGTTTTAACTTTTGCAGCCACAAGATTATGGCAGATGCTGCAGGATGTTACCATTTGACCTAATTCGATGCATGAGGCTGGCATACTGATATTGTGAGCAGTAGCTTGGCTAGATAATGATTTACCAGGTTTCACAGTGAAATGTGTCAGTTCTTTTTCTCTCATCATTCGTCGATATGCCCTTATGTGGATTGTGCGCAGATGCTTCCACATACCCGACATTCCGTGGCTGTATTTCTTTGATGAACCATGAGATAGCTTTTTTTCACAGAGGTTATATTTCACAATTCTTGCACTGACTTCTTTTTCCTCACTAGGTATGGTAAAAAAGTTACATACACCACTCTCTTCTAGAAGAAGGTACCTGTTGAGAATCATCTTCTTCAGGTGGCGGTGGAACACTCCTTTCAGCCATTCTGGAAAGTTCTGTAGAAGGAGGATCACAGCTGAGAAGCTTCTCACTCAAGAGCTAGTAGAATAACTCTTTTTTGGAGTGGCCCTACCCAAAACTAAGTGTGGTTACAAGGTAACCAATGAAATGCCAGATTACTCTCCACACATCAAATGGCTCCACGGTTCCATGAAAATTGTAACATAGGTTTTGTGTTCTATTGTGAATAAATAAAATATGTTTGTAATTTGCAGCCTTCTGTTTATATGAGAAAGAATGAGGTGCATATTGTAATTATTTTATTAAAAAAATATATATATATTGAGGAACCACGGATCCATTCCGGTCACATGATCGGAGCAGAACCCATAGAGTTCGCTACTCTGCCTCTGTGGAAGCTCTGATGGCACCTCGGTTCCAAATTGAATTAATCAAACATAATAATATTACAGTACTACTTCAGAATTGTGTAAATTCTGAATAAGATATAAAACAGTATCAGCAGCACTATTATAAAAAGCATTGGGACTCTTCAATTCAATTCAATTACCTAGGGAGTGGATTCTGGTAAGTCACAACACAAAAAATGTCACAAAAATGCAATGGCCTGCATTCTCACAGCTCTCCTTTTGCCACTGTCTGCTTGACCAACATTTAATGCCCAGAGTATTTGAATATTAACACTGTCAATGTGTATTGTTGGACCCAAAATCACAGCTACCTAAGCCCATAACATGCTATCAAACAATAATCCCAGAACTAGTGGTATGTCTCAACATGAAAATGTATGCACAATCCTAAACGCAGTCTTCATACAGATATGTAATACCCAAGATGTGTATAGTGTGTGTAGTAGAGAGAGTGACCTGACAGCGAATCCTAGGAGGTCTTGTGTCTGTTACTCTAAACACCAGACCAGGGTTCACTTTCACAATTACCCTTGTTTTTTTAGCTCTCAATTGAAGTGCACTCACCTGGGAGGATAACATTTGTATAGTGTGTGTAGTAGATGGAGTGAAATGACTTCAACTCCCAGCAGGGCCTGTTTCTATTACTCCACCACCAGCCCAGAGTTCACTTGTCCAAATACTCCTCTTTGTCAACTCCCAAATGAGGTTTACACACCTGGGAGGATACCATTTGTCAAGTGTCAAAAATTAGAGGGACTGATCTGACTGCAAAGCCCAATAGGCCCTGCCCCTCTACCTCCAACCATCAGCCCAGTGCTCACTTGCCCAAATACATCTGTGAGGGAACTCACAAGGGACGTTTACTCACCTGGGGGGGGGAGAACATTTGTCAAGTATTGGGTAGTAGAGGTAGTGACCTGAAAGCAAATACCGCAGGCCCTTTTTCTGTAAATATATATATATATATATATATATATATATATATATATATATATATATATATATATATATATATACAAAAAGGTCCTGGGTCTGTCTGCATCCCATTCAACTACACCTCAAAATGGCAAAGCCATATCTAGACTCTACACTGTTTTGGCTGCACTGGTGGCAAGACATAATTTTCATTCCATCCTCCAGAGTGCAAGTGATCTGCACATCTCAGCAGCAAATTGAGTTGGCATGCTTCACGCGTTATGTCAAATCACCCAATACAATGGCTACTTGCCGCAGTTGGATTAACTACACCTTAACTTTGCCCAATGTCTCTGCTTAATGTAGCACTAAACCATTGGAGGTAGATGTCAGAATACATCCAGAAACAATATACGTTTTACAACAACAGGTGGTTCTGCCGCTGGGCACACAAAGGCCATGGAACAGACTGTCACTCCCCACCGAGCCCCTGGATGAAGCTCTCAGTGATGACGACACTCCTGGACCTCTGTACGTGGAGGACGGTTTTGGCCCATTTGGGCAACTTGGTCAGATGGCACCAGTGAGTCTCACTGTGCTCACACTGTCACCTCCCAGCCCGGTGGCTTCCCCATCACAGGCAACCATTTGCCCCTTCAACCTGTGTCACTAGCACAATCTCCACCATTTTGTGCCTCCCTGTGCTGGATCCTAAAGTGCAGCGCAACACTTAGGACAATGAGGATCCAGGAACAAGTTGGAGGAGGCAAGGGCACAGGCCCATGGGTGAGGGTGCATGGGAGTGATGCTGTGGTCCAGCGGGTAAGGCCACTGAGGCTGTTCTTGGCCAGGACATCATCAGCCATGTCTTAGGGGTCTAGCAGGAGTCCCAAGGCTTGAAATCAAGCAGCTACAGATGGGTATAAATAGGGACATGCAGAACAGATGGAGAACCACAATAACAACCTGCCTCCCTAACAGTGGTGTTGAGGGACATACAAACCACCCTGAGCAGGGCTTTTCAAAACAAATCTACCCATTCCTTTGGCTCATCAACAGCAGGCCCAGCAACATCGATGCCAGCCACTGGTAGGGAGGCCCTGCCAGGGAAAAACAAGCCCCAGACATCCCTTCCTCTGTAGCAGCAGATCTCAACCCCCACACAAGCAGGGACATCCAACAAAGAATCGGAGAGGTGTGGATGGCAAGACTCCCACCACTGACAATAATAACCCTCTGCTTTAAGGGCCTCCTTTGTGTGTTACACATTATCTCTGGGCTGATGCTGAACCACCCACCATTTACAATGGGAGGAGTACTTTGGACCCCAAATGGTGTGGCATCTACTCTAATCGTTTCATTCACCGTGACTGACCCCATCACATTTGAATTTCTGTTGTCATGTCACATACAATTTATGTTAATCATAGCTGCCCAATAAATTCACCTTTCACTGACTCATTGTCTGATGATTTTTAATTTCATATTTAGACATGTAGATATGTCAGGCCATGTGAACCACACAATGATGATCCAAGGTACTTTTTCAAGATGGGATATGTTTGCACGTACACAGTGCCCAGCTCAGTATTACAACCCTCCCACATAAACACATACATACAAGTGTCTGCTAAAACTAAACATTTTATTACAGTATTCATCACATAGGCTGTCAGTATGTCTGTACTATTGGAAATTATGAATGATAGTCTCATAATGAGTAAATTAATATATTGACAGGTACAGACCCCCAGACCACAGAAGGAAGGCATTTGTCAGACATTGTCCTGTAGAATAGGCAAACATTGATGTGTTGGATGTCATCAACGTGGCCTTATCGCATACCTCACCAAAGTAATTCACCATCACATAATCCAGGATATAGATAGATGGCAGTACAACAGTCCCCGATCACAGGACCATCATAATCCAATGCCCATGTGTCTGGTGGTATGACACAAACATATGTCAGTGTTGTGGCACAGGCACTGTGGACTACAATGATGAAACAAATCTACAGCTACGTACAGGTCATACAAAAAGAATGTTGAGAAATTTGGAAGGAAAAGTGACTCGGTCATCGTCTAGAACTACATATTTCATGCCCACATGATGACACACATGATGCATCAAGCCCACCACACATACGAAGCAAGTGCAATGGACACTTCTGACCTATCACCCAAACACTGTGCAAGCTGTCTTGGCACAGGTCTCATACACCCAAACTCAGTGACCTACATTACCTGGAACAATCCATGTGCACTTAGTATTTCACATGCCTTCCAATGTCACAACTCTGAAATACCCACATGAAGATATCATGGTGAAAGTAGCTGTACAATGAACAAAACAAGGAGCATAAGCTTGAACCCACACATATGTCATAAGTCACGCAAGCATCTGGAAAACAAAATACATTGCAAGGAAACTGACAAACAAAGCAACATCATCAAGGTGGGGATGTGTCAAACGCTGTCATGTAGAGCAGCCTTTGGCTGATTATTGCAGAATATCAGCTCCCTATCTGTATCCAAAACACTCAACTCCACACATTCTCACAACTACAGTTTATTGTACAGTCAGTTATGACATCAAATGACATACTTACACTCCTGAGAAGTAGCTATGGATGAGATCTTCTCGCAAGTTAGCTCCTTCCTCTTCAACACTGTCATCCTCAGTTGGCATTTCAGGATGCTCATCCACTTGCACTGCAGGCTCCCCCCTCTCTGGGATGTATGGGATATTCTTCCACAGGGCGATGTTATAGAGCATCCAGGATGCCACAGTGATCTCACACACTTTCCTGGGTGAGTAGAAGAGGGCTCCACCACTCCTGTCTGACACAGAAATCTGGCCTTCGGGAGCCCAAAAGCCCGCTCCACTGCCTGCTGTGTTCTTCCATGGTTCTTATTAAAGCGGACTTCCCCTGGGATAGTTCGATTCCTCAGTGGCATAAACAACTAAGGACGGTTTGGAAATACTGAGTGTCCTGTTAAGGAATGGGACATAAGTGCAACAATCAGTCACTCACTTCATGATTGTAGCACCTGACCTTGCTCACACTGCATCAGGACAGACATGATTTACCAACTAGCCAAGCCCTCTCCTGCTGCAGTTGTGACATCAGCTTGGGTGTGGTGCTGTTCCAAAATATGAAGGAATCATGGGCTGATCCTGGATAACAGGCACACACATTTGGGAAGTAGAGATCCGACAAACAGACAATTTGCACGTTGATGGAATGGAAGTTCTTTCTGTTGAGATAGACGTCTTCAGTGGCATGCGATGGCAGCAAGCCAACATGTGCGCCATCAATGGCCCCTTCACATCTGGGAGGGGCCAATCACATTGGCTAAATCCTCATGTCTGGGGAACTTGAAAAAGCGATCAATGTGTTTCAACATTGCTGAGAGGAAATCCTTCAACACCAGACTGAACATAGGTTGGGACATACTGGCAGATAGGGCCACTGTATGTTGGAAGGACTCTGAGGCCAGGAAGTACAATACTGACATGACTCTTACAATGGGTGGTATGCAGGATGGATTACTGTTAGCTGGTGTCAGATCTGGCTCCAACTGACAGCATATGTCCACTTTTCTTTGCCTATCCAGGTGGTATAACCGTATGATGTGGCATTCCTACATATTCTGAAGGTCTGGCAGTGGACAGAAGACACGAGGTTTTCGCATCCCGCCTCTCCCAGGGTACCTATGTGTGACAAGACATGATTTGTAAAAGTAGTCAGTGTGTATACAGCAACATACATGATGCATGTCAACAATATATGTGACAAAGCATTTCTGACTGGATAGACAAGGCACACAGTACATATCCAAGCTAGCTACTACACAAGAGTCACATGTGACCCCCATGGTTGTCAACACATGTGTCCACAACATGAATTTGGGTGTAATCCAACTATATTGTACACAATTGACCCTCACAATGTGACTGTATTTTCTAACCCCCACAATACCGTTGGCGGTGGTGGAACGTGCACCACCGTCATTTGCCATCTGCACCCTGAAACACACTACACTGGTGGTTGTGTAGTAGGACCTACATATAAAGACAGAATAAGGATGTTTGTGAGGATCCAACACATATATTGCAGGTGTGACACAGTTCACAAAGCCATGTACAGTATTTCAGGCAGCCAAAATGGTGGATGCCTAACCTACTCCACTGAACATTAGGAACTGCCCGCGACCGCCCACTGAAGTCATCTGCATGGTAGGTGGTTCCAGACACAGAAAACACAGCCATAGGCTGATGTTGCCTGTGGCAGTCATGGCCCAGTCGCTGTGTCTGCTGGCAGCAATGACAGCGTACATGGCAGATATGCCTATTATATTGCCCAAATTTACTCACTTGACTCCAGACACTGCTGCCAACAAAACTCCACTACTAATCTGCTGTGTGCCACTTCTGGGAACATTCATGCCACATCCAGCAGGTGATAGGGCCCCTGCCTTTTCTCTAGAGGAGCTGGAGAGAAAGGCTTGGGAATGAGGTCCTTCCCATGTATGGACAGATCTATGGCTCACTAGAGGAGCAGGTCAGTATCTCATATGCACAATTGACTCTGTTCAACACCATCCTTTCCCTCCACACAGGCTCCATTGTGACCCTGTGTGCCAGTTAGACTTCTTGTGTGCCTGTTGTGGCAGCCTGTGTGGCATCAATGGGATGTACAGGTTGCAGGATTTTTGTGACCAGTACTATATGTTTTGTTCATTAACATATTGTTGTGTGATGTTGTTTGGGGCCCTACATCCTCCTTGTGTTGGATGCACATAACTAGGCAAGTGGACCTAACTGCAATCCAATGACATGCCTTTCTTTGTGATGGTTGTAAATGTTAGACAACATGTATGTTCATGACAGCATGAACTGTGCTTGAATCTTTTCTGAGTCATTTGAGGATCTCGTAAGCAATGTGCATAGTTCCATAGATTTTGTAACCCATATCTGGCCTTGCAGAGTGTCTCTCTGGAAGGCGTATCATGACTCACTCTGCCCTTCAGTTTGCCACACAAACCCAAAAACAAATTGCTGATGGCTAAATGATGTACTGTCAAGCATGGAAGTGATGGAAATATGTCTATCATGTAGGTTCTGTTTGCTCAGCCTGCAGAGACCAGCTCCTGTGAGATTTATCTCCGAGTACAGGACATATTCCAGGCTATGTGACATTCACTGTGGCTATGCAACTGTGGCACTGTGCCCACTCCATGTACACCATCAGATCCTGCCATGTGGCCAATGTGATGCTCTAGTGGCGAAACCTTCCCTGAATGCCTCGGTCCATTGACTAGAGTAGAAATTGGTACAGAGGTACATCCCTGAAGTAGTCCATATGTGCATTTAGCAACATTGTCAATGTATTTCTTTGACTCAAGACAGGTCCCTTACTCCCACAGCTCTCTTGTCACCTTCACAGAAGTCATAATAATCCTGTACAGGCTTATTGCACAAATGACAGACCTACAGTGCAGACAGTGTGTAGATTCCTGGGAGGCCATGAGATGTGACTCAGTAGCTTGGTCACATAGCAGAAACTAAACAGTGCATACCTTTTATATGTTGGATAACATATCTGTAGTTTAGACACATATGTCCAAAAGAGTGTTCTGTGGTACAGGTACATACCACAGAATCCTCCCCCTGAAATGGCACGAGTCTGCATTAGGTAAGCCACATGTCCCACCATGCCAGCCCCTTCATTGTCACTCAAGTGTAAGGGTGGAGTCTGAATTATGGAAGATGCCTGTAGGCACTGTATTCAGTGAGTCAATCTCACAGAATGTGAATGTGTTCGTCCAGTTAGGCCGAAGGAGTTTACCCTTCATAAGCCACATAGGTGTGTAGTATTTCATTGTGGCTCAACTTGACATCACTTTTGATTAGTTTTGCAGCAGCTTCTATTATACAGATCTTCTGCAGTTCAATGTCACAGTCCTTTGGCTTGGAATGATGAATTTGAAGAAAGTTATTATCTGTTACCTGAAGAGTTACCACATCAGCTTTTCCACTTCCCCCCGATATAATAATACCATCTCCCTATGAATTTACAATTTTACCTTTCATGTGCCTATGATCGTATGCTTGGATGTCACATTCTTGTAAATATTCTTCCTTTTTGGATATCAGGTCTGCAGTGCGCATTCGTTCTTCATCTATTGAGTCTAGGTAACTACACGTCTTCAAAAAAGCTTCATGTTGTTCTTCATTATTTAGACGTCCCACTTTCAACTTCTTCAATTTCTGTTCAACAGTTGAATCACCTTTGGGGATGTTTCTTCCACTTTCAAAGTTTACCCTGCAAAATTGGTGGTAAATGCAATCTGAGGCATGAAGATCGAAAAGAAAATGTTCAATATGGCCTTTTACTACAAATGACCATTCATCACCCCAACTTTCACAACACCTTTTTATAGTTTCAGCAAATTCTTATGTCCATATATACACATGTTCTGTTCTCGGATTGTGCTTCCACAAAAAGTTCATATGAGTTCCGCAAAACAAGCAGTCAGTTATACTGCAGAATGCCCAAACAGCTGTTCGAGCACTTCTCCTTTCAATAGATGCTGTACTTGCCTCTCGATTCTTAACTTCAGTATCTTTCTTATCAGTAAACCTCTTCCGACATGAAACATGAACTCTGCTTCCAGAAGTTACAACACCATCACTTCCATGGGTTTGACTGGCAGAGTTGATGCCTTGGGCTTCTTTTTCAGCCAACATTGTAATCTTCTGTTCATCATCCAACCTTTCTTTACAAATAGGACCCTACTGTTGAAGGTTAGCCATATCCTGTGAGGAAAAGAAAAACAAGTTAATAATCAAAGGCATAGTGACTATTTAAGCATTCCAGTATATTTAAAAACTCACATTTGTGTCACTAACACTCTAGTTAAACCTACCTAATATGCTTTAATATATATTCACATGCCAACGTTTTGAAATGTGATTTTCAGGGTTTTTCTGTAATCCGATTTTTGATATGCCAAACAGTTCCAATTCCTCAGTAGAAACCCACTTACAGTGAGCTTCAGTTGCAGTTTTACCTACGGTTTACACCAGTTTAACTGGACTATTCATTCAGTAGTAATGTAGTAGTTTCCACCATTAAAGCACAAACAAGACAAGCCAACACAAACTCTCCACACACTCTACCTCAACATATTCCAATTCCAGAACAGAACTACGGGTATGCGAAACTTGCACAATTTGCTGTAGCGATATTATACAAAATTACCTGAAAACTACTACAAAATTATGTGAAATTACATGTAGTTACACAAAATGCAACTTGCACTCAAACAAAATTATTAGGCCGATCTACCCCCAGGAGGGGCAGAAAACCACTAGACACCAGGGACACATTTTTTTTTGTTTACTTTTATTTTTTTATGTTTGGGGAGCGACCCCTTAGGCAAGGATTGCTCACGGGGGGCAAATTATTATTAGGCCATTTCTGCCCCCCTTGGAGCAGATCGGCCTATTTGTGTTAGGCCAATCTGCCCCCAAAGGGGGCAGAAACCTCTAGACACCATGGATTGGTGTCTGTGTGTTTTGTTTGGGGGGGCAGCCCCTTGGGCAAGGGTCAATCCCCATGGGGGCACATTACTGTTGGCCATAACTGCTCCCCTGGGGGAAGATTGCCCTATATTTGGAAAGCCTATCTGCCCCCAAGGGGGGCAGAAAGCCCACCAGAGACCAGGGAAGATTTTATTTTCAAAATAAGAGGTTGGGGGTATGGCCATACCCCCACCCCAAATAAATGGGGCCAAAGTTGTTCTGCCCACCAGTGGGCAGATTGGGCAATTACCTCTGATCCACACCCCAGGGGGACAGAAAGTATACTAGATGCCAGGGAATAAAAAAAATACAAGAAAATAGTGGGGTAGTGGCTACCAACCAGTATGGGCCTGGTTATGCCCCCACCCGAACTAAAGGGGCTAACAATCTTTCAGTTCTCCCCCGCACACTAAAACATCTTATCCCATGACAAGCAAGAGGACATTTGATTATTTTTGTTTTTTGTTTTACATTTGGGCCATGAGAGCTTGGTAACTCTCAAAATCGTCCCACTTGGAATGGTGAGGGCTGCACTTTTTTTTACTTTGGGACGCTGCCATGTGGAAAATTCCACAAGACCTAGACACATCTGAAACCTAAACATCTAGTTGATTCCAGGGTGGTGTGCTTCAAATGCACCTCGCACCATTTCCTTACCCACAATGCCCTGCAAACCTGAAACTTTGCTGGAAAGCACACATTTTCCCCACATTTTTGTGATGGAACCTTCCGGAATCTGCAGGAATCCACAAAATTCCTACCACCTAGCATTGTCTCATCTATACCAATAAAATTTCTGCTGCACTTGTCAGCCTAAAAATGTTTTTTTTCAAACTGTCCTTTTTTACCCACTTTGGTTCCCCCTCAATTTCGACATGTTTTTGTCTCTTCGCTGTCACAAACACTTGGCCCACCTACACAAGTGAGGTATAATTTTTACCGGGATACTGAGGGCGACGTGGGGTGATAGGAAATTTGTCCCGGTGCAGTGATCCCATACAGAAATGCAAAATGTTGAGGTTTGCAATGGATTCTGGGTAACAGAACCTGGTGAGAACCCCACACGTCACCCTGTCTTAGATTCCCCTAGGTCTCTAGTTTTTAAACATGCACAGGTTTGGTAGGTTTTCCTAGGTGCCATCTGAGCTAGAGGCCACAATCCACAGCTAGGCACTTTGCAAAAAACACCTCTGTTTTCTTTGAGAAAATGTGATGTGTCCACTTTGTGTTTTGGGGCATTTCCTGTTGCGGGCACAAGGCCTACCCACACAAGTGAGTTACCATTTTTATCGGGAGACTTGGGGGAACGCTGGGTGGAAGGAAATTTGTGGCTCCTCTCAGATTCCAGAACTTTCTGTCACCGAAATGTGAGGAAAAAGCATTTTTCTAGCAAACTTTTGAGGTTTGCAAAGGATTCTGGGTAACATAATCTGGTGAGAGCCCCACAAGTCACCCCGTCTTGGATTTCCCTAGGTCTCTAGTTTTCAAAAATGCACAGGTTTGGTAGGTTTCCCTAGGTGCCAGCTGAGCTGGAGGCCTAAATCCACAGCTAGGCACTTTGCTAAAAACACCTCTTTTTTCTTTGGGAAAATATGATGTGTCCACGTTGTGTTTTGTGGCACTTCCTGTCGCGGGCGCTAGGCCTACCCACACAAGTGAGGTACCATTTTTATCGGGAGACTTGGGGGGAACATAGAATAGCAAAACAAGTGTTATTGCCCCTTGTCTTTCTCTGCATTTTTGTCCTTCCAAATAGAAGACAGTGTGTAAAAAAGACTTCTATTTGAGAAATGCCCTGTAATTCACATGCTAGTATGGGCACCCCAGATTTCAGAGATGTGCAAAACTCTCAACACCTTATCTTGTGCCCATTTTGGAAATACAAAGGTTTTCTTGATACCTATTTTTCACTTATTATATTTCAGCAAATGAATTGCTGTGTACCCGGTATAGAATGAAAACCCACTGCAAAGTGCAGCTCATTTATTGGCTCTGGGTACCTAGGGTTCTTGATGAACCTACAAGCCCTATATATCCCCACAACCATAAGAGTCCAGCAGACGTAACGGTATATTGCTTTCAAAAATCTGACATTGGAGGAAAAAGTTACAGAGTAAAACGTAGAGAAAATGGCTGTTTTTTTTCACCTCAATTTCAGTATTTTTTATTTCAATTGTTATTTTCTGTAGGAAACCCTTGTAGGATCTACACAAATTACCCATTGCTGAATTAAGAATTTTGTCTACTTTTCAGAAATGTTTAGGTTTCTGGGATCCAGCATTGGTTTCACACCCATTTCTGTCACTGACTGGAAGGAGGCTGAAAGCATCAAAAAATCGTAAAAATGGGGCATGTCCCAGTAAAATGCCAAATTTGTGTTGAAAAAGTGTGTTTTCTGATTCAAGTCTGCCTGTTCCTGAAAGCTGGAGGGCTTGTGATTTTAGCACTGCAAACCCTTGGTTGATGCCAATTTCACGGGAAAAACCACAAGCCTTCTTCTGCAGCCCATTTTCCAACAATTTGTTTGCTGTATTTTTCCCATTAGTTTTTAAAAAAACTAAATTTTCACTGTATTTTGGCTAATTTCTTGGCCTCCTTCAGGGGAACCCACAAAGTCTGGGTACCTCTAGAATCCCTAGGATGTTGGAAAAAAAGGACACAAATTTGGCGTGGGTAGCTTATGTGGACAAAAGGTTATGAGGGCCTAAGCGCGCCCTGCCCCAAATAGCCAAAAAAAGGCCTGGCACCTGAGGGGGAAAAGGCATGGCAGGGAAGGGGTTAAAAACCCCCACACTTAATAACAAAACACAGAAAATAGAACATTTATCTCAATAATAAAGTAACAATAAATGTCAGTACTTGGTACTAGTTTCACTCATTAAATATCTCATAGTTACTTTATTTACTTTATTTCAGTCAATGGCCATAAAAGTAAGGCAAATAATATATGATTATTAAAAAAGAAAAAACATAATGCATTATCTAAGATAGAACTGTGCAAATACCATACAAATACATTTCTTAAATGTTTCCACTCTTGGCCTAAAATCACAGGCAGAATGACAAACACCTGACAGTTGGCAAAAACCTAATTCGGTCCACCATGCCTAAGAGAACAGATCATGCATTCCATACTGAAATAAATATATTTGGAAGGCTTCAATCCAAATGGTTTCTTTAAAAAAAAAAAAAAAAAAAAAAAGCAGAAACTCATGTATGACACAATATCTAGTTAACCCGTTAAATGCGGGCGTCGGCCACTGGCCGACGCCCACACTCCCTCCCTGGTGTGGGTCACGACCAGTGGCCGACACCAGGGAGGGGGTTAAAAATCCTCCGGTGCAATGCACCAGAGGATTTTTTTTTTTTTTTTTTCACCGTAGGAGACGCGGAAGAGCTTCCGCGTCTCCATCCCACCCCCCTCCCGCCCCCTTATGACGTCAGCGCGCCGCGAGGCGCGCTGACGTCACATTTTTTCCCCACCGGAGAAGGAGAGACGGAGGTAAGCGTTCTTTCCTTCTCCGGTGGGGAAAAAAAGGCCAAAACGGCCTCCCTAGATGCCAGGGAGGCATCGATGGAAAGGGGAGGCTCTCCCCTTTCCATCGATGCCTCCCTGGCACCGTTTCCTGGCCGTGGATAGCAGCGCGGCTGCGATCCACGGCCAGGAAACGCCACTAGGCACCAGGGATCTTCTTTGGGGGGGTCGGCCCCCTCGTAAAAGGGCCACCCCCCCCCCGGCAATATTTAAATTATTTCTACTGTTTTGGGGGGCGATCGCGCCCCCCACAAAAAAAGAAATAAAAAAAAGAAAAAAAAAATGGCGGGGTCGGCCCTTGGAACACGGGCCGACCCCAGGGGAAAAAAAAAAAATGTAGTTTTGCCTGGGGAGGCCGATCGCCCCCCCAGGGTAAAAAAAAACAAAAAAAAACAAATTGTTGGTGGTCAGCCCTTAGGGTGACCATCAATGGGGCCATTTTTTTTTTTATACATGTGTGCTTTGCCGAGGGCAAGCACACATGTATAAAAAGAAAAAGATTTGTGACATGAGTCTCATATATATGTGTATATATGTATACACATATATATATCTATATAGATATATATATCTATATAGATATATATATATATATATCTATATAGATATATAGATATATATATATATATATATCTATATATATAGATAGATATATATATTTTTTTCAGGACAAGCATTGCAGCGTCCATGTGCTGCTTTTCTGACTTGTTGGTGTGTATCTGGGCTTCTAACAACGCCCACCTCACGCCCATCACTACCACTCCTTTGATGGCATTGGAAAATGATTTACCTTTGTCCCTCCTTGGGGAGGTTTTGCTACCGCCTTGGCCATCGCCCCTGGTACATGGCTAATTGCACTTTTGCTGTTACGTTTAACTGCGAGCGAACTTCTTTTCCTTTTGTGTAACTCTTCACATGATGCTCATGGTGGCCATGGCGCTGTGAATCGGCTCTCTTATGTGAAAGAGTTTAACTTTAAATTATCAATTTATGTGGCAAGAAAAGTTGGGTTAGGAGTTTATAACGCTAATAGCTCTAACTCGAGCAGATGCGAGACCCATTGCATTGTAAATGCTTGTTATTCTTGTGTGTGTTGTTTTATAATGGTGAACAATTTCACCGCACTCCACGAGGACCGTGATCAAGACTCCTTGGTGAGTTGAAACACGTTGGTGGTTATTGACTGCAATAAAATACACGTTTATTTGTACTTCATGGAGTGCGGTGAAATTTTTCGGCATTAGATAATTTCTAGATTGGTCTTCCCTGTCACTGGGCACCGGCAGTGAAGTGTGCCGCCCAGCAACCCTTCAACCACTTTGTTTCTAAACATATAAATATATATATATTATTATATATATATATATATATATATATATATATATATATATATATACACACAATATGCATGCATGCATGTCTTTTCTGTAGTGGCAGTTTTGCTGGATAGTACTGAGGGAATTAGAAGAGGAGGTAATGGGAGGCAGAGCACCAAAAATGACTGTTGCACAGGGTGTGTGGTAAGGTGAAGTAATACATTCTTTTTTTGTTTTTTTCAGTGTTTTCAGAGAATCTGCAGAATTGGAGAAGAAGCGAAGGTAAGGTGACGACATTTCCTGTTGTACACAACAAACATACCAACAAGCAATTTTGTGACTATCTGCCTTCTACGTAGGATAGTAATTTAGAGGGACAGTTTAGCCAGTTGCAGAGATGGCGTCTCGTTGGATGACTGCTGATCAAGCCCTAGTCGGGTTATGGAGGACAGTTCTGATGTAGGCTCAGAGACTGAGACAGCAGACACTGAGACAGCATCTGAGGGAGAGGACAATGGGGCAGATTCTGGGAGTGATTTTTCAGTCGGCGGAGTCCCATCTGACGACACCTCTTCCAGTGAGTCTGAAGGAAACAATGACGACATCCGTGCTGTCCCTTCGCAAGCACATTCTGGGCAGCGGGACCACATTGGGTTAGCCGAACCCAGAGAGCACGTGCTTGCTGCCGCAAGCACAGAACGAGTGCTCTCTTGGCAGCCCCCCTGTTTGGTTCAGCCCCAAATTCCACCTTTTACTGGTGACGCTGGATGTAAAGTCGATACAGCTAACTTTTTGCCAGTCGACTACATCTATCTGTTTTTGGATGTTGACTTTCTTCAGAAAGTTGTGCAGCAAACAAATTTGCGTGCAGACCAATTTCTGAGGGAGCGCGGAGGCACTCAAGGGCCCCGTTCTAGGGCACGCCAGTGGACTCCCACTTCGCTGGCGGAGTTGAAGATATTTTTGGGCCTTACCCTCAAAATGGGGTTAGTACAGAAACCCACCTTGCAGTCCTACTGGACGACTCGCACGGTTTGGGTAACTCCCATCTTCGCACCATACATGAGCAGAGATCGTTTTTTGCTACTGCAGCGCATGCTGCATTTCAATGACAATTCTGCTGCATTGCCCCGGGACCATCCAGATCATGACAGGTTGTTCAAAATTCGGCCTGTCGTGGAACATTTGTCTGCCAGGTTTCCAGAGATCTATACTCCTGGAAAGAATATAGCAGTCGATGAGTCCTTGATCCTGTACAAAGGACGGCTGCTTTTCAGACAGTACATTGCGAGCAAAAGAGCTCGCTATGGCATAAAGCTGTACATGCTGTGTGAGAGCTCTACTGGCTATGTGTACAGCCTGAGAGTGTATACAGGGAAGGATTCTACCCTAAACCCTGTAGGTTGCCCTCCCACGTTAGGGGTCACAGGTAAGATTGTATGGGAACTTGTCCATCCACTTCTTCACAAAGGTTATAACCTTTATGTGGACAATTTCTATACAGGAGTAGAGCTGTTCAGTGAGCTCTACAAAGCTGGCACTGTGGCCTGCGGTACAGTTCGTTGTAACCGCAAAGGATTCCCGCGGGAGCTTGTTTGCAAGAAGCTCCAGAAATCACAGAGTACTGCATTGCGTTCTAACGAACTGCTCGCAGTCAAGTTCCTAGATAGACGTGATGTATACGTGCTCACTACAATTCATGATGAGAGCACTTCTCCCATCACGGTTTGGGGTCAGATGGCCGAAGTCCACAAGCCCATCTGTATACTTGATTACAATAAGTACATGGGTGGAGTGGACAAGAACGACCAGGTTCTTCAACCATACAATGCGTGTCGTAAAACTCGCACTTGGTACAAGAAACTGTTTACCCAACTGATTCAGATGGCAACATATAATGCGTATGTTGTTTACCGTCAGACAACAACAGGAAGACTCATGACTTTCCTTGACTTCCAGTTGTCTGTAATTGAAAGCCTCACTGCTGTTACTGAAGAAGCAGCAGCCTCCACCTCATATGTTCTGGAGGATGTGGCAAGGCTGCAGGAGCGACACTTTGCTGATCGCATACCTAAAACACCCAAAAAGGATCGCCCATGTCGTCGCTGTAAAGTGTGCTCAAAGCATGGAAAGCGGCAGGAGAGTCGGTATTACTGTCCCCAGTGTCCATCACAACCAGGCCTCTGTATCCCTACTTGCTTTACGTTGTATCATACTAAAGCAAAGTTCTGGGAAATCGACTGAGGTTGAGCTGCTGTTGGGTAATCCTTTCAGTGGCAGTGCATGGATACCGAACGTCCATGGGCCACTGCTTCGTTAGGCAAGGAGCCACAGAATTTTACTTCATCATGGACTTCCTTTTGGCGTGGTCGGTGTTCTGTTCAATTAACATGCATTTTCTTCCACCTACTGCATATACTAGTAGACAGAACATATGCCACATTGCCACGGAGTACCCTTTCTTCACCTGCATGTCTTCCTTACTTTCAACGGTAGATATGCTCTCTCAGTTCGAGAAATCACTTTGTAGGGCATACTTGGAAGCCCCCAACTTGCTTCCACAAACTAGTATAGGTTCACTTGGCTATTATACAGGATTAGCCAGGACTCTGATGAGAACAGAGACATGGATGGGTAAGGAAAGCTTATGGTAGGAGTGCCTTCACAGGGTTATTGCACAGGTAGAAGGCAGATAGTAAAGGTAGTACAGATGTACATCATCTACACCTATGGATTCAAACCCATTGGTGCCATCCCAGCACTAAAGGAGAATGACTTGTATAGGTCAGTGTTTGACCTGCTTTTCATGTTCATCCTCCATCAGAACTTAGTAGATGTTCAGTTTGCTGTATAAGTGCATTATAGTCACATCACTGCACATAATGTTGGCTGGGACATATGCTACGTTCTCATGGACTCCCCTATGTACCAAACACTACCCTTTTCCATAGCCTATGACCTTCTCTTTAGGGAACATCATGAGAAATCCCCAGCATGTCTCCCTTAGTTTCAAAGGTAGATATGCTCACTCAGTTCGAGGAATCGCTTTGTACGGCATACTCGGACACCCCCAACTTGCATCCACAAACTGGAAGGAGTTGGATTTAGCACAGAGATTGCGCTAAAGGCGCATGAAAAACATGTCTTCCTGAGCCTCAGGTGGCTGTCACAGGAGTCATTAGTAAAGGTTTGTTACGCATGCATTTGGTAATGTTAAGGAAGAAGGAGGCAGGTAGCCTATGACCTTCTCTTTAGGTAACAGCATGAGAAATCCCCAGCATGTCTCCCTTAGTTTCAAAGGTAGATATGCTCACTCAGTTCGAGGAATCGCTTTGTACGGCATACTCGGACACCCCCAACTTGCATCCACAAACTGGAAGGAGTTGGATTTAGCACAGAGAGTGCGCTAAAGGCGCATGAAAAACATGTCTTCCTGAGCCTCAAGTGGCTGTCACAGGAGTCATTAGTAAAGGTTTGTTACGCATGCATTTGGTAATGTTAAGGAAGAAGGAGGCAGTTACTTGACAGGTGGTAAAATGTAGTCAAACTTATTCCGTTCTGTGGCGTGTGAATGTGATGGGCCCTTGTCTGGCAGCGGTAAGTTAATGTGAGTGGAGTGATTGATTGGATTGGGCCCGTGGCTGGCGATATGAAAGGGTTGTTTGTTGTGCGTGAATGGCGTGTGAATGGACCATAAAGAGGTTGGTGCCTGGACGCGGCTTTATGGCCCACCTTCAGAAGGCTTGGTTTCAACATTCAGATACTTTGATAATTAATCATGCTTTAAAACCATAATTTCTGGAGGTGCTAAAACCAACCAGTGTGAGTGGTGGGTTAACTTTAACAAACTAGTACCAGGGGAGACCAAGGGTGCAGGACTTGCATGGCTCTCACCAGTTTTCCTTCACCCAGAATCCCCTTGAAATTACATTATGTGCTTAAAAAACACATTTTCCTTGCATTCCAATGAGCAGAAGTCCAGGGATCTGCAGGGATCCTCAAAATTCCTACCACCCAGTGTTTCCCCACTTGTCCTGATAAAAACACAACCCCGCTTGTGTGCCTGCGCCTAGTGCCTGCTTCAGGAATGAATCACTCCAGGGTTAACAGTAGACCTCAAGCAAGGACTACCATTGACCCTTGTGTGATCCATTCCTGTCGCGGGCGCTAGGCCTACCCACACGAGTGAGGTATCGTTTTTATCGGGAGACTTGGGGGGACGCTGGGCGGAAGGAAATTTGAGGCTCCTCTCAGATTCCAGAACTTTCTGTCATCGAAATGTGAGGAAAACTTGTTTTTTTAGCCACTTTTTGAGGTTTGCAAAGGATTCTGGGTAACAGAACCTGGTCAGAGCCCCGCGAGTCACCCCATCTTGGATTCCCCTAGGTCTCTAGTTTTCAAAAATGTACAGGTTTGGTAGGTTTCCCTAGGTGCCGGCTGAGCTAGAGGCCAAAATCTACAGGTAGGCACTTTGCAAAAAACAGCTCTGTTTTCTGTGATGTGTCCACGTTGTGTTTTGGGGCATTTCCTGTCGCGGGCGCTAGGCCTACCCACACAAGTGAGGTATAATTTTTATCGGGAGACTTGGGGGGACGCTGGGTGGAAGGAAATTTGAGGCTCCTCTCAGATTCCAGAACTTTCTGTCATCGAAATGTGAGGAAAACTTGTTTTTTTAGCCACTTTTTGAGGTTTGCAAAGGATTCTGGGTAACAGAACCTGGTCAGAGCCCCGCGAGTCACCCCATCTTGGATTCCCCTAGGTCTCTAGTTTTCAAAAATGTACAGGTTTGGTAAGTTTCCCTAGGTGCCGGCTGAGCTAGAGGCCAAAATCTACAGGTAGGCACTTTGCAAAAAACAGCTCTGTTTTCTGTGATGTGTCCACGTTGTATTTTGGGGCATTTCCTGTCGCGGGCGCTAGGCCTACCCACACAAGTGAGGTATCATTTTTATCGGGAGACTTGGGGGGACGCTGGGTGGAAGGAAATTTGAGGCTCCTCTCAGATTCCAGAACTTTCTGTCATCGAAATGTGAGGAAAACTTGTTTTTTTAGCCACTTTTTGAGGTTTGCAAAGGATTCTGGGTAACAGAACCTGGTCAGAGCCCCGCGAGTCACCCCATCTTGGATTCCCCTAAGTCTCTAGTTTTCAAAAATGTACAGGTTTGGTAGGTTTCCCTAGGTGCCGGCTGAGCTAGAGGCCAAAATCTACAGGTAGGCACTTTGCAAAAAACAGCTCTGTTTTCTGTGATGTGTCCACGTTGTGTTTTGGGGCATTTCCTGTCGCGGGCGCTAGGCCTACCCACACAAGTGAGGTATCATTTTTATCGGGAGACTTGGGGGGACGCTGGGTGGAAGGAAATTTGAGGCTCCTCTCAGATTCCAGAACTTTCTGTCATCGAAATGTGAGGAAAACTTGTTTTTTTAGCCACTTTTTGAGGTTTGCAAAGGATTCTGGGTAACAGAACCTGGTCAGAGCCCCGCGAGTCACCCCATCTTGGATTCCCCTAGGTCTCTAGTTTTCAAAAATGTACAGGTTTGGTAGGTTTCCCTAGGTGCCGGCTGAGCTAGAGGCCAAAATCTACAGGTAGGCACTTTGCAAAAAACAGCTCTGTTTTCTGTGATGTGTCCACGTTGTGTTTTGGGGCATGTCCTGTCGCGGGCGCTAGGCCTACCCACACAAGTGAGGTATCATTTTTATCGGGAGACTTGGGGGGACGCTGGGTGGAAGGAAATTTGAGGCTCCTCTCAGATTCCAGAACTTTCTGTCATCGAAATGTGAGGAGAACTTGTTTTTTTAGCCACTTTTTGAGGTTTGCAAAGGATTCTGGGTAACAGAACCTGGTCAGAGCCCCGCGAGTCACCCCATCTTGGATTCCCCTAGGTCTCTAGTTTTCAAAAATGTACAGGTTTGGTAGGTTTCCCTAGGTGCCGGCTGAGCTAGAGGCCAAAATCTACAGGTAGGCACTTTGCAAAAAACAGCTCTGTTTTCTGTGATGTGTCCACGTTGTGTTTTGGGGCATGTCCTGTCGCGGGCGCTAGGCCTACCCACACAAGTGAGGTATCATTTTTATCGGGAGACTTGGGGGGACGCTGGGTGGAAGGAAATTTGAGGCTCCTCTCAGATTCCAGAACTTTCTGTCATCGAAATGTGAGGAGAACTTGTTTTTTTAGCCACTTTTTGAGGTTTGCAAAGGATTCTGGGTAACAGAACCTGGTCAGAGCCCCGCGAGTCACCCCATCTTGGATTCCCCTAGGTCTCTAGTTTTCAAAAATGTACAGGTTTGGTAGGTTTCCCTAGGTGCCGGCTGAGCTAGAGGCCAAAATCTACAGGTAGGCACTTTGCAAAAAACAGCTCTGTTTTCTGTGATGAGTCCACGTTGTGTTTTGGGGCATTTCCTGTCGCGGGCGCTAGGCCTACCCACACAAGTGAGGTATCATTTTTATCGGGAGACTTGGGGGGACGCTGGGTGGAAGGAAATTTGAGGCTCCTCTCAGATTCCAGAACTTTCTGTCACCGAAATGTGAGGAAAACTTGTTTTTTTAGCCACTTTTTGAGGTTTGCAAAGGATTCTGGGTAACAGAACCTGGTCAGAGCCCCGCGAGTCACCCCATCTTGGATTCCCCTAGGTCTCTAGTTTTAAAAAATGTACAGGTTTGGTAGGTTTCCCTAGGTGCCGGCTGAGCTAGAGGCCAAAATCTACAGGTAGGCACTTTGCAAAAAACAGCTCTGTTTTCTGTGATGTGTCCACGTTGTGTTTTGGGGCATTTCCTGTCGCGGGCGCTAGGCCTACCCACACAAGTGAGGTATCATTTTTATCGGAAGACTTGGGGGGACGCTGGGTGGAAGGAAATTTGAGGCTCCTCTCAGATTCCAGAACTTTCTGTCACCGAAATGTGAGGAAAACTTGTTTTTTTAGCCACTTTTTGAGGTTTGCAAAGGATTCTGGGTAACAGAACCTGGTCAGAGCCCCGCGAGTCACCCCATCTTGGATTCCCCTAGGTCTCTAGTTTTCAAAAATGTACAGGTTTGGTAGGTTTCCCTAGGTGCCGGCTGAGCTAGAGGCCAAAATCTACAGGTAGGCACTTTGCAAAAAACAGCTCTGTTTTCTGTGATGTGTCCACGTTGTGTTTTGGGGCATTTCCTGTCGCGGGCGCTAGGCCTACCCACACAAGTGAGGTATCATTTTTATCGGGAGACTTGGGGGGACGCTGGGTGGAAGGAAATTTGAGGCTCCTCTCAGATTCCAGAACTTTCTGTCACCGAAATGTGAGGAAAACTTGTTTTTTTAGCCACTTTTTGAGGTTTGCAAAGGATTCTGGGTAACAGAACCTGGTCAGAGCCCCGCGAGTCACCCCATCTTGGATTCCCCTAGGTCTCTAGTTTTCAAAAATGTACAGGTTTGGTAGGTTTCCCTAGGTGCCGGCTGAGCTAGAGGCCAAAATCTACAGGTAGGCACTTTGCAAAAAACAGCTCTGTTTTCTGTGATGTGTCCACGTTGTGTTTTGGGGCATTTCCTGTCGCGGGCGCTAGGCCTACCCACACAAGTGAGGTATCATTTTTATCGGAAGACTTGGGGGGACGCTGGGTGGAAGGAAATTTGAGGCTCCTCTCAGATTCCAGAACTTTCTGTCACCGAAATGTGAGGAAAACTTGTTTTTTTAGCCACTTTTTGAGGTTTGCAAAGGATTCTGGGTAACAGAACCTGGTCAGAGCCCCGCGAGTCACCCCATCTTGGATTCCCCTAGGTCTCTAGTTTTCAAAAATGTACAGGTTTGGTAGGTTTCCCTATGTGCCGGCTGAGCTAGAGGCCATAATCTACAGGTAGGCACTTTGCAAAAAACAGCTCTGTTTTCTGTGATGTGTCCACGTTGTGTTTTGGGGCATTTCCTGTCGCGGGCGCTAGGCCTACCCACACAAGTGAGGTATCATTTTTATCGGGAGACTTGGGGGGACGCTGGGTGGAAGGAAATATGAGGCTCCTCTCAGATTCCAGAACTTTCTGTCACCGAAATGTGAGGAAAACTTGTTTTTTTAGCCACTTTTTGAGGTTTGCAAAGGATTCTGGGTAACAGAACCTGGTCAGAGCCCCGCGAGTCACCCCATCTTGGATTCCCCTAGGTCTCTAGTTTTCAGAAATGTACAGGTTTGGTAGGTTTCCCTAGGTGCCGGCTGAGCTAGAGGCCAAAATCTACAGATAGGCACTTTGCAAAAAACAGCTCTGTTTTCTGTGATGTGTCCACGTTGTGTTTTGGGACAATTCCTGTTGCGGGCACTAGGCCTACCCACACAAGTGAGGTATCATTTTTATCGGGAGACTTGGGGGGACGCTGGGTGGAAGGAAATTTGAGGCTCCTCTCAGATTCCAGAACTTTCTGTCATCGAAATGTGAGGAAAACTTGTTTTTTTAACCACTTTTTGAGGTTTGCAAAGGATTCTGGGTAACAGAACCTGGTCAGAGCCCCGCGAGTCACCCCATCTTGGATTCCCCTAGGTCTCTAGTTTTCAAAAATGTACAGGTTTGGTAGGTTTCCCTAGGTGCCGGCTGAGCTAGAGGCCAAAATCTACATGTAGGCACTTTGCAAAAAACAGCTCTGTTTTCTGTGATGTGTCCACGTTGTGTTTTGGGGCATTTCCTGTCGCGGGCGCTAGGCCTACCCACACAAGTGAGGTATCATTTTTATCGGGAGACTTGGGGGGACGCTGGGTGGAAGGAAATTTGAGGCTCCTCTCAGATTCCAGAACTTTCTGTCATCGAAATGTGAGGAAAACTTGTTTTTTTAGCCACTTTTTGAGGTTTGCAAAGGATTCTGGGTAACAGAACCTGGTCAGAGCCCCGCGAGTCACCCCATCTTGGATTCCCCTAGGTCTCTAGTTTTTAAAAATGTACAGGTTTGGTAGGTTTCCCTAGGTGCGGGCTGAGCTAGAGGCCAAAATCTACAGGTAGGCACTTTGCAAAAAACAGCTCTGTTTTCTGTGATGTGTCCACGTTGTGTTTTGGGGCATTTCCTGTCGCGGGCGCTAGGCCTACCCACACAAGTGAGGTATCATTTTTATCGGAAGACTTGGGGGGACGCTGGGTGGAAGGAAATTTGAGGCTCCTCTCAGATTCCAGAACTTTCTGTCACCGAAATGTGAGGAAAACTTGTTTTTTTAGCCACTTTTTGAGGTTTGCAAAGGATTCTGGGTAACAGAACCTGGTCAGAGCCCCGCGAGTCACCCCATCTTGGATTCCCCTAGGTCTCTAGTTTTCAAAAATGTACAGGTTTGGTAGGTTTCCCTATGTGCCGGCTGAGCTAGAGGCCATAATCTACAGGTAGGCACTTTGCAAAAAACAGCTCTGTTTTCTGTGATGTGTCCACGTTGTGTTTTGGGGCATTTCCTGTCGCGGGCGCTAGGCCTACCCACACAAGTGAGGTATCATTTTTATCGGGAGACTTGGGGGGACGCTGGGTGGAAGGAAATATGAGGCTCCTCTCAGATTCCAGAACTTTCTGTCACCGAAATGTGAGGAAAACTTGTTTTTTTAGCCACTTTTTGAGGTTTGCAAAGGATTCTGGGTAACAGAACCTGGTCAGAGCCCCGCGAGTCACCCCATCTTGGATTCTCCTAGGTCTCTAGTTTTCAGAAATGTACAGGTTTGGTAGGTTTCCCTAGGTGCCGGCTGAGCTAGAGGCCAAAATCTACAGATAGGCACTTTGCAAAAAACAGCTCTGTTTTCTGTGATGTGTCCACGTTGTGTTTTGGGGCAATTCCTGTTGCGGGCGCTAGGCCTACCTACACAAGTGAGGTATCATTTTTATCGGGAGACTTGGGGGGACGCTGGGTGGAAGGAAATTTGAGGCTCCTCTCAGATTCCAGAACTTTCTGTCATCGAAATGTGAGGAAAACTTGTTTTTTTAGCCACTTTTTGAGGTTTGCAAAGGATTCTGGGTAACAGAACCTGGTCAGAGCCCCGCGAGTCACCCCATCTTGGATTCCCCTAGGTCTCTAGTTTTCAAAAATGTACAGGTTTGGTAGGTTTCCCTAGGTGCCGGCTGAGCTAGAGGCCAAAATCTACATGTAGGCACTTTGCAAAAAACAGCTCTGTTTTCTGTGATGTGTCCACGTTGTGTTTTGGGGCATTTCCTGTCGCGGGCGCTAGGCCTACCCACACAAGTGAGGTATCATTTTTATCGGGAGACTTGGGGGGACGCTGGGTGGAAGGAAATTTGAGGCTCCTCTCAGATTCCAGAACTTTCTGTCATCGAAATGTGAGGAAAACTTGTTTTTTTTAGCCACTTTTTGAGGTTTGCAAAGGATTCTGGGTAACAGAACCTGGTCAGAGCCCCGCGAGTCACCCCATCTTGGATTCCCCTAGGTCTCTAGTTTTCAAAAATGTACAGGTTTGGTAGGTTTCCCTATGTGCCGGCTGAGCTAGAGGCCATAATCTACAGGTAGGCACTTTGCAAAAAACAGCTCTGTATTTTGTCAAAAAATGGGATGTGTCCACGTTGTGTTTTGGGGCATTTCCTGTCGCGGGCGCTAGGCCTACCCACACAAGTGAGGTATCATTTTTATCGGGAGACTTGGGGGAACATAGAATAGCAAAACAAGTGTTATTGCCCCTTATCTTTCTCTACATTTTTTCCTTCCAAATATAAGAGAGTGTGTTAAAAAGACGTCTATTTGAGAAATGCCCTGCAATTCACATGCTAGTATGGGCACCTCGGAATTCAGAGATGTGCAAATAACCACTGCTCCTCAAAACCTTATCTTGATCCCATTTTGGAAATGCAAAGGTTTTCTTGATACCTCTTTTTCACTCTTGATATTTCAGCAAATGAATTGCTGTATACCCAGTATAGAATGAAAACCAACTGCAGGGTGCACCTCATTTATTGGCTCTGGGTACCTAGGGTTCTTGATGAACCTATAAGCCCTTTATATCCCCGCAACCAGAAGAGTCCAGCAGACAAAACGGTATATTGCTTTCAGAAATCTGACATCGCAGGAAAAAGTTACAGAGTAAAACATAAAGAAAAATGGCTGTTGTTTTCAGCTCAATTTCAATATTTTTTTATTTCAGCTGTTATTTTCTGTAGGAAAACCTTGTAGGATCTACACAAATGACCCCTTGCTGAATTCAGAATTGTGTCTAGTTTTCAGAAATGTTTAGCTTTCCGGGATCCAGCATTGGTTTCACACCCATTCCTGTCACTAACTGGAAGGAGGTTGAAAGCACCAAAAATAGTAAAAATGGGGTATGTCCCAGTAAAATGCCAAATTTGTGTTGGAAAATGTGGTTTTCCGATTCAAGTCTGCCCGTTCCTGAAAGGTGGGAAGATAGTGATTTCAGCACCAGAAACCCTTTGTTGATGGCATTTTCAGGGAAAAAACCACAAGCCTTCTTCGGCTGCCCTTTTTTCCCATTTTTTTGGAAAAAACGAAATTTTCACTGTATTTTGGCTATTTTCTTGGTCTCCTCCAGGGGAAACCACAAACTCTGGGTACCATTAGAATCCCTAGGATGTTGGAAAAAAAGGACGCAAATTTGGCGTGGTTAGCTTATGTGGACAAAAAGTTATGAAGCCCTAAGCGCGAACTACCCCAAATAGCCAAAAAAGGGCTCAGCACTGGGGGGGAAAAGGCCCAGCAGCTAAGAGGTTAAAGACATAATATAATTAATACATAAACATAAAATAGCCCATAAAAATTTTGATGGAATGAATCCTAAAATGTGAGGGAGGATGCATGCCCCACCTTACCACATGAGACAACCTAACTATGACAAGTGCAAGTGCTTCAACAACAATGTGATAATAAAAAAACAGTTCAAAGTCAATAATACCATAATGAACAATAAGGGTAAGATTGGCACTTGTCAGAAAGCAACGTAGTGATAGGGGAACCAATTTTTTCTGGATTGGCCATATACTCTCCAAATATTTGGCAACGGAGAAGCCAATAACGGGAGACATGTCCACTCTACATATTCTTATCACTACCCTATACTGGCTTACACCTAAGAGGTGACACAAAGGGATGATCCAATGCCCACATTGCTTATTACTTTGGACAGAAAAAAGGGAGGTGAGTGTTTGGTTCTTCAGCACTCTTACACAAAGAACAGATTTTGATTCACCTTGGCAATTTAGTCTCCTCTGGCTCCCAACTGGTGTCCTTCAATTTCTTACTTGCAGAGGATGGAATAGTTTCAGAGGAATGCCAGTACTAATGTAAGTTCATCGAGTATAAAGACTGCTTTACATTGTCCAACCAAGGTAACCGTACCCCTCTTTGGAATTTATCTAAAACATCCATTAAATCCTTTTTGTACTCGGCCAGTTCGGACATGGACCAAATCCCTAGCCACTGCGAGATGGGTTTCAGGTGCGTTAGGGAGGCAACCAAGATCATGTTTAAAAATCAGTAGCATAAAATGTGGCAATTTGAGGGCTGTTCTTAACAATTTATTTTCAGCCTCCTCCAAAGCTTTTAAGTTAACATGACCCCAATGTTCTGCTCGGTATACTGCTGCAGTGACCACTTCAGCCCTGCAAACCAGTTTTTAATAATTTATTTCAGCCACCTCCAAAACTTTTAAGTTAACATGCCCCCAAAGTTCTGCTCCGTATAGTGCTACAGTGACCACTTTAGTCCTCCAAACCTCAAGAAGGGGAGAAATTGGGTGATCCATGGTCTTGCTAGCCAATGTTAGGATTGCTGCAGCCCTATGCTTCAGTATAAGGGTACTTTTGATGATCTGCGCTCCCCATGAATTTGCACTAGAAAGGCGAATGCCAAAATAATCGAAATCTATCACATTCTCGAACCCTTTAAAACTCTTAACCCTTTATGAGGATGGATGACCATAAATTTTGTATTACTTGTGTTAATGACATTTTCTTCTACCCAGGTAAGGAGATTGTCTAATAACAGTTTGCAGAATTTCTTTTGAGTTGAATCAATAATGCTGATTGGGCGGTAATTAACTGAGTCAGACTTCAGGCCTTTCTTATGGATAGGAATATGTTCTGCCCCTTTCCAAAGGGTTGGAATTTCACCTCCTGCTAGAGTGACAATAAAAACATGTGAAAGGTAGGGAACCTAGATTACCAGTTTGGACATAAATGGTGCACCGGAATTTGATCTAACCCGAGCACTTTACCTGCCTTCTGGGATCTAATGGCCACAGCCACTTCAGCCTCTGTAATTTGCCAGTCTTCATTAAAGGATTCTGGTTTATCAAGAGTCTTCGGGGATGCAGTAGATTGCTACCCACCATAGATTTCCAAGACTGCTGCATTAGGAGCACTACAGTCATAAAGAGCTTCAAAAGGGTTCACCTAGTCTTGTGGAAGGATGTGTGTCTATGGCTTCTATGTGTTTTGGCGCCATGATCTATTAAATGCCTGAAGGCTACCTGGTCCCCAGAGTGCCTTGCAGACAAGATGCTGGGCCATATAGCCATGCCCCAAGCAGATTGTTTTATGGCAAGTTTGGAGTCTGCCCTCACTGTCTGTATGACCTGAGGGGACCCTCTTTTTAGAGCATTAAGAGGATTACTCTTAGCTAACCTATTGTACCATGAAGGGTCTACTCTCTGTGGAAAGAGCTTACATGGGGGATATTTAGTAAAAAACTAATTTTCATAATTTCAAACCATTTAAGATGGACTTCCTTGATCTTGTCTGGGCCTGCCTCTGAGTTAGCCATAAAAGATAATATAGGCACAAGCTCTTTGTATAATGAGGCATGCTTAGATTCATTGACCATAACACTCTCACACTTGATTCTCCTCTGGTTATTACTAACAGACGGTACGCCCCAGGGTAATAGAACGGGCCTAGTACCCCTCTCACTACAACCA
The DNA here is from genome assembly GCF_031143425.1 of Pleurodeles waltl. NCBI lineage: Eukaryota > Metazoa > Chordata > Amphibia > Caudata > Salamandridae > Pleurodeles > Pleurodeles waltl. The sequence continues at coordinate 1,787,422,546 of NC_090444.1, read as the reverse complement.
GAAAGGGCAATGTGAAGAGGTAAGTGGTTGCTCTCATATCTGGACAGGACTTCCATGTCATTAAGGTTTTCCCAAGATTCGACATATAGTAAAAAATTATTTGTATGACTTTGGTAGTTATTCTTTTTAAATGTGGTGCGACATTCCATTTCAGTTTTAGTCCTACTGTTACAAGACCTCAAATGGCAAGTCATACAAAGATCCAGCATTTGCAAGGCAGCCTGCAGGAATGAACCAATAATGGGTGCAAAATTTGTGGAATTCCCCAGTATTGGTCTTCCTTTCCTTCTACTTCATTATAGAGTGTCAATGGTTCAAATCATATATTAAAACCCCAAGCTACAATCACCATAGCGTGTTCCCTTGGTAATGTGGAGATGTAATCAATCAAAAACTGTAAGACAGGAAAATTAGCAGATTTAGAAAATCTCCTGCTATATACATTAAAAAGAGACATATTTGTATAATCAGAAGTGGTGATCTCAATGTCAAGCAAATCTGGGCAATTATTGGATAGTTTGGTAGCATAAAGCCCTGAAGAAATCTTAATCCAAATTAGCAACCCACCAGAGGGTCCACCCAATTCAGACTTACAAGCTGGAGAGTGGAATGTGGTAAAGCCCTGCCTGAATAAGGGGGAGATCTCCCAAGTTCCTTGGAATAAAATAACATCAGCACAATGTATGAATTCCCCCATTCCACTTGAATAAGCTTAGAACCCGACATCACAATATTCCAGGAGACCATTGACAAGGCAGCCATGGGTTTAGATGACATGGCCTCTGAGATCCTACAAGTTTGACTTGGACTACCTACCCTGTATGTGGCAGACACTCCTTACCATGGTATGGGTAGCCTCCTTCCTGTTGAGCCTTTGATGAATGGTAAATGGCGTTAGACCCTCTGTAAAGAAGGCCCTACTCTGATTTACCCCAATTGCACCCTCCAGTACCCCTCAGTACACAAGATGGAATTGACTTCTAGATGGTTTTAAAAGAATATATGGCTATTTCACTGGGGCAAAGATAAGGAGGTCGATACCCTATTCTTTGAAGACAGCCCAAATGGTGTTCCTTAGGGCCGCTCTTATCCAAATTGTCTTGGTCACATCCCCTGTTGAATCTGGCCAGGGCATATCAAACTTGACCCAGTCCAGGTCATCAGTGGTAATGTTCTTGAGGCCAGGGATATGGGCAACCAACTGCAACAGATTCCCTCCTTTGAAGGTGTCCACACAGCCCTTGTGGGGTGTCGAAGAACGAAGAGGAGTATTGCGTGTGAACTCTTTTGCTCATCACACTTAGGGAGGTTGGAGCCATGCTGCTCCTCTGGCTGGACTGTATGGAGACCAGAGTGGGTAGAAGAATATTTCTGTGCCAGAGGGCTGTTACCTACAGAGCTACGAGGCTCCCATCTCTGTTTTTCACGGAACAGATCTTCCTGACAAGTTGATACCAATTGGGTTTCACCTATTGGGCCTCAACACTAGAGAGGAAGCGGTCCGTCAGGATTCCTAGTTCCTGGCCTCTAAATCTCCCCCTTCCGGGGGGTGAGCTGGTGGCCTTTTGGTTTAAAGAAGAAAATCCACTTATTTGGGGATGCAAAGTCGTAGGGCTCGTCAACTGCAGGGACGAGTCCAAGGGTCGTTGGACTTGAATTGGACTTGAATTGGTGTCATAATCATAGTCATGTTCGTGTCCAAGCTTGGCAATGAACTGGAAGTTAGAGTTGGGGAACTGCCTAGATAACCTGCAGTAAAAGTAGGACTGAAGCTGGAAGCAGGTGGTGGCTCTTTTGATTGCTTCTGCCCTTCAAAAAAATTGAAAAGGTCAGATAAGGGGAGTGCAGAAAGTGAGGGAGAATCTGGTGTTAAGTAAATGTTGGAATCACATGGTCTTAGACTGGGGCGGTCTTTGTTTGGAAAAAAAACCTACACAAGCTGCCTCCTTGCCTGAGAATTTTAGCTGGGCAGGCTGCTGACAGGATGCCCGATATCATTCTTGTGATTGTTTGGGGGGACACATGTAGATGCCATATCAGGAATATGTCTCTGATCCTTTAACACTGCTTGCGTAACGTGTGTTATAATGGAAAAGTATTGTTTAATCGAACTCTTTGTGGAGAGAAACTCCTAAAGAAAGGACATGGCCAATGGACACTGCACTAGGGCTGGGAGGAATGATAAGACCTAGGGATGCAGATTAAAAGGGCTTAACGTCCATTATATCACCCACCTGGGTCTTCTTTTGCAATGGCTGCTTCCGTTTCAACATTTCCTCCAAGATGACGCTTGTGACCGCAGATTAGGTCTTTCGTGGCCCTTTGGTGACAACTCCTTGGTGACAGGTTGGGGGGGCTAATCTGCCTTCTCTGCACCACCTCATCCCCGAAGTGATTTCAGCTATGAGGGGGCGCGCAGTAGGAGATATTGGTGACTTTGTACCTCCCAGTTCTTTGGGTTGCTGGTTTGGCTTTTTTGGCCGCTTCTTGGCTTCTCCTTGTCCGGGTAGTGAAAGACGTGATGGAAATTTCAGGCAGGCAGTCGGGGCAAGCGGGCCAAGGAGAAGAGAGGGTCAGGGTAGACAGCTACATGCAAGCAAGCTGCACTGGCCTAATGCCGGCTGCCGCTGTGCAGTGTAAGCCGCCTACAGCCTAGTGCTTTCTGGCCCCAAGCTCCCATGCCTTTTAACTACTTGAGTTTATCACCCAGCAAGGTGCCCAGCATGGCATAATATATGTATACTATGAGTGTTAATCGTATGCTTACCACGTGGCACTACTCACCACTCAATCCACCTCAGCCATCATGTCAACCCTTCACTTCGGGCACCCATAGACCCATGCCGCACCACTTGTTCAACATCAGGGCCATCCTCATCAGCACGGAACTCACCAGCATCCTCAGCACCTTCATCACTTCTGCAGTTTTTCCTAATGGTTAGAAACATGCAGAAGTCAAACCCCTACTGAAAAAATCCTCGGCTGAATTACTGACTCACCTCTCTACTTCCTTACCCGGCCAAGGTACTCAAGAAGGCCATCAATCAGCAGCACACCAGCTACTTGGAAGAAAACTATTTACTAGACACCTCCCAATCAGCTTTTCCTTACAACTACAGCACTGAGACCTCCTGCATTGCTGCCACTGAGGACATCATAGCATTCCTTGACTGCGGCGAAACTGCCACTTTGATCCTCCTCAACCTATCAGCCATGTTCAACACCATCCACCACAATGCCCTCATCAACAGACTCCACAACATTGGAATACATAATGACACCCTACATGGATTGCCTAAATGGATTGCTACCTTCCTGACAGGACGCACTCGGAGTGTCCGACTTCCCCCTTTCACCTCCGTGCCCAAGAGCATCATTTGCAGCGTTCCCCAATGTTCATTTCCTCAGCCCCACTTTGTAGAACACGTACATGACCCTAATGGCTGACAGCATTAGTTCCCATGGATGCAAAATCATCTCCTATGCAGACAATACTCAACTGATACTCTTGCTTACTGAAGACCCTTCCACTACCAAGACAAAATTCTGCAACACCATGACCACCGTAGCCGAGTGAATGAAAACTAACTACCTGAAGCTTGCACACCCATATCACCCCCACCTCAGAAACCTCTACTGGCTTCCCATCCAGAAAAGATGTCATTTAAAGGTCCTAACGCAAGCCTACAAAGCCCTACGTGATCAATGCTCAGACTACATCAAGCACCTTCTACACTTCCACCAGCCCACCAGACACCTCTCTGGCCCTCGCACCCAGTATCTGCTGCAATCGCAACGGCAGGCGCTTTTCTTCCATTATCACCACCAAGGCGTGGAACAATCTCCCCCTCTGAACTGCACCCTCACTGGCAGAATTCAGGAAGAGACTCAAGACATGGCGCTTTGACATCACATCCCAGCACCCAGACACCCCCAGGGGCAACAGTGAGGCACTCTACAAATGACTGATTGATTGATTGATTGATTGATAGTGGGCTAATGGCTGCTTGCATGTATCTTCAAGATAGTTATGCTTTTTTACATACAAAATGGCCACCTTCAAAGGCGAGTCTCCATACACCCATACATTTTCTTGGATTTGTGTGTTGTTAGTATGCATAATATTTTCATCCCTAATGAGAGCATGGTGTAGACTGCCAAATGTTCATGTTATAGCTAGTGTCCTTAGTGCAGATACATAGTCTTCCACAGTTGTGTTAGTGTCCTCTGGAAGATGTTATGTTGATCGATGGCGACCCAAACTATGGATGAAAAATATGCATCTAAATCTTTGAGTGCATTTTAATAAACATCAAATTCTTCATTTGTTCTAAAAAAAAATCCATTTGGTTGTAAATTCTCAGTCCTTCATTGCCTAGAGTGTGTAAAAGGATGATTTTTTTTTTCCTTGACACAGTGAAATCTTAATTTTCATTCTCTAGTGTGGATATATAATTGGTAAAATATTATTTCCACTCTGGCTGTTTAATGTATGGCTCTCCAGGTGCAGGTAAAAAACGCTCGGAGAGGGGTTAATGTAAATGTCTGGGAAGCACACATTTTGAATTGTATGGATTTATATTTTATTTCATAGGCTATAGTAAGAAAAGGGAAGAAAATTGTGGAGCAATTATTGTCACAGACCTGGGACAAGATGAAAAGACGAAGCCTTTGCTGAGCTGTGTGTAGAACAGCACAGTCAACTTTCTCTTAAACGTGTAGGCATCGGGAACTTCGTCCCGTATCAAGACAGCACCCTCTGCATGTGCACATCTATATGCTTGTTTTGTTCATACCTGTCACCTTAAGCATACGTCACAGCAAGATCCACTCATGCTAGCTGCATGCTCATGAGCTCGAGTACGATAACTACGTTCTTTATGATTGGCTCGCGCAAATCTCTCTGCAACCCCGTCCAGACCCGAACATGTGCACATACTCTTCTAAAACCAGAACAAGACACAAAACGGTCTGTTTGGCTAAAACTTAAAATTGCAAATGTCATTTCGAGTTTAATTACTGTTGCTTGGGTTCAAAACAGTGCCGCTGGTGTGTAGTTGTGTAGTTTTGAACTCAAAAATTTCCTGAATGGTCCCATCAGGTGAAAAATCTAGCTGAAAAGTTTGTTGACTACCCTCCTTAAAGAAACTGCCTCTTTCATTCCAAACACTGCTATTAATGTTTGGATTTGTACTTTCACACTCAAAAATCACCTGAACAGTCTGCTCGGGTAAGAAATCTACATTAAAAGATATGTAACATGCCTCTTGCGTTCAAAAAATCAATGAACTGTACATCTCGAGTTAAAATTTGTCCCGCCAAATAATGCAGTGTGGCGTAATGACATGATCTCAGTAATTTTGCATCAATTCAGATAAAATTACTAAAATTATGGAGATTATGCTGGCATCATCAACATTTCTCCTAGCCTGAACAGAAGACACCGACAGCATAGTGCGCTCCGTCCTGACAATCAAAATAACCTTGACTCAGCAGGTCTTGGGTCTCTGTTTGAAAGGTAGTGTCATTAAATCATGATGGTGCTCAGGAAGACAAGTAGCAGTGTTGAAAGATAAGGCTTGTCTAAAACAGACATGATGTAATGTCCCTTTTTCATCTTTTTCTGTTATAGCTCCGCCCCAACCCCATGAACAATGCTTTGAAGTATCACTAAACTAGCATAAAAAGTATGCAAAATACTATGATGACTTTGACAAGGTTCCATCACAATGTAAAGCCCTCCTTATTTCCCATTCATTTGATTAATTTCATCTTTGTCCCACAATGCTTTCATGTAGTCTATGGCATTAACTTCATTTAAAAAGCAACCAAGTACATATAGCACCAAAATGCTCAACATCGTCTACTAACAAACCCCTTAGAACAGAGTTTGACAATTATTCACTTCTGTCCTCCTTGACAAGCACAAAGCCCACAAGTGATTGGCTCAGATTTTGTGGCGCTGAGCAGGTATGAATCTAGCCAAACCTAAGGCTTCATGGGAGTACTCAAAATGCCTTCACCTGTTTGTGGAATTCAAGAAGTGAGGAGCAGGCTGTCATGTGTAGTGGAGGGTCATTCCAAGTAGTGATGTAGGAGAGCGCTTGACCTTTGGATCAGATTGTCTGTATTCCATTCATACAACCCAGGCCCAAATACCACTTCTACCTCTATTGATGATTTCTCCATGTTTCTCTTTGGGGCCTTATATGTTGCAGGAGTTAGGGTCAGCCGGACACGTGGAATATTGCGTTTAATGGGACAAATGGGGGAACGCTGAGTGTTAGGAAATTTGTTATTCTCCACAGATTCAGGAACTTTCCTCATCGAAATGCGAGCAGAACGCATGATTTTAAGCACAGTTTGAGGTTTGCAAGGAAATATGGGTAAGAAATAATTGTGGGATCCACGCAAGGCACACCATCCTGGTCCGTTCAAATTGGATGGGTTTAGTAGGTTTTTCCGGGTGACAGAGCAAGCTCCTGAATACTGCAACCATTTATCGTGACAAGTAGGAGGAAATTTGGATTGAGGTCTACTTTGCTGCTTCATGTGAAAACTATCGTCAAATGAATCAATGCTTCTTGTTGCTTGCATTGAGAATGGGTCTCTGAGCCCCATATGGGCATAATGACTGTTGGGGTTTTAGGGCTGTTAGATAAGCCCAATATCAGGGTAGTGATCCCACACACCGTTTTTTCTACAACCCTACAATCCCCCCATGGGGCCTGTCATAGGGGAGCACAGGCCCCTGCCATTAAGGCTGCCCCCGCTAAATTAATACAGAAAAGTATGGACAAGTAACCTCTGGTGTCTAGCCCACTTTCTGCCTCTGATGGGCAGATTGGAGTTGAACACCCCCACCTACCTCTGGGGGAACAGCATGATTTAAGGGTGCCACGCCGGGGAGTGAATGCCCATACCCAGCCCCCCCCACAAAAAAGTTATATTGTCTTTAAAAAACCTAGCATCTAGTGGACGTTTCCCAGAGACATGCCCCTGAGCTCCAATTCAGTGAAAGTCAAATAAGCGTTCCACATATGCTGATCGTCATACCAACAAAAAAAGAAAAAAGACTTGGGCCGCTGGACAAGCTCTTCTAATTCTCTTGAAGATCGACTGCAGAAATTTAAACATAATGCACAATTTATTTGTATACATATTCTTGTGAAAAAACCACAGTGGTTTAAAACGATTTCCAAAACTAGATACATCAGCCATGAGGACTTTTAATGGCCAGCAAGTTGTGATGAACATACACTGCCTTTCTATTGCACATCAACCTCTCATAGACATTAATTGCTGCACTGGTATTTATACTGCTTAAAACCAGCCACCACATGCTGTCATGCTCTTAATTAAAAATAGCTTCAAGCAGCTCAAGATAACTTAACCTTGCTGTTTATTTAAAATCTGAAGATCTATCTCTGTTGCAGAGCACTTGTTTTTAATATGAGATTCCAGGTTTAAATACGAATTATTCCTTTAAAAGCACAAGTCCTATTCAATTCCCTTGCTGAAAGAAAAAGGAAAACAACAGCTAGTGCCAAAATGCACATACAATGCAAGTATATTATAGCAAGATTAGTAAGAAATTTGGTTATTAGTCACAAAGAATTTGAATCATTCTCACGTTGTAAGTCCACAACTTTCCCTCTACTGGGAACCAAGTACCCCACTATAGGACTTACTCTCTCAGGGCAGCGAAGCAGAGCGGTACAAGGCGGTTAGAAACCGGGTCTCTAGTTGGCAGAGGTATGCACCCTGTACAAGTAGGGGCCACAATCCTAGTCAGGGTAAATCTGACACACCCTAAATTAACCTGTGCTCACCCTCTGGTAGCTTGGCACAGAGCAGTCAGGCTTAACTTAAGAGGCAATGTATAAAGTACTTGAGCAATACTTTTTTAAAGTAACATAGTGCAAGCCACTACAAAAAGACTCAGCACCAGTTTAGAAAAATAGGTGATGTTTATCCGATTAAGGTAAGACTAAAATGACAAAAATCCAATCAGTACATCAAGCGACATGTAAGTTCTTATGGAGTGCTCACAGGAAATGTGGATGCCCCCTTTTAAGGTGTTCTTAGGAGTGAGTGCAGCAGGCATTCAAGTCTAAGGGCTTCGTCGCGGTCCTACGTCTGATTTGTGGATCTCATCACCACTAATCCAGCGTGACTCGATGCAATCAAGGGCGTCCACACAGAGCTTCACCGGGCGGGACAACCCCCAGTGGTTCAATATGCACAAGGTGGCCCAGGTCTGACGTCGCTGGGATGTCCTGTTACTAGGCAACCCAGGGCCTTCCCCAGCCTAGCTTACTTCAGCATTGCAGTGTTGATGCCTTAAGCCACGTGCTGGTAGCAGGAAAGTGGTGAAGCACTGATTTTACAGAGATGAAGGAGCGCAACACACGTGCTGGGGTCAGGAAGGCGTTGAAGTGCTATCCACACACTGCAGTTGCAGAGGAACTGAATGGATGGAGACAAAGGAGGGTGGCACACGCGCTGGGGTCAGGAAACTAATGAAGCACTCCACATATGCTGGGGTTGCAGGGACATAGATACACCAATCTCACAGGGATGAAGGAGCCCGGCACACACGCTGGGGTAGAAAAGTGATAGTTTACCACACAATGATCATGGTTCTCCCCAGAGCGGAGTGCAGGTCGTTAGCACCACAGCTTCTGCATGAAAGTAGTAAATACTAAGTAGCGAGCACAATCTTCAAAGTCTCTGAAACCTTGAAGAGAACAGGGGGCAAGCCCTTAGAGTTTTGGGGTGAAGTAGTGGCTGCAGAGGCATATTTGGTCCTTCCTCACTGCACTGGTAGCAGGCAGTAGGCCAAGAAAGCAGAGCACAGAGCAAAGCATCAGTCCCTACAAGGGTCCCTTTCATTCTAGTCACATCTGTGGGGGGTAATCAGTCCTTTGTGTGGAGACAGAACACCACCTATTGAGGTGTAAGTGTCAATCCCTCCCCTTCCCTCTGCCCAAGAAGACCCATCAGTATGCAGATGAATATCCTGTGTTTGTGGCTGTCTAGATGGTATTCCCAAAGTGTAGCTGTTACCGTGACCAACCCAACTTGTATTCAGACACAGGCACAGAATGGTTAAAGTAAGAAAATGTCAATTTGCTAGACTTGGCATTTTCAGACTTACAATTTAACATCTGATTTCACCATGAGTTGTGATTTTAAATTGTGAGCCCAGAGACACCAAACTCCATGGGCCCGATTCACAAAGGTAAACTTAGACCAAATGTCTAAGTTTAGTCCAAAAGTCTAAACTTAGACCAAAAGTGTAACTTTACTATGAGTAAAGTTAGACTTTTAGTCTACATTTAGACTTTTGGCCTAAGTTTAGGCCAAAAGTCTGAACTTAGACCGAAAGTGTAAACTTAGACCAAAAGTCTAGTTTTACTATGAGTAAAGTTAGACTTTTGGTCTAAACTTAGACTTTTGGTCTAAGTTTAACTTTGTAAATTGGGCCTCACATTTCCATCTTCTCCCAAATGGAGATTACACTTAAGAGATGTTTTAAGACAATCCAAATATTACCTTATCAAAGAGATAGGCTTTGCAGCAGTGGAAAATGACTTTTTCACTACCTGGGCATGTTTATATAAAATGTACATGTCAAATATTTTAATTACTTTGCACCCTGCACTTGGGGCTAATCAGGACATATCTTAGGGGTGACTTGCATGTAATAAAAAGGAAGATTGGGGCCCGACAAGTGTGTACGCTTGCCAGGTCGAAATGGCAGTTTAAAATTGCACACACAAGCTCTGCAGTGGTAGGACTGAGGCATGTTTGAAGGCTACTGTAGCAGGTGACACAATCAGTGCTGCTGTCCCACTAGTAGCATTTAATTTACAGCTCCTGACTTAGAAGTAATGTATGGTATGTAGTCATAATAGGAGGTGAGCTGCGATCCCTGCATAGAAAGCATTGCCGTGGTCCAGTCAGCTGGAGATGAGGCCTGGGTGATGGTGCATCTGGAGCATTGGGGTAGCCAAGTAAAAGCAGTGTGCATCTCCTGTTTCTACATCCTACTCATGTTGTGAAAGATCTTCAAATGCGTTGTCTCAGAACACCAGGCAGGCTGTCAATCATGACTCAGCACCATCAGGCTGGACTATAGCAATACTCTCTATGCTGGAATCGCTAACCGACTCCTACACAGACTCCAGACCATTCAGCACCCAGCTGCAAGACTGATACTCTACCTCCCACACCACACCAATATCACAACGCACCTCAGGAAGCTTCACTGGTTCCTCATTCAACAAGTGCAGCCAATTCAAACTTCTCATGCACAAATACAAAGCCCTACACAACACAGAACCAGAATACCTGAACATCTTCATTCACTTTCGCCAACACACAAGACACTCTGTGCATCACTCTCACTGGCACACACTCCCTGCATCCAAAAAAGCAAGACATCACAGCCAAAGCTTGGAACTACCTCCCTTAACACAATGGAGCCTCCTCCTAACTTTTTGAGTTCAGCAAGAAGCTGAAGACATGGCTCTTCTTATAATCACCTTAGAACCACACACTTACACGCTTTGCTCAAGCTCAGGGATACCCTCTGAAGTAATTAGTTCGCTATACAAATCTACATGATATAACATAACATTCTTTAACCATTGCTGTTCCCAGGTTCAGGGTCATCTCACGTGTCTCCCCCTGCTGCTGGTGTATTTTAGTGATCATGGAAAGATCTGGAAGATAGACACCTCTGCCCAATCCCAGGGTGCCTCATCATCCTTCCACCCCTGCACTAACCCTCCTGTTATTAAAGATGGCAACTTCACGTGGTCTTTGAAAAGAACTTTCCTGTGAGTCTCAAACTGACCCTCAGCTGACACAGCTGCTTGATACCTTCCCACCAAAACATCCTCCTGGGTTTTGCTCCGGAGGTCTGGCCTTCCACCTTTGTTTCTGTGAGCTTGGTGCAGCTTGAACCGTTAATTAAGAAAAGCAGAATTCCTCCCCATCCTTTCCTTTCTCAGGAACTAAGATAAGCACTGTTAGTGGTTCTACTGTGTGGGGAGGCCTTGATCCTTCCACTGGTCAGCAGACTAAATAACTGTGGCAAGAAGGTGGGGACAAAGGCCAGAAATCTGAATATGGATAAAACTTGAAATGTGAAAAATCTCAAAGTGCCACAAGGAGTACAGTTATCACAAAAGTGACAATTAATCTGCACTCAATGTACTTGTTTACCCTGAAATTGATACCTGGCCAGCATCTCTAGGCCTAAGTATGCCGAAACTATAAGGTCATGCAGATTCTGCTCATAAGTTATAGTTCATTGAGCACATAGCTTTTCGCTAAACACTACACCCCTACACTAAGGATTTCCACCCACTTTATAAGGCGTACGGCAGGTCAGCACCAATTCTTGAAAGATACCTTCTACTACTGGCTATCTGTGTGCAGATACCCCGCTGAGTTAGACGGTAGTCTCACGTGTCTAGCCCGCACACGTGTGCACACTCTTGTGATTACATGTTCCTGTGTAATCAACCCAGAGCCTCTTACTCAGCTGTGCAGAAGAGGACCCTATCTTACAATGCGGACAGTAATGTTTAGTACTCAGTGCATTTCCGAAGAATTTACAGTGAATAAAACTCAGTTGGTGAAATTCAAACACAATAAATGTCTAAAACTGGGTTTTAAAAAAGTGAAAAATCTTGTGGGATTAAATGGGCGGGACCCATTCCCTACAAGACTCCAATAGAAAAATGAATTGAGATGAAACCTTTCAAAAAGCAACACTGTTTATGCTGTCTTTACTTTACACTTGCCTGCAAGAACTATGTGAACTATACCAACAACTGATGAGTTAATCTTTTAGTGTTACATCCATGCAAAAGAAAAGGGGAAAACTATTATGTGATCTTTGGTGCATGTAACAACTATAAAAAAATACAGATATTACTCATGTCAGTGCAGTTTATGTTTCATGGCTATAACAAAAAATAAAAATTAAAACGAAAAACACATTTTTAAATTTGCCTAAATCTCGGAGGAGAAAATGTGTCCAAGAAAGAGGAATAACTGGGGGATTCGAGTCCCATGTTGATTCCATGTCTCCTATTGGACACTGAGGCCCATATTTATACTTTTTTAGTGCTGCATGTGCGTCGTTTTTTTACGCAAAATCGGCGCAAACTTACCAAACACAATTGGCCCATATTTATACTTTTTTGTGCCGATTTTGTGTCACTTTTTGATGCAAAAGCAGTGCAAACTTACCAAATACAATTGTATTTTGTAAGTTTGCACCACTTTTGCGTAAAAAAATGACGAAAATGCGGCGCTAAAAAAGTATAAATACGGGCCAATTGTATTTTGTACATTTGCGCCGATTTTGCGTAAAAAAACTACGCACATGCATCGCTAAAAAAGTATAAATATGGGCCTCAGAGTCCAAAACATAAGCTTATTTATAGTTTTTCAAACCAATGAAATTACCTAAGTGGCAATAATGACATGCCCAGGGCTAGAATTACCATTCACATTAACGAACTATCAGTGTTGGACTGACCTGTTTGGCAGTCTGACACTCTGTCAATGCTAGCTTGTAGGCTGTTCTTTTTTGTCCCTCCATAGCTCACAGACCAAACAAAATGGCTACCAGAGTGTTGCACTGCCCCACAAGCCACTCATGATGAAGGCCTGTGTAGTCAGAACGATGCAGATGACTGGGCCGCCCATAAGTAGGCAATAAGCATACATTTAGCAGTTCAGCATAAGATTTCCCTGAGCTTAATAAAAACGTACTTACATAAGTTAAAACACACAGACGTTTTGATAGTCTAAGTAGGAAGAGATATTCTATTTACTGAAACCGGAAACATTAACATAGGTAAAGATATTGGTTTATGGTGACAGGCAGATTTGTGCTTTGTAAATAAAGTTAACATATTTGGCATTGAAATCAATAATGATGTATAACCGTATCAACACACTCAACTAATTATTCGAGTTTTCTATTGGCATGTATGAACAATTTTTAACGTCAGAGATTGTGCACTGGAAGCTAGATACTGTCAATACTAACTAAGCAGCACATTTACTTTACCCTGAAAAATGATACCGTCACGCAATTTTTCGAAAAATGTACATTGGGTACCAGAAGGCATCTGGAGCCGATTCAATTGAAGTTCACTGTTACCTAGAGTAGATTGCTAAAAGGCAGCAGAGAAAGAATACAAATTATAGACGGATACTTAGGATCAAATACCACTGTCTTCATGTACAACTTGAAACTAAGTTATTTCTTTTTATATGGTATTTACTGTAAAGTTTTAAAAGATGGCACAGAGCACCAAAGACTTTTGAAGTCAATCATGGGAGCACCTCAGTGCAGTGCTTAATTTGTAAATTAAGAGGTGCCGGTGCTTAAAGCCCTCCTCTTAAACACGAGGCTGGTGTAATTAAGGCCCATATTTATACTTTTTGACGCAAAACTGCGCTAATGCAGTTTTGCGCCAAAAAAATTAGCGCCGGCTAACGCCATTCTGAAGCGCCATGCGGGCGCCGTATTTATTGCATGACGTTAGCCGGCGTTAGCCGCCGGCGCTGTCTGGTGTGCGTTAAAAAAAACGACGTACACCAGGCAGCGCCGGCGTAGGGGGAAAATGGCGTATGGGCGTCCACAAATGGTGCAAGTCAGGCTGAGGCAAAAAATCGCCTTAACCCGATTTGCGCCATTTTTTTACGATGCCCATCCCCCATTGAAATGACTCCTGTCTTAGCAAAGACAGGAGTCATGCCCCCTTGCCCAATGGCCATGCCCAGGGGACTTCTGTCCCCTGGGCATGGTCATTGGGCATAGTGGCATGTAGGGGGGCACAAATCAGGCCCCCCTATGCCACAAAAAAAATTACAAAAAAATACTTACCTGAACTTACCTTAATGTCCCTGGGGTGGGTCCCTCCATCCTTGGGTGTCCTCCTGGGGTGGGCAAGGGTGGCAGGGGGTTTCCCTGGGGGCAGGGGAGGGCACCTCTGGGCTCATTCTGAGCCCACAGGTCCCTTAACGCCTGCCCTGACCCAGGCGCTAAAATCCGGCGCAAATGTGGGTTTTTTAGACCCGCCCACTCCCGGGCGTCATTTTTGCCCGGGAGTGTAAATACGACGCATATGCATCGGAGTCATTTTTTAAGACGGGAACGCATACCTTGCATATAATTAACACAAGGAAGGTGTTCACGCAAAAAAATGACGCTAACTCCATGAACTTTGGCGCTAGACGCGTCTAACGCCAAAGTATAAATATGGAGTTAGTTTTGCGTCGAATTTGCATCGAAAAAAACGACACAAATTCGGCGCAAACGGAGTATAAATATGCCCCTAAATCTGCCAGCACTGAATACTGCGCAGGTAATCCTGAAGCCATCGCGGGCCTCTTCAATCCATTTACAGCCACCCCTGCCCCTTCAGCTCATCCTGCAACTTTCTACTTTCTCCCTTTATGACGCTTTTTAGTTTTTCCTTCTTCCGTCATTCACATATGTGTCTTTTGCTCGCAGCTAATGCTTCAGTCATAAGAATAAGCCCCGGCCCTCCCAAATAAGTGCTGGTGCTCAGCACCGGAAACAACAAGCACAAATTAAGCACTGCCTCAGTAGCTTAAGACCCCAGAACTCCCATATCTCACTGACATCCATAGATGAATACATTGGATGGGGGGCACACCCTGGGATGCCAGGGACTTGTGTTAGGCCCCTGAAGAACCTTTGACGGAAGAGAAATGGTACAACATCTCATGTTGGTTGATGGAAAAGCAGCATCTGAAGGGAGTGCCAGAGAAATGAGCCTTGTTGGTTCAAATATATTTTCCTTTCTGTTTCTCTCAAGATAGGAGCAAATGATCTACTGATGGGAGGCCAACTTTAGGTGTGAAGTCCCTTGATAAGGAACTGGAATGCGCCCAAGTGGTCGCAAATGTCTGAGGTCAATTCAAGAGTTCACCCATCACATTGTTGTTTGTTGAAGTTGACTATGCATGACAGGTTTACCAAGATATATCTATAGTGCTTACGAAAGAACCTGCAAAATGCACATTAATTAGGAAGGTCACTG
Source organism: Pleurodeles waltl (assembly GCF_031143425.1). Taxonomy (NCBI): domain Eukaryota; kingdom Metazoa; phylum Chordata; class Amphibia; order Caudata; family Salamandridae; genus Pleurodeles; species Pleurodeles waltl. The sequence goes on along the minus strand of NC_090444.1, from coordinate 1,787,407,442 downwards.
TTTGAGTTCCTGCAAGGACAAGCACTTAAAGAATGTTTTCTGTTAGGTAATCTTCGCCCTTGAGGGTGCCTGCCACGATTCATAAAATTAAGGAGTCCCAAGGGGCAATTGTCCCTTTCCAAATCTGTTAACACCGCCTAAAGTCAGTAATTGATCAAAGGTTTGTAAGCACAAGTCCAAATTTTTAGACACATTATTGCAATTCACCTACCGAAGGGAACACCCCTTTCGCGTACTCTCCTGATTACATTTCGAGATGAGATGCAAACATAATTGTGCAAGATGGAAGGGCGTTCCGACCTGCAACATTGATATGCACATTGCCCACAACACTTTTGCATTTGCAAACCCTGTAATTTTACGAATTGCAGAGTTTGCAACTGCAAACATTTTTTGTACAATTGACCCACATTTCTATGTGCACAAAAGTGAAAAAGACGAAAGAGTATGAAGTAAATTAAGTAGGATCGCATCCACCAGAAATCACTTAAAGTCAATGAGGGTCCATAATAGCATGACAGAAATAAAAAAATTGACGTATGTAACAGTAAATGTATATGTAGTACAAAAAAATAGGAAAAGGGTAAGTGAACGTTTCTTATTCATAGCGGTAAACAACTGTGTTTGCTGCGGAGTTTAGGTAGTGAAAACAGTGTGAATCATTTGGATCACGCCCTATGAAAAGGGAAACTGACAGTCTCTGACCACTAAGGAAATGACTCAAAAAATCAATATACGCCTGTTAGACCTGACAGCCTGAGTGTGGTCACCCCTAACGTTTTGCCTGCCTCCCTCCACTTTTTAGATACTGTTTTTAAGACTCTGCGCACTTTACCACTACTAACCAGTGCTAAAGTGCATATGCTCTCTCCCTTTAAACATGGTAACATTGGATCATACCCAATTGCACTGTTTAATTTACTATAAGTCCCTAGTAGAGTGCACTATATGTGCCCAAGGCCTGTAGATTAAATGCTACTAGTGGGCCTGCAGCACTGATTGTGCCACCCACTTAAGTAGCCCCTCAACCTTGTCTCAGGCCTGCCATTACAAGGCCTACGTGTGCAGTTTCACTGCCAATTCGACTTGGCATTTAAAAGTACTTGTCAAGCCTAAAACTCCCCTTTTTCTACATATAACTCACCCCTAAGGTGTGCCCAAGGTAACCCCTGGTGCAGGGTGCTGTGTAGGGAAAAGGCAGGACATGCACTTATGTAGTTTACATGTCCTGGGAGTGAAAAACTCCTAAATTCGTTTTTACACTGCTGTGAGGTCTGCTCCCGTCATAGGCTAGCATTGGGGCTACCCTCATACATTGTTTGAGTGGTAGCTGCTGATCTGAAAGGAGTAGGAAGGTCATATTTAGTATGGCCAGAATGGTGATATAAAATCCTGCTGACTGAAGTTGGATTTAATATTACTATTTTAGAAATGGCACTTTTGGAAAGAGAGCATTTCTCTGCACTTAAATCTTTCTGTGCCTTACAATCCACATCTAGCTGGGTTTAGTTGACAGCTCCTTGTGCATTCACTCAGACACTCCCCAAACACAGGATACTCAGCCTCACTTGCATCCATCTGCATTTTGAATGGGTCTTCCTGGGCTGGGAGGATGGAGGGCCTGCCTTAACACAAAGGACTGCCACACCCCCGACTGGGACCCTGGCAGACAGGATAGAACTGAAAGGGGACCTTGTGCACTACTAAGCCACTCTTTGAAGTCTCCCCCACTTCAAAGGCACATTTGGGTATATAAACAGGCCCTCTGCCCCTAACAAATCAGACACTTCCTGGAGAAGAAACTTGTAAGCAGAACCTGCATCCTGCTAGGAAGAACTGCCTGGCTGCCCAAAGGACTCACCTGACTGCTTTCTGTGAAGGACTGCTGCCTTGCTGTTGCCCTGCTGCCTTGCTGCTCTCTGGCTGTGGTGAAGAAGTGCTCTCCAAGGGCATGGATAGAGCTTTCCTCCTGTTCCCTGCAGTCTCAGGATCAAAAAGACTTAGGAGGTCATTTTGACCCTGGCGGTCCGAGACCGCCAGGGCTAAAAGGACGGAAGCACCGCCAACAGGCTGGCGGTGCTTCCAGCCCTATTACGACCGCGGCGGAAGCGCCGCGGTCACATCGCCGGGGCCGGCGGTCTGCCCCGGCGGTGATAATCTGCCAGGGCAGCGCTGCAAGCAGCGCTGCCCTGGGGATTATGACACCCCTACCGCCAGCCTGTTTCTGGCAGTTTGCACCGCCAGGAAGAGGCTGGCGGTAAGGGGTGTCTTGGGGCCCCTGGGGGCCCCTGCACTGCCCATGCCACTGGCATGGGCAGTGCAGGGGCCCCCTAACAGGGCCCCGGCCAGCTTTTCACTGTCTGCATAGCAACTGCACCCGTCGCACGGCCGCAACACCGCCGGCTCCTATGTTGCGGCCTCATCCCCGCTGGGCCGGCGGGCGCAAACTTGGTTTGCGCCCTGCCGGCCCAGTGGGGATGTCGTAATGGGGGCCGCCCGCCAAGGTCGTAATGACCCCCTTAATCTCTTCAAGAAGGACTCCTTGTGCGGTGAAATTCGACGCACAGCCTGCCAGAAATGATGCACAGCCTGCACCGCAGTGAAAATCTTACCGCGCGCCGAACCGGAATGATGCAGCCCAACTTCGCAATGAGAAGATCGACGCAGCGCCAGTGCAGCAAACGGAAATTCAACGCACACCCACTGGATAAACGCACAGCCAAACCGGAACGACGTAGTCCGAATTCCAGAGAGGAATCTACGCAGCGCTTGCCGTCTGTAAACCCTGCAACCCGAAGAGGATCCACGACCGAGTGACGGAAATCAATGCACAGCCGTCCCTGCATGAAAACTAAACAATGCATCGCCCTGTGTGGCACGAGAAATCGACGCACAGCCCTTTGTTTCCACGCATCTCATCCTCTGTGTTTTTTTGCGGAGATTTTTCACGCGATCCAGGTACTTTGTGCTTGAAAGAGACTGTTTGCTTTTAAAAGACTTAAGACACTGCATATCACTTTTCAGTGATATCTCAACATATAATTATCACATTTTAATTGTTTTGACCTGCATTTATCCAGATAAATATTATATATTTTTCTAAACACTGTGTGGTGTATTTTTGTGGTGCTAGCATATGTGAATTATTAGTTGATGTGGCAAGAAAAGTCTAGTTATGAGTTTACAACGCTAATAGCTCTAACGCAAACAAAGGTGAGATCCATTGCATTGCAAATGCTTGTTTTAACTCACATTAATTCTAGGAGACAAGATCCCACTAACAAAGAAGGTAATTCAGTGCATCTTTTCATACTGTCCTGAATTCCATGAAAATGAGCTAAGCAGTTTTTTAGTGTTTAAAGAAAAATGTTAGTGTGTTCATGGTAGTGACCATTTACGCAGTCACTGTGTCCTACACTACAACTCTATACATCCCTGCCATCCTGTGGAAAGCAACAAGCAGCTATTCCCACAGAGAATTGATGAGGATCTTGCAGGCAGTTCTGAACCTTAGTAAATACATACACAGGACAACATTAACATGCTAAGAGGACCCTGAACTGAGCCCTCGATCCCTGTTCTTCCTTTGCCCTTTTTTTCTCTTTTGCTGTTTCACAGGGTAAAACGGTGTGCTTCATGTTTGGGCGCCTCTGTGAAATTTTATCGCATGTGTCCCGAGAACCCCTGTGTACGCACACCAGTCTGTCTTGTGCGTGCATCAATCACATTTTCTATCTATTATTGTCCTGTCCTCTGGTTAGAAATCCAGGAGACCATGGGGCAGATTTAAGAAGAGTGGCGCTGCACCTAGTGCTATCAAGGTCTGCATGTCGCTTCTCACCTTTGGCTGGAGAACTTGAAAGAGCACCCGGTCTTCTGCTAGTTCTGGACTGACCAAGATAAGAGCAACCCTTTCTAGTAGCCATAGTGCTGCTTGACAGGAAAACACCTAAACAGACCATACCCTCCAGAAGGAGTCCCAGAGGAAAAAAAAAAAGAAAAAAATGTGTGATAAAACCTCTGCATAGGAACTCCTGAAAAAAGGAAAAAAGGGAAAAAATTGAATATCTCAATAAATAGCAACTGGAACTGTAGAAAAACACGAAGAAACAGGAGCGAGGATCACCACCAAGCGGAAGTGTTTGCAACGCAAAGAAGACCATGACTGAAGGACTTATATACCAGGAGACAGGAAGTGACAAAACAGGAAAAAGGAGCGACACCATCTTGGATTGGGAAAGGCCTAATAGAAAACAATAGGAAAAAATAGAAGTATAAAAGAAAAGGGCATGCTGGGAAAAAGAACACTAAGAAGATAATATGGAGACCAGAAGAAAGAAAAGGCGAATTGAAAAGAGAAAAATAATAGAAGAGAAGAAAAGAAGAGGAGTTCCCCCCACCAGGTAAGGAAAGAAACATTTCAGGCAAACAGGCTAGAATGGCGGTGCGACCGGGAGCACAAAATGTGCTTTCTGGAACGATCCGCCAAAAATGAAATACAAAAATGCAGGGCGTGGTAATGCCGGCGCTCCGATACTCAGAGTGGCGGCCCGACCGCGGTTTGCAAAAGGGACGCCGCATTAATGCGCGGCATCACAAGTGCAGCTACACTTTCCTTGTGCCCCTTACCACCCCCTACCGCCACCATGTGTGTGCCGTATTTAAAATACGGTGCACCATGGCACAGGGTAGGGGGGAAGTAGTGTCATTTTTACTACGCTATTGATGTACTCTTCAGGAGTAGCACTAACATTTTGGCGCTACTCCTTCAGAGTACATAGGGGTCCACTAAACATAATGGAAGCCCCCTTTTAACACCTGCTCCGAGCAGGCATTAAAAGTGCCAAAAAAATGAGACAAAGAAATCTTTAGATTTCTTTGTAACACTTTTTCATCTCCCCCTAACGGGGAACGCCCCCTTTGCATACAATATGCCTGGAGCAGGCATAATGTAACGCAAAGGGTTACAAAGAGGGGCAATGCATGTGTGATGGGCTGGGACCCGTTCGCCCGCACATGGCTCTCACTTGTGCTGACTCTGCCCCTGTTACTCCGAAGCTTCCTGGTCCATCCGTCCGTGATTGGTCGATAGTTCCGCAGCGGCGGGACACCAGAAGGTCAAATGTGCTGCTGTCAGCACTTTTGGCGTGCGGAGGTCGGAAGGAGGAAGACGAGGAGCGGAGCCCACCTGTGAGCCAGCACCAGAGATACCGTCTGGGTATCGGAGGAGAAGCCGGAAGACGATTGCCAGACGACCCTGTTCCAGGCGACCGGGAGGACGAAACGCAGCATCCCGCCTCGCTCCAGGAGAAGCGTGGCCATTCAGGTGTGTGGGACTACGTCCCTGAGTGAGTGGAAATACAAGAGATAAAGGAGTGGAGTGAGAAGGGAGGGGGAAGGAAAACTAACAGGGCAACACAAGGAGTAGGAAGGGGGACAGACAAACACTGAGGAAATAGAAAGGCACGAGCACAGGGGAAAAGGGGAGGAGAAAGAGGGAAGTGAACAAGGATCAGGGAGAAATATAAAAACCTTACCGCCAGGCACCGTCACTTTTAAGGGGCCAGCCAAAACCCGAGCACAGGAACGGTTGGGCGCTAAAAAGAAACTATATAAAGATAGAAAGGATAGGAATAAGACTCTTAAGAAACAGAAGGAAAATACGTGCTAAACGGAGCTAATGAGAGTTGTTAGAAATGGGGTCTTTGGTTGACAGTCTGGTTACCCCCTGTTCAAGCAAGGACCCTCACTCTAGTTAGGATAAAAGAGAATCACCCTCAGCTAACCCCTGCTTACCCCCTTGGTAGCTTGGCAGAGCAGTAGGCTTAACCTCAGAGTGCTAGGTGTAAAGTATTTGTACCAACACACACAGTAACTTAATGAAAACACTACAAAATGACACAACACCAGTTTAGAAAAATAGGAAATATTTATCTAGACAAAACAAGAACAAAACGACAAAAATCCAACATACACAAGTCAAGTTATGATTTTTTAAAGGTTTAAAATAAAAAGAGTCTTTAGGTAGTTGTAACACCACACTAGCGCTGCTAGCGTGAAAATGTACCTGGTTTGCGTCAAAAATAACCCCGCACGGGCGGTGTGCGTCGAAATTAACCCTGCACGGCTGTGTGCGTCGAAAACAACTCGGCACGGCGGTGCGCGTTGAAAAAGCCAGCCACACGACGATCCGAAAGTCCCGCGGCGCAGGGTGCGATCTCTCAGCCTCCGTCAGCGATGCTGCGCGTCATTTCTCCTGCTCCGGGCGTCGGTTTTTCGGTCGCGTTTCCTGCGGCGTCGTTTCTCAGCTGCGGAACCGGCGTCGCGTCGTTTTCTCAGCCGCGATCGGATTCGCGTCGATCTTTTCTCCGCACGGCGCTCGGTGCGTGTATTTTTGTCCTTAGGCTGCCAGCCTCTCCTTTCAGGGTCCCAGGAACTGGAAGGGCACCACAGAGCAGAGTAGGGGTCTCTCCAGAGACTCCAGGTGCTGGCAGGAAGAAGTCTTTGCTATCCCTGAGACTTCAACAACAGGAGGCAAGCTCTACATCAAGCCCTTGGAGATTTCTTCTTCAAGATGGAAGGCACACAAAGTCCAGTCTTTGCCCTCTTACTCTGGCAGAAGCAGCACTGCAGGAAAGCTCCACAAAGCACAGTCACAGGCAGGGCAGCACTTTTTCCTCAGCTATCAGCTCTTCTCCAGGCAGGGGTTCCTCTTGGTTCCAGAAGTGTTTCTCAAGTTTGTAAGTTTGGGTGCCCTTCTTATACCCATTTTAGTCTTTGAAGTCACCTTTCTTCAAAGGGGACTCACACCTTCTTGTGAAATCCTGCCTTGCCCAGGCAAGGCCTCAGACACACACCAGGGGGTTGGAGACAGCATTGTCAGAGGCAGGCACAGTCCTTTCAGATGAGAGTGACCACTCCACCCCTCCCTCCTAGCAGAGATGGCTAATCAGGAAATGCAGATCACACCCCAGCTCCCTTTGTGTCACTGTCTGGTGTGAGGTGAAAAACAACCCAACTGTCAAACTGACCCAGACAGGGAATCCACAAACCAGGCAGAGTCACAGAATGGTTTAAGCAAGAAAATGCTCACTTTCTAAAAGTGGCATTTCCAAACGCACAATCTTAAAATCAACTTTACTAAAAGATGTATTTTTAAATTGTGAGTTCAGGGATCCCAAACTCCACATGTCCATCTACTCTCTAGGGGAATCTACACTTTAATCATATTTAAAGGTAGCCCCCATATTATCCTATGAGAGAGAGACAGACCTTGCAACAGTGAAAACGAAATTGGCAGTATTTCACTGTCAGGACATATAAACCACATTACTATATGTCCTACCTTATCCATACACTGCACCCTGCCCTTGGGGCTACCTAGGGCCTACCTTAGGGGTGCCTTACATGTAAGGAAAGGGAAGGTTTAGGCCTGGCAAGTGGGTACACTTGCCAAGTCGAATTTACAGTGTAAGAATACACACACAGACACTGCAGTGGCAGGTCTGAGACATGATTACAGAGCTACTTATGTGGGTGGCACAACCAGTGCTGCAGGCCCACTAGTAGCATTTGATTTACAGGCCCTGGCACCTCTAGTGCACCTTACTAGGGACTTACTAGTAAATCAAATATGCCAATCATGGATAAACCACTTACATACAATTTAAACAGGAGAGCATATGCACTTTAGCACTGGTTAGCAGTGGTAAAGTGCTCAGAGTTGAAAAGCCAACAGCGATAGGTCAGAAAAAAAATAGGAGGCAGGAGGCAAAAAGACTGGGGATGACCCTGCATAAGCAAAAGTCCAACAAGAGTAATATAACCTTACCAAGAACAGAAAGACAGGGACCAGAAAATACATTATAAAGGAAAAGAGATACCATTATAACGATCACTTACAGATCTTTATCTCTTCTCTCCACATGTGCTTCCCGGGGAACGACCTGTGAACAAGAGAGACAGAAAGAGACGAGTAAAGACCAAACCTCATGAACAGCCCACCAACTAAACCCAGCATCACAAGACTGAAACAAACGTACCTGTATCATGCCATCCTCAATATCTTCAATAAAATTCCTTCGTTTTTAATTCAATAACGCAGTCTGGAGTGGTTCCTCCACACCCACACGGTTACAGCATGCAAATGTAAAACTAATGTGGCGCTAGGCCCTCTTAAATCTGGGCTCAAATCGATTTCCCTAGAAAGTTTTTGCTTGTTAATGCTTTGAATGATGTACAGCAGAAAGGCGCAAATGTGAAGGCTCAGAGGTTGCCAGGTATGAGATTGACAGTCTAATCTCAGTGGATGTTTGCAAAGGGGATATTAATGTAATTAAAACTATGTCATACAATCTAATGAACTGCATCTGCAGCTCTAAAAGCTAATAATCTACTTGAGTGAAACATACATTTTTTGGTTATGAAATGCATTGCATGGGCATTACAGCTTCAAGTTTAACATGAGCGCATGTAAAAGTTGTTCATTCAGCTTCTGACAAACGTAATCTAAGATTTTTTGTTTATAATACGGTATCCAGGTGAAAATGTATAATTGATGTCAATGTTGCTGGTTATGGCTGTAAATTGTTGTTACAGTATGAATACGGTTTCAATTGAAAGAAGAAACTAGACAAGGGAGAGTTTTATCTTGTTAGTAATTGTGTTAAAATAATTATATGGGTAAACATTAGCCAGTCAATATAAACATTGCCATTTAAAAAGGTGTGCCACTGTTCCCTGGGATCGATATAGCAGCTAACTTGTTTGGTCTGCAGCATGTTTCCCTGCTGCTTGTGTCGGCCTACAGTACAGTTATATGATAAAAAATAACACACTTGGAATACGTGAACTATTATTTGCGTACTGGCATAGGAAGACTTTATGAAGACATTTTGGAAATATCTACCACAAATGTGCTGTATGGGTGTTTTAAAAGAGCTTAGACTTTGTTATGTTATTTGTGTCTGCAGAGGTCAGTAAGCATGGCTTCTTGTCCATATAGGTAGTACGGGATCAAATCCTTCCCAACATGGAAAGGGGGTTTGTCAGTCTTAGCACTGTACCTGCTAGAGAAAGGGGAGAGGGCAGAATTGCTAAGCGCTGATGACCCTTTCACACTGCACCAAGCCTAGGAAAGCTCAAGTCAAGTAGGATAAAGGGGAGTCTGGAGCCAATACCCAGGCGAGCTCACCTTCGAAGTATTGGAGGGAAGAGGCTAAGTAGCTGTGGCAGCTATGGGTGTGGCTTCAGGCTATAAAGGGGTCTTTAACAGACCATTTCAAGTCACCAAGCTGGAATGTCCCAAAATGCTTACAGGAGGGTTGAAACAGAGGTGAAGTGTTGATGTGACAGCCGAGGCCTGGACAGAGGTTCATACAACTGAACAAGGGAGATAGGTGGGGAAAATGATGGACTTTGCAGGAACTTTAAGAAGACTGGGCTCCGGTCTGGAGTGCTCGGACACTCCAGACTTTGTCTAAATGTGACTTTGTGGATTTACCTCTCCAGTGTCAGTGGCAGTGGGTCCTCTACACCTGCTGAGGGACAGTAGATGGTGGACCTGCTGAAGAACTCTAAAGGTAAAGGGGGGCACCTGACTCCTGCAACCTAACAGGTACCTTACAAAAGTTCAAAGGAGGATGTACGACCTGAAGAAAGCAGACAGAAGGGTATTTTGCTAGGACTGTTGTATGGTGCTGTTGTGGTGAAAACCTTTTCCCTCAGCAAGAGACCTCTAGTATGAAATATTGCTATCAGGCAAAGGAGTACCCCAGACATCTCTGGGGTGCTTTAAAAACATGTTTATTTTCCTGGTGTTATCCAAAGGAGGGCAGTGATGCCATCACTTTGCTGTGGTTAGAGAGGCTACCAAAGTGCAGTAGCCCCCCATGAGCCCCTTTAGTCAATTTCAGAATGACAACTAAACGCTCACAGGTGAAACGATTTGTGACCTGGGAGAGCTTTATCTCAGGCTTTAAGCATATCTGGACATAGGGAGCCTCATTTAGTAGGAAATGATGCAGTGTGGAGCTGAAAGCCAGCTTGCTGTGCTGCGTCATTTTGAAAGTGCAGGGATGCACCGTATTTACAGAAATACTACACATTCCTGTATTTTCCTCAGCCCTGGCGCACAAACTACTGCCTCGAGCCAATGCAGACACCCATACACCATGCTGCAAGGGTATCTGCGTTGCATCGCTGATTGTTTATGTGCAGGAAGGAATACCTTCCTGCACTTAAGCAATCATTAATGGTGTCTTCCTCTTTCTATGTGTACTGCAGAATGCAGCACACATAGGAAGAGGAAATAACGGGGAGAAATAATGTTATTTCTCACAGTTGTGCAACTTTAATGCCATCCCTAAGGAATAGGAATCAGACACACTCCCAGCCTTGTAAATCTGGGCATGTGTCAAATTCCGTCAGGTTCCACCAACAGGAACACCCAAAGCAACACCCATTGAATGGCCATTTTATGCAGACTTGTGCGTGAAAGGGGACCATATTTACATCCCATGAAAAGCCACGCAAGGTGGCTTTGTGTGGCCTTGTAAATATGGGCCAGCCCATGCTCCACCGGAGCGTAAAAGAAAATGATGCTTTGGTGACGTGGTGTGCCGCTAGGGCCTTGTGAATGAGGCCCAGGGTTTTTATCTATATGGCTTTGGGTGTAGAGATTTGTGTGTTGATGAGTCTTAACACTGATTTGTTGCATGTGTAAACGTAAAACGTAGACTCCTGCACACAGTACATTGAATGGTGCAATGTTTTATTAACAGTGACAATGGTCTATAATACTTTACATTGAATGTTATATAAATGTGATATCATCCTGCATTGGTTAAATATGGCAGCATTGGATTTTTGGATATATGCTTTTGCTTTTATTTCCGTGGTGACACTCTGACAAAGCCAGTTACCTGACTTGTTTTATAACTGCACCCCATTACACTGTATTTAACATATGTGGGGAGGGGTGTCTTATGGCTTCAGAGCTTGCTGGGATGTAAACTGTTAGAAGGTGCAATCATAAGTATAGCCCATCACGGTAACCATGTGAGGACATAGGTTTATCATTTGTGATGAAGAATGTGGGTTCATCACAAATGATAAACATGAAACCTTCCTTCTAATAGGACCCAAGTAGCATATTGTAACACTTTGACCATTCTGCCTCGGTAATTTGAGAGTCAAGTGCTATAGCAGAGTACTTAGAACACCCTAGAACCAGCATTACGAATGGTCAGGCATGTGATGGACGACAGATGATATTCAGGGGCGGTATATGGAAGGAAATCCCTGGCTGAGATGCCCACACACACCAGTACAGTGAATAAATGCTGGGAAAAGGTGATCAACTATCAAGGATGGGGGAACAAACTTAGACAGGTTACACCACTATGGGATTATAGCAACATTGGCAGCCCTAGGTAGGATGCAGGGATCCACCAAATGAGATGTAATGAGCATCTCCAAGGTCTGGGTCCTGTGAAAGGGGGTTAAAGTCTTCTCCAACTGAAAATGATGAAAGAATATAGATTGGTAGCCACAGAGATCTACTTGTACCTGCTCTACAGGCAATTGTATCAAAAAGCACTGCACTGGAGGAGATCTCCCCTTTAAGGGCAGAATGCTGGGCGACTCTATTCCTAAAAGGTCACATCCCTGACATATAGGAAGACTCAAAAACGCTCACAGAACACCCTTCAAAAGTTTAGGGAGCGATGGAAGGAGGAAATAGTGCAGCTTGACCAAGAGAGTCGAAGGAGGCACTCAGGGCCCCAAAAGAGATTGCAATAAAATTGTGGTCCGACTAGTTCAACTCAGGATACTACACCACTTTGTATGTGAGGATGTGGGCAGGAAGGGACATTTGTGCATAACCTGTGGGGCCTGCCCAGAGGTGCACAGACTTTCTGGGAAATCTCACAGAGTGCATGGTGAATGCAGGGGGGGCAATCTTGAATAGAGAGGCTAAATAGTATGCATTAAATGTGTGGAGAGACACAGAGACTTGAAGTTAGCAGAAAATATGGACAATTTTGGCGCTGCGCGTGGCAAAGATAAATATTGCCAGATCAGGAGGGGGCATGGCTTTACCAGATAATGAAGCCTGGAAAAGAGTCATGGACTGGTGCCTGCTCGCTAAAAAAGAAATGTATGAAAGTAGGGGCTGCACCAATAAATGCAAAATAATCCAGGGTGGATGGGGCATATTTCCGTGATATAGTGATAGCGCGTCAGAGCCTTGACAAGTAAACTTACAAGGAGACACGCCTAGGTCGACAAACCTTTGGACCACTTTCGGGGACTTCCCAGTACGAGATATCTTTTTGGCATCACCAATCAATGGATCAATAACCCAGTCGATATTCTTAGTGACTAATCAACCTGCTAATCAATAACATTTAATAGGAATCAATTAATTTAACACAACATGACCTTTCAGACACGAATAACCACAACAAACTAGTTAAGTGTTAAGATATTTAGGGGGTTATTCCAACTTTGGAGGAAGTGGTAATCCGTCCCAAAAGTGACGGTAAAGTGACGGATATACCACCAGCCGTATTACGAGTCCATTATATCCTATGGAACTCGTAATACGGCTGGTGGTAAATCCGCCACATTTGGGACGGATTACCACCTCCTCCAAAATTGGAATAACCCCCTAATTTCCCTATTGGTTACAATCTAATATCATCTCGGTTAATCTCATTAGCAATAAACCTCATTAGAACTCTTCTAATTAGCAATTTAGAACACAATTAATCAAAGCATAGAGAATATTCATTAAGAATTTAGACACGTCATTAATATGAAGCAACCTAGCAAAGTCCCATTAATACATGATTCAACAAAGCAAGAACTCAGTCATTTGTCTATTTGTGCAAGATAATTGTGAACACCTCAACAAACCTCAAATTAGCATTAGCACGTTGGGCTTCGTGCAAAACATTTTAGCAAACATGAATTTGGAAAACATCTAACTATGGACTCTATCAAAATAGCAGTTGGTACCTAGAAAGAAAAGGCAAACAGACAATTACAATTTCTGCATCAGATAGTTACCAATCCAACATATCAGCAAACAGCGTCAGTCTTCGTCCTCAGGACATCAGTCGATTCACCATCAGCAGAGATAGGACGGGGCAACATCTCAATATAGCATAGCTAAGGAATAGGACTCTTCCCTCATATGGAGGAGAATTCAGCATCAGATAAGAATGAATAGAGGATGGTTTAGAGTGTCAGGACAAAGCAAAAGGAACTAACAAGTCTCTGTCTCTCTGCGTCCCTCTCCCTCTCCTTGGGTCATTTGGTTAAATCAAAACTACCCAATTAGCCTCTAACTCCTCATTGGATAATAATTGGTGCATCTTTATCTCTGTCCAATAATTCTTCACGCACTTCACCAGAATTTTCCACAAACCACAGTTCTCATGTCGCTGATTGGCCCATGTTATTGACGTCTTCATCGGTTGGAATGTCAGGTAAGAAAAGTTACACTTTGCGCTCCAGTCAGTGTCTCCATTGTTTTCTCCTACTCCTGTTGTCCTTGCACCTGTTGCAAATTACACTGTTGCATTCAGCAAGAACGTCTCCTAGAGCAAGTCGGTTCTCATGAGAAAGAATTTACTACAGTTACACACACATCTAACTTCTGGAAAAGTACAGCTTTGTGTCCTTCAGGAAAAACAGCAAATTAAACGTTAGAAAAATACACTTTAACCCCTTCGCTGCCAGGCCTTTTCCCCCTCCTGTGCCAGGCCTTTTTTTGCCTATTCGGGGCAGTTCGCGCTTAGGCCCTCATAACTTTTTGTCCACATAAGCTAACCAAGCCAAATTTGCGTCCTTTTTTTCCAACATCCTAGGGATTCTAAAGGTACCCAGACTTTGTGGGTTCCCCTGAAGGAGGCCAAGAAATTGGCCAAAATACAGTGAAATTTTCGTTTTTTTCAAAAAAATTGGAAAAAGTGGCTGCAGAAGGAGGCTTGTGGTTTTTCCCCTGAAAATGGCATCAACAAAGGGTTTGTGGTGCTAAACTCAGCAGCTTCCCAGCTTTCAGGAACAGGCAGACTTGAATCAGAAAACCCAATTTTTCAACACAATTGTGGCATTTTACTGGGGCATACCCCATTTGTGCAATTTTTTGTGCTTTCAGCCTCCTTCCAGTCAGTGACAGGAATGGTCATGAAACCAATGCTGGATCCCAGAAACCTAAACATTTCTGAAAAGTAGACAAAATTCTGAATTCAGCAAGGGGTCATTTGTGTAGATCCTACAAGGGTTTCCTACAGAAAATAACAGCTGAAAAAGAAAAATATTGAAATTGAGGTGAAAAAAACATAAATTTTTCTCTATGTTTTACTCTGTAACTTTTCCCTGCAATGTCAGATTATCGAAAGCAATATACCGTTACGTCTGCTGGACTCCTCTGGTTGTGGGGATATATAGGGTTTGTATTTTCATCAAGAACCCGAGGAACCCAGAGCCAATAAATGAGCTGCACCCTGCAGTGCGTTTTCATTCTATACCGGGTATACAGCAATTCATTTGCTGAAATATAAGGAGTAAAAAATTGCTATCAAGAAAACCTTTGCATTTCCAAAAAGGGCACAAGATAAGGTGTTGAGGAGCAGTGGTTATTTGCACATCTCTGAATTCCGGGGTGACCATAGTAGCACGTGAATTACAGGGAATTTCTCAAATAGATGTCTTTTTTACACACACTCCTATATTTGGAAGGAAAAAATGTAGAGAAAGACAAGGGGCAATAGTACTTGTTTTGCTAATCTATGTTCCCCCAAGTCTCCCGATAAAAATGGTACCTCACTTGTGTGGGTAGGCCTAGCGCCCGCGACAGGATATGCCCCAAAACACAACGTGGACACATCACAGAAAACAGAGCTGTTTTTAGCAAAGTGACTACCTGTAGATTTTGGCCTCTAGCTCAGCCGCCACCTAGGGAAACCTACCAAACCTGTGCATTTCTGAAAACTAGAGACCTAGGGGAATCCAAGGAGGGGTGACTTGTGTAGCTCGGACCAGGTTCTGTTACCCAGAATCCTTTGCAAACCTCAAAATTTAGCTAAAAAAACACATGTTCCACACATTTCTGTGGCAGAAAGTTCTGGAATCTGAGAGGAGCCACAAATTTCCTTCCACCCAGCGTTCCCCCACGTCTCCCGATAAAAACGATACCTCACTTGTGTGGGTAGGCCTAGCGCCCGCGACAGGATATGCCCCAAAACACAACGTGGACATATCACAGAAAACAGAGCTGTTTTTAGCAAAGTGACTACCTGTAGATTTTGGCCTCTAGCTCAGCCGCCACCTAGGGAAACCTACCAAACCTGTACATTTCTGAAAACTAGAGACCTAGGGGAATCCAAGGAGGGGTGACTGGCGGGGCTCGGACCTGGTTCTGTTACCCAGAATCCTTTGCAAACCTAAAAAATTGGCTAAAAAAACACATGTTCCTCACATTTCTGTGGCAGAAAGTTCTGGAATCTGAGAGGAGCCACAAATTTCCTTCCACCCAGCGTTCCCCCACGTCTCCCGATAAAAATGATACCTCACTTGCGTGGGTAGGCCTAGCGCCCGCGACAGGATATGCCCCAAAACACAACGTGGACATATCACAGAAAACAGAGCTGTTTTTAGCAAAGTGACTACCTGTAGATTTTGGCCTCTAGCTCAGCCGCCACCTAGGGAAACCTACCAAACCTGTACATTTCTGAAAACTAGAGACCTAGGGGAATCCAAGGTGGGGTGACTGGCGGGGCTCGGACCTGGTTCTGTTACCCAGAATCCTTTGCAAACCTAAAAAATTGGCTAAAAAAACACATGTTCCTCACATTTCTGTTGCAGAAAGTTCTGGAATCTGAGAGGAGCCACAAATTTCCTTCCACCCAGCGTTCCCCCACGTCTCCTGATAAAAATGATACCTCACTTGCGTGGGTAGGCCTAGCGCCCGCGACAAGATATGCCCCAAAACACAACGTGGACATATCACAGAAAACAGAGCTGTTTTTAGCAAAGTGACTACCTGTAGATTTTGGCCTCTAGCTCAGCCGCCACCTAGGGAAACCTACCAAACCTGTACATTTCTGAAAACTAGAGACCTAGGGGAATCCAAGGAGGGGTGACTGGCGGGGCTCGGACCTGGTTCTGTTACCCAGAATCCTTTGCAAACCTAAAAAATTGGCTAAAAAAACACATGTTCCTCACATTTCTGTGGCAGAAAGTTCTGGAATCTGAGAGGAGCCACAAATTTCCTTCCACCCAGCGTTCCCCCACGTCTCCCGATAAAAATGATACCTCACTTGCGTGGGTAGGCCTAGCGCCCGCGACAGGATATGCCCCAAAACACAACGTGGACATATCACAGAAAACAGAGCTGTTTTTAGCAAAGTGACTACCTTTATATTTTGGCCTCTAGCTCAGCCGCCACCTAGGGAAACCTACCAAACCTGTACATTTCTGAAAACTAGAGACCTAGGGGAATCCAAGGAGGGGTGACTGGCGGGGCTCGGACCTGGTTCTGTTACCCAGAATCCTTTGCAAACCTAAAAAATTGGTTAAAAAAACACATGTTCCTCACATTTCTGTGGCAGAAAGTTCTGGAATCTGAGAGGAGCCACAAATTTCCTTCCACCCAGCGTTCCCCCACGTCTCCCGATAAAAATGATACCGCACTTGCGTGGGTAGGCCTAGCGCCCGCGACAGGATATGCCCCAAAACACAACGTGGACATATCACAGAAAACAGAGCTGTTTTTAGCAAAGTGACTACCTGTAGATTTTGGCCTCTAGCTCAGCCGCCACCTAGGGAAACCTACCAAACCTGTACATTTCTGAAAACTAGAGACCATGGGGAATCCAAGGTGGGGTGACTGGCGGGGCTCGGACCTGGTTCTGTTACCCAGAATCCTTTGCAAACCTAAAAAATTGGCTAAAAAAACACATGTTCCTCACATTTCTGTTGCAGAAAGTTCTGGAATCTGAGAGGAGCCACAAATTTCCTTCCACCCAGCGTTCCCCCACGTCTCCCGATAAAAATGATACCTCACTTGCGTGGGTAGGCCTAGCGCCCGCGACAAGATATGCCCCAAAACACAACGTGGACATATCACAGAAAACAGAGCTGTTTTTAGCAAAGTGACTACCTGTAGATTTTGGCCTCTAGCTCAGCCGCCACCTAGGGAAACCTACCAAACCTGTACATTTCTGAAAACTAGAGACCTAGGGGAATCCAAGGAGGGGTGACTGGCGGGGCTCGGACCTGGTTCTGTTACCCAGAATCCTTTGCAAACCTAAAAAATTGGCTAAAAAAACACATGTTCCTCCCATTTCTGTGGCAGAAAGTTCTGGAATCTGAGAGGAGCCACAAATTTCCTTCCACCCAGCGTTCCCCCACGTCTCCCGATAAAAATGATACCTCACTTGCGTGGGTAGGCCTAGCGCCCGCGACAGGATATGCCCCAAAACACAACGTGGACATATCACAGAAAACAGAGCTGTTTTTAGCAAAGTGACTACCTGTAGATTTTGGCCTCTAGCTCAGCCGCCACCTAGGGAAACCTACCAAACCTGTACATTTCTGAAAACTAAAGACCTAGGGGAATCCAAGGAGGGGTGACTGGCGGGGCTCGGACCTGGTTCTGTTACCCAGAATCCTTTGCAAACCTAAAAAATTGGCTAAAAAAACACATGTTCCTCACATTTCTGTGGCAGAAAGTTCTGGAATCTGAGAGGAGCCACAAATTTCCTTCCACCCAGCGTTCCCCCACGTCTCCCGATAAAAATGATACCTCACTTGCGTGGGTAGGCCTAGCGCCCGCGACAGGATATGCCCCAAAACACAACGTGGACATATCACAGAAAACAGAGCTGTTTTTAGCAAAGTGACTACCTGTAGATTTTGGCCTCTAGCTCAGCCGCCACCTAGAGAAACCTACCAAACCTGTACATTTCTGAAAACTAGAGACCTAGGGGAATCCAAGGAGGGGTGACTGGCGGGGCTCGGACCTGGTTCTGTTACCCAGAATCCTTTGCAAACCTAAAAAATTGGCTAAAAAAACACATGTTCCTCACATTTCTGTGGCAGAAAGTTCTGGAATCTGAGAGGAGCCACAAATTTCCTTCCACCCAGCGTTCCCCCACGTCTCCCGATAAAAATGATACCTCACTTGCGTGGGTAGGCCTAGCGCCCGCGACAGGATATGCCCCAAAACACAACGTGGACATATCACAGAAAACAGAGCTGTTTTTAGCAAAGTGACTACCTGTAGATTTTGGCCTCTAGCTCAGCCGCCACCTAGGGAAACCTACCAAACCTGTACATTTCTGAAAACTAGAGACCTAGGGGAATCCAAGGAGGGGTGACTGGCGGGGCTCGGACCTGGTTCTGTTACCCAGAATCCTTTGCAAACCTAAAAAATTGGCTAAAAAAACACATGTTCCTCACATTTCTGTGGCAGAAAGTTCTGGAATCTGAGAGGAGCCACAAATTTCCTTCCACCCAGCGTTCCCCCACGTCTCCCGATAAAAATGATACCTCACTTGCGTGGGTAGGCCTAGCGCCCGCGACAGGATATGCCCCAAAACACAACGTGGACATATCACAGAAAACAGAGCTGTTTTTAGCAAAGTGACTACCTGTAGATTTTGGCCTCTAGCTCAGCCGCCACCTAGGGAAACCTACCAAACCTGTACATTTCTGAAAACTAGAGACCTAGGGGAATCCAAGGAGGGGTGACTGGCGGGGCTCCGACCTGGTTCTGTTACCCAGAATCCTTTGCAAACCTAAAAAATTGGCTAAAAAAACACATGTTCCTCACATTTCTGTGGCAGAAAGTTCTGGAATCTGAGAGGAGCCACAAATTTCCTTCCACCCAGCGTTCCCCCACGTCTCCCGATAAAAATGATACCTCACTTGCGTGGGTAGGCCTAGCGCCCGCGACAGGAAACGCCCCAAAGCGCAACGTGGACACAACCAAAATTTTTGAAGAAAACAGTGCCTACCTGTGGATTTTGGCCTGTAGCTCAGCCGGCACCTAGGGAAACCTACCAAACCTGTGCATTTCTGAAAACTAGAGACCTAGGGGAATCCAAGGAGGGGTGACTTGCGGGGCTCGGACCAGGTTTTGTTACCCAGAATCCTTTGCAAACCTCAAAATTTGGCCAAAAAAACACTTTTTCCTCTCATTTCTGTGGCAGAAAGTTCTGGAATCTGAGAGGAGCCACAAATTTCCTTCCACCCACCATTCCCCCAAGTCTCCCGATAAAAATGATACCTCACTTGTGTGGGTGGGCCAGGTGCCTGCAACAGAATAAGGCCCAAAACCTGAAGAGATAGAAGGGAGAGGTATTTTTGCAATATATCATTTTGATGTGTGCACATACGTCCGTGATGTGCCAAACACTAAAATAGTGAAAAGAAACACACTTAGGTTATGTGAAGAAGACCCCTCACCCACCAACCAAGTTGGTGGCATGCTTCATCATCGGGGTCCCACCCGAGGCACCTAGCGTGTCACAGGTGTGCTGCGACGCCTGATTACAGCGGAGCAGGTTTTGTCATTTTTTACAACACATACTGGTTGGATTTGGCACGAGGGTGAGTGATGGTTCAGTGGATCAAATTTTATTAACAAGAGATTTCACAAAAATGAAATGCACTGCTAATAACTGAAAGGCAAAAAAGTGAACCAATGACTCACAGCTCGTGAGCTGTAAAGCCGCGACAAGGCACCAACCGCTTTACAGTCCATTCACACACCTTTCATACATGACACGCACAAGACCATTCACACCGCCTGCCACGGGCCCAGCACATTACAACACTCACATCGACAGACCGCGCCACTCAAGGGCCCATCACTTACATACGCCCACATGCCTGATACAAGAATCACACCAGCTGATGGGAGTGTGGACTGCCGTTTGGCTGGCACCGCCAGCCAAGCGCCACCCCACGCACACCGCCAGCCAAGCGCCACCCCACGCACACCGCAATCACTTTTTTTAATTTATAAACAACAAATAAACTACTAATTATAAAATAGGCACTAAACTACAAACACAAAACCTCAAACTAAATACACGACAGATGCCAACCGTGAAACATATGAAAATATAAAACAGACAGCTTACGCTCACGGTATTTCCCAAAAGTTTTTCCTTGTGTGGTAACTTCTAAAACAGCTGGGCACACACAGCCCAGGCTTTGAAGGGCATTCGGGGCAGTACATCCGGCTCTCCCTCCGGATTGATCTCCGGGCACATACTCTACATTTCTTTGTGGGCATGTCTTTTTTGGGAGTGGGAGGAATGTGATCTGGAAAGTGCCGATCTTTCAATCTAGCCACATCCTCCACCACTTCTACTCTAGGAACTCTTGCCGGTTCCACCACAATAAGGCTTTCTATCACCGACTCCTGAAATTTAACAAAAGTCATCCTTGACTCAGGTGAACAATCCTTGTATACAATAAAGGCATTAAAAGTTGCCAAATGAAATAAATGTAGGGCCAACTTTTTATACCACACATACGACTTACGAAGAGCAGTGTAAGGTTCCAACCTCTGATCTACTCTATCAACACCACCCATGTGCCTATTGTAGTCCAAAATGCACGCAGGTTTGCGCACTTCCGCAACCTGACCCCAAACAGCCACAGGGGAAGTACTCTCATCGTGGATGGTCGATAGCATGTACACATCCCTCCTGTCTGAAAATTTCATAGCTAACAGCTCATTATTCCGCAAGGCACTGCACTGTCCCCTCTCAAGTTTTTTACAGACAAGCTCCCTTGGATAGCCTTTGCGGTTAGAACGGATTGTGCCACAAGCAACAGTGTCCACCCTAAACAACTCCTTGAACAACTGCACTCCAGTGTAGAAATTATCTACGTACAAATGGTGACCTTTGTTAAACAGCCGTCTAGCAAGTTCCCACACAATTTTTCCGCTAACTCCAAAAGTGGCCGGACAACCAGGAGGGTCAATACTGGAATCCCTACCAGTGTAGACCCGGAAATTATAAACATATCCTGTACTGCTTTCTGACAGCAGATACAATTTAATCCCATACCGTGCCCTCTTACTAGGGATGTACTGCTTAAAAACTAAACGCCCCTTGAAAAGGACCAAAGACTCGTCCACACTTATCTCTTTGCCTGGAACATAGACCTCTGAAAACCGATCCACAAAATGATCAAGGACAGGCCTAATCTTAAAAAGGCGGTCACAATCAGGGTGATCTCGTGGCAAGGCTAAAGCATTGTCTACAAAATGCAGCATACGAAGAAGAAGCAAATACCGATTACGTGTCATAGTTGCAGGAAATATAGCAGTTGCCATCAAGGGACTAGTAGACCAATAAGAAGCCAGTGACGGCTTCCTGATCAACCCCATCAAAAAAGTCAAACCTAAAAACCTTTTCATCTCTTCCAGATATGTGGGAACCCAATGAGTAGCTCTAGACTGAGGCTTAAGTCTGGCAGCGTTGTCCCGCAAATATTGCTCTGCATACACATTTGTCTGCTCCACAATCTCTTCCAAAAATACATCGTCCATAAACAAGTGAAAGAATTGGACTGGCAGAAAGTTTTCCGTATTAACTCTACACCCTGGGAGACCAGTAAATGCAGGTAACTGTGGCTGCTCCATGTTTGGGGCAATCCAGGTGTCAGGTCTTCCAATGGGAAACCCTGCAGCCCCAGGCTGCTGCACTCTTGGCACATCAATGTCCTCCTCTAACACAGGCCCTTCATCTGCACTGAGAGTAGCTTCCTCATCAGAAGAATGCTCTTGGACAGAAAACTCACTTCCAGAATCTCCTGCTTCCTCCTCTGCCTCAGATGCAGAGTCAGTGTCGTAATCATGGTCTGAAGACGACTCAAAGAGCATGCGAACAACCTGCTGAGCGGTCACTTTGCGGCTAGCCATGATCCTAACAACAAATGGATTGCCAACAACAACTAGCACTAAAATAAGTAATGAACAAAGTGTAGCTTTATCACAAAGAGTTATGTACTACAAAAAACTATACCACACAGTTGCCTGAAATAGCTACTCACCAAGCAACTACTCTGCAATCACCAATGATATCCCACTAAAAAGAAAAAAGAAAAAAGCAATTTAGACATATGACAACACAAACACCACTGTGCTCAAATCTAAGGACAATGTCAAACACACAATACTGCATTTAGTACACCACCTACAAACATGTCAACAATACTCCTTTGGAGTAAATTGCGTTCACTTACCTAAAACATGCAACTATGCAAACCACTGGACAACTACTGCCAAAACCTCAAAGATCCACAGCAAAGGAAGCAAAAGCGTTGAACTAGAAGAAAAAGAAGAAATAAATTGTTATAATCACAAATACAAATACTTTGCCAGTTGACAAACACCCCACCACCAAGAACTTAGAAGTTGTCCCTGGTACCTAAGTGGATCCTGCCCCCCTCGGGGTAGATGGGCGTAAAAGAATTGGCCAATCGGACCCCAAGGGGGGCAGAAATGGGCAACACCTCTGTGCCCCCTTTCAGGGGGCGACCCTTCCCCAAGGGGTCGCCCCCAAAAACACACACAAAAAACGATATCCCTGGTGTCTAGTGGTTTTCGCCCCCCCCTGGGGGCAGATCCGCCGAAAAAACGGCCGATCTGCCCCCAGGGGGGGGCGAAATACAAATAAAAATTGCCCCGGGGGGGGCGACCCTTGCCCAAGGGGTCGCCCCCAAAAACAAACATAAAACAATACATCCCTGGTGTCTAGTGGTTTTCGCCCCCCCCCTGGGAGCAGATCCGCCGAAAAAACGGCCGATCTGCCCCCAGGGGGGGGGCGAAATCCAAATAAAAATTGCCCCCGGGGGGGGGCGACCCTTGCCCAAGGGGTCGCCCCCAAATTTAATCAAACAGAAAATCCCTGGTGGCTAGTGGAGATTCCTGCTCCACGATCGCGGGCCCTGCCCGCGATCGTGGAGCAGGAATCTTGAGAAAACAGACACAGGGGGAAAGGAAAAACCCTTTCCTTTCCCCCCATGTCTGTTTTCTCAAACCCCCCGCCCCCCAAAAACGGAGAGGACTCACCTTAGAGCTCCTGCTCCGAAGACGCGCTGGAAGCAAATGGCTTCCAGCGCGCCGGCAACACTCGATGACGTCAGCGCGCTGAGCGCGCGCTGACGTCATCGGATTGCCGTGGGGGGGGGCGGGGGTGGAAGGGGAAGGTCTTCCCCTTCCATCCCCGCCTGGGGGGGGAAGGGGGGTGCACGGGGGGCGCGCTAGCGCGCCCCCAAGTTCCCCTGTGCCATGGACGAGATGATCTCGTCCAAGGCACAGGGGAACTGTAGCCTTGGACGAGATCATCTCGTCCAAGGCACAGAACAGGTTAATATGAGACCAGGCAGCTAGGCGCAGACCCTCGCTAAGCTAATGCCTATTAATTAATGAGCAAACTCTTAATACATAACTCTAATTATGATATGCTAATACAAATTCAAAACATTATTGCATAGTTAGTTCATTATGAGCAGCTATCATTAGTCTTCGTATACATTGGTAGCCACTCCCCGTGGGCACAATTCAAACGTGTGCATTATTTCTATGTTAACACATTTTCTATGTAGCTTCATTTCACAATATATTGCAAGCTTTTCATGTTAATATTGCTTTTGAAAAACACACTCCAACAATCCCTCCTCTGATGACCCTTGTCATCACATAAACCTTCCCCCAGAAATTTTACATATTAACATTCTCTCAACTCAATTTCTTCCCTTATTGGCTTCCCCTTTGATTTTGCCCTGTACAATTTTTCCCCTATGTTTTTCTTCCCTCCTCTTATTATTTTTCGCCATTTTCAGTTTTATTCTTTTGCTAATTTTACATGCCACCCATAATCGAAATAGGCAGGCTATAACAATCAATATCCCCTGTAATATTTTAGACAATATCCCATGTCAAATGTTACTAAGCCAATTTCCCACTGAAGCAAATCCTTTCCCAACTTTTTCCCAAACACCTGGTTCTCTCAATTCCTTCAAGTCTGTACTATCCCTAGTCAAGTTAGTAAGCATATTTCTAATCTCATTACTATTATCTGGTATATATGCACAACAATGACGCTCATTAAGCATTCTACAGACTCCTCCATTTTTCACTAAAAGAATGTCTAAAGCAAGCTGGTTTTGAAGAGTCATAGCCCTCTCCGCAGCAAGTTCAGTATCCATCAGGAGTATAGCCCCTGAACAGTTTGTCAGCATGTTATCCACAATAGTAGACAACTTTTGAATCTTTATGGAATTCAAAATAACTCCCACTGAGGGAATTATTACCCCAAATATGTCCCCTACTACACCAGGAGCAGTTTCTCTTTTCTGTCTAGTACGATGTAATTCAGACAATTTCGGAAACCTTTTCAAATTGTCAAGTTGATGTATCTTTGGGAAAACTATTCCCAAATAACATGTCCCATACCATCCCTTTGGAAGACGGTAATAAGCATTTAGTCCACATATATAATAGATCCCTGGGATCGCTGGATCCTGTCCATTTAACATGAACGTCCACTTACTCTGAAACAAGAACACATGTTTGCATTAACTCATTCCCACAAACACATTGGGGGTGATTCTAACCCCGGCGGTCTTAGACCGCCGGGGCCAGGGTCGGCGGGAGCACCGCCGACAGACCGGCGGTGCCCCGCAGGGCATTCTGACCGCGGCTCTTCGGCCGCGGTCAGTGCAGGAAAACCGGCGGTCTCCCGCCGGTTTTCCGCTGCCCCTTGGAATCCTCCAAGGCGGCGCAGCTTGCTGCGCCGCCGAGGGGATTCCGACCCCCCCTACCGCCATCCAGTTCCCGGCGGTCCGCCCGCCGGGAACCGGATGGCGGTAGGGGGGGTCGCGGGGCCCCTGGGGGCCCCTGCAGTGCCCATGCCACTGGCATGGGCACTGCAGGGGCCCCCGTAAGAGGGCCCCTAAATGTATTTCACTGTCTGCTGCGCAGACAGTGAAATACGCGACGGGTGCAACTGCACCCGTCGCACAGCTTCCACTCCGCCGGCTCGATTCCAAGCCGGCTTCATCGTGGAAGCCTCTTTCCCGCTGGGCTGGCGGGCGGCCTGAAGGCGGCCGCCCGCCAGCCCAGCGGGAATGTCAGAATTACCGCCGCGGTCTTTCGACCGCGGAACGGTAACCTGACGGCGGGACTTTGGCGGGCGGCCTCTGCCGCCCGCCAAGGTCAGGATGAGGGCCATTGTCATAATATGATTTTGGCCTAGATATGCAAAGCTTCCTTACGTGTAATGCATCTAAAACTAGCTTCCCTTGCTCCCTAATTGCACCATACCCTTCACTACTAGCAAAAACCCGCTGCTGCAATCCTTTTTCTAATTTGCCCTTTAATGCCCTTCTTCTATATTCTGTGTGATCTAGAAAGCTTTTCTCTACAGGTGTAAGCAAGCATGTCAAATTATTGCGGCGTGCATGAGATGTACTAATCGTCAAAGAATCCTTTAACTAACTTTATACTATAGTATCTAGCTACCCCACTCAAATCCTCTATTATAGGCACATAAGAAAATACAAGGTCATAATTTGAGTAAAAGTATTGAATCTCTTCCTGGTTATAGAATATTGTTAGTAACAGACTACAACTTATCCCATAAGTTAGTGGCAGACTATGATAGGTAACCCTCTCTTGTACCGAAACAAGAATCTGTGTACACACAAAGCAATCTCTCGCATCCATTGTGTCAACATACTCACTCAGTAAGCGATAGAAAACGTTAGTAGAAAGTTCCCCTTTTGCATTAGTTCTCTCATGCAAATATTTCGTATCCAGCTCAAACCTTTCCCAAGCTGTTAGTGCAGTGGTAGTCTCAGGAATTGTAGTATTGTTAGCCCCACTCTTATCCATTAGTGTCATACCCATAATTACAACCACAATGAATATCACGCACACAACACCTAATCCGACACACAAATATTTACAACTCCTACTCCCTCCATCATCGTGCCTAGTGTTAGCCATGATCTGTAAAGAATCAGTAAGTGAAGAATTTGTTAACTCAAGCGACAACAGAGGATGGTTAAAATGAATATTTCTTCCTTTTCTCATTTTTTTTGTCTTCTTCGCAGCACAAGTCAAACAAGCAAAAGTTTTCTTTCATCAATTATTTACAGCTTTCAATTTCACTCCCAGGATCCTTGTCAATTCAGGTTAGCAGCTTGTCAAAATCGGTTTTCAAAGTCAATTCAGGGTTTCAAAGTCTCATCCGGTAAATTCTCAGTCTCTTTTCTCAAAACAAAAAAGTTCTTCTTCTTTACTTTATTTCGATCTTTACACCAATTCAGTCTCTTCAACCAGACTCAGGTGCCGAAGTACTGACCTGGAATTTCTCGATCAAAGCAAAATGCCAAGAACTCTTGTTGCCATTCAGCTGTCGTTGCATACGCCCATTCAGGACCTGCGTACCTTCTGTTTGCTACTCTTTTTCTCTTCAACTTGCGATCACCTTGCAACTCTCCCTCGCTTAGATCTTCTCTCCTTTTTGTATCAATTTCTTCCTCTATCGCATCTTCGACAACCACTTCTCCCTTTTTCACTTGCAACTCTGGCCACTTGTCTCCTTTCAGTATCTCTCTGGTCTTTTCTCTGGCAACCTTTCGCCCTCTCTTTTCTCTGTGGTGTTTTCTCTTGATGGACCTGCAATCTCCTCAGGAAGAGTGTGGACACTCTGACTCTCTTCCACCTCGACTCCTTCACCTTCTGGGTCTGTCAAATGCTCTAGCTCATTCTCACACTCGTCTACTTCTGGGAGAACCTCTCTCTGCCTGGGCCCTCCTGCTGCCTCAGTTGAGATAGGCTCACCATCACCCCTCTGGATCTCTTCTCCTTCGTCTCTTACTGGAGTGACCAAGCCGTCCTCAAAGGGCTCTCCTTCTGCCTCAGTTCCCCTTCGATCACTCTCTGGCCCTGAGACTTCCTTTTCTGTTGTTGGTATTTTCAACAACTCAACTTCCTCATCAGTTGGACAAGTCACCTTTTTTGTATGACTGGCGTGGACCCAGTTCGGAATTCCCGCACACTTCACAGCAGTGGTAGTCATTAGTATCACTTGATATGGCACCTTCCAACGTGGCTCCAAACACGTTGAGGACTGGCGTCACGCAGCTTTATAAGCTTTCACTGTATGTCTGACCTACCAACACTATCGTTGGACACCTCCAAAACCGAGATATGTGGTTGGTTGTCGTTGTGGCTAGTTCTCCTCTACACTGATTTCCCAAGGACCAGGGTCCACTCCGATGACCATTATTTATATGCTAGGACTCATTTGTATGAGCCCTTTGTCTTCATTGTAAACTTTTACAGTGTGTTTATATGATATTTTACAAATGTTTCCATCTATGTATGGATTTATCTAGAACTTTAATTTGCCAGATATATTTATACGGTCCAATGTGACTTAATTTAGTTTATATGGCACATATATGATGTTGTTCACCAGTGCTATTGTATATTTATATGTTGGGTTTTACACCATCGAGTCGCCGTGCATGCCCAAGTGCTTGGACGACTTGCAGGACATTATTACACACATTCAAAACCCCCCCTTTATCTCCCCTTCCCTGTAACTGATATGATCTCTCGTAGCATTAGCATCCGCCTAATACTGTAGCGCCGACACCCGCATGCAGGTCGCGGCCTCGGCTACACATTGAATCCCCCAGCAGTGCGGACCAGAAGGGGAACCCCCACTTCTCGGTCCGTCTCCTGCCAGTCTGAGGCTACTCTGTGATTGGAGGTGCTCTCCTCCAATCACACGCTGGATTACTGGCTCCATTACCCTCGCGGAGCCAGATATATAGAACGTCCGCTT
The DNA here is from genome assembly GCF_031143425.1 of Pleurodeles waltl. Lineage (NCBI taxonomy): Eukaryota > Metazoa > Chordata > Amphibia > Caudata > Salamandridae > Pleurodeles > Pleurodeles waltl. The sequence goes on along the minus strand of NC_090444.1, from coordinate 1,787,379,540 downwards.
TTTGAGCGGCGTTCTGCTGGTTGTTTTTATGCCGCACTGGACGCTAAAGAAACAGGACGGGGGCCGACTGATGCGGCCGTCTGTCTACAACGAGGAAGTTCTCATTATTAGGTGAGAATAGATTTGGCAATTGCCTCCTACTGGCGGCATCATTTACTATGTACCAGCCTCCGTTTTGATAGATATTTTGAACTTTTTTATTCCTATATAATCGGAACCTCGCCTCCCCGGCTATTTTTAGCCCATGGTTGTTTCAAGTTTATGTGAGTTTCTAAAACCCCCCCTTTTTTTAAAACAATCATAATTCACTATTGAGAGACTCTATTCATTGATCTATTCACTAATTTTGGTCTTTGTTTTATAGTTCACTTTACTTCTACCGTCTTGACGCTTCCTGGCTATACTTAGCCCACGGATTGTTCAAGTCGTTGTGAGTCATTTTACTTACTTTTCAGAATTATTAGCAACACCTGATCCTTATTTAGAGATGTCTAATCAATATATCCTATATATATCCTTAGTAATTCCCTCACGTCGGATTTATACGACACTGAGCCTGCCTAATTCACAGTAATTGAACAGAGTGATACCTACCTACAGCTCCTCGGGACTACGATTACTGTAAATCCCACCTCATTTTAAAGTAATTTTTGTTTACTCCACATTCTGTACGATGTCCGTGACTCATGGTTCATTTTTCAAGCAGGGAGATGCCAGCCATTACTGGTCCTTTCTCACCACTGGAACTTAGGTGAGTTGCACTCCAATCTCCCTATTAATAAGATACTGAATCATTAGACTCTCAGTAATTCGGTGCTTTATGCCCCCCGTAGGTGCCTCCACCAAATTCATCTCTGTCCTGATGATGACCCCGTCCTGACTCACCTGTACAATGGGTCGAAACGTCAACACTTTCCAAAAGAGTGAATGAGAAAAGCATATAAGAAACCTTGTGACACACCAGGGCCTCCTAGATTGCAGGAGCCACTGGAAGTCATCAATTTTTATACAACCACACTCTGCACTACTTGTACATATCATCGCCACTCACTTGCACCTTCACACTTTCACTGTTTGTTCTGGAGCACCTACCGTCATTCATGATGCATAATATGACAATTTATTATTATTAACATTATATGTTAACATAAAATGCAAATGAAAAAAACGTTTGAAATGCTCAATAAATCTTGTTTGTTTGACATTTATGGCACAGAGAGATTTCATTAAGTTGTTAGCATACCGTGGAAGTCTAGGCTAATTTCCCCTTGCACTGACCTATATTATTATTACATATATTACCCTGGCATGAGGGTTAGTGGGCAATTGCCTCATTGTATAACTCAGTTGAGATACGCTCACCATCACCCCTCTGGATCTCTTCTCCTTCGTCTCTTACTGGAGTGACCAAGCCGTCCTCAACTGGCTCTCCTTCTGTCTTAGTTCCCCTTCGATCACTCTCTGGCCCTGAGACTTCCTTTTCTGTTGTTGGTATTTTCAACAACTCAACTTCCTCATCAGTTGGACACGTCACCTTTTTTGCATGACTGGCGTGGATCCAGTTTGGAATTCCCGCACACTTCACAGCAGTAGTAGCCATTAGTATCACTTGATATGGCACCTTCCAACGTGGCTCCAAACACGTCTTTCTTACATGTTTCTTGATGACAACCCAATCACCAGCTCTCAGGTTGTGTCCTGGATCATTTATCGGTGGCAGGGTGGTAACTTCCACCGGGTGAGAAAAAGAGCGGACCACATCAGCCAGACCCTTGCAGTAGTCCAACCCCATATCATCCGTGATATTCACAAGAGCATTTGCAGGCACTGTGGGCAATCTCATAGCTCGGCACATGAGAATCTCATGAGGAGACAGTCCTGTTTTCTTATGAGGCGTATTTCTCATCAACATTAGCACCAAAGGCAATGCATCGGGCCATTTCAAATTCATAGCTACACACATTTTCGCCATTCTCGACTTCAAGGTACCATTCATCTGTTCCACTTGTCCTGGTGCTTCAGGGCAATAACTACAATGCAACTTCTGTTCAATGTTCAGTGCTGCGCACAATAGCTTAACCACCTTGTTGCTGAAGTGACTTCCCGAATCTGATTCTAAAGAGATCGGAAACCCGAAACGTGGTATCAATTCCCTAAGCAGCAGCTTCGCTACTGTGAGGCTGTCACTCCTGCGCATAGGGTACTCTTCAATCCAATGGCTAAAGATACATACATTCATCAGCACATATCTCAAACCTCCACACACGGACATTTCAATAGAATCCAATTGCATTCTGCTAAATAGCTCAAATTTACCACTGTGCCTTTCCCCGCACTCATCTGTTGGCAGATTATACACCTATGGCAAATCACTTCTGCAGCTTGCCTGAACTTCGGGTTAAACCAGTCGATTTTGAACAATCTAATCATAGCATCCCTCCCAATATATGCTTGACCATGGTAAAACCTTGCAAATTGTGACAAAAGACTATTCGGCAAAACCATTTTCCCTTCATCTGAGACCCACAAGTCATCTGGCCTTCGTACGCATTGCATCCTAACCCAAGAACGCTTCTCATCTTTGCTGGCACGGCCCTGCAACAATCTCAACTCTTCTAACGTATCAATCACCCTTAATGCGTCCCCTGTGCATGTTTCATTTTCTGTTTCACGCAACAATTCCCATTGATCCTTAAACGATATGCAGTTCAATGCGCAAAACCTTGTGACTTTATCCGCATATCCATTTCCCATTGAGACAAAGTCTTGTGACTTCAGATGAGCACTGAATTTCACCACTGCAATTTCATGAGGTAACTGAATGGCGTGCAACAACTCCTTAATTCTCTCATCATTTTTCACTGGTGAACCAGAAGAGGACAGCGGCATGGCAAGCTCTAGTAAGAGCAACCAGTTCAGCTACTTGAGCTGAGTACACTCCTTGAAGCCAGGACGATTCCAGGATACCAGAAATTGTGCATACAGCATATCCAGCTCTCAGCAGTCCTACTGAGTCCCTCAAACATGAGCCATCGACAAAGATAATTTGGTCATTTTCTTCCAATTGGGTATCTTTGATATCAGACCTCGGTTTGGTGCACATTTCTGTTACCTCAAGACAATCATGTTCTACATCTTCCACATTTTCAACCTCTGTATTTTCGCTTGGAAGCAAAGTTGCTGGGTTCAACACTGTACATCTTTTCAACATTACATTTGGTGACCCCAGTATAATCGTTTCATATTTTGTCAATCTTACATTCGTCATGTGCTGCGTTTTAGTACGGGTTAACAGGATTTCAACTGAGTGAGGGACCATGTCTGTGATAGGGTGTCCCATCACTATGCCTTCACACTGTGTGAGGCTTTGTCCAACTGCTGCTACTGCACGCAGGCAACCCGGTAAGGCTGCTGCAACTGGGTCCAAAGTAGCTGAAAAATATGCTACTGGTCGGTTTACACCTCCATGGACCTGTGTCAGGGCAGACAAAGAACATGCATCACATTCATGACAAAACAGAACAAAAGGCTTCGCATAATCAGGCATACCTAAAGCTGGGGCCCTGCACATGCTCTCCCTTAACTCAGTAAACGCCTTCATTTCCTTCTCTCCCAACACTATGACATCTGGCCCTTCTTTGACCGTCAGTCTCACCAATGACTTAGAGATGACTGAGAAATTCGGGATCCACTGACAACAGTAACCCACCATTCCTAAAAACATCCTAACATCTCTCCGTGTTATTGGGGGATTCATCTGTAACAGTGCAGTTACTCTTTCCCTGGATAACTTCCTCGACCCTTTCTCAATTTGATGACCCAAGTACTTCACCTCTTTCTGGCAATATTGCAATTTCTTTGGGGACACCTTGTGTCCGTACTTTCCCAGGTGATTCAGCAAGGCAATCGAATCATACTTGCACTCATCCCTTGTCTTGGATGAGATCAACAAATCGTCAATATACTGCACTAGAGTCGATTGGAAAGGCAGCTCCAATGTCTCCAAATCCTTCTTCAGTATCTGATTGAATATGGAGGGTGATTCAGAAAACCCTTGAGGAATTCAACACCAACTGTAAAACTTGTCCAGGAATTTAAAACTGAAGAGAAATTGGCTGTTCTCATGAAGAGGCACAGAAAAGAACGCTTGAGACAGATCAATGACTGTAAACCATTCTGCATCGCATGGAATCTGAAACATAATCACAGATGGATTTGGCACCACTGAACAGCATTTCACCACTATGTCATTGTTCTTTCTCAAATCTTGGATAATCCAAACCTTCCCACAGGGCTTTCTCAGTCCCATTATTGGTGAATTACATGGGCTGCTCATCACTTCTTTCAAAACTCCCTGTTTAACAAAGTCTGCAATTAATTGCCCTTTCTGATCTACCTCTCCGACCATTCATCGTTTATTCCATTCTCACCACGCAATGGGTACTGTTGCACTGTTATTTTGACTCATTCTTTGACCTGTGTCCTGTTGAGGAAGCATCACCTGTTGCTGTTCCATTGGCGCTAAAGGCACTTGCATTTGCTGTCTAGGTACCATAGGAACCTGCCGTTGCATTTATTGTAACTGCATTAGCTGTATACGCAGCATCTGCATCTGCTGCATGGGTTGAAAACCCTGCATTTGACTCACGTTATTCTGAAAATTCGGATTTGGACCTCTCAATCTCGGTCCTCTCACATTTTGGAATGAACTGACATCATTGCTTTGTTGAACAACACCCTCCTGTACCACCATCGGGCACTCCCGCTTCTAATGTCCAACGACCCAACAAGCATGACAAGATAACATCTTCTTCATCCCCTGCACATCGATTTGAACCACTACAGTGTTCAAATCTGGACTTAGGTTCATAAACCCTCCTCGGCCTCTACCTCTCACTTGCACCTGAAACATCCCGTTGCCTTGCAGCTGTTGCACCATCTGCTGTAGGCATCCTCCCTGCAACCCTGACTGTGCTGCCTTAATTTGCATCACCATCGCTTTCTCCTTCAACTTTCTCTGCTTCAACTCAATTTCGTCACTACAGTACTTCGCATACTACAACACCTCATCTATCGGCTTTGCTTGCCAGCAAATCAAGTGACTCCAAATCATCTTGCTAATCTCAGGTCCCAACCCTTCAACAAATCTAAACACAAGGTGATTCATGTCCTTCGCTTCAACAACCTCTGTACCACTGCAGTGCTTAAACGCCTTCAACAACCTCTCATAGTAGGCATGTATCGACTCCTTGGCTTCCTGAGCTGTTCGATCAATCCTTTGCCAATCAATATTCTTCGACGAAACTCTTGATTTCAGAATCTCAATCACCTTATAGTAAGACTTCATCACCTCAGGATACGGTGCTCCTGTGACTCTGTGCCTTGCCGGTTCTTCAGTGGGCCAATCCACACTTCTCTTGCAACACTTCTCTTGCACTCAAGCCACAAATCAGCTGGAACTATGATCTCAAAGAGAGTATTCAGGTCTTCCCAAAGGCACTTCGCAAGCTTCACAAACCTGTCTGTCTGCTGATACCACTCCATCGGCTTCTCCCTCAGCCTGGGGAAATCATTCTTAAATGATAGGATATCACCTCTAGTCCACGGAACATGGACAAGAACCCCTCTGGCAGTCTCTCTCACTGGTAACATCTTTACCGTACTGGTGTCTGGTAACACTCTTGCTGGCTGCTCTATGCAGTCACTCTTCTCTCTTTTCTTCGCCCATCTGCCTTCCCACTTTTCTAAGGCTCCCCAAACTTGTGCACTCTGCAGTATTTCCTTGAGGTGTGCCTTCATCCCAGTAGACCTCATGTGTTCAAAATCCTTAGGCTCAAAATCTAACCTATAACTCCTCTTCAGATGTTTGGTATTTTCTAAATCTATGCTGTACTTATCTGCCAAATTTGCAAACCTCTGGTGCACCCTGCTCACTTCTTTCGTTATCTTTGGACGCAAGTATCTCAATTCTGCTTCCGTGTATGACTCTAACCTGTTCACTCCCATGCTCCCTTCAACAAGTTCATTTGCCTCCATGCCCAGCCTCACAAAATTCAGGTGTTCTTCTCCTTCCGTTCTCCCTGGAACTACAGGAGCAGTCTGTGGAGTATTAAGCTTGTCTAACCAGTCGGTCAGCTGTGCTGTTAAACCCTGTAATGAGATATTTCCAGCCTGCGCTAAAGGCGTCTGTGGTATATTCACACTCAAGACCTGTGTAGTTAATAGTCTCGAACCTGTCTGCCTCATGGCCTCCGTAGGAGCCCCAATCGGACTGAAGTCTAACAGCGACCTGGATCCTTCAAACGTCTGTTCCACTGAAGTCATCCCTCTAGAGTTTCCTACAAACCCTCCTCTTGTCATCTCTTGGGTCATTACCCCTTGTTCGCATACGTTAGGCTTCACCCGCGCATACAATGGTACTGGTGGACCAACCGTAATAGGCAAAGATATGGCAGCTGGCGTCTGTCTTTTCCCCAAAACCTGTGGAGGGTTAACTCCCATATTCTGGTTTATCACTGGTGCCATGTTTGACCTCAACCCCATGACTGAAGTACAATTCGGAACTATTTGCTGCTGTACCTGGGGCAGTAAGGGTGGAGTGGGATCAGTCTGAATCAACTTTGGTCCCCCATATACTTGCTCTGTCTGCACCATCAGATTCGTGGTAGTCTCTAAGATTGGGACATCGGGGTAAAGTCTCTGAACTTGTGGTGGTTGCAGCTGAGATTGCACACCCTGGGCAGTGGACACACTAAAACTACTCTGTACCGGAATTGGTCTCGAGACAGGACTAACCTGTATCAAACTCATTGTCACCTTCTCTTGGGTCGAACCCTCAGGACATGTACTAGTACTCGGTCTATTGTTGTCTATTGCATATGGCGGTGGTCGATCATTCAGTAACTGATTAAGAAACTCATCATCGTCTGAGTCATCTACCTCTGACCAGGGCTTCCTAGCCTCTTTGTCTTTGGAAGGACTTTTATCAGTCTTACAAGTGGCTTTATCCCCTTTGTCTTCATCTTCTTGAGCTATTGCTGGAAACAGCCTGACTCCATCTATTATTTCCCTTCTCCAAACTCTCTGTGCACTATCCCACTTAGCCTCCGCTAGTGTCTTTTCTGCTTTCCTCATTCTCCTCTCAAATTTCTCTTGTTGTATGGCCATCAGCTCCTAAATCGCTAATGCCTCAAACTGCACTGGTCTCGGATGTGGCTTTGTGCAGAGGCTCATTTAGAACCCTCTGCAAATTCTCCAAAATCCTCAAACTGAACGTTCCGTGCTCCGGAAACGCTAAGCACCCCTCCTTCTCTGTAGCCTTGCACCATTGCTTCAGCCAAAGACATGGTGCGACCCCCTTTTCCTCCATTAAAGCATAAGCCGGTGTATCCTCTGGCGGTGTAACCTCCCCTACACTCACGGTAATATATACGTCTCCCCTCAAGGCGCTCTTTAAAGCCTTGAACATTTTAATTTTTACGTCTTTTATTTTGTTCACAATCGAATCAGGAAGAGACTTTAATTCCCAGAACTCTCTTTGCCTACCTTCTCAACCAATTGTCTCTCACGGAAGGCTGCCAATCCGTGCGTGACCATTCTCACGAACCAAACTATCCCAGCACGGCTCCAATGACGTCGCGCTTACACGCACTGCGGCTGACAAAGTCTTGCGGCTTGTCTTTCTCACCCTCAATTCACACAAAACTAATGCAATATATTGCGAGAACCAACAAAAACAAACTCAAATTTGCTGGTTTACTACAGGAAGGGTAACACAGTCGCTTCAGAACTTTACAGAGATTTTGCTCAGCCTCGGCCGCTACTCTCTCCTTCTCAGATCCCGCACTCGCAAGCAAAATTTGACCCGCAAATTTTACTCTCGACTTGTCAATGGATTATTGTTCTAGTGCACAAATCTCCATCAAAGTTTTCATTCACTCACCTTGACTCATACTCGACTCGTCAATTTCACTATCGACCAATTAAACCGCACAACTTACAAAATAAACCAAGTGTCTCATACACTTATCAATATACTCCGGAGTCTTAGACCACGCAGGGTCCTTACATCATCAACAACCACGTGGACAATTTTTTAGCACAAAGCGCCACACTCACATGAAGTTCGCTGACTTCCCTACTCTCATTCTGCGGAGTACGCAAACTCCTACTAAAACATCATCATCTGGCCTAAAATCCTCTAAAACCCCACAATTTACCTGTGATATGCATAAGCTGTGCAAGCGCAAACCTACTTAATTCACACTATCACTAGAATGCTGAGAACATACTCAAACTTCCTTCAGCAAGCTCCGAGATTCCGGGAAAGTAATTTGGGATTTAAGGGCACATCATCTCTTCAATTTGCATCACTGCAAAAGAATAATTTTCCCAACTCAGTTTTCCAATACATCTTTCTTACGTCCAAACCACGCCCATCAATTTCTACCAAAACCCAACACCTTTTCTTACTCTGTCAAACCGTAGTTCCTTTTACTGGGGCCCCAAAGGGGCAAACCATCCGCACTACTACTAAAACTGTTATCAAACCATGATCTTTCACACTGGGGCCCCAAAGGGCCAAAACATCCTCTGCTACCAAAAACTGATAGCGCGTCAGAGCCTTGACAAGTAAACTTACAAGGAGACACGCCTAGGTCGACGAACCTTTGGACCACGTTTGGGGACTTCCCAGTGCGAGATATCTTTTTGGCATCACCAATCAATGGATCAATAACCCAATCAATAGTGTTAGTAACTAATCAACCTGCTAATCAATAAAATTTAATAGGAATCAATTAATTTAACACAACATGACCTTTCAGAAACAAATAACCACAACAAACTAGTTAAGTGTTAGGATATTTATTTCCCTATTGGTTACAATCTAATATCATCTCGGTTAATCTCATTAGCAATAAAACTCATTAGAACTCTTCTAATTAGCAATTTAGAACACAATCAATCAAAGCATAGAGAATATTCATTCAGTATTTAGACACGTCATTAATATGAAGCAACCTAGCAAAATCCCATTAATACATGATTCAACAAAGCAAGAACTCAGTCATTTGTCTATTTGCGCAAGATAATTGTGAACACCTCAACAAACCTCAAATTAGCATTAGCACGTTGGGCTTCATGCAAAACATGTTAGCAAACATGAATTTGGAAAACATCTAACTATGGACTCTATCAAAATAGCAGTTGGTACCTAGAAAGACAAGGCAAACAGCTCATTACAATTTTTGCATCAGATAGTTACCAATCCAACAAATCAACAAACAGCGTCAGTCTTCGTCCTCAGGACATCAGTCGATTCACCATCAGCAGAGATAGGACGGGGCAACATCTCAATATAGCATAGCTAAGGAATAGGACTCTTCCCTCATATGGAGGAGAAGTCAGCATCAGATAAGAATGGATAGAGGATGGTTTAGAGTGTCAGGACAAAGCAAAAGGAACGAGCAAGTCTCTTGTCTCTCTGTGTCTCTCTCCCTCTCCTTGGGTCATTCCTTTAAATCAAAACTACCCAATTAGCCTTTAACTCCTCATTGGATAATAATTGGTGTATGTTTCTCTCTGACCAATAATTCTGCATGCACTTTACCAGAATTTTCCACAAACCACAGTTCTCATGTCACTGATTGGCCCATGTTATTGACATTTTCATCGGTTGGAATGTCAGGTAAGAAAAGTTACACTTTGCGCTCCAGTCAGTGTCTCCATTGTTTTCTCCTACTCCTGTTGTCCTTGCACCTGTTACGAATTACACTGTTGCATTCAGCAAGAACGTCTCCTTGAGCAAGTCGGTTCTCATGAGAAAGAATTTACTACGGTTACACACACATCTAACTTCTGGAAAAGGACAGCTTTGTGTCCTTCAGGAAAAACAGCACATTACACGTTAGAAAAATACAGTTTAATATGAGACCAGGCAGCTAGGCCCAGACCCTCGCTAAGCTAAGGCCTATTAAATAATGAGCAAACTCTTAATACAGAACTCTAATTATGATATGCTAATACAAATTCAAAATATTATTGCATAGTTAATTCAGAATGAACAGCTTTCATTAGTCTTTGCATACATTGGTAGCCACTCCCCGTGGGCACATTTCAAACGCGTGCATTATTTCTATGTTAACACAATTTCTATGTAGCTTCATTTCACAATATATTGCAAGCTTTTCATGTTAATATTGCTTTTGAAAAACACACTCCAACAATAGCTGTGGAAGGCAATGGATCAGTATACTTTATCGATGTCCATGATCCCCCTTTGGAAGTGGGAGATTATTGCTGGGGAAGGGCAGGGCTGGGAGAAAGAAAGCCAGAGGGATGGGCAAGTCCTTTGCTAGCCAATGCCAGTTTCTGATGGCAGAGATTATGTGATCACATCTTGCAAGTCATATGATGGGTCTTGCTTCAGCATTTTGTACTGGTTCATGAACATGCAAAAAGCTACTAGAAGCTCCTAAACTGATTGCATTTTGTTAGTCAAGTTTTTTAAGGAATGTTATGATAATAAACAAGGTACATGAGCAAATTTCTGATCAACTTTATTGGAAAGTAGCAAGTGCTTGCAAGTTCATTGACTTGGGTTTCAATTGAGAGATGGCTATGAAGGTGTATCCCCAAGTTATTGACCTATTTAGCCAGTGAGAAAGTTACACCCATCCCCTGTGGAAATTCTAGGGAGCTCCCTCTTGTTATATCATGATTACTAATCAGAATTTAAGATTAGAATGGATTCAACTTTTTTAAACATCTTTATTACCTTTGTGTCTAGAACAGTTGCTGTGTACATGTCATGACAGTATCATTCAAGCTGCAACCAACTGTGGTCTTCATCCTTGGTACATCAGTTGATGGTGGAAACAGGTTGAATATGTGCAACACCAGAGTAACATAACCATATAGTTATCCATCCGCAGACAAAGGCATAGCAGGAACACTGCAAAGTATTTAAATAATATAACATGAACTTCACTCTCATTGTCCACCCTCCCAGATCCTTCCCCTCATCACATTATGTATATATTTACATGCATATTCTTCTCAGCTGTATCCAGGGTATCCAACCCCGGATCCTTGCCTGTCATGTGTGTGTGGCTCTCATGCTGTGTCTCCTGCCCAGACTCTGGGTGGTCTCAGGTAAGGAGGTATCGTGCTGCACCTCATACTTGTGTTTAATGCTGTGTTTAATGTTTGATGCTGCGTGCCTCTGGAGTAAGTATCGCATTTAGTTATTCTAAGAAGTCAGACCACTGATCCATGAGGTGGCATCCCCCATCCCTAGCCCTGGTATAGGCACATACCGATAAATCTGCATTGGTTTAGTGGACCACCTGTTTGTGCCACAACTGCATAGACAGGGTCACTGCTGCCTTCTAGGACCTAGCACTGCAGTGCTTCGCAAGTACCAGAGTTTAGGCCTTGGTACTCAGTCGATTGTCTTGCCTGTTTGGTCACTACCCCAGTGTGAAGAAGGCATCAGACCAGATCCTGTGGCAGGAGAGAGACCGTAATCTCGGACATTCAGTGGGGCACCTTCGATTAAAATTTAACAATGACAGATTCATGTCTTATTAAAAAAAGTGTGCATTCACTTCCTCGCATCTAGGGCAGATTTCCTGAACCCTGTGTATGTTTCCCATCCTGTCCGGTGAAATGTATGTGTGGTGTATGTAGTTAAAGTGAGTAAAGTGAAGCTGAGCTTTCTGTCTGGTCATCCTAAAGGATCTCAAGCATTGCTTCCATTTTGAGTCTGAGAAAACATCTGCCAATTGTTCCTCCAACCAGCCCCTTCAGTTCCTCTATGTCCACATTAATGCAGCTCTTGAGTAGTGCTCCATACCGGCTGGATATCACTCATCCCTCGCCGGTTGAAGGCAGCATAGTTTCTAGTGGGCCCTGGCAAGGCCTCACATCTCTCTCGCTGCCCCACATAGGGCTGCATACAGTATAAATTGTCCTGGGTCTAGGTTGCCTGTGTGATCAAAGTCCTCAAATGTGCGCAGTCTTCCCTCCAGTACTACATCACCTCACTGCATGTATCCCACCTCCGACCAATTTCCCACATGGTAAGTTGCCGCCAACCGCCTGCACGTTGGAGGGGCCCCCAGCATTAGCCTCAGGGCGTAAGGTATCCCCCTCTTACCTTGGTGAATGTATTTTTTCTACCACCAAACTGCCACTTTCAGTAGCAAGTTCTAAACGGTTTGATAGAAGAATAGATTCAACTTAAGAAAACTGGTTGACTTCAACTAAAAAATCAGGAAGGTCACTGGATCAGAAATGGGATGGCCAAATTAAGACACTTCCTACTCTTTTTTCAGATTTGTGTGTCATCTGCTCATATATATAAATATATGAACCTGCCTAGTGGAATAGTCTTGTCAGAGGACACATATATTTGTCAAATAGAAGGGGGGAATAAAGGATTGCTGTGGGACACCATAACAGACTTTTCAGGCCTGAGATGAGAATGTAGGTATTTTTGACTGATTAACTTATTTCTGCGACATAGGATTGAAACCGTAGCTTGCCCATAATGATGACTTTACTTAGTCTGGCTAGTAAGATGGAATGACCTTACAAGAAGCCTTGGAGTTGGTTGTATAACATTCCATCCAGTAGCCTGCCAAGCGCAAACACAGTATTGCTCTATTTTTATCATATGTGTCTTACCATGCAGTAAATTAAAATGTTTTTCTAAGACAGTGTCAAAGCCTGTTCATACAACAAATCCCCACATGACTATGCTGCACACTTTACAATAAAAATCAAGAGTTGACAACGCCAAATGGTCTGGCTTTTCAATGAAAATAAAAGCTAATAGAATTGTCTTTTCCAATGCTTACTGGCCTAAAATTTGCAACCGTTTGCTAAAGTTGATGCAAAAGATTTGAAAATAGATTCTTGCTCTTTTAGATGATAAAATAGTCACATCCGTGACAGCAAGTGAGTTTTCCAGTTTCCCAGTAGTTTTGGCACATCCTTTTACAATCATTGCACACATTTCCCGATAACTCCTTGCAGGGACATAACTCAGGCCCCTGTAGCCCTTACAGTGCAGAGGAGTCCCCAACCCTTCATGGTCCCCCTAACCCATTCAGCCGCGCCCCACTCAACTAAAGGTCAATGAATATCTGTAAGAGACAGACTGTCTCAGAGACCCCACTGCATGCTCTCCGAGGGGTCCAGCATTTTGCGTCCTGCCTCTGGAAGTGTGTGGCATCTGGTGAGATGAAGAAGGGATTTCAGAAGAATTATAGCATTTTCCATTCAGTGGAACTCCCATTTTATGGTTCTTTTCCCATGCAGTAGTCCTCCCGGCCCCAATGCACATGAGAAACGCAAAAGTAAAAATTGACATAGGTACACAAAAGAAAAAAAACGAAATAGGAGACTGCACCTAGTCTCAGTAAAATTAACCGGGGTATTTGCTTTCATTTGCTTGTGCAAACTGGCATCCGATCAGTGGAGGTTAAAAGATAAAGGGGAGACCGATCATATTTCCTGAGATTTACAAATTAATATTTAATGCTTCTTGCGATGCACATTAGGACAGCAGAAAACACATTAATCTCTGTGCGCTGTTGGCAAGGCTAATGACCCCACGGCCTCTCCGTTCTGCAGCCTTGATTACCAATCATGTTTTTCATTATTATCCATCTTGTCACTGATGGATGGGGCTCTGGGTGGCCTGTGCTTGAAGGAGAGGTTGTTTTCAATTTCCATACTTCATATGCAGCCAGGTGCTCGATCAACAGGTAGCAGCTCAAGAACACAGCGCGGGAAGTAATTGGTAGTCTGTGGCTTCATCTGTCTCATCCTCAGCGCAGTAAAAGTTACAAGAAGCGCAGACTGTGGGGGTGCTTTATTAGAATTGTTATTGCCTTTAGCTTGGTTTGGTTGTGTTTCAGTTCACCGAGGAATACAATATTTTATTTAAAAGAAATTGAAACAAAGGGAGCGCTCGACCTTGCTGACATGGAGCTACCATCTACCACATGCAGTCTCTTCACCACAAGACATTTTTGGGAGGTAGGTTGGGCGGGGGAGGGGGTGATTTGGGAGGCATTCAGGAGGAAAACCCTGCAGAACAAAAAAACAACTTTTCAGAATATGTTATACAAATGTTAACCCCATCTATACATTGGGATAAGGGTCAGACGTCCCTGCAGGCAATCTGCCAGTACCAGAAGGACTGCTCCAACAGTTCAGTGTGTGGGCCATATTGTGGCTGTGGGTCTCTTTTATGGTTTGATGGGCTGGATTTTCTGTTGATTTTTCTGATATTACCACAAACATCAGCTGAAGCCACCGCAAATGCACGCAGTCTCCCCTACTTTGCAAATCACCCACAAAACGTTTCCCTACGAGCTGAAAACTGATCCGAAGTGCAAATGTTTGCCACTTTCTTTAGCTATCTGATTCGCTAATGAGGGGGAGGTATTTTGGAGTCTAGCCCTATTGTCAGTTCCAACTCGTCCCTGATTGAGACCGATCTGATCATAATGCATAATATGTATGAATATATCTGTCACTTATAGGGGGAAATGGTGATACAGTTTCAAGGCAGGCCCTTTACAGCTCAGAGAAGACAATTGCTACATGATTTGTTGTGGAATCGTGAGGGTGGTGATCTTTGGTAGAGTTACAGCTGGGAAAGCACGTGGCAAGAGGAGGGCAAGAGTTAGGGGTCTAGTTTCTGGGTGGGTACCTTGTGATGAGGCGTTGCTTGAATATTATCCTATCTGCCCCCACCCCTCTCTCATCCTTCATATCGAGTTGTGCCACCCTGAGCCATGGATGTTACCAATTGCTGTTGTCGGCAAAGAACCCTCCAGTCCCATTTGGAATGCACAGTTAGACATTCCCACATTTGTAATGCGGCACAGCGTTATTTTGAGGCAGTTAGCTTCAAATTAAGGTCATAACTTTTCAATAGTTGGGTGCAATTTAACAGGTTTTGTAATATGTATTGTGTTTACATGTAAGATGTGATGAAAAGTACTATGTCCGTTTATTTTAGGAGTAAAAGTGACTTGCATCTGAGAAAAATGACAATGCATGAAAACATGCAGTATGTATAATGCAGAAACTCAAAGTGCTTATGCTGCAAGTGTCGAGGATGACACCACTCTGATAGTAGCTTTATATGGCTGAGCTGATCAGGTTTCCTTCTTTCCCAATAATTCATCCTTTGGTTACGGTTGAGTGGCCACCCTAAAACATGAAATGGTGTATGTTTACAGGCTAAAACCCGGGAATGGGAACACTGATGACTTGATATGCTAATGTATTATTGAGGTTTGTCACAAGTTACATTATGGCCCATATTTACTACATTCTCATTCTCACGCAACGCAGAGCAGCTGCCAAAAATGATACCCTGTGTTGCGTGAGAAGGAGAGAGCAGGACAGCATCATATCTACAGAGAGATGGCTCTCGACCCTAACTCCCTAGTGCCGGTGCAGAATTTTGCTGCTGAGCACCACACATTCACCTTTGCACTATAGTGTAAGGGTGTGTGCATGAGTCTAATATAGGTTTTGTACTGGAAGGACTCCAGTACTATGCCTATACAATGTTAAAAAATTTCCGACTTTTTATGTGTGCTGCACAGTGCAGCACAAATGCAAAGTTGGAAAAGAAAGGAGAAATGAAAACATTTCTCCCTTTAATGCCTGCTTTCACGTGGCATTAATTTTTTATGCAAAACCCATCAAAAATGTTGGTAGATAGGGTGTTGCATCAAAAACATGGGTGGTTGCATGGGAACCCCCATGTACCACCCACGTACTGCCCCTTGATGCTTAGTAAGGCAAAGCAGCGCTGTACACTGCTTTGCATTACTTTTAGACAATTTTCCAGTGCAAAATAGAAATATTTTGTGCTGATCTGCATCACCTTGCTGTGCCACCCTATGCCAAAGTGAAAGGACAGGAATGCATTGCATTTATGCAATTTGGTCTATTACTGTCCTTTCCCCCATACTAATGCCATTTCTGCAGCCTAGAGCCAACACAGGCACCCTTGCACCATGATGCGAGGGTGTCTGTACTGTCGACAGGATTGTTTTTTGGAGGAATGCAGCACCCATGAAAAGAGTAAAAAATAAGGAGAAATACAAATATTTCTTCTTGTTACACCTGTCATGGAAAGGGGAAGGTTTTGACGTATTCCCAGGTTTACAGGTTCTTGCACATCTGGGAATGCGTCAAAACCCATGTGAGTTGTGTGTGAAAACCCACTGCAATGCTCAAGGACCACATCCCTGGTGCAGAGTAAGTCAACAAAACGACTTGGGCTGCCCTGCCTTTCTCCATGTCTTTGAGACCATTTAAAGGCTGGCCTCATAGAAATGGTTGAGAGGTTTGTGCTGCATTACTAAAAGTGATGCAACGGCAGTGCAAGCCTTTCATAAATAGGCCCCTTTATGTCGTGCCATAACAGCACAAACAGAAGCACCTATACATTTTTGCATGTTAAAGATTTTCTGGGCTGTAAATTGATGTGAGGGCAACATGAAAATTGTGTGGAAAAGTGCCAACCAAGATATTGTGTACAAAGAGTGTGCATAAGGGTGGGAAGATCACAAACACCCCAAGGATTCCATGCAGAAACAGACTACCAAAGCACAAACTAGCCTCACATGAAATCCTTATGCCGACTCAACCAAATACAAGCAAAAGTCAAGCAGATCATAACATAATACTGTCATCACATGATATTTCAAAGTGCAATAGATTGTTTATGTGAAATTACACATTTTGCACGGTTAACTCTTTGATGATTGTCATCAAATTTACAGATGTACTTGAGAGAGTTTCTCAAGAGCAAACATTATGTGGGTTACTTCTAGTTTAGTCTTGTGCCATGGGGAAATGTTTGTTATTGCACCAAGATAGCTTATTCTAGGAAATCCCGGCCAACTATATCCTCAAAGTACAACTTTGTAAATATGATGCTGAATATTTTTGCACCGTTCCTGCAACATAGCGCTGCATGTTTCGACAGTCCAGGCTTGTCATTAAGCCTGGGCTTGAGTATTTAGATCTAGGCTCCTGGAATAACATTGATCCATTGTTTCCTATATGTGAAGTAAGTACTCTGCCACCACAGTTGTGAATATGTTTTATGACCGAAGATATTATTGTGAGCAAATAGCTGGGGGTGAACATTTTGGTTGAAGGACAGTCAGTGCTTAATCTATTGGATGAAACTGGTCACTATTTTTTATAAGGCAGAAACACCATCATTATCAGCAGTGAACGCCTGACTGCAAATAACACCAGTGATCACTGCAGTGATGAGTACAGTATATTGCGACTCTCATCTGTGTGTACAGTGTTTCTGCTTTGCAATCATCTGTGATACTTTACATTGATATGTAGTTGCATTTTTTTAGAGCTTCACACCCTCAGCAAGGTGCTTTGTCGTACGACTACCAGGCTCTTAGTAGGTTGTGCTTGTTGAGAAGAAAGTGGATTTTAGTATTAATTATGTGGAAAGTATTCTGTGTAATGACCAGAGGTGAGATCACCTAATTTTATCCAACAGTGAATGGTTCTATAGCAGAGCAGAAAGGAATGACATATAAGATGCTTATGTTTATAAGGTGATTGTGACTGGAAGGAAGGATGAGAGAATAGAAATATGCGACTCTCAGTGTTTGCTTTTAAGAGATCACTGTGAACTGATCTTATAAGCAGGGCAGAGCAAACAAGAGTGAGAGATAGTTGTACATGTGCTCATGTCTACCATCCTTGTGGAATCTTTGGTCCTGGTTCAAGGGTAGTTAAAGTGTTGAGATGTCCACTGTCAATACCCTTTTTGTTATTGAACGATTTTGTCTCTTGCGTGTTGCAGTCCTTCACCATTTGGCATGTACACGCTAGATTTCCTCTTTAGAATTTCATGTGATTTGGGATGTTTCTTATTTTTACTGAAGGGAGTTCCATAATTTTTTAGTTGCTCTGATGGAGACAGTCAGCCGAGGTGTTACTCAAGAACAAAGAGCTGTATTTAGAGTTTATTGTTTGCAGTTTTACTTGAATTAAAGTTAGGCCCAAGCGGATGACTGTGTGAATAGGCAGAATACCCTGAGGAAACACACTCTTTCTCTGGGTCATCAGTCAAATTCTTGAAATATTGGTGCAAGGCTGTCACATAGGTGAGGGTATAGGCGTATGTGATGCAGCATGTTGGATTCTTTGTAGTGTTAGAAGTAGGAAGGGCTGGGCCTCAATTAGGATGAATTCATAGTCTAGATAAGAAATGACAAGGGTGATGGTAGGTATGGAGTCTGTGGAAAACCCAAAGAGGGAAAGAAGATTGTTGTTGGCAAGTAGCTTTAGATTTAGGGCTTGATTTAAAGTTTGGCAGATGGGTTACTCCATCACAAATGTGCTGGAGATATCTTCTCCCTTATTACAAGTGCATTGTATCCTATGGCACTTGCAATAAGACACACTGGATATCCATCATGTTTGGATTGAAGTGCCCAACTGCTAAACTCTAAATCAAGGCCTCAGTGGTTTTGTTAGTATCTGGTAACAAATGGCTTAGAGACAGCCATCCTGGTGTTTGGAGACATCCACATTTCAGCTGATCTGGAGTCATTGGTGTGGTTTTAGCAGGTTAAATTGAAGGACTTCATGATGTTTATAGAGGAGCAGTAGAGGAGTGGTGACATTTTCTTGTCTTGAGGAACATCAAAGTCATTAGTGGAAGGAGGTGCTATTGTAGAGATAAGAAGAAATAACATCTAGAATAGTCCCGAGAATTCCAAGCTTTTATAGTCTCACTAGTTGATTGTGTTTGTGGACTGTATCTAAGGCAGTGGACAGGTTTAATAATAGAATTACAGCAGCTCTATTACTGTACACCACTGTCTTGATATTGATACCATATGCAGACTTTATGGGGTCAATTTACAAAAGCATTTAGGAGTATTGAAGTAGTACGTGTAGTACTAATTCAAGCACTCCCAAATGCCTGGTTGTATTGGCAATAAAACATCTAAATTCCGACGTTGAAAATCTGGATTATATTCAGTGTTATATTTCATTGGATTTCTATCATAATTCAGTTCAAAATAGCCTTATGAATGTATCTTTATTGTAAAGACACCAGTCCATATATTACAGACACCTATTGTAAGAAAGTAGATTATTTTTGAGGTTGATGATCACCCACCCAAAGGATTAATAGCAGTAGCTTGTCAGGGTATACCGCAAAGACACTAAAATACCCTGAGCTCAAGTCATTGGTAGCTAGTTCACAGAGCAGACAGACTTAAGCTAAGGCATTGTGTAAAATATTTATAAAGTATTTATAAAGTACCCTAAAAGTAATAAAGTCAAAACACCATAAAATAAAAAACCCAAACTTAATCAGAAAAATTGAGGAAATCTTGATAAAATGATTGACACCAAACACCAAAACAACAGAAGTCCAAAGAAGGGGAACCAGAGATATTATTTTTTTAAAGATTTAAGTGACAATTGCATAAAAATGCACAAAGTGCCAAGTAGTGAACCAGGATCTGTGCGTATTTTCAAAATGATTGCCAGGTTTATGCTATTTAAAAATGTTACCTTCTGACTTATGGCCTGATTTAGATTGGTTACTCCATCACAACAGTGATGGATCTACCATCCCCTGAAATCCAAATCCATTACTTTCTATGGGATTTAGATTTTGGCGGATGGGATATCTGTCACCATTGTGACAGAGTAACCCATCAGCCGAGAAATATATATCAGGCCCCAAACCTTTTTTGGAGATCAAACTATTACAGCAGGGCAAGCCTGAAGCTGCATCTGAGCAAGTTGCATTGAAATTGAGCACCTTTACAGTGAAATACGTCTGACGGCTCTGGAGGTCATTGAAGTCCAAGCATTTTATAAGGTTCAGGGTTTCTGGAAAAGCTTTATGGGTCACTTCTAATGCTCCCAAAATCTCAAGTAAAGCACATAGGGGCCAGGTCTCACTTCAGCAGAGGCCAGCAGCAAGGTCAAGTCCAGGCACAGTTGACAATGGTTCGCTTCAGGAAAAAGGCCTTCTGCAGCTTGTTGTGTCCCTGTTGCCACAAATGACATCATTCAACAGACCCTTGTCCTGGGTACAAGAGGGAGCAAGTCCAGTCCTTCAAGGCTACTCTCTAGTAACAGATAGCAGGTTCAGTTTCTAATCTTCCACAGGTCCGGAAAGTGTTCTGAGGAGGGTTCCTTGAGGTGCCACTTTCTTTTCAATAGCTAGTGGGTTGGGTGTCTCCTGGACACTAACTGACCAATGGGGGGACTCTTCCAAGCTGTCGATATAGAGTAGAATTCCACATGGCTGATCTTCTTCATAATAATATCCTTGTGTTGGAGGAACTCAGCTGGTAATCAACAATAATGAAAAGACTTATGCTGAGCCTTTCTCTCCTGATAGTGATTACTTATTCACAATATGAAATATATCCCTTCCCAGAGACAATAGACCACTTATCCTGTGATAGAGGGAAGTAGACAGCAACATAAATGATCAGACTGGGGGCTGACCCTTTTCACATGTTTACACTAAGCAGACCCCACTGTGAGGAAAATATTTTAACACAATCTTTTCAAGCACCCTGTTTCACTTCACGGTTGGAGGTAACCTGTTTCCAGAACCAGTTATTGAAGGTTTGACAGGGGTGAATTCTAATTTCAATTGAACAGCCCATAGATTCAATTTAAGAACTCTGGGCATTAGCTCTGGGGGAGTGATACACTGTGGAATATCCTAGAGCATTGTATTCTTGCATATTTTGCAGGACAGCAAATATGAACTGCTGAAATGTGAGCATGCATTCCTGGGGATTATCTAGGACCTGGACTAGCATTTATTACCAATGATAAGATAGTGTGTTTAATAAACTTTATTGTGAGCTATACAAATCTTAACTGAACCTAGCAAAGGCATAGAGGAAAGGAAGGTTTGTCAGTATTTGTCTGTGTAGAGGGCAGCTGTGTTACCCTTTTCTTAATTTCTACCTAGGGACCTGAAGTGCTTATATATAAGGGAAAGGGCAACTGGACGAATTTCACATTGTAGAAAAACATTAATTATCTGAGAATGGACTAACATGGACCATTCTACAAAACAGTAAAGCCTTTGCAGGATTGCATCTCCCCTGGAGCTTTGACTGAACATCTGTGGGAGTGACATTACCTACAGAAAATTGGAACTTATGGTTTCATTTAAAGTTTGGAGGGAAATGAAAATCCTCCAACTGTATGGAAATGCTGTAGATATAGAGTAGAATTCCACATGGCTGATCTTCTTTATAATAATATCCTTGTGTTGGAGGAACTCAGCTGGTAATCTTTACTCTAAATTTACATTTTCAGCCAGAACTTGGAGGATTTTCTGTTTCCTCTACACTCAAAATCAGTTAATTAGTTTAGCCTGGGATTAAGTGCTTAGGCTACCCAAGAAAGGGGAGTACTGGATGGGCAACGTTTCAAGGTTTGCTATGTTGAGAGGTTTTTGATCTGGATAATTAAGGCCCAGTGGGACATGATGCTGATATACCTGGCCCACAGTGCTTAGCCTTCTGCAGCTTGAGGACTGTGAGCTCTAGAATAGGCTTATTCTAAATGTAAAGATTAGGTCCGAAAAAAGGCAATGAAAGTGCAACAGAGGCAAAGTGACAACAGTAGCTACAGTGTTCAGCTCTGTGCTTGTCATAGCTTTATCGTGCCACAACTCAAGACTTCAGTGAGAGCTTGAACTCAGCATATCTTACAGTGAGAGATCCTGGCTTGCTGTAGCATCCTGCCTGTTAAAAATGGGGTCTCTAGTTGGCAGTGGTTTTCACCCTGTTCAAATAGGGACCCTCACTCTAGCCTGGGTAAGGGACCCATACACCTAAGATAACACCTGTGCAACCCCTTGGTAGCTTGGCATGAACAGTACCTGGGACGCATCAAAAACAAAGACGATGCGGGCTCCAGAGGGGGTGAGGTACTGGAAAACAAAGTGATGTGCAGTTCCTTACTGTGCAGAGGAGGTGATGCATTGGTTTCTTACAGACAGGGGAGGGGAGGTGAGACGTTGGTTCCTTATAGTTGCAGGGGAGGTGATGTGGCGTCAGTGGTGAGGCGTCGGTTTCTTACGATCCGGCGGGGTGGATGAATCCAGCAGGTCAAGACACAAGGTGTCAAATTTGCAGTGTTGTGATCACACCACAGGGCCACAGGTGCTGTGGCAGAGTCGAGTGTCCCTCAAGTCGAGGTCATGACACTCAGGACTCATGTTGTGGTGGGACTTCAGAGGCACTGCAGCAGCATCGGACCTGCAGTGTCAGTCGCAGTTGTTGCACTCATCGGAGACCGTGGCTCCTGATGCAGGCAGCGGCACAGAGTCAGGCAGCGGCGCCAGTTCCAACGTCACTTTGGAGTCAATGCATTTGGTTTCTTCTTGCTTATACCAGAATTCACTTCCCAGTGCCTGGGGACTGGATTTGGCACCACTTGGTGAGTCAGGACACTCAACAAAAGAGTCCAGGTGCTGGCAGACAAAGTATTTAATGTCCCTAAGACTTTATAACAAGAGGCAAGCTCAGTTCAAGCCCTCTGAGAATTTTGTAAAAGCAGTATGTAAAAATCAAAGTCCAGTCCTCTCCTTCCCAGGACACAATTTAGCAGTATTTCACTATCAGGACATGTAAAACACATCAGTATACTGCGCCCTGCCCATAGGGCTGCCTTGGGCCTACCTGAGTGGTGACTTACATGTAGTAAAAGGGAAGGTTTATGCCTGGCAAATGGGTGCAATTGACAGGTCGAACTGTCAGTTTAAACTGCCTACATAGACACTGCCGTAGCAGGTCTTAGGCATGTTTACGGGCTACTCATGTGGGTGATACAATCAGTGCTGCAGGCCCACTAGTAGCATTTGATTTACGGGCCATGTGCACACACTGTGCACTGTACTAGGAACTTACTAGTAAATCAAATTTGCCTATTATGGATATACCAATTATTACCAATATAATTTACACAAAGAGCACTTGCACTTTAGCACTGGTCAGCAGTGGTACAGTGCCCAGAGTCCTAAAGTCAGCACAGGATCAAAAAACAGGAGGTCGGAGGCAAAAAGTCAGGGGAAACCCTTAAGAAAAGGCCATTCCCAACACTGCCTCGCCCTCCTCTCCCCAACCTTCACCCCCCCTCCTCCGCCTGTGCTGGGCAGGGTTGACTTCCAGAAAAACTATCAATAGTAAGCTTTAAACATTTGACTGGTGTGGCCCAAGAGCCTTACCAGACCTCTACTCCATCACACTCAGCCTAAAATAGTGCCAAAGTTCTGGTCTACTGAAACCACAGATTATCTTCTGTTTTCTTAATTATTATGGCCGTTTTGGTGGATATTTTGTTCTTATTATATTTTTTGCTAACTCGGTTTGCGTATGTGACTGGGGTGTTTTCTGATGTCAAGCGTGCTTCAGTTCTGCTGTAATATCTAATACGTTTTAGTTTGGGGAAAAGCCTGAGGCATTGTCTCACACTGCCTGGGTATTAAGTTCAGCTTTTTTTTAAATTACCTGTTTTAACCTAGCAAGATGATCTAGTATTGACTTTGTCTAATCCCTGCTCCCTTATTAATACTCACAACAACGTTAGCAAAAGACGATGCCCATCATCTCTAGGTGACACCTAACGATATCAGTAAAGTTTTGTGATTAACGGAGCTCTTCATGATGGTAAGTTACACTTTGGAGTAATTTGCACATGGAAATTTGCTTTTACACTTTTGAATGACTTTACTAAATTTGGTTCACAGTGTAAAGTTATTTAATAAAAGGGTGGAATCTAACTTACAAGTGTAATTTACTATTAAAAACATTAGCAAGTCTATGGCCAACCCGTGGTATTGCAACACCCTCCCATAAAAAACAATGGAGGCAGAGACACAAATGTAGAACCCATAGGAAACAATGGTAGTTTAAATTAAAGTAATCAAACTAGTTAAAAATATAAATTAATAAAGTCTAATGTTAAAAAATATATAGTGTAAAATAATGCATTCATGTTCAATATAATTTACTTTTACATTCATTTTAAAATGCAAAAATAGTTGATCCATTGTTATAATTAATTTAAACATATTTACTATATTTATATTCTGTTAACATCAAATTATTCTTATTCATAATACTCACTGTTTAAATTAATTTAATGTCATTAAACATTATTTTGTTTGCGATTTTATTTTAAGTCCTTCCCTTACTCATTATTTTCTGTGGGAGGGTGTCGCAGTCACAGTGGTTGGCTATATGTGGTGCTATACATTTTCCATTTCTGGCCTGGAGTAACCTACAATTGTTTGGATATCCTCCTTAGCTGTAGTAACACTAGAAATAAGGTCTGTGAATTGGAATGGACTTATTATTTTAAGAGTGTGTAGTTGTTCCTCCCTAAACCCCTCCCTGATTCTCCACTTACCCCTTTTTTTTTTCCTCTCCTTTAGTAGTAAGTGTTCCTCATTTACCAACCACTCCCCCTGTCCCTCTCACATTTACTTCTAAAATTTCACTTACATGTGTGAAGACTCCACACTTGGGGTAGAGATCTCAACACAAAAAAGATAGCAGAGGCGGAGGCATTGCGCCCTAAATGAATCACCAGTTCTAACTGAAGGCTCAAGCAATGCTACACAAGTATGAGGAAAACATGGTATTACCTGCAGTGTTTGAAATATGCATTTCAGGATGCTGGACCACATTTGTAACACACTAAAAAATTCAGTGTGTATTGAAAATCCTGGATAGGAGCGTTTTAGAGCTATTTTCTTCTGCTAGCATGTTAATGTAAGGGTGTTGGTTCCTTTGTGGGCTTGTTTTTGATGTGGCAAGTGTTTAGCACCTGCTTATAGGTTGGAACAGTTCATTGGTTTGTGGTAATACCACTGGGAAGAGAAGGATGCAGCCTTTCGCCGGGTCGGTATTAATGCATGATAAGTTAATAAGCTTGCCATGCTGTGAAAATGCCTAATTACTGAAGATTTATCATCTTTCAAATATCTACTTCCTGTGCAAACTTTGCTATAGAAACCATTTTGATGTACAGTAATTTTGCACAACTTGTAGGTTTGAAATTGGCATAACCACCCAATTTGGTCTAAGTTGAAATGATGGGGCCAGTCGCAATCAGGGCCATAAATTATAACTACAAATCTTAAAAATATAGGCCCAGATTTAAGAGGGCCTAGCGCCTCCTTGCGCCACATTAGCATAATTTTTTACACTAATGTGGCTCAGCGAGGCCAAAGTCGCACACTAGATTTACAGAGTTGTGCAATGCATGCATTGTGCCACTTTGTAACCCCTTGTGCCACATTATGCCTGTGCCAGGCATAATGTATGTAAGGGGTGGCATTGCCCCATTAGGGGGGGAACGAATAAATGGTGCAAAGATATCTAAAAGATTTATTTGCATCATTTTTTGTGGCATTTTTAACACCTGAACAGAGCAAGTGTTAAAATAGGGCTATCCATTATTTATAATGGGCATCAATGTGCTTTGCACGATTAGTATTAACATATTTTTAATGCTAATTCTACAAAGCGCTACACTAGCATAAAAAATGTTGATGCTAGTTCCCTAACTACCGACATGATGCACCATATCTTAAATAAAGCGCACAGATGGTGACGTTAGGGGGGGCGCTAAGGGGCGCAAGAAAAGTGGCTGTGAATTGGATGCAGCTCCACTTTTCTTAAATCAGGCCCATAGAGACGTGGAAACCTTCCCTTGTGTTTATGAGTCTACTGAATTTTAGGGTTACATCAATACACTAAATGGGGTAAACTCTGTAAGATGTTTTTGTTTTTTAAACTCCCTTGATTTTTAGGGAGGCTCCAATGGCCTTGAACTTTCGAGTTTGTATTCCTTTGACCTGAAGTGCACTTTAGCAACCCTGTTTGCTCTTCAATTAATTAATCGAAAAAAACTGGTGGTGAACGCAAAACGAACAACAAAATACCTAGAGACAAACAATTAGTATTCCTTACATTTGAAAAGTTGAGCTTTAAAGCTGACTGCTCAGTTCATATGCTTTACCTTTTTATTCTGTCTCAGCAGAAAACGTGTAGTGTGCACTTAAAGTCAAATTACAGCCTTTTCCAAGCTAGCGTTTAAAAATCATTGCTGAAGAGTTCACATTCACAAGTGGTGATTATCTGTGAGATAAATGCAAACACAGTAGTCACTCTGAATTAATGTCTGTGAACACAGAACGCATAAAAGGGCTGGAAGATATGCTGTGTTGTAGGCAGTACCTTTGGGAAATGTTAGTGTTAGAGGAGAAAATGGAATAGCTTTTAGAGAATGAGAAGGAGAGGCTACTTATGCAAGAGAAAGAGAAAAATAAGGACCAGAAGGTTGATTTGAGGGGACCTGGAGATGCTGTGCGAAATTCGAAAAAGATTCCCTCATAGGTGAGTGGATTTACTATTCAGTGATATGGTGCCTATTCACAAAAAAACGTTTTGAGTTACCTACAGTAGAACTCCATCCGCCAGTAGTACTTATTGCACGATCACAATTGCTATTCACTATCCTCCAGCAGGAGATCTCTGCCTATGACAGCTCTACGTTTTATGTGCAGAGTTCTTTGCCACAAGTGTGGCAAACTCCACATGCAGAGATTTCTCTTTTAGGAGTAAATGTGGGAAGGACAAGTGTGAATGGTTGAATAAGGAATATCCACTTCCAAATGGGAGGAGTTAAAGCATATGCAAATATTAAAACAAACCATCAAAAGAGTAAAAATAATTGCAGTCATAACAGTCACCATCAACACCGACCTACTACAGTCCTTCATCTAAAACATACTCAAAATTACTCCATCCTAGTCTAGGACTGTGGGCCTCATTTCGAGTTTGGTGGACGGGAAAGCCCGTCTGCCAAACTCCCGACAGGGTGGCTGCTGCCTTTGTGGCGACCTCCCAGTCAGAGTTAGAACGAGGTTCCCGCTGTTTCTGCCAGCCGACTTAGCGGGAAACAAGCTACAGCATTGTCTCCGGCTCGTACTCGAGCCGGCGGGTATGCTCATTGTGATGGTGCTGGCATGACTGTGGCCCACTGCACCTTTTCTCCGCCAGCCTTTTCATTGTCTGTAGACCGCCACACTCGTACTCGCAATGAGGCGCCCTAAGTCAAGAACTACACGTGAAAATCAACAAGGAGAAGGAATACAGGGAAAAAATATATATATATATCTGTAAACTGTATATGTGTACTGATATGTATATATATCTGTATACAGATACACACACACACACACACACATATATATGTATATATATATATATATATATAATTATATATATATATATATATCCTTAATCACTCCCTTGCCATAACAGGAGAACCAGGACACCTCCGAAGTGATAAAGTGAATTATTTCAGCAAAAGAATCCAACGCGCTTCGGCATCAGCCTTTGTCACGGATAGCTTTGTTGCTAAAGTGCTCCAAACAAATAAACCAAGTTTGTCATAAACATAAAAAATAGACAACACCACAATTCACACTTCATTGTGGTTCTACTGTGGCGGCCATCTTAAGATGTTCGGATTTTGGCATAAAAGTAACAATAGTTGATACAATGAATATCTACCAATGAGTTAAAAATTATAAATTAGAGTAGTTATTAATGTTCATTTGTAGAAACATCAGATAATACCTTGTACACAAAATATAAGAATGCTTTTTATATCATTACATTATATGATGTTCAACCCTATTTGAAAATATCAAAAGACATTAATAAACCCAAATCCCCTTTCAAATATTATATAAATATTTTCTAAAATATTCTTAAATATTCTCTAAAATATTCCATAAAATATCTTAATCAGGTTCAATAATTGCCCAGTGGGATTAAATTATTTGTTTTTGGAAAAAAGAGCTCCTATATACAATAAATTCATAGTTAATTACCAAAAGAAAATTCTAGTAATTCTGACGTCATTCACAGTTCCTATTGCCTATTTTTGTTTAAAATTAAATATACATCTCACCCAAGTGGATACGCACAGAAACCAACTCTATATTCAAAAAACTCCATAGCAGATCTCAAATACCATATATATGTCAAATGCCAATATATCATTGTAGCTCTCAAATGTCATTCCCCTAAAGACGGCCACCACACTCCCCCTGAATTCATCACACTAAATAATAATTTAATGAAGGCTCAATATGGATATGTATTTCATCATCATAATTTATTCAGCAAATATTGCCATAGAAGAAGACATAAGTACAAATCAGATAAAACTTTAGCACAATAAAATCAACAAAATCCTTAAAACCACATTAAAATCGTTAATAAACAATTCATATATAACGAACTAGTAAAAAAGACACCATTCATCATAACATTTACACAATTAAACTGAAACAATTAACTTGGGCTTCTAGGTCTCTGAAGTACATCCTTAGGGGGGACAGGTCGTATTGCCAACAACAGTAATTAGTGCAGTACACTTCTCAGAGTCCAACACTGCCCTGTCTGATTCTCCATATGCCCATTAAAAAACGAGGCAGGACAAACACAATAGGTGGTGCTGTGTTGATCATAGGATTCTACAGACAACCCTGAAGTCCTTAATTTCCGTACTCTGACAAAGCAAGAGTATCCACTTCTTTCTACTACAAGAGTAGCACTGACAGAAAAAGAATATATGATTGATATATTCTTTCACCTGAGGACAAAGGGGAATGTCAAACTTGGGTCACTGTCATTAAGCCTCCAGTTAGCAGTAAAGGTGCGCAGTGGTAGAATCCTGAGGTGAAATTTGATATACAGGGTTTTTGCTAATGGAGGCTCGGTGGAGCCCATATATTCCTCCATAGAGAAACTGTCTTTGAACTCCAAATAGGCTGATGTTTAGGTGCCCAAACATAACATGTATTTCCCTCCTCAGAGGATCAAGATGAGATATGATTGGCTGCCGCCACATAAATAACAATGTGGTAGCAGCCATGTTAGGACTCAGGACTAAGTCCCAGAAAACGTGTCCAAAACAGATATAAGTGGGCAGGGTAGGGCTACTTTGCCTCCTAACTCTTGTTAGGGAGGATAAAACAATTTTTTAGAGCATTTTCTGTAGATCCCATGGTTGAGGTAAATAAACAACCCTGTGGTGGGCAAGGGCTCTGGGGTGGTGCAAACAGTTTAAAAAGGATGGGGGCACACTCTCTCTCTCTCTCTCTTTCTCTCTGAGGCCCCAAGACCACATGACCTAGGGCAGATTCTGAAATGAAGAGGAATGGATGTGCATCCCGCAATCCCTGAGCATCCAAAGATCCCAAAGACCCCCATCAGTCAGAGCTGCAAATATGTAAAAGGGAAGCAGGTTTTTGATATCCTTCCCCTAGCCTCATAATGCCCGATGACCATACCCCCTGGGGCTGCTATTTTCAAAAAGTGGGGGTGTCATGAGGGTCCCCTCCCCAAGTGAGCAGGGAAACAGAGACTGAAAAAGGAGAGAAAGCAAACTGCTCTTGTCTAGGGGAGCAAAGCCAGGTACAGCTGCAACCAGTATAGGCGCATGAGGGGAGCTGGTGAGGCCCTGGGGGCCCCCAATGTTCTGAGCTGTGGGTGTCCCGGGTGGAAATTGGGCACCAACCTAATACCTCAAGGGAAGGGGTGCCTGGAGCCAATATTTGATCTATGAGGGAGAACACAAGCCCCTCACCCCTTATTAAAGAATATGGCCACACGGGATGATGTACCAGACGTCTGTAAACACTTAGAGTGGGGCACATGCACCCCTCTCCTTTAATTTAATTTTCGCCCTGTGAGGAGGTAGGCCACACTCCCCTTTCCCGATAATGTAAACAAAATAAAACAAATAATTTATTGCTACCACTGGTGGGGTCAGTAGGGCCGGTGCGGCCGCAGTGCAGGGCTCCTTGGGCTCCCTCCTCAATCCCCAACAGAAATTACACATCCAAGGGTCCAGTGGGTTTCAGGACACCAAAAATAATATTAAAAAACAAATGAGCAGCAAGAGCTTCTCATTAATTTATAATTCAGTGCTTCTTGAAGGAATGCCCCATCAAGCCTTGCGAGAGCTGTTTGAATGTTTTTTTGGAGATTTGTCATGTTCCTAGAAGGGGCAGAGACACCACCAAGCATTTTCTTTATTGTTGGGGGGTGGCTTTAGAGAGTCCAGCAGCCCTTCCGCAACATTAAAAAACAGCAAGTTGCTTTAGGTATTAAGCCCAACACCCGAGAAGAACTTAAGTTTTTGTTACTAAATTTTATTAAATTACTTATAATAATTACTTTTCTTAAACATTGCAATGTGTGAAGTATTGAAATATACATCTCATTGTAAGTTTGGGTCATTTTTTAACAAAGACGATAAATGGGCTTTATATATTTTGATACAAAACCAATTAGCCTACTTTTAGTTTTTGGTGTGCTGATCCTTTGCTAAAGTCAGTAGGTCTGGTTTTCTTAACATGACACCCAGCCCCTTCCGTGAGGTTTAGTAGTTTTGTAAACTTAAAATGGTATGCTGTACCTGGCATTTCCTTGGCACTGCGCTAACCCCATGCTTAAAGACTTTGCTGTAGAAATGGCAAAATACTTAGGCGGTCATTCTGACCGCGGCGGGCGGCGGTCGCCGCCCGCCATGCGGTTACCGCCAAATGACCGCACCGCGGTCAAAAGACCGCGGCGGTCATTCCAACTTTCCCACTGGGCCGGCGGGCGACCGACAAAAGGCCGCCCGCCGGCCCAGCGGGAAAGCCCCTGCAACGAGGAAGCCGGCTCCAAATGGAGCCGGCGGAGTTGCAGGGGTGCGACGGGTGCAGTGGCACCCGTCGCGATTTTCACTGTCTGCAAAGCAGACAGTGAAAATCTTGGTGGGACCCTGTTAGGGGGCCCCACGACACCCGTTCCCGCCATCCTGTTCCCGGCGGTAACAACCGCCAGGAACAGGATGGCGGGAAGGGGGTCGGAATCCCCAAGCAGCGCCGCCATGGAGGATTCCCTTGGGCAGGGGTAAACCGGCGGGAAACCGCCGGTTGCCCTTTTCTGACCACGGCTTTACTGCCGCGGTCAGAATTGCCCATGTAGCACCGCCAGCCTGTTGGTGGTGCTATCTCCGGCCTCCACCCTGGCGGTCTATGACCGCCAGGGTCGGAATGAGGCCCCTAGTCTTTTTCTAGCTCAGCATGGATGACATTGTGCTCATCCAATGCTTAAAAACCTTGCTAGAAAAAACATGTGTACTGGGATTTTCCCTCGTGTCTGGACAAAGCTAACTCTCTCTGAAGAGCTATAATCATAGTCAGGGGTTGATTGCATTCATTCCAAGTTGGTTTGGATTTTGCTTTACCAGTCCAAAGCTGTAATTCTGTGCTTGAAGAGATCAGATAAAAGGCTTGGATGGCACTGTGCTAATCCTATACTTAAAAACTTTGCTAGAAAAACAGATATTTGAAGGGAGTACATTCAGAGTATTCCTGATTTTGTAGGGTGCTCGCGATACAAGAGCTGCTCTCCACTTAAAGATGGAAACTTCCCAGCTTCTTCTTTTCTGCATATGTATAAAAGCATTTCCTGTTTTAAAGTTTTGCCACAAAATTGCAGAGGATCCACAAATCTGAGCTTGTTTAAAGTTTAGCCCCCATGTAGGCCAGTTCCCGGGGCCATGTTAAAATATATTTTGTGCTCATGCCAAGAAAAAGGGGGGTCTCAAAGCCTGTTTTCCCCATGCAATTTCTCATAGGGATTTTAGACACAACTACAGCCTGAACCACTGAACGCAATTACACCAAATGTGGCAGAAAGCTAGATCTTGGTACGGAAAGATCTCTTTCTGTTATTTGGTGAAAATCTCTTCAGTATTTCTGGAGTTATTAAAGATAAAAGATTTATATCTAGGGACACAGCACTACCGTGATGGATCTGCAGATCACTGAGTGAAAGCAAGGCCCTGATTGGTTGCCCGCAACGTGAGAGAAAAGTTGCAGCTGCAATTTGTCTATAAACTGGGGGGTGAAAAAGTGACATCAGGATAGAGGGATCTTGAGTCCATTGGACTGATAGAGTGGTCTCTGAAGGACCCCTCATGGAACAGAAACTGGCCACAAACCTTTATTTTGGGGGACCTGAGGATTCACAGATCCACGGCAATGTTCAACGTAACCCTCAGTAAAAATCATACAGTGGTTTGACAGATCCACACCCCGCAAAACAAAATCCATTCACTTACACACTCACTCACCAAACCTCCGCCATGCATGGTGAAAGGCTGTGCACAGCATTGGGTTAGCTGAATGCAGGGGGTGGGCACAGGGTATGCACTCATCCCCCACGGCACACAGCCAGTGACTGTGCATGGCGTGGAGTTGGATGCATACGAGGAGTTGACCGCATGCCCTGTGACCCACAGCACATGACAGTGAATGGCCACACTCAAAGAGCCAAGGATTGCCTCAGTCACTGATAGGAGCTCCGGCGCTGGGCATGGCTGAAAGCACAGGGTATACTGAGGATATCTTACCAGTCACTCACAGTGCACCAGACTCTTCCACAGCATGGCCGCTATCTTCTCTCAGTTGGATACCCATGAGCAGCAGCAATATAGTAAATCAAACAATGTGCATTTTTTAAATTCATTTTCATACGGTTTGAAAGTTGGGTTTTGTCATAACTGTTGAATAACATTTATTTATGTCAATTTTTTTCAGTAACTTGTGGTGTCCATTTCATTGTAATCTACAATGAATGCATCTAACAGAAACATTGGTAGCTATACAAAAATATTTATTTCAAGTTACAATTTAATGTCTTTTATATTACGTGGCAAAGATTTGGTTTTCTATTTAAAAACATATTTTTCAAAATAAATATTCATCAATGTTGAAATGTGCCCTCATTCTTCACGACTAACACTCCTTTGTTTAATGCCCAAACCACAACCAAACACACATCTTATAAAGTGTGTGAAACACACATTCTATTTTCTGGCGTAAAAACAAGTATTGTCATTCACATGGAATGTATTTAAAAATGCACTATTATAGTTAAAAGGCATGACATGCCAACATGCTAGTTTATTTTTGCTATTACTATTTATTACTTCCCAAAGGAACCTTTCTTTATAATCTTAGCATAAAAATAGAATGAGAAAAAACAAAAATGAGCTATACCTATGACTTACAATTTGCATGAATCGTATTTTTTTCAAATCACTGTATTGCATTATAGCCAGGTAGAAAGTTTGCAGCGCAAACCCGCACGAAAGTAGCATTAGCATGGTTATACGTTGACTGTTGTGTACCGCCTCAGGGAATGTCCACATGCTCCACTTGCAGGTCAACATAATATATATTCACATTTTTATCTTCTAATCATTAAGTTCATGTTATTTAGGCAGTGTTATACTATGCTTTGCAAGTCCCTATACTTTGATGAGGCTTCAAATTAAACATTACAAATATTTCTTCTAGAAGCTTTCTTGGCAAATACATTGTCACATTAAAATGCTGCTATAGAGAGGTTCAAATCAAAGTAGTCATAGTACAGAACGTAAAATATATTAACAATGTTTGACAGAACAACAATAAGCATACCATTACTTATGATGACATTGTTGTGGCAAGCAGAAATACATGTTAGACTAAAGTTGCCTTTGCAGAGTAGCTGCATGATAAACCATTGAATATAATAATGTGTACCGTGTCATCATGTTGCTAACAACTTAGTAATGGACCAATTATGTTCGGCACTATTCAGGACGAGGAGATGTCTGAGTGGGGACTGGGGTTGGTCCAGAGGAAGAGGTTTGTAGTAGTATTTCTTCTCAGAAAGGACCCATCTGCCTCTATGCCTGCCTCTAGGGGTCAGTAGCGATGTATAGATTTCTTGATACTTAGGCAAATTTGTGGGGTCTGCAGAATATCGAGGGCACTCTAGGGACCGTGTGGGATCAATTTGGTGTAAACTCTGTACAATGCAATAAACCCAATCAATGAAATTAAAGTGTGTCAGTCAGTGTCTTTGGTTAATGGATACTTGTTTTATCTGTTCACAACAATGTTCCCCAAACGTTTTGTGAGATGGGAACACTCCCATTGATCCCTGGGGTAATTCCCAGAGAGCGGGAGAAACTCCTCTGTCTTCTTGCACAATAGAGGAACCCTGCCTCTAGTACTGGTTGAGAGGTGGTGGATCTGTCTAAGAGGGGGGAATCCCTTCGGTTCACAGGGAAAACCAGGCCACTGTGCTGCAGCTGCTTGGTATAGTCAAAAATAGATAAATAAAGCAGCTGTATTAAGGTCACCCAAACTGTTCCAGTTCGTCCTTGATACGATCTTCATGCTTGTCAATTCGGGCTTTCATACGATCAAGCCACGCAATGAGGGTGTCAAATTTTCCATCAATCAGTTGCAGGCTTGCTGATGCACATTAGTTTATGTGTATTCATTAGAACATTTTCAGCTGGTGAATGAGCCACCTATTCAGGTAGACCTGAGGCAGGTTCCCTGTGGGTCCTAGATCGTTTACGAGTGTCGAATATATACTTAGGAGTTTTAGGGTCACCTTTCCTCATGTTGTTGATGAGAAGAGGGGATGGATTGCTGGAAGAGTAGGAGAGTCAGCAGCAGGCACAAGCTTGCACCTCAAGATTGTTGAAGGAGTGACCTGTCAAGAATAATTGCAGCTCTCCCAATCTGTGAATACACCATGCCCCTCACAAAGTATAGTAATCTGCTGATATCCCCAGATCATTTGGGTTATCAATTGTGGCCCAGTTAATGAATCAGAAGAATATTAATGCTCGTTCCCATGCTCAACAGCACATGATCATTCAGGTTGCAATGCCAAGCAAGATCAGATTATAAGGCAGTACACATTGGCAGTTCCCTGTGTTGAGCAAGTTTGGCCCCTGGTGGCTTTTAAATAATCAACATAGTAACAAAGGTGACCATATAGGCCACATACTCTCTCCCATCCCACTTGCATGAATTGTCAGGCTCCTATCCACACAAGGGCAGGTTACTGCCGCCATTGAGGCTCTCCATGTATTTGTATGACTTACATAAGGTCATAATTCAGGTACTTACTGGTCAGCAGAAAATAACTCAGGGCATTCAAGCATTTGCCACGCATGAGAAGGAATATCAAAAGGCGCATGTTGAGCATCACAGAATGGTGTGCTGCCTCTTGTATGCCTGAACTGCAGCCACATCCACTGTGTTCCATCCCTTCCCTACATGTATCATTGTCTCCCCTAGTATGTCTACCTTCTCTGTCCATAAACCTATGCCAGTGTCTTCAAATCCTCAGACCGATTCCAGTTGCACCACTTTGCTCCAAGTGTTTGCATCTGTGGAGTAGGCTGTGGTGGTCCTGGTTTAGAAGGAAAGGAAAATGGCAGGGATTTTTTTCTCTCATCCAGCAGACCACATTAGAAACCCTATCACAGCATAACCTTCCCCAATCCCCCTTTAGGTACAATAATGAAGAGAGGTATCTCAATTCACTCTTTGCTATTTTTAATATAGTCTCAATTTCCCACCGTTTCTTGGGTGGGATCAACAATGTATTTGTTCCCTTCCTCCTTTTCCTCCTCTTGAGTTGTGGAAGCCAAAGATATGGTGGCTTGGAGAAGGCTAGGGTGTTCTCCCAGAACTGCACACTTTCTTCCACTTGTTATTAGTAAGACATCATCATTAGACTGTTTGTCCTCAGGAGCTAAAAGAAAATGGCATTATAATTATTAACTTCAACAATTTAGAATATGTACACTCGGAAAACTGAGAGATTATAAAGTATTTGTGATTAATAGATGACACCTTATGTAATATAAAAAATGAATTTCAATGTTATTTAATGTTAGTAGTTATTACATAGGCTACATAGGCAAACAAGCCATCTAAAATAAAATCATACCTGATTTGTTACTGATACTTCCTTTGTTGACAGACCATTAGCTGTCAGCTCTTTAACCTGGGTCCTGAAAGTCAGTGGGAAACATTTGTCCTTAGATCTAGCAGGCTACAAATTAAAAAAACAAAACAAATTATTGGTAGTGTAATTGATGTGAATGTTAACTTAGAATACGTATGGTCTGAAGGCATTAATATAAAGATATCATTTTTTATTAAGTCCAAGAATTTGACAAGTGGACAGAAATGTGTCAGAAATGACAAAAGATAAAAAATAAAAATGATTTTGACTAGTAGATAATGTAACTACTGCAATATGCTTACCTGATGTACAGATGACATGGGGTCAAATTGCTATGTATTTCTTGCCCCCCGATGTCTTAGGGGGAGCTCAAATTTTTGACACTAGGAGTCTGTGGGTCACTCAAGGTGTGAAGCTAAAAATAAACAAATAAAAAATATAAGTCCAAATCATATGCAAATGGCATGAATAAAATGATAATGATCACCTGGATCAAATCTATTATAATGTTGTTTATATGAGTAGACATATGCTGGCACAATAAGAAAAAATGTAAGGTAGTAATGAAAAGATTCACAACATTTAAGCAATGGAGACCTGGGTGGCATGAATGATTGATAGACAAAATGGAAGGGCGTATTTAGTCACATATAGGTTGACATCACCATTTCCAAATTAACACTTTCAGAGCAAATGGTTTATAATATATAAAAACAGCTCTATTCAGACACTTATGGAGAGTAAATTATTGTAAATGATTTTTCTGAAGACTGCCATCGAGCTGTTGTCCATGGCCTTTCTAAATGTCAGTGTACTGCTTGGCTAAGAATAGGAGGCGGAAGCAAATAGTAGATGAGAAGACAGTACATGACTTTAAAGTTAATATGGCATCATATAAAAGAGCAAATTAAAAGTACATTGATTGACAATATGTTGAGTAACGTTTTTAAAAACACACTCATATTGTGTTGAGATATAAAAAAGAAGGCCTGATTCACAAAGGTAAACTTACACCTTTGAGTAAGTTTACAGTTTTTTTGTGTTCACAAAAGTTTGTTAAGAGTAGTAACTTTACGATTGCAGAGTCTCTACACTTGTCTCGTGGCAGAGTATCTGCACATAAAAAGATAGGACAGTCCTATATTTTTATGTGTGGATTCTTCTGCACGAGTGTCAAGACTTCTCAGTTGTAAAGTTACTACTCGTAACATACATGTGTGAATATGAAAACGTTGTAAACTTACATAAAACTGAAGGGTTACCTTTGTGATCAGAGTGTATAGTAATATAGATATATGTGTGATATTCCTATATCTATGATTCAGATGCCTTTATATGTATGCCATGCTTGTTGGTGTTCCGTAGTAAAAGGGACGTCTCCTTCTACTGTTGCTACCAATTCACTTTAAATGGGGAACTGTATAAAAAGAGAATTATGATGACTCTATTCATTTGTTAACTCTAAACGAGGGGTTAAGCTGTTTGTGAGAATGATAAAGTGGATTATTATTTGGGGTGCATGGAATTCCAATACAAGTAATTATGTCGCTATTTGTGTTAGGTCCGGTTGAGGCTTCAGCAATTTAAACATGAGCTCAGCTCCTAGTAGTTATGGGACAGTTTGGAAAGGCTTAACTTAAGAAAATGTGTAAATCATTAGGAAAACCTAAATAGGTAAAAAGTTGAAAACACAACACAATAAAATCACACTCCAATATGTAAAAATAGAGAATTCTTTAGTTAACAAGGTGACACCAAAATGACGCAAAACCATTAGGGAAAGCCGGAGATATGATTTCTTTTTTTTTTTTATTGAAATATTACCAAAAAGTGCAAAGCACCAACCATGTGAAACTAGTTACCCTGGACCGGGCAAGGGTTAAGGATGACTGTGATGGCGAACAGTTCAGATATGAGGACGAGGTTGGTTGGACATGATGACCAGGTTGGTCCCAGTCAAAGAGTCACCTTCGGACTTAGAAATTTTATGAGCAGGTAAAGTCTTCAGCCGGGCAAGGCAGCAGGCTGGATCCGAAGATGGGGTCCTTTGTGAGGGGTTAACAAAGGACAAAGCCTCTGTGAAGCCTATGATGAAGATGGGAACATTTCTGAGCAAGAAAAGTTCAGAACTCATGCAGAGGAAGTTGTTTCCTGGTGCCTGACTGGCTAGGGTGAAAACAGAAGGCGCAGTCTTAACTGCAACTGCCTGTGAGGGGGTAGGCCTCGTTGAAGTTAACTATGCTCATGGACAGTGCTCAGATGGCCAATCTGTCAGAGGGGCAAAACACTTCCCAACACTGTAGGCCTTTTTCTGAACTTTGGCAGCAACTTCACACCTAATCAAGGAGCTATTCAACTCCTGTGTGACAGATGGATGCTCATGCAAATGTGCTGCAAGTGAATTTAGGCAGATAAAGTTTACTTTTAAGAAGTACAAGCTGCACAATATTTATTACAAATTTGGTTTGTAAAACATATTTTAAAAAGTCCAGGAATGAACTTAGAAACGTATTCCTACGTGAAGATATCATTATTCAACTTAATATTGTATTCCAGTGCTTCCTATGGAAGAGCAAACCCTGCTACTGTGAAAATACATTTGAAGTCCTTGTCACTAGAAGGACATGCTCAGCACTTAACTTTTAAAAGTCCTACTTGTTATTCCCATGCACCCTGCCCTATGAGCATTTAAGATCTACTTAAGAGTGACTTATTAATAGTTAAAGGAAGGTTTAGGCCTGAATTTTCAGTTTATACGTACACAGCCAGGTTACTGTTTGCATGTCTGCAGTCATGTTTTGCGTTGTCAATTTACAGGTAGCAAACATGTGCTGCATTCCACATTAACATTTAATTTGCAGGCACAGGGTACATTTTTTTTAACCAAATAATGGGGACTTATAGGTACCTTAAATGTATACCCAATTTCAACATGTTTTAAAGGATAGAGCACATGCACTGGGGACTGGTTAGCAGAGCCCCAGTGGACAAAGTACAAATCATCATCCAAAAAGAGGCATTTTCTTAAAGAGAGTGAGAAACGTGAGATGTTTGCCTGTCTGTAGCAGGTGCAGAGTGAGACATCAATTTGGAGTAGAAATGTTGAAGTAAAATAGAGGGGTATAGTTTCTTATCTGGCCTTATGTGTGGATTCTCCAGAAAGGTAGGCTATATAGCAATTCATGCTACCTGTTGAAGAGGGTACAATCATTGAGGAGTGTGAGACAGAGCTGGGATCCATGTCTGCCTCCAAAAAAGGCATGCCTCCAGACTCCTGGAGACTTTCTTCTTCACTCTCCTACTCTTGGCCTACAGTTTATTTTTCAGTTCCTCGACAGTATGTATTTGCTCCTGTAATGTATTGACAGAATCTGCCAACTCCTGCCACATGACTGCCTTCGTAGGTCCACTGAGGATAAATGCAGCTAGACAATAAGTTGACTGCAATGTCAACAACAAAAGTAACTACAAGGTGTGTCTCCTTCTCAGTGAAGTTCCTCATCCTCTTGAGTAGGGCTGGCTAGATTTTGAAGTATGGCATCCTGAAAGTCATGGAGACTAATGGGAAGAGAGGTGAGGCTGGAGTGTAGGCTGGATGTATCTGTTTGCTGGCCAGATATAGTTTTCCACTCTGAGTTTTCCATAGTGGAGAAATAGATCTCTGTCTCGGCTAAGAAGATCTTCACAGTCAGAAAGTGGGTTATTGTTCGGGAAGTGAAACATCTGTCAACCTAATAAATATATGCTGGGTGGACCTCCACAGAAGTCTCAGATAAACTATGCTCAACCTCTGGCAGCTACAGTACAAGCACCAAGCGGTTCCTCAGAGAAGATTGTAATGTGTTCTAGCATTACCAACAATGTAAAGTGAAGAACAAAGCACAATAAGATTCCCAAACCAAGTTAGAATAGAAAAAAATGCAAACAATAAAAAGACACCATGATCCTCAAAACTAGATGAGAGGAAAATGAGATATAATTGTTTTATTTTTTTAAGGGAAAAAGCACCAAGAAAAAGCAAAGCATCAATCAGAAGTCATTGTTTGTGGTTGACTGTAATCTATGTGCTGTTTTACACAGAATGTGATGGAGCAGAGGTCGATATGTCAAGGAGGTCATCCTGGTCAAAGATTTATTTCTTCTGACTTAGCCTCCGACATAGAAGATGAAATCCTTCAGTGGGGCAGAATTGTAGGTTGTATTCAGCAAATTCCTTTTAAAGAGGCATAGCCACTGCACAAGGTCCTGATGACAGGAAAAGCTCCAGGTGGGAAAATTCAAAGCTTTGAACTTGTTAAAGTCATCTCGTGGGTTGGACACTTTTCTCACCTTTCCCAAGTCAAGATTTCTACTTTCAGTCGTATGTCCTTTTTCAGACTTTAGTGGACTGGTTATTCCATCACAATCATGGCAGCTATCATGTCCACTGTATTTAAAGCAAAGCTTATGACACTTGCAATATGGAAGATGGGATATCCACCACGTTTTGATGAAGTATCCCATCCGTCAACCTCTTAAAAAGGCTCATAGTCTATTTTTTAGAGTTCAAAATCCCCCAGCGGGCCAAGCCTGGAAACTGTATTTGACAATACACAAAGTTCTAGAAACGCTCTAAAGATTCTGGAAGTCCAAAATTTCCTTTCCAGTTTGGTAAAGGGAATGGAATACCTCAAATGTTTTATGCAGGATACCAAAAAGGATGTCAGTATGGGAAAGATATTTTCCCTGTGGCTAAGGAAAAAGGAAAAAAAGTTTGTTTATACAAAATCACCATTTACTGACAGGTGTACAGCTGAATAAATACAATATTAAAACGTGTCAAAGTTTTCTTTAGGAAATGTTTGTGAATTCCTGGAAATCCCAAAATAATTTTCTGAAAGTTGGAAACTTGCACCCAAATGAGATTGTATACTTGTAGGTGTGAATTCAAGACTTCCAATGAGAATCTGGCCCTGCATATGAGCTACATTTAATATAGGCATAGTAGATGTGATGCACTTATTATATGTTACTGTCAATAATACTTTATTTTTGTTTTCTAAAACCATAATAGCAATAAAACATGCTATGAATAATATAATACATTATGATTATCAAAACCCATAAAAAGTGTCCAGCTAAAACACTATCACTTAAAAGAAACAATTGCTATAAATTATTGGTAATTTTAGCATTGCCTTACTTCCCCATGCCCAGCCAACTTCATTTTCTGGATTCTCCATGCACAGACAAGCTACCTGTAGACAGCATAAACAATATATTCAGTAGTGTCATATTTTCCTTGCTGCATATAGACGATATAAACCTAATGACTTGCACAGCGGAATAATCAAATTCCTCCTAGGTATAACATAGGCTGAGCAAAATAATAGGAAATGATCTTCGGATTCTGGGATAGTCAAGCAAAAT
The DNA here is from genome assembly GCF_031143425.1 of Pleurodeles waltl. Lineage (NCBI taxonomy): Eukaryota > Metazoa > Chordata > Amphibia > Caudata > Salamandridae > Pleurodeles > Pleurodeles waltl. Next base: position 1,787,338,141 of record NC_090444.1, on the reverse strand, counting down.
GGAAAATTTGGGGACACAGAGCCTAACCTAATCCATTTACTTATGAAGGAAAACAGGGGTAAGATGCCAAATCTGTACATCATGTACTGTGTTCTAGCATTTGGGGGACTAACCCTATCTATAAACAGTTCAAACCCATACTACAACTTGTATGTTAGGAATTATACACTTAAAATACCCCCAATTTCATTGTTCCAGATTTGTCGCATCTTATTGCCCCAATAGGTCTGTTTAAATTTAGAAAGAATACTTTTCTTCAAAAAGATGGCTGTATCCAAGACTTCGGGCATCCCTATTTTTCTGCTTGAGAGTTGGACCCTATTAAACCATGGAGTTTGTACATTTTTATCAATACCAATGTATTTGATTTATGCTTCCTTATAGCGGCCCAGGTCCTCTGAGGATCACAGATGCACCCAATAGGAGAAAAGTTTTCGATGAATGCTCTGTGCAAAGAAAGATCCAAATGGAAGGGAATAAGGGGAGTACTCTGAGGAAGGGCAAACAGTGACTTAAGAAATGTATTTTCCATCACACAAAGTACAGACACATCAGCGCATCCCCAAACTTCAGTGGCATTCAGAGCCTCCACACCATTAGATCTATAGACCTCTGGAGCTAGGGATACAGGACCTCTAGAGGTACCCTGTACTTCCTGCCTATTGCAGAGGATCTTTGGAGAAAATCGCCCCTACACTTTCCAACCTGGGGAGCCCGTGACAAATTTGCAGCATCTTACACCCAAGTAATCAAAACATTTAACTTGCTCCAAATCTCCATCAAGTGTCATCCTTCCCCTAAAAGACTAATGCGGGTTCATAGTCATGAACTTAGACTTTGAGGGGTTCACCTCTAGGCCTCTTAGTGCACAAAATTTAGAAAAACTGTCCAAAAGTGTTTGGAGGCCTGAAGGTGTTCTGGAAATGAGAAGGGTATCATCTGCAAACATAAGTATAGGTATGCTAATGCCTGCAAATTTTGGAGTGTCATGCCTTCAGTCTTCAAGCCAATTCACAGCCCCATTTGTATGCAGGGTAAAGAGAGTGGGAGCTAATACACACCCTTGTCAGGCCACATGCTTAATTGGGATCCTTGGAGTGAGGTCCCCTTCTTAATTCTACCTAACCTGAGCGTATGTATCACTAAGCAGGACTTGCAAAATTCTCAAAAAATCAGCAAGAATACTAAAACCAAACGCTGTGCTTAAATCAATAAAGGTGACGTAAAGATGGTCCCTCCTAAAGGTCACATATTTCCTGCAAATTAATGTAAATTGAAACACTTGGTCCTCAGTACTGACCTGTGGCCCAAATCCAGCTTGACAATATGAAAATATATTATTATTATGCATCCAAGATTGCAGTCTCATCAGCACCTGCCAACAGAATATCTTTTGGCTATTATCTAACAAGCTGATTGGTCTATGACTAGATGGGATGTCTCTTCTACCCTTTTTAAAAATCGGTACAATGATGGCTTCCTTCCACGAAGGTTGAACCGCCTATCCACTGAATATTGCATTACCCAAAGCATTCAGATAGGGTGTCCAAATCTCAAGCTGGGACTGAAATAGGTCTCCAGGAATGCCATTTGGGCCTGGGGCTTTTTCTGTCTTCGTTTGCTTTATTGCCAAGGATGTCTCTTCGTTCCCTATCACTAAGGAGCTACCTCTAATAGCCCCTGTTGTGCAACTCAAATGGAACAGATGGCTTTCTATTCCCTGCCACTCTGTTTTTTCTTGGATTCCTGTATTGCAATGACCCATATCAGTTCTTTCAAAGGCTGCCGCATAGGATACATCTCTCCCTGGTGTCTCCTTATGCCAGGCCATATAAAGTTTTCCAAAGTGAGCTACCCAGGCCTCTGGTGATACCGAAGTTTACAGATGATTCCCTGGGGTGCCAGACCCTTCTGCTACAACATTTTAAAAGCCCTTAGCATTCGTTTTTCGAAGATCATCTGCCATTTCGTCCCATTGGGTCTTCTCCCTGTTTCCAAATGCTTGTGTCATAATGGTCTTATATTTTTTCATGGCTAGCTGTGTGGCCCCTGTGTCAGCCCTTTTAATGGCTTCTAGGAGTTTAGATTTAGCTAGACTGCACTCACAGGTATACCACCCCAAAACTCTTTGTTTGTAACATCCCCTTCGGATCTCTTTCGAAAAAAGAGGATAGAGTGACTCCCTGAGTTCCTTATGAGCGCTCATTGGATTTAATTTAACATTCTCCTGTTGTTCATGTGGGGTGAGTTTATTTACAAAAACATTGTAAATTTGAGTTTGAATTTTGATGTTAACTACAAGCATCTGACATTTTATTCCTCTCCTATTATCAGATGGCTCCATTACATTTGTATGTTTGTTAACTGGATTGACGCTCAAAAAGGGTTCCCTAATGAAAGAGTACTCAATGCATTATGATCGCTGTCTGGTCTCAAAACATGCTGCATATCCATCAAAAAAGACCATAATTGGTGATCTAAAAAAGATTGTCAGTGTTACTAGCACACCGCCCTCTCATGGACGTTGGTTGAGGGGGATCATCTGAGGGACTAAGCCCATTTACTACTTTTAAGTCATGGGCTACCATCAAATTAACAAGTTGGGCAGAGCTTTTAGAGAACTTGGACCTATTTTCAATTAATGCAAACAAAAGTCTCCTGTCTTCACTCAAGATTTCCTCATCATCCCAATGTTCCAGCCCTAGATGAGTACAAGTGTTACAGTCGCCAGCAATGATTTTCATGTATTTTGGATCAAGATCATCTATCAAGGTAGAAGGGGGCTGTTATGATGCATTGTGATCCTCGATGCGTCATAAGGGCTCGCGGGGGAGAGTTGCGGGATTCGATGGGTGACGGTTGGGCCGGAGTTAGAAGTGTAGCCGTACGCCAGGTTGTGCTTCGAGAAATAAAGTTAATTTCTCATGAAACTACGTGCTCCCGCTGCCTTATTTCTTGACATGTTTGACGACGAGCTTAGAGAATCACAACCTGGGTCGGCTCGACGCTCTTATGCGACACTTACCTGGAGTTTTCCGAACCTCGCTGGAGAGCTGTTCTCGATGACCTCTTGAGGAGATTTCCTTCTCCCTTTCAGCGCTGTGGAGAAGGGAGGGGCCGTTCAGAAAGACTAGACCGGCGAAGGCGGTTTTCCCTGCACTTCCTCATTGGATTGATTGGCCTTGCAGTGGGAGGGGCAGCAATGTTAATCCTCATTGGGAAAGACTAGTCTGCATTCTTTGAGCCACCGAAGTGAGAATACATGGACTCGGTGCTTCTGCAGACAAGGAAACTATTTCAAAGCACCGGTGAGACTGTTTTTTACATGTTCTTTATTTAATTCAACGCTTATTGCATGTCCATGTGTGTGGATTCACCGGAGTAAGAGTACATAGACTCGGTGGTTCTGGAGACAAGGAAACTATTTCAAAGCACCGGTCAAACTGTTTTTTACTCATTCCTTATTTAATTCAACGCTTATTGCATGTCCATGTGTGTGGATTCGTCACATTTATGACACATTAACGGTGTGTGGGACCCTGGGCAGTTTTATAGTCACTCAACCAGTAACACGCACATTTCAAGGAGGTTTAAAAAAAAGGATTGTTAGTTACTGGTCTGTTCAAGAGCAAAGGCAAACAGATTTTTACTGTCATGGCTTCTCTAGGGAATATTATTACACCGCCCTTTTTTCTACAACATGCAGGCCAGCCTGACATTTGTTGGGAGGATTGGATTGAAATTTTAGAAAATTACATCATGGCACTTGACGGTCAGGGCTTTACGTCTGCCAGGAAAAAGGCAATTTTATTGAGTGCTATTGGTAATGAAGGGCAGCAAATATTTAAATATTTGCCAGTAGCATTACGGCCCAACAGTCAGCCCATGGATGATATCTACAAGGAAGCTGTGATAAGGTTGGAAAATCGGTTTGCAAAGGAAGTCAATTTAGTTATGGCAAGATACAAATTTTATACACAACCTCAAGGGGAACATGAGTCCATTGATGAATTTGTGTCCAGGCTAAGAGAGCTCTCCATCAAATGCTGCTTTGGCAATATGACTGAAGAATTGATTCGTGATCAGCTTATCGTGCAGTGCAGGGAGAAGAAGATACAGGAGAGGCTTTGGGCGGCGAAAGATCCTTCCCTCATGGAGGCCATTGGAATGGCTAAGATAATTGAAGAATCACAAAGGTGCATGAAGGAACTTAACAGAAGGGACAAGACAATGGATGTTGCAGCAATTAATCTGGATCAACAAGACTCTTATGAAAATGGAGTTTGTAAAGTTAAGAAGAAGAAGGGTGATAGTCTGTCTAAGAGCAAGGTTGTACAGAACTTCTCCAGTGTCAAGAGCAAAGGGGACTGTGCCCGTTGTGGCAGCAAATTTCATGATTCTGTCTCAAAAAATTGTTATGCCATTAACAAAATGTGTAGGAAGTGTGGGCGTAGAGGCCATTATGCTAGAGTATGCAAAATGGACCGAAGTTCTACTGTGGGAATGGTTGAGAATGCAATGGGAAGTGTGAATACAGACAGGGTTCTGGTAGTAGGAAAAGATATTAACTCTGGCAGTACGGTTTACTTTGAAAAAAAAGGGAGGTTATCTAGACCTACAGGAATTTTTAAAGTGTGTGGGAGAGACGTTGAACTTATGGTGGACTCTGTATCCATGTACACAATCATACCTGAGCGAGTTTTAAAAATGTTATGGCAGAATGTCAAACTTAGACCTAAGGATATAAACCCGGGAGGATATCAGGGTGAATCCATAGACATTTTGGGGTACATGGTGGACAATATTCAGTTTGGCTCACAGTGTGTTGAAGGGAAAGTGTATGTGTCCTTAGAGGGACCTTCTATCTTGGGATGGATGCATCAGTTTGATCTGAACATTATTCTGAATCCCAGAGCCCCAAACCCCGTGTTGGTGGTTGACGAACTTTCCCTGGAGAAGGTGTTGTCTGAAGCAAGGAATGTGATTAGCAAAAAGTTGGGATGTCTGAAAGGGTACGTTCATAAAGTAAATGTGAAGTTAAATGCCGTTCCAACTCAACATAAATTAAGAAGGGTACCACTATCAGCACGTGAGGGTTTGAAAGAATTGTTGGTAGAGATGTTGAGAGACGGTATTATTGAGCCTGTTGAAGTGCCTGAATGGGTGTCTCCGGTAGTTATCACCAAGAAGGCTGATGGTCGTCTTAGGTTTTGTGTTGACTTACGCTCTGTGAACCAAAATATTGTGGTGGATGTCTTTCCCCTTCCTAATATTAATGAGTTACTTACGAGGGTGAAAAATAAGAGATTCTTTTCCAAACTGGATCTAAGGAGTGCGTATCATCAAGTAAGGTTACATGAGAGCTCCAAGTCACTTACCACTTTTATCACTTCAGAGGGAACATTCCAATTCACTAGCTTGCCGTTTGGGTTGGCTTCCGCTACCAGTGTTTTTCAGTGGGTCATGACGAAAGTTTTAGAAGGGATAAAAGATGTGATTTATTTCCAAGATGACATTTTGGTGATGGGAACATCGGAGAGAGAGCATAATGTCACCTTACGCTTAGTGCTGAGGAAATTAGATGAGCATGGTCTCACACTTAATCAGGAGAAGTGTACTTTTCAGGCTGAGCAAGTAGAGTATTTAGGCTATAATGTTGCTATGGGCTCAATCAAGCCAAAGCGTTCCTTATTGGATGCTATAGGAAGGGTACCTGTTCCAAAAGATAGAGACCAACTAAGGTCATTCTAGAGATTGGTAGAATACTATGCCAAGTTTGTGAAAAAATTGGCAGAGAAAACAGAGGGCCTGAAGAAGTTGTTGCGCAAGGGCAGCAAGTTTGAGTGGCAAGAGGAGCAACAACTTTCTTTTGACAACATAAAAGAAGAGAAATGTCAAGCAGGCATATTAACAGTGTTTGATGGCAGTCTTAAATCTGCACTTACTGTTGATGCTAGTGCTTCTGGTCTGGGAGTGGTTCTTTCTCAATTTCATGGGAGAGAAGAAAAGACTGTAGCTTTTGCTTCTCGTACTCTTACGACTGCTGAGCAAAACTACTCAGTCATAGAACGTGAGGCATTGGCAGCAGCCTGGGGGGCTGAATACTTCTGTGTGTATCTATGGGGTTTACCGTTTGTTATACGGACGGATCATAAGCCGCTGGTGAGAATTTTAGCTCCTGGTGGTGCAGGAAAAGGTTCAGCCAGATTAGCTAGGCTTGCATCAAGGCTTCAAGAGTATATTTACACCGTTGAGTTTATACAGGAGTGGAAGAATGTTCAAGCATATTGCTTGTCCAGACTGTCTTTGAACTGGAAGGATGTGGATCATGTTGGAGTTAAAGATATAAATATGGAGGGTGCCGTTGCCACTGTACATGATGTAGTGGATACTGGAAATGGTTCATTTTCGGGGATGCAGTGGGAAGAGGAGATGGCAGAGGACCTGGTGCTGGATGATGTAATTAGGATGATTAAGTTTCGAACGGTAAGGGAGAGTGTCTTGGCCCCTGCTGTCAAACCATATCTAAAGGTGTTGGAGGAGTTGTCAGTTTGAGGTGGTGTGATTATGAAGGGAGATTGCTTTGTCCCTCCTGTAGGGTTATGCTTCCGTATTTTCCAGCTGGCGCATGAGGGTCATTTGGGCCAAGGGTTGACTACCAGGAGGGTGAGAGAAAGCTTTTGGTGGCCAGGGATGGACAACCAGATTAAAGAATGGGTGCGTAATTGTTGCTTTTGTAAAGAAAGTGAGAAGAGATTGGTTCTATAGAGGACCCTGGGAAAGCATGGCATACTATTTGCTTGGATTTTATAGGACCACTGAGGAAATTGCCTTCGGATATGAAATTCACTGTGGTGGTTGTGGATATTCACTCTAAATGGTTGGTGGTAGAATTTCCAAGAGACATCACTACAAAAACTACTATAGAGGTTCTAAAACAAATCTTCAAAGAGGAAGGGGCCCCAGCAGTTCTTATTACGGACAATGGCACACAACTTACCTCACATGACATGGTAGAGTTTTTAAGAGCTTGGGGAATCAGGCATTCGTGTACTTCCTTATATAATCCTAGAGGGAACGGTGTGGCCAAAAGAGCTGTCAAATTACTCAAAGTAGTTGGCTTTGACAAACCAATGTGTTGTTAGAGAGACCATTTTTAATATGGTGTGGGCCTTCCGCACCACGCCACACAGTGTTACTCAGAGGATTCCTTTTGTGGACATGAGGGGCCGATTACCTGGCACCAAGTTAGTACCATCCTGGTTAAGCAAAGTCTTGTATGATGGAACAGGTATCAAGGACTCAGTCGAGTCTCCCAAGAGGAGGGACATACGAACGAGGGTACGAGTTGAGATGGGTGATTGGGTCAAAGTGAGGTCGGGCAGAATACAAAGTGGGTTAACCAAGTTCAGAGGGCCATTCCGAGTTCAACAGATTGGCACATATTTTGTAATATTGGAGAATGGTGAGAGGTGGAATCTCAGAAATGTAGCATTATATCAGAAGGGTGGAAGTGTTGATAAGGGAGTTGCTGAGGGTTGTTCAGGGTTGATGTTTATGAGTGATGGTGAAGTGAATAAGAAGAGAGATGGAATGTCTTTGGTTGATGGCATGGATGAGTCTAGAGATGGCTCAGTTGAGAGCATGAATGCTCCGGTCCTTCAGAAAAGGATTAGAAAACCACCTTCTTATCTTGAGGATTTCATTAGATCATTTACATTTATTGCAAAGAGTTTTATTTATTATAATTTTTCTATAGGAGTTTTGTCCTGTTTCCGATTTATTATGCTTATCATTGACTTATAACTTTCTTTTACTGTTATGGTTTTGAGAATTTTTATTATTTTTGTAGTCTGTTGGTGAACGGGAGAGGATGTGTTATGATGCATCGTGATCCTCGATGCGTCATAAGGGCTCGCGAGGGAGAGTTGCGGGATTCGATGGGTGACGGTTGGGCCGGAGTTAGAAGTGTAGCCGTACGCCAGGTTGTGCTTCGAGAAATAAAGTTAATTTCTCATGAAACTACGTGCTCCCGCTGCCTTATTTCTTGACAGGGGCCTCATTACAACCCTGGCGGTCTAATGACATTGTGCATGGGCATGGGCCCCCCTGGAAAGCCCCGTCACAAGTTCACTGTCTGCTTTGCAGACAGTGAACATTGTGATGGATACTGGTGCACCCTACGCACTACAGCATTGCCGCTGGCTCTATTACGAGCTGAAGACAATGCTGTAGCCATTTCCCAATGGGAAATTCATAATGGGCCCGGCGGGGAGGCTGCCACACTGGCGGCAACCTACCTGTTGGGACTTCTGTGGACAGTTTTTTCCATCCACCGAAGTCATAATAAGGCCCAAAGTCTCTACTGTACTTGAATGCGCCATAGGGGCTACAGACCGTAAGTAGATATTATTACATATTACATTGTGCCCTGTCCCTTTCCTATAAACAGTGTTTATTATTATGCCCAGGATGTCAACTCTTATATGGGATTCGTTTCATATTACAAGAAAGGTCCATTCTTGCCCATATCAATAATCCTTGTGACTCCCTCCCTGCCCTTGAGGGTTCTATATTTAGAGCAAACGTGACATATCCTGCTCTAAAAATAGGGTTGGTTGCCCATGTTTCCTGGAGCAAGATAATGTGATGCTGATCAAGAAATGTTCCCCAGTCATTATCCCCTAGTTTGGCTCTGACCCCTGAAATGTTCCAGGAGAGTAACTTCAAAGTAATGAGTTCACTAGCGTTTGTACTCGCTCCCTGCTCTGGTAGATTCTGGGTGTGAATCACCTGCTCTAACATGTTCTTCTTTCAAGAAACCCGCTCCCAAGTGTGTTTCAGATCTTCGTGTACACCCTTTAAGGTCCTTGTATATAAACACATTTAATACAGGAAAAAACCCTTGTTTCAGTATTTAAGGGACTATTTCCCTACCCTAATGGCATAACTAACTGCCCCCAATCATCTGACAGTCAGTCAATATCAGATAGATTATGAGCGTGCTTCATGTTAGGTATGCTACAGGACTGTTGGTTCTTATAAAAATTAGGGGTAGTAGTCCAGTTTACTACTTGGGCATTAGGGGGTTAATCTTCATTCGTATTTGAGGGTTAGTAGAAGGTTTGAACCTAAGTTCTAAAGAAATTAGATCATCTGCAATTTAAGAATTCACCAACTTCAACTCAATGTGATCCCACATTGAGCAAGAACTGCTAAATCAAGTGCCCACAAGAATATCCTCTCTAACAACTGACCTACTAACACTCACCTTTCGAATCCAGTGAACAACTTAATTTGTTAGGGATCCAGGCAGTTCCTTCACACCCGTCTGTAGTTTTGGAACATTTTTTAAAATTATATCATATGTATTACATGATGTACTCAATTCGGAGCGAGAAGATGTATTAAACCCCATTGCATTAGTATAGGCTCCCCCAAAAGCCTGCTGTGTCAAAGATGTTACACCTAATCTCTTCACTGGAGCAAATCTCCTGCCAGGACTCTTTATGATTTTATCGGAAGCCACCAATCTTTTATCCATTTTAGTTCCGTGTATCTGTGATGTAGGTGAAGCACTGGCTGCTATCATGTGTTATTGCTTGTAATAGTACTACCCCTATATAATAAACCACTCCTATGTGTGCCTACTTCCTTATCTGTCTGATTGCTTTGGCCTGTGATAAGGGAAGTTACCAAGCTTGTCAGACTATCCAATTTCCCAGTTAGTAACACTGACAGCTTGGAGATATGATCTCTAAGTTCTCGATTTTGATTGTGTCTATCTGTGCAAGTTTAGTCCGGGCCAAGTGCTCCATGTGGATCTTTACTCAGTAATGTTTGACCTTCCAGATGTTCATCTAGGGTTCTTAAGAGATTAAAGCGATTAGAGCATTCTAATGCAATGATTTGCTCTTCACTTGAGTGGCTCATAGCCTGGGGCCTCGGTGATCCTAATAGCATTCTTGTTGGCATAGTTTCTATGGGATTATCAGCTGATGTGGGCTAGTGAGCTTCAGAGAATTTGCTGCTTATTTGCGAAGCTGCCGGCAAGGTCCCCGTTTTGAAAAAGGATAAAATGTTCCATCTGGCTTCCTTTTTTCCCTTGGACTTCGGGGCCAACAGTCTTCCCACCTCTTCAATCAGGACATCTATATCGTCAAGCATGTAGAGAGCCATCCGGGCTCTCCCATACTTTGTTGCTGGTCCGGCGCGCTAGGGCGGAGCATGGACAGAGGTTATATATATAAAGCAGGAGCTACGCAAGGCAGTCTCCACTGGAGCGCACAATGATAGTGTCCGTGTTGTGATTTAACAGGGTCCCCGGGAAGGCGACGAGCAGGCACGCAGGGTACCGCAGAACGTGAGACTGCGCGACCAGAGAACAGTGCTCCGACCCTCCGTTTAAAAAAAACAAATATATAAATGAACCCACTCACCTGCCGGGGACCGCTCTCGGTGTGCCTCTCCTTCTTCCCTGATGAGGAACGGTGTGGCGCACGCCCCGCTACCACGGCAACGCAAGCAGGCGTGCGGTGGCTGTCAACTCCTTACCTGAGCTGACCGCGCCCTGCCAGCACCAGCCGCTTCGCTTGCCACGTCGGGTGAGGGCCGAGGAGACGACTGCCTCGCGCAGTGAACCTGCACCCGTCCCGCTGCTGAGAAGGGCATGGCGGCCGACGCAGAGGCAGCAAAGGCCCGAGGATGCTCCTGTAGTTCCGGTTGGCAGAAACAGCAGCAGGCGGTCGGCAACATTTCCCCGAAGGTGAGAGGGCCCAGGGAGTGTCTACACGAATGCCTGCAAGGGGAGGTACGGCCATGTGCTCGGTGACGCCCTGATCCATACAGCGCCGGATGGGGAGGAAGTGCTCCCAGAAGAAAGAAAAAAAAAACATAAATACACAGACAGACTCAGTGCAGTGCCAGCTGAGGAGAAAGGTTCTGAACACTCACAGTTCCAATTCTCCATCCTGCACTCAGGGCCCTGCCACACAAACCACTGCAAGGGAGCACCCAGCTACAAGACAAGAGGTAACAACAGCTATTAGAATAATATCTGCGCACAGCGGATCGCACAGCAGATAACAGGATGAGTGCACCGCAACAAGAGAACGCGCAACATCCGACACCCCTCAACTCCAGCGCTCATTCGTCAGTTGCAGCATTGCCCCCATTCAGCCAACTAGTTGATCCGGCCACGGCGGTGCCGAGATGGCGCCTGTGGTTAAATCGCTTGGACAATTACTTCTGTGCCACAAGGGAAACAGAGGGAGCAGTGCACAGGTCCCTCATGTTGCTAATGGGCGGTGACAAACTGCAAAAACTGTTTGAGTCGCTCCCAGACACCGGCAACAAATCTGACTTTCATGCTGCTGTGGCTGCCCTGAACAAACGCTTTGACCCCCAATTGAATCCGGATTACGAAGGGTTCAAACTCTGCCAGGCCCAGCAAACGGATGTCGAATCAGTTGACATGTTCTACACACAGCTGAGGAAGTTATCGAGCACGTGCGTAGGCCTCAACCAACAAGAGGAGATCAGAGCTCAGACCATCCAGGGGTGCAGGTCCAACTTGCTGCGAAAGCTCATCATGCGTCAGCCTGGCATCTCTGTTGAAGAGATTCTGATCCTCGCACGCTCCCACGAACTGTCTGCAGTCCAAGCGGATGCCATTGCTGCGGCAAGGGGGCAGTCTTTGGCAGCCACCTCGGCCGCGCGTCCAGTCCAGGTGAAGGAGGAACAGGTGGATGCCATACAACCCTGCCAACTACCAGGGTGCCGGCAAGCTCCCTCCAGGTCAAGTGAGCACATATGCGAGAGCTGTGGGTATGAGCACAAGTCGGCGATGGGGTGCCCGGCAAGAGGCAAATCATGCAACCACTGCGGCAAAAGCAACCACTTTGCCAAATTGTGCAGGTCCGGAAGAAGTATACAAGGAGATCAAAAGGGAAAAGACGCCAAGAACGTCACCACCGATGACGATAAACCCCAGGAACAGACAACTGCCAGAATGCCCTTTTTCGAGGAAGACGAGGAGGAAGACATCTTCGTCATTTCATTTATCGGCTAGAGACAACAGAAAAGGCGACCGCCCCCATGAGCAGCGTGAGGATCAACGGCAAGTCGGCAACAGTGCTCATAGACACAGGGGCATCATTCAACGTAATGGATGAGGCCCTGTTTCGACAGCTATCCCGGACACCACATCTAACCCCCAGCACCACCAAAATATATAACTATGGAGGACGAGAACCGCTTCCTCTGAGAGGCACGGTGGAGGTGTCTGTGAACAGTGGGGAGCTTTCGACTCGTGCCAAGTTCTATGTCGTGACTGGAGAACGAGGCACCCTGTTGGGATGCCACACGGCGGAGGATCTGGAGTTGGTGTTCTTCGCACGCCAAGTGTATGACTCTCACATTGAATGCCTCCTCAGAGAGTTTCCGCAGCTCTTCGAAGGGCTGGGAAGGCTAAAAGGGAAGCGAGTCAAGCTACATGTTGACCCAGACATCACCCCGGTTGCGCTAAGACACCGCCGCATGCCTTTCCACCTGAGACCGGTTGTAGAAAGAGAACGGCAACGAATCGAAGATCAGGGAGTGATAGAGAAGGTAGAGGGTCCAACACCGTGGGTCTCGCCATTGGTGATAGCGCCAAAACCCAAGCAACCTGGCGCCATTTGTCTCTGTGTTGATATGCGCATACCAAACAAAGCCATCCGGAGAGAGAGACACATAACTCCCACGATGGACGACATCATTGCGGATCTGAACGGAGCGCAATGGTTCTCCAAATTAGATCTCAACTCTGGTTATAACCAGTTGGAGCTAGACCCCAGCAGCTGAAACATTACCACCTTCTCGACGCATGTGGGACTCGGACGGTACCGGAGGCTGAGTTTTAGGGTGTCCTCAGCAGCTGAGGTTTTCCAGAATGCCATTAGAGAGACCCTGTCGGGGCTGCCAGGGGTGATCAACCTGAGCGATTATATTTTAATATACTCCAAGACGCGGGAAGAACACCATCAACATCTTAGAGCCACTTTACAAAGGCTAGCAGGCGCAGGGCTCACACTCCACAAAAAGAAATGTGCTTTCTATCAAACTTTCGTAGAATTCTTCAGATATATCTTCTCCAAGGAAGGACTGCGAGTGGACCCGCGCAAGGCAGACGCCATTCGACAAGCCCCACTTCCCCAGAGTGCCACCGAAGTCAGGAGTTTCTTGGGGATGGCGACGTATTGTGGCAGGTTTATACCCCAGCTAGCCACAGTGGCAGAGCCTCTCCGAAAGCTCACCAAAGCAGCGCACCTCTGGGAATGGAGCCCGGCTGCGGACAAGGCGTTCTCCGATATCAAAGCAGCATTGCTTGATAAGTCGACCATGGCGTACTTTAACCCCCACAGGAGAACAGAGGTGGTCGTAGATGCTAGGCCAGTGGGTCTAGGGACCGTCCTCTTGCAGGAGCAACGTCATCAAGAGTGGATTTCCGTCGCCTATGCCAGTCGGGCGTTATCGGTGGTCGAAACACGCTATGCCCAGATCGAGCGGGAGGCCCTGGCGATCCGATGGCCATGTAAGCACTTTCATCTATACCTCTACGGGCACGAGTTCCAGGTGGTGACAGACCACAAGCCATTGGTCTCATTGTTCGCAGGAAATCTGCGTCTGGCACCTCCCATAATTGAACGATGGACTGTCCTACTCCAACCATACAGGTTCAAAGTCATCTTCCGACCGGGGGTGAATAACCCGGTAGATTACTTGTCCAGACACCCGTCGCCAAAAACATCAGATGAGTCTCAAGACCAAGACAAGGAAAGCACTGAAGTCTTCGTGAGCATGGTTGTACAATGAGCCTGCCCCAATGCCCTCGTAGGGGCGGACATCGTAGAGGCCACAAAAACAGATGCGGTGCTGAATTGAGTCAAGGAAACACTCGAAGACAGACAATGGAAACGCTTCCTGGAAAAAACAAAGATGTCCAACGCCGAGGACAAGATGGCTAGGCAAGTGATGTGGAGAGTACGTGACGAACTGTCAACGGACAGTGAAGGGCTGATCCTTCGGGGAAGAAGGATCGTACTTCCTCGGAGCTTGTGGACTTGGGTGGTGGAGTTAGCCCACCAAGGACACTAAGGTGTGGCTAAAACGAAGGAGCGGTTGCGCACCAAGGTGTGGTTCCCTGGCATGGACACCCAAGTCGATACCCTGGTTGGGAGGTGCCATTCATGCGTGATCACTTCAGGGGAACCACCAAGCTGCCCCGTAGTCACCGAACCTCCGAGCCAGAAGCCATGGTCGAAACTGAGTATGGACTTCGGGAGCTTCCCGAACGGGCAGCTGACCGCTGTCCTCATGGATGCCTACACCAAGTTTCCCGTTGTCGAGGTTATAACATCCACCTCATTTGAAAACGTACGAACAGTGCTTCACAGAACATTCACGATGTTTGGGCTTCCAAAAGAAGTCAGGACAGACAATGGGCCCCCCTTTCATGGACAAGATTTCAGATCATATCTGGATAGCCTGGCAATACGCCGCCGCAAGATCATGCAGTACTGGCCTCAGGCTAACGGTAACGTAGAAAGATTCATGCGAACTCTAAATCGTGCCCTCCGGATTGGCGTGGAACAACGGGAAGATGGAGAACAATGCCTGCATCAGTTCTTAAGCGCATATCGCCAGACACCTCACAGTACCATAGGGTGCGCAGCCTTGATGTTCAAGGTTCCACCACGGGACTCCATCCTGACCGGTCCTCACTGGGAATCACCGGAGCTGGATGTAGAAGCCACCCAGCGGCGTCGTGAACACACAAATCAAAAGGCCAGCGAGAGGAGGCTAACCCGATACTGTGACTTTCAGGAAGGTGATCGAGTGGTAGTGAAGAGTCACCGGGAAGGAGGAAATACCAGACGCCGTTTGAATCTGAAGTGTGGGAGATCATAGGCATTCGAGGTGCTATGATAACCGCCGCCAGAGGCAGGCAGCGGGTAACCAGGAACGCATTGCATTTCAAGAAAGCGGGAACCTTGCCCCCATCCGAGGAGGAAGGAGAGGAAGACGGAACCGCAGACACGCCCAAAAGCGGGGAAGATGGAACCACAAATGATCCAGTAGCAATGCCTGCGGCCCAAGACACGCCCTCTGCTGGTACAGACAACGGGAGATCTCTCACTCGGAGTTAAAGGTATCATCTACGTCCCAACCCGGCACCGAACCGAACAGTCAGCTGAGGGACTTTGTCTGGTAGAGGGTCGTTCTGAACTGTATCCCGGTGTCCACGACCCCAAGCCAGAGCCATGAGGTGATGAGAGCTGGCAAGGAGGACTACTCTAGAGATCCCGTAAAGCAGGACCACTGCAATGTGAGAGTTAATTGTTTATTATTCTGAAATATGTTGGTATTCCCCTTTTGTTCTTGTCCTTTCTTTTCTTTCCCCATCTTTTGCCTTCTTTCCGGCACGTCCTTGTTTTCTCTCTAGATTTCTATTCCTCCTAAATGTGAGTAAAACATGGGAGGGATGTAGAGAGCCATCTGGGCTCTCCCATACTTTGTTGCCGGTCCGGCGCGCTAGGGCGGAGCGTGGACAGAGGTTATATAAATAAAGCAGGAGTTGCGCAAGGCAGTCTCCACGTGAGCGCACAATGATAGTGTCCGTGTTGTGATTTAACGGGGTCCCCAGGAAGGCTTACCACAAAGCACACAGTTTTTCGCTGCATGTCTTGGTTGTTTCATAGCATTTCCTCAGTCAGATAATTTGTCAATGGCCTTACATTTTCCATTATGAACACAGAATCGTAAAACTACAGAGCAAAAAGTAGCAAAATAAAGAGTCACTTCAGAATAGGTACAGCCAGTAACTAAAGAACCGTAGTCTCATGCAATCTGCTTAACCCCCCAGAGAACAGCCACAGGCGCACGTAATCCCAATACAAATCCCTCACTTTGTTGCCACCTCGATGTCAAGGATCACATTCAATTTCATAAAAGGCAACAGTACCCTTCGCGTTGTCTGGATGGCATGTGCCTTGAGAAACTAAGGGGCAGAGAAGTCACAATACTTCTCAGAGCTCCCAAAGAAAATCTTGACTGCACCCGCGTGGAGTTACTCGAACTGCCGTACAAAAGGAATTCACAAGTATGTACCAAAGCGTTCCAAAGTAGGTGAGAAGTCAGTAACAGCACAAAATAAATAAATGACAGCTCACTTAAAAGAAAGGGTCACTGATTCTTGGTGCCAAGGCCTAGTTGGTAAACCTCGGGTGAGGGGGTGAGAGTGGGGGTGGCCTGCCCTGCTGCCTCCTGTCGCTGACGGGTGCAGAATGGCCCGATCTTGGCCCAGAGTTTGCCCGGTAGTGGCCTGCACGTGTCCCATGCCAAGGGGCAGATAGGCGCTCTAAATAGCACTGCTGAAAAGTAGAACAGCTGGCTGGTGCAGGAGCTCATGGTCCACCTCCTGGGGCCCAGAGTCTCCTAGTAAAGCGAGTCCTGGGTTTCATTTGCATCGGGCATCCCGTGCCGTGGGGGAGGTAGGTGCTAAGATAGCACTAATGAAATATAGAACAGCTGGCCACTGCAGGAGATTGTGGACCATCTCCTGGGTCACAGAGCCTCCTGGTAAAAGGTAGTCCTGGAGCTACAGGTGTTCACATACGGGCATTTATTATAATATTATTATTATTATTATTATGATTTTTATTATTATTATTATTATTATCCCCTTCGCTGCCAGGCCTTTTCCCTCTCCTGTGCCGAGCCTTTTTTTGGCTATTTGGGGCAGTTCGCATTTAGGCCCTCATAACTTTTTGTTCACATAAGCTACCCATGCCAAATTTGCGTCCTTTTTTTCCAACATCCTAGGAATTCTAGAGGTACCCAGACTTTGTGGGTTCCCCTGAAGAAGACCAAGAAATTAGCCAAAATACAGTGAAAATTTTGTTTTTTTCAAAGAAATGGGAAAAAAGT
Organism: Pleurodeles waltl; assembly: GCF_031143425.1. Classification (NCBI taxonomy): domain Eukaryota; kingdom Metazoa; phylum Chordata; class Amphibia; order Caudata; family Salamandridae; genus Pleurodeles; species Pleurodeles waltl. Next base: position 1,787,321,173 of record NC_090444.1, on the reverse strand, counting down.
GCTGCAGAAGGCAGCTTGTGTTTTTTTCCCCTGAAAATGGCATCAACAAAGGGTTTGCGGTGGCAAGATCACCATCTTCCCAGCTTTCAGGAATAGGCAGACTTGAATTAGAAAACCCCCGTTTTTCAATACAATTTTGACATTTTACTGGGACATACCCCATTTTTACCTTTTTTGTGCTTTAAACATGTCTGAAAAGTAGACAAAATTCTGAATTCAGCAAGGGGTCATTTGTGTACATCCTACAAGTGTTTCCTACAGAAAATAACAGCTGAAATTAAACAATATTGAAATTGAGGTAAAAAAACAGCCATTTTTCTCCACGTTTTACTCTGTAACTTTTTCTTGCGATGCCAGATTTTTTAAAGCAATATACCGTTATGTCAGCTGGACTCTTCTGGTTGTGGGGATATATGGAGCTTGTAGGTTCATCAAGAACTCTAGGTACCCAGAGCCAGTAAATGAGCTGCACCTTGCAATGGGTTTTTATTCTAAACCGGGAATACAGCAATTCATTTGCTGAAATATAAAAAGTGAAAAATAGATATCAAGAAAACCTTTGTATTTCCAAAATGGCCACAAGATAAGGTGTTGAGAAGCAGTGGTTATTTGCACATCTCTGAATTCCGGGGTGCCCATACTAGCATGTGAATTACAGGGCATTTCTCAAATAGACGTCTTTTTTACACACTGCCTTACATTTGGAAGGAAAAAATGTAGAGAAAGACAATGGGCAATAACACTTGTTTTGATATTCTGTGTTCCCCCAAGTCTCCCGATAAAAATGGTACCTCACTTGTGTGGGTAGGCCTAGCGCCCACGAAAGGAAATGGCTCAAAACACAACGTGGACACATCACATTTTTTCACAGAAAACAGAGGTGTATTTTGCAAAGTGCCTACCTGTGGATTTTGGCCTCTAGCTTAGCGGACACCTGGGGAAACCGAGCAAACCAGTGCATTTTTTAAAACTAGACACCTAGGGGAATCCAAGATGGGGTGACTTGTGGGGCTCTGACCAGGTTCTGTTACCCAGAATCCTTTGCAAACCTCAAAATTTGACCAAAAAAACACCTTTTCCTCTCATTTCGGTGACATAAAGTTCTGGAATCTCAGAGGAGCAACAAATTTCCTTTCCCCCAGCGTTCTCCCAAGTCTCCCGATAAAATTGATACCTCACTTGTGTGGGTAGGCATAGCGCCCACAAAAGGAAATGGCCCAAAACTCAACATGGACACATCACATAACAGAGGTGTTTTTTGCAAAGTGCCTACCTGTGGATTTTGGCCTCTAGCTCAGCCGGCCCCAGGAGGGGGCAGAAATGCCCTAAAACAAATTTTCCCCCCAACTCCCCTGGGGAGCGACCCTTGCCTAGGGAGTCGCTCCCCCTGCGTGACATTGGGGCAAAAAGAAAGATCCCCTGGTGCCTAGTCGTTTCTGCCCCCCTTGATTGACCTAAAATCGGCCGATTTGCCCCCAAAGGGGGCAGAAATGGCCTAAATACAATTTGCCCCTCCAGGGGAGCGACCCTAGCCTAAGGGGTCGCTCCCCATCTGTAAAACAACAACAACAAAAGTCCCCGGTGCCTAGTGGTTTCTGCCCCCCTTGGGGGCAGATCGGCCTAATTAAAAAAGGCTGATAATGGCCTAAAATAATTTTTCCCCCCAGGGGAACAACCCTTGCCTAAGGGGTCACTCCACTTGCGTGAAATTCACAAGAAATAAAAACCTCACTTGTGTCTAGTGGTTTCTGTCCCCCTTGGGGGCAGATTGGCAGCAGAAAAATAGGACAATCGGCCCCCAAGGGGGACAGAAATGGCCTAAATATAATTTGGCCCATAGGGGAGCGACCCTTGCCTAAGGGGTCGCTCCCCACCTCTAAAAAAAAACGAAATCAAAAACAAAACAAAAACAAAAAAAATGATCCCTGGTGCCTAGAGGTTTCTGCCCCCGGGGGGGCGGGCAGAAAAGGCCTTTAAAAAAATGCCCAGAAAAGGCCTTAAAAAAAATGCCCCCCCTGGGAACGACCCTTGCCCAAGGGGTCGCTCCCTCATGCCAATTTCATTTAAAAAATCCCTGGTGTCTAGTGGGCGTTTTAGCAGCCAGATTGCTTGCAATCCGGCTGCTAAAACGCTCAGAGAGACTTCAAAGGGAAGGAAATACCTTTCCTTCCCTTTGAAGCCTCTCCGGCCTCCTCCACGTGAGAGGAGGCCTCTGTGATAGTCAGTGCACGATCGCTGACGTCACAGGGGGGGGTGGAAGGGGAAGGGCTTCCCCTTTTATCCCTGTCTTGGGGGGTGGGGGGGAACCCCACAGAGGGAGCGCTAGCGCTCCCTCTGGGCTTTGTGCACAGCACGTCCTGGGCACAGAAGGGGTTATATTATTCGTACACTTCCATGGTGAGTCAGAGTCTGAGTCAAACATACAAATATACTTTATTCGGTAATTAAAACCATAAAAGCACACACATGTAAATAGGAATAGAATAGCATAAAAACACTCTAAGAGAGTGTTCCAGAGGAACAATAAAATGGCATGGGGAATACATTAAAAATAAGTTATAAAACCTAATGAACAACATCCATGTCACAGGTCCATTCACAAACAATTGACAGTTGCCCAAAGGTTACACAGCTCATCTCTCCGTGATTCTGAAGGCACCTGCAAGAAAGCTTGCAACATTAAAACAAACGAAGGAATCCGACAACATCTGACGGCAAGGTAGAGCCAATCTTGCTTGCACAAAACGATTCCCTCTTAACAAAGATAATATAAAGAGTTGCTGCAGAGAACAATAATGATCACAGAACAACACAAAATGCATTGTGTCTTGCGGTGAAAAGCTATCACAGGTGCAGGGGTCCAGTTCATCCACTTTATGCCACCCGTGGGGTACTTTAAATAACCAAAGCAAAAAGTTTAACCTGAAACTTGTCATGAAAAAGAAATGGTGATTGATGGTAACCACAACTAAGTACGACTCTACTGAAAGTCCAGATTTTAATAAAATATAAGCCTGCACTGTGGGTTTGGTGAGCTCACTCGCTTCCCTCACAGAGTACATGATGGAGAAAATGGCACTTGAACCAGCTCATTTCTCTCCTTGCGATCCCTTCAGGAGAAACCGATAACTCAGGACGGCCCAGTTTTACCACTAGGGTCTTACTGTAACTGAGCCATGAAATGCTATTTGCCTCTCTGAAGAAAGACATTCTTTAATAATTTTCTGGTTCAGAGAGAGTCAGGTTCGGGTTAGTGCAAATCCTATTCCATCTTAGTGGGGGGAGAAGGCCCAACAGGTCAGAGATGTACCCCACCCCCAACTCTTCATGGATTATATGGGAGGCTACGGATTGAGGAACAGTTAACAACCTTCTCAGGAATCTATATTCCACTCTCTGTAGATCCATGGCAACCTTCTGTCCCCAGATTTCACTCCTGAAACTGGCAACCGAGATACATTTTGCTAGATAAACCTTCATGAGGGCCTGTACAAGCTTGGCCCCCAATCTTTTAGCAAAGTCAAAAACCACTGCTACAGCTCTTGCCATTAAGTTGCTTTTGGCCTTCCTTAGGGGAGCCCACAAACCCCTGTCTTCATACAGAACCCCAAAGTAGCAGAAAGTAGATAACCTGGTTATTTGTATTCCATCTATAGCACATTGCCTTTGATATTTATTACTAGAGCCCAATACGATGGTGTGAAATTTTGAAAAATTAGTACTCAAGTCTAACAAGTTCGTAAAGGCTATAAAGGAGTTAAGCAGCCCTCATTGTTTGGTGCCTATAACCTGTTCCCATGTCACATGACTAGGTGTAGTTAGCAGTTGTCCTTTGTGTCATCTGCCAGACACTCACACAAAAGGGAGACTGGGTGTTGTCAGGGTGGGCCATCCTGACTTGGTGTGAGAGGCAAAGCTGTGCACTGCCCCATTTATACTTCAAATAAGCTGCTTCAGCTCACACACAAAGAACTTCACATTAGCCTTTTGTGCCCCCAGACATCCTGGGATCCGGGCAGCAAGGAAAGAAATTCCAACACCAGTTGCAGAGAAAAATTCTAGACGTTTTTTCAACTTCAAAGCTGGCACTAAGAATATAATTAGGACTCTCAGGCCCACTCTTCATCACACTCCTGGACCTGTGAAAGACTTTAGAAGGGCTGCCATGCTGCAGGAGGAATGTCCTGTCAATGGAGGCCGGCCTTGCTGTCTGATAAGGAAGACTGGACTTGCTCCCTTCATCCCAGACTATCTGAAGTGACTCCAAGGGTTGGCTGACTGACTTCCTATTCAGAGCTAAAGGGACATAACACACTCCAGAGGCCTCCCTGCTACTACCCAGCTGACCTGCTGCACTGGACCTGCAACTGGAGCTGCCTGAGCTCTGCTGGCCTTTGCTGGAGTGAGTTCCTGATCCACAAGAGGTGCCTCCCAGGCCTTGGATCCTTGGTTTGGTTTTTAGTTGAACTCTTCCTGGTGGAGGAAAAAGGAGAAATCCTGACATTTTGGGTATGTCAGGAATTAAAACAGGCCCATTTGCGGCAAGATTTTGCTGCCACTCTCATCCCCCAATAGAAAGCTCAGGTGAACCAGTCTCTTCGCGCTAACGCGACCGCCAGCCACGACTGGCAACATGAGGTCTGCAGTTCACTCCACAGCATCAACAGCCCTTGTGACTGCCAACTCAACCATGAATGCACTCATCCACTCACTCATTAACATATACATACACTCATACAGTCACTCAGCTATATGTGCACTCACACATTAACTCACTCACCCATATAGGCAGTCAGGTACCCACTTACTCATTAGATAGAGCGATTCATATACCCACTTAGTCATCTATAGATGCACTATACATTCAGTTAGTACACACAGGGGGTCATTCTGACCCCGGCGGTCTCAGACCGCCGGGGCCAGGGTCGGCGGGAGCACCGCCGACAGACCGGCGGTGCCCCGCAGGGCATTCTGACCGCGGCGTTTTGGCCGCGGTCAGTGCAGGAAAACCGGCGGTCTCCCGCCGGTTTTCCGCTGCCCGTCAGAATCCTCCAAGGCGGCGCAGCATGCTGCGCCGCCTTGGGGATTCTGACACCCCCTACCGCCATCCTGTTCCCGGCGGTTCGCCCGCCAGGAACAGGATGGCGGTAGGGGGTTTCGCGGGGCCCCTGGGGGCCCCTGCAGTGCCCATGCCAATGGCATGGGCACTGCAGGGGCCCCCGTAAGAGGGCCCCGCTTGTATTTCACTGTCTGCATAGCAGACAGTGAAATACGCGACGGGTGCAGTAGCACCTTCCCACTCCGCCGGCTTCATGGTGGGAAGGTCGTTTTCCCCTGGGCTGGCGGGCGGCCTTTTGAAGGCCGCCCGCCAGCCCAGGGGAAAACTCAAAATACCCGCCGCGGTCTTCCGACCGCGGTACGGTATTTTGGCGGCTCCCGCCGGGCGCGCGGTGACCGCGCCCGGCGGGAGTCAGAATGACCCCCACAGTCTTATGCTGTCACTCTCTCATCCATACACCCACTAATGTACTGAATCGCTCACCCATACATGCAATCATGCACTCACTCACTCATACATGCACTCATTTACTCACTCACTTACTCATAGATGCATTCATGCAGTCACTCACTCATGCATACATGCTGTTGTACACTCACTTAGTCACCCACCCATGTACCCATGCACTTACTTTCTAACCTGTATGTGCATTCATCCAATCACTCACTCACCCATACAACCAGTCACATATCCACCCACTCACTCAATACATGCATTCATGCAGTCATTCACTCTTCCATACATACACTCATGCACACAGTTACTCACTCATGCATGCACAGATACACACATTTACTAACCCATGTCTGGACTCATGCACTGACTACCTCGTCCATACATACACATATGTACTGAATTACCGATACACCATTATTACACTCAGTTAACACCACATATACACAACTAACGCTCTAACTCACTCATCCATAAATCTGCTCATGCACTCGTTTACTTCTTCTTCTTCATACACACACATATGCACACATGTAGCCCATCTTTTTTGCTCTTTTTGTTTTTTTTTTACCAAGAAAGGTGCTTCTAAAGAGACCCATTTTTTTCTTTTTTTCTGGAACTTTGTTTTGTAAAATGTTTTGGTATTTGTTTTAAATAAAATGGCAACTAGACCATAACAAGGTCCTTAAACTTCCAAAAACTGTAAATCAAATTGGAGAAGCTAAAGAAGGGAAAATTAGCACTTTTTTACAATCAAGGCAGAAGCTTCCCACTCTTTTACATTCTGGAGCAATATCTTCAAGCTGAGTAGCCAACTGTGGTGGCACAACTTCTCCTACAGATGGTCTTGGTCCACTCGAAGGTGATGTTTCTCCAACATTTTTCTCCCTTATAACTCTTACATACTGCAGTATTTATAATGTCTACACTACACCCAAAAAGTACTGATATGAAAGATTAGATAGAAAACACACAAGTACGATTAATCATGAAGAAAGCAACAAACTATGAAGTTGCGATTAAACAAACCAAAATGGAGTTTTTCAATTAGATTAGACTTACAGTCAACATTTTCTATAACTCAATAATAAAGTACTCATGTCAAATGTTGAGTAGGAAGTTGGGTTACAAGTACTTGAAACTTTTTTAAAACACAGCAAAGTCTCAATAAATTGTGAGGAATGCACCACATGATGATGGTGCGATTATACAAAACCCATCGAAAGAGGAGTTTTTCAATTAAATTAGTCCCACAGTCAACATTTTCTACAGCTCAATAATAAAGGTCTGATGCCAAACATTAAGTAGGAAGTTGGTTTACAAGTACTTGAAACTTTTTGAAAATAAACAGAAGTTGTGATTCATTGTGAGCAACGCTATGGACAATGACAATGTAGTGATCAAATGAAAAAACACAAAAAAAAGAAAATCAGGATTCAATTATTCATATATCTGCTAGTACAGCAACACACTGAAATACTAAACGATAGGTTATGATGTAAATGTTTTTATATTTACAATAAACAGACCTTTAAGTGGGATTAAAAAACTGGGGGGTCTCTCAAAGCTGTGTGGCCAATGTATTTAGAGGCATGGCTTAAAAACATGTGTGCTAAATAGCTGTGCTTTGCATACTTTGCCGTCCAACTGGTATTTTGCTCCTTCTTTCTGTCGTTGCATGCATAATTTTAATATAAGAAGTAAAATTACACCTACAATAAGCCTGGACTATTGACCTTGGCAGTGCCTGTTGGATGCATAAAATAAATAAGCAACAGCTTCTAAGTATATAATGCTTAAAATGCTTCAGTTCTGATCTGAGGCTATGAAAGAACTGAAACGAGTCTCTTTAGAATTATATCAAAGGCAGTGAAGGCCTTTAGGTTTGCTGTTTAGTTAAGTGTTTTTTTCACCCCTAGGGTAAGGGCAAATATGGAGAGCCCGAGAGGGATCCGTCTTAGTACCTCATTTTTGCAACTGCCGGTGCTGAGTACCCACAGGACCCAGCCCACTTAAAGCCCTGACTATACAGTTTTTCAAAACATACTTAATTCATGATTAATCACAATCACCTCTACACCAATTTCTTTTAAAAAAAATACCAGAAGAACTAAAAAAGAAAACACAAAACTAAATGAAAACCTACAAATTAAAACACTCATCACTTGAACTGACATAATTTACATTTGTCTAAAACATTATGGAGTCAAAAACAAGTACACACACAACTGAGTATTGCAGAAACAGGTACAACTGTGTCTGCATTAATAGTATTCTGCTAGTGTAATTCAAATTCAGATTATCTATACATCCATCCTGCTTCTAGAAAAATAACCATTATTTTACATAAGATGTAAATAATTAAGACACAGGTCAATTCTGCATAGCCATTGCTTATGTCTCATACACTTACATTCTAAACATTACACTACTCACACACTCACTCAGTCACTCATGCAAGCACACACAGAGCCATATACCTACTCATACACCCAGTCGGCCAACTACTCAAACACTCATACAAACATTCAGAAAGTTAAATGACACACATGAACCTATAAATAAACTCACTAAAATACTGATACACCCTCTGAGAGACTCACTCATGCAGGCATTTACCCACACAAAATTCTAGATCAAAAATTCAATGCCCACTGACAAACCCATAGTTCTACTCACACAATCGTTAACCTTCCTGTAGTGTTTTTCACACAATTGGTGTAAAATGTTTCAGATTATATTTAGAATTAATATCATTTAGAAAAAAATCTCATAAATTCAATAAGCCAAAAAGTTAAACAGATATGACAGTCTGGAACTAAAAATCTAAAAACTTTACAAAAACACTGTAAAAAACAAAGGTGACACTCACCTTAAAGTTACAAAATAAAATGTAAGAAACCTTACAAATTCACTGAAAAAGGGTTAAATACACGTATTCCTTACAAAATACATTATGAAGAATCTTAGAAATTCACTGAAAAAAACAAAGGTTACAGGGACGTTATAGTTACGAAATAACATTTTAAAAGCCTTAGAAATTCACTGAAAAAACTAAAGGTTACAGGGATGTTATAGTTAGGAAATAGAATTAAATAAAATCACAGAAATTCACAAAAAAAAGCCACGGGATACAGGGACGTTATAGTTAGACTCACATTTCACATGTACAAAACTGGGGAAATTCAGCAGTTATAGTTACTTTAGCTAACCTATTTATGTAGTCACTCATACACCCACTTAGTCACCAATACAGTCACTGACCCACCCACTCACTCACCAATTCAATAACACATCCACTAAGTCATCCATACAACCACTCACACACCCACTCACCTGCCCATTCAGCACCTCATACACCCACTCACTCACCAATGCACAAACTGACACATCGACTCACTAACTGAAATAGCAACTCTCACATCCATTCACTGTCTCATAAAGTCACCTACACATCCACACTCTTATGCAAACTACTACTGAGACATCCATTTGCTTACCTGTATAGGTACTAAACCACCCACTCACTCACTGATACAGTCACCAACACATGACTTCACTCACCAATGCAAGCCAACATGTACCCAATCACCTGAACAGTCGCTCACGCTCCCCCACACACATTTACACAACTATTTCTACTCACTGGACGATGTCATCAGTGATGTCATTTGAGATGTCCTCAGTGATGTCATCAGTGATGTCACTGACCATGTCATGCGTGATGTACTATGCAAGGTCATAAGCAGTGCATCACAGTGTTGCTGGTTATAGTTAGCTGGGGTAACTGTAACTGCTGCATTTTACTGGATTTATACATGTGAAATGTGAGCCTAACTAACGTCCCTGTAACCTTTGCTTTTTTCAGAATATATATATGTATATATATATATAACATATATATAGAGAGAGAGAGATACACACACACACACACACACATATACATGTTTTGGGGTTTTTCAGTGTGTGTGTATATATATATATACAAATTTGCATATCTCGGGTGGAGCCTAAGCACTGATCTCATCGTGAGATCTGATTCTGATTGGCTGTCAGCAGTTTAACCAAAAAGTGATGGCCGCCATCTTGGGACCAATATACATGATAGCACCCAAAAAAATGCATTTTAGTGAACAACAGGTTTTGAGGGTCACAAAAGGGAGAACATATAAAGGGTGATAGCGGAATTTAGTTACAATATAAATCATTTGTTGCTAAAGTGATTTTACCCAGTGAAAATGCCTTCTGCTGGGATTTCAGGAATCATATTTGAGAGAAAACAGTTTTCTCATGATTTTCCCATAGAGGTTGTTGAAGGTGCTCCAGAGGCTAAAAGGAGAACAAGGTTTCTGTAAATTCACACTACGTTTCTCAGCCATAAGAGAAAAAGAATTCTGACACTCTCAGTAAAACATGTACTTCACCAGGAACAGCCTGACAGTTGATCCCCTTGTGTTCCACTGCAGTCTGCCACAGTGTTCTAAAGAGCAACTAGAGAGCTAACAGTCTTATTTATGACAAAAGTATTGCGCACTCGAAGCCATCTTGATTGAATCAAACTGGTACAACTTAAAATATTTAGGATTAAATCTGTTTATTGACATTTTATCTGTACAACTATTCCACCTACAACCACTGGCCAGTGGATGAAAAATAAAAGAAACATGTATCTAAGTACAAAGCCTCCCCGTAACACATCTATACCTTGCGTTAGTGCCTGTTCACCCTCTCGCCCATCACACTAACTCTTTCCAACTCACGTCGTAGCTGTCTCTCCCGCCGGGTCTGCAGCTAAGCTTGTCAAGCGCAGCAAGTGTAGGTAGCGCAGACATGTCAGCTGCCTGAACGTATCCGAGAGATAAAAGATACAAGGCCCACATACCTTATCAAACTGGGGTAGGGATCCCATGACCATTGCCGTTAGTTTTTCCATCCCCAATATGTCCCACAACTTGTGTAGCCAGTGCTTATGTGAGGAAACTGTCTCCGAACCCCATCGAGCTAAAAGCAACTGTTTGGCAGCACAGATCACCAGTGTAATGGCTTACCCTTTGTAACCTTGAGAGGGTATGTCTGTGGGTTCGGCAGCCCTGGTAAAACATAGCTAGGGAAATGAGGCACAACTGCGTCATCCATTCTGTCTATAGCGTCCAGTATGTTCTCCCAGAAGGTAGCCAAACATGGACGATGCCACAATATATGTGTGAGTGTACCCCTCTGTCCACACCCCCACCAGCAACTGTCTGTGGTGCCCATCCGCCAACCGGCCACTCGCGCCAGTGTGTAATACCAATAGTGTGCTATTTTCAAAAGGAATTCCTTGGTATTCATATTACAGTCCGTTACGTCTGCTCAATGTAGCACATCCCGCCATTCCTTGTCCGTGAAGGCCCGGCCACATTCTACCTCCTACCTCTGTCTTGCAGGAGTCCGGGGTAGGCTTGGCAGCGCCAATAAAAAACCATAGATATCCGAAATACGTTTCTTATCTGACAAGTGCGTCAGCAGCCAGCGCTCAAAGGGAAGGAGGGGTCTAGCCGCATGAGGTCTGACTGTCGGAGGCAAAACCCAGTGCCGGATCGCCAAATACTGCCAGTAAGCTTCCTGTGGGAGGCCATAAACCTCTCTAAGCTGGGGGAACTCCATGATCCCCTGTGCATCGAACATGTCCCCAATTCTTTTACAATGGGAGTTCTGCCAAGATTGGTATGCGCACACCCCTTAAGCGCGGGGGGGAGTCCGGGTTGCCAATAATTGGCGTTTGCAGGGATCTGGGTGTGGACAGGACCCTACGTGTTTGTACTTTGTCCCATACCTCCATAGTTGCTCATCGGACCAGAGATACATATACACTGCGGGCAGCATGCCCTTGGCATCCAGAGAACCTTCCAAATGTGTAGCCCAACGACTGCCTGGTCTATAAAACACCAGTGCTTTTCGGTGCTTGTAGGAGACCATTCCACCAGAAATCTCAACTGGGCAGCTTGATAGAGCCCCATTAAATAGGAAACTCCCAGCCCCCCCTCCGACTGCAGCAGGTAGGCCTTTTCCTTTGACATTTTACCCTTCTTGCCCGCCCAGATGAAGTCCCATATCAACCTCTTCATAGCATCTAATATCCTAGGTGGGGGTTGTAGTGAGAGGACCTGCATAATGAACAGCACCCTGGGCAAGAGAGTCATCTTCACTGCCGCAATACATCCCAGCCACAATAGGCCAAACCCTCTCGACCGGGCCAGGGCCCCCGCTCCTCGTCGAGCAGTACGGTATAGTTACGCTCCACTATAACTACTGGTGTGGAGCGTATCTGTAAGCCTAAGTATAGTATTTCTTGCTGGGCCCAAACAAATGGCATGAGGGGTCTCAAGCCCTCCGCATCCGTCTCCGGCACCATCAAGTTAAGGATAGAGGATTTAAACAGATTAGTTTTAAAGCCTGCTGTTCATCCACCACTGCTACAAGAGAGGTCCTCGGTTCCGTCAAATAAAGCAGAACATCATCGTCATACAGTGCTATTTTATAGGTTCTGCACCCCCATTGGAATACCCCTAATGTCCTGGTTTTGACGAATATGTTCCGCAAAAGGTGCCATATACAGTGCATACAACAACGGCAGACCTGCCTAGTCCACCTGGCAATTGAGAAGATCTCCGAAAGACCACCATTTACACTAACCCTGGCCTGGGGGAGACGGTGGTTACTTCACACCCATTCACGGAATCTGGGCTCCAGGCCACAATGAGGAAGTAAAGAAAATAGAAAACTCCAATGAACCAGATCTGAGGCCTTCTCTGCATTAATAGATCAATAGAAAGCAGCATCGACAGTATATGGGCCCGTTGTACCTTACCTAAAAGGTGACAAAGTCTCCTAGTATTATGCGCACATGTTCTCTTTGGAATAAACCCAGTCTGATCTGGGTCTATCAAGACCTGCATATGGAGGCCCAGTCTGTGCGCTAAGATGCAAGAAAAAAGTTTTGCGTCTACATTCAACAATGTGATCAGGCGATAGAACGCACAAAGAGTTGGGTCCTTGCCAGTCTTCAGGATGACTGTAATAGTACCCGTACGCAATGACTGGGGCGTCAGGCTAGCAGAGGCAAAACTGTTGAACAGTCGCACCAGCACCGGAGCCAGGAGTTCACCAAAAATCTTGTAAAATTCTGCCCCCAACCCATCTTGCCCCAGTGCCCTACCTGCGCAGAGTCGCCAGATGGCCTCCAAGGCCTCCGCAGGGGCAATATTCTTGTCTAACACATTGGCTAGCGGTTTAGGAATCTGGGACAAGGGTGTCTGATCTAAATATCTCACTAGTGTCCTCTCATCTAGGAGTTCTGCGGTATAAAGTGAGGGATAGAAAACCTCAAATTCTTTCAAGATTAGCTCCTCATCTGTAGTGGTCACTCCCCCGCTCGTCTGTATTACTTTTAACCATCGAGGCATCACCTGTGCTCGCAGCCGGTGCGCCAAGAGTTGCCCTGCTGTGTTGCCCCCACATAGTACATCTGTTTATTGTGTAAGAGAGCGTATTCTGGTCCATCCATATCTATTACTTTCAATTGTTTACGCATCACCATCAGCTGACGCTTCACCCTCTGCGCACCCGCAGCCCTGTGTTGCCCTTCCAGCTCTTTTATCTGATCTTCTAACTGCCACTTCTTGTCCCTCCTAAGTGTGTTGGCGCGAGCTGCGATAGCTATACACTGACCCCTGACCACTGCCTTAAACACCTCCCAGTCCATCACCACCGCAGTCTCCGAAGTATCATTTATGCTTAGATATGATGTAATTGTATCCCTTATTTCCTGTCATACTTCCTCATCAACCAGGAGTTTGGTATTTAGCCGCCATAGCCGCAGTCTTGTACCCGGGCTCGGCAGTGTGAGTCATACTGTGATCAGAGCATGGTCGGACATGGATGCCACTCCAATCCCTAAGTGAGTGACCGCGTGTAGTAGGCCCGAGGAGGCCAGAAAGAGGTCAAGTCTTGCATCGGTCTGGTGTGCGGCTGAAAACAATGTATATGTCCGAAGGGTCTGATTTTGTGCTCGCCAAGCATCTGTCAAACCACCCTCCTCCAACCACTTTCGGAAACCCACAGAGTACGTCCCTGTCTTCCCACTTGGCTGTGCTGAACTGTCTACATGGGTGTCAGGGACTAAATTGAAATCCTCCCAATGAGGACATCCTCATCCGCAGTGGCCAACACCCGCCCAATGGCATCCCTCAAGAACTCCTCTTGGTTATCATTAGGGCCATAAATGTAGGCCACCGTGATAGCACGCCCACTGATATCTATGTGTAGAGATATAAGTCTTCCATTCATCTCTGCCTGTATGCCTGACACTTTCCCTGGGAAATGTGTAGCTAGCAGTATTGCCACCCCCGCTTGTCTTCCCGCTCCAGATGAGTGATATTGTCTATCAAACCATCGTGTTCTCAGCTTCTTCCAATCTGATCCCAACAAGTGTACCTCTTGGAGCAAACAAATGTCCCCCTTGGCTTCCCTCACCATCGCTACCAAAGCCCGCCTCTCCACTGGGGAATTGAGACCCCTGACATTAAGGCTAATTACTTTAACCGACATGCATGTGTGGGGAGGCAGCACATGGATGCCTGCGAGGGTCCCTCTTATTACTAATTGTTCCTGCCACTAACGCTGCCAAGTATGTCACTAGAAAATAAGGCAGGGAGGTGTATGCAACCGAACAACTAGCCAACTTAATATAACACAGTAAACACACCTCGTTCCCTGTCTGGTAACCATGTAGAAGCCCCCAGGGGGGTACACCTGAGTGCACCAAGTCTTAACTGTCCCAGCCATCTTTCTCCATCGTAGGAGCTCCGTCGCCTCTCCTTTTCTATTTTTATTGCAGCTTTCACACGTCACCCCTCAACCTTGTGCTGTCCACACTCAGGACTTTCGACTTTAAGCCATGTGTGGTGTTGTTAAGTCCCCCTCCCCGACCGACACCAAAGGGGTGCTAGAGTCCTTGTCCTGTCTCCGGCAGACACTCCTGGTGCCGCAACCTACGGAGCAAGTCCTCTTTTTCTTTCTTGCTCTCCCTCTCCGATGGTTTGGGGGATTTCTTCTTCCGTTGTCGAGCTGCATGTCCTTGTTTCCCTTGGGTCATCTGCAAAGACTCATCCAAACACCCAGCAGGGGGATCGTTCTGACCCAAGTCCATGTCCAGAAAGGCTTCAGTCTCTTCCAGTGTGTGTATAATGCGCAGCTCGTTCTGCCAAACGAATTGGAGACGGAAAGGGTCGCCCCATTTGTAGCAGATTCCTTTTCCTTGAAGCAGAACAGTGACAGGCGGCAGGGCGCGTTGGCGCTGCAGTGTCTGCAATGAGAGGTCTTGAAACAGATATAGTTTACGGCCCTCAAAGTCTATGGCACTCATGTCTCGGACTGCTGTCAGGTGTGTGCAGGGCAATATTATATCTTGGTCATTGAGAGCCGGCGCCACGTGTCTCAACAGATGGATTACAAAGCTCTCCAGGGGTCCCACTATGGCTTGCGCCAGAACTCTTATGCGAATGTTGGATCGCTGGGACCTATTCTCCAAGTCTTCAAGCCTATAGTGCAGGTCCCGGTTGCTGTCCTGGACAGAGATGATCTCCTGCCTGGTGGTCCAGTTCCACCTCCGGCATATCACATGTGCGTTCCACTGTGTCCACTCTTTGAGCAGCTCCGCCACCTCTCTCTTCAGCTCCTTGACAGTTGTGGCGAGCTCCTGCCTGAGGGCAGTGAGGTCTTCTTGGAGTACCCCGAATAGCTTCTCCATAAAGGCTTTCGTCACTGGGTTGGCATCCTCTTCTAGCACCACTGCTGCCGCCCCCGAGATCCGTTCCCACTTCACGAGCAAAATCCTGTTTCTTTTCCGGGGTTTTAGCAAAGAGGTCTCTCAGGCTGCTGTCTTTCTTGCCCTGCTTTTGGGTCGCCATCGCCTCTTGCTTAGACCTGCCTCTCTTCTAACCGTGTTGGACACCTCTCCTGCAATCACCCAGGCTGCGTTGACAGTGCCAAGGTTTAAACACCCTTCCCCGGTCTACCAATACTCTACTGCCGACTGGGGTCTCTCCCCCACCGTCCGCCAGCCAGGGGCCACAGCTCTCGTGTATGCACTCAGTTATTGTATCCCAAAGAAGAAAGATCCCCTTCCACTCGTGAGTCAGGTCTCATAAAGCACCACCGCTTGATTCACGTGGCGGTCAATTCCGCACTCTGCTCGCACCTCCATATATGTCGTGCTCTCTGCAGGCCCCCTTGATACAGCTGCCTGATCTCTTTACAGCTCGACTCTCCTGCCAGCCTGGCCGTTGCGATCCCCAGGGGCCGACCCACCTCTCAGGGACACACAGGAAGGCCCCCTGGGCTCCCGGCTTGCATCCTCTCCTCAGGGCGCAGACCACCCTACTGGTTCCGCGCCCCGCTGCACATGTTGCTCCTTCGGTCCCAATCAGGGGAGAAGGCCGCGCCAGCCGGCGACCCCCACACACCACTAGGAGGCGCAGTGCCCCGCAGCCACTCACCGCCTTGTCCCAGCCCACAGGGCTTCGACCTCCACTCCTTCCTCATCCCGTCCGATGGAAGCGTAGCTTCCCTCACTGCCCCGCTGGGCCAAGGTGCGGCTCCTCTCGGCCTGGGTCCACCCCGTCTCCTGTCTTGCTCGTCCTATCAATGCACAGGTCCCACAGCCGCCATCTTGTTTATGGCACTGCAGCTCCATCGCGTTTGATCGGGCTCTCTCCTTCTCTCCTAGGGGGCCACAAACTGCTGTGGTAGCGTCCCGGGTGTTGCTAGCAGCCCCAGCCTGACCTTCGGGGTCTGCTCGTCCCTGTGACTGCTTTTGGCCTGCAGCCGACGATGGAGCTCTGTGTTGGCACTCCTACTCCAGAGCCATCTTGGCTCCTCCAAAACTTAAAATATTTAGGGACAGATTTACAAGGCCCTAGTGCATCCTTGCGCCACAACACTAATGTGGCTCAACAAGGCAAAAATCACCACACCATATTAACAAAGTGGCACAATGCATGTGTTGCACCACTTTGCGACCCCCTTGTGCCACAATATGCCTGCGCCAGGGCATAATGTATGCAAGGTGAGTGTTCCAGCGGTAGGAGGCCTGCAAAAATGGCACAATAAAATCTACAAGATTTCACTGCACCATTTTTGGCATATTTTTTAACGCATGCTCAAAGCAGGCGTTAAAGGGACGCATCCATTGAAATCAATGGGCCTCTTTGCACCTTGCTCCACTAGCGTCAACATTTTTGCTGCTAGTGGAGCAAAGTGACACAATAGCGTCAAAAAGTTTGACGCTATTGTCATAACGTGCGCCATGGTGCGCTGTACTGTAAATACAGCGCAACCATGGTGTCATTAGGTGGCAGTAGGAGCACGCAAGAAAAGTGGCTCATTGGGACCGATGCACTACTTTCTTGTAAATCTGACCCTTAATTTGAAAAGAAACAAAATGAGCGGGTTTAGTTATCATAGAAATTATGGTTAGTGTTGTAGAAAGAAAAATTAAGACACATTTTAAGTGAGTTCTCAAATATCTTCCTCTTCTATTTCATTAAAACATTCTGACATGAAGACTGAAACATGCACATTCTGAATTGATGCCAAAAGAGTTGCACAACTGACTGCCATCTTGATTAAATCGAAGTGGAAAACTGTATAGTGCAGTAAATGAGGAGATTAGGCAACTTCATAATAAAGGAGTCTCCCAAGATGGCCACCAGAGAAAAAAGAGCCCAAATGTAGCACAACAATTAACCAAATGTAGCCCAAGTATAAACCAATGAAAGACGTGTGCAAAACATTTATTTTATTTTTTCCAGTTTTATATAATGCAGACTTGACGTGAAGGTATTCGACTGCTTCACACAGGTATCAGTTACATTACACAAGTATGCATTCTTTTTCCACTTTAGGAATGGAGAGATTAAGGGCCAGATGTATCAAAGGGTTTTTCCCATTCTGTGTCAATGGGAAAATGTGTTCGTACATAGGGCACGAAGTGATTTGCGCAGAATAACAAGATGTTGAGCTGACGCTGAAACTCAAACCTGGTTCCCCAGTTGCAAAGTCTGCAGTTCTGACCATAACACCACATTCTCTTCCCTGAGTGCAACATATAATCAAGTGATCAACTGGATAAAAAACATAGAGATAGCAAGTAATTTGAAAGGGCTTTGTCGCTATTTGAGAACTCAGAAAATATGGCCTTATTTAATTCTTTAGAGTACTAGCCATAATTTCTATGGGAATAAGACCCTATCATTTGTATATTTTCCAAAGGAAATACTCTAGGTATTACAGTTTGATTACATCAAGATGACATCAGGTGTGCCACACTTTTGTAATAAATATAGAATGTTAGCAATCTAGTTGTTCATTATTATACTGTGTGGAGGCACATCTCAGGGGAACAGGATCAGATAATTGAGGGCAGGAAGGAGGATGCAGCGGCAACAAGTTGACCACATTGAGTATGCAGGAGGGACATCATCAACACAAGGGACCATGGAGGGCAGAGGCAACAAACCAACCATGCAGGACAGGCAAGAGAGGATGTAGCAATATAACAGACCATCAAGGGTGGAAGGAAGAGGTAGCAGCAGTACAACCATACATGCCAACAGACCCAGTTCAGGCAGGAGATTCCCAATGTTTCTAAGAGCAAAAGGGCTTTATTTGATTTGTGTCCTACCTAAAATCTCCTCTTTTTCAATGTAAGTCAATATGTAAAATAAATTCCCCATGTTTTCTTTTCAAAATCTCCCTCCTACTAAGTTCACCACAATATTGGCAAGTATGGTACATTGGATCACTGAGGGTAGGAGGAATAGGGTGAGGACATGGACATGGATAACATAGGGCCGGGGCACCAAACTGACCTTACAGGGCAGGCGTCAGTGGTTGCAGCAGCACAATACACCACACAAGGCAAGTGGGACAGCAGTGCAGCACAACGGACCATGGAAAGAAATAGGGAGGTGACAGGGCCATGCACAAGGACAATAGAGGGGAAAGAGGCAAGGGCAGCAAGCTGACCATACTGAACAGACAGAAGGGAAAGCTTCAGCATAACAGACCATGAAGGGCAGGAGGGAGGGAGCAGGGACACATCAACAGACCAGACAAGGCTGGAGCGAGGGGTTAGGAGCCTGTGCATGGAAAAGGGAGGGGAGGAGGCAACGGGACAGGGCTGGAGCAGCAAACTGACCATGCAGGGCAAACAGGATGGGTGCTGAAAGGCAACAGTGAGACTAAAATGGCATACGCACAGGCAATTGAGGGAAGATGGGATGGTGTCAAGGCCAGCGAGCTGAACACACAAGGCAGATACGAGAGGCTGTGGCAGCACAGAAGGCCATGTATGGTAAGCAGGAGGGTTAGTGGTAGCCCAAAGGCCTTGGTGGGCAAAAGGACCATGGACAACAGAAGGGATGGGTAGGGGCTGGACTCAGGCGAGAGAGGGCAGGGAACGAGCTTCACAACAGATATGCAGAGTAGGCAGGAGGAGCAGTTGCAGCAGAGCAGGGAGGGTAGAAGGGAGTGGCAGCAAAATAAACTATGGAGGTCAGGAGGGAGGGGATAAGGGCATGGAACTCAGACAGGCAGAGTCGAGGTGGCAGGGACAGACAGCAGTCATCTGTCTATGCTAGGCGGGAGAGGGGCAGTGACAGTTCAACAGAACACTCAGAGTAGATAGGAGGGTTAGTGGTAGTTCCATGGAACATGATAAGCAAAAAAGGTGGGACCAGGGACAAGCACAAACTTTGAAAGTAGTTGAGCGTAGAATATCATCATCAAATTGTACAGCACAAGTTAGTAAAACATGTGACCTTGATAGCCTTCAAATGGTCTGCAGGCATTCTATAAATACATAAACTTGTAAAAATATGAAAATTGGTGCAGTGCAGAGTACAGTTTCGATAAACAGATTTCTAGAAACCAATAGATTTTTAAGGGACATTGATTAAATATTCCACTTGTTTCTTGTCACTGCAATTAAGATGCTTGCCATATATTATAATCAAAAAACCCTAAAATGGTGTAATTATATATGCCACTTTTGTGTTCCATTCAAGCAGATTTTCTGCCACATTTAACACTGTAAATTTATTTTAAGCATCAAGGTGGAAAATTTTAAAAGTTTAACACAGAACTCACAATCATATAAGCCATAAATGACTGAAGCACATTTCAGTGAACTCACAGATACAGAGGGTGGGCAAGTTTCACCAATCTTGCAGGCCGAAACCTCAAAAAAGAGACGTAAAACGTGTAAAAAGTTCATCTATCAGCACGGTAAAATGTTTTAAAAATCTATTAACTAACAACCATAGCATCATGTCTCCTTAACATCAAAATGGAATTAACAATGTGTCTTCCAGCTCAAAAATTATCATACAAATATCAGCGTTACATATGTTTTGGGAATTGCATAATTTAACCCCCACACATCATCTAGGGCTCTTAAAATATACTCATTTTCTATTTAGTGCAAATGTTTCCTTTCAGGTACCTAATTTTAAATTGCCACATAAGAATAGCATGACATCTACATGCTAAAACGCTGTTTATATCCCAAAATACACAATTTGTTTTAGTAAAAATGCAAGTAGAAGTGTGCCATTTGTATAAAGAACTCAAATGTTCTACTACCTCTAATGGAATGATTCTACCTTAATTTAACAAGTACATGCTAGAGTTTTTCACTGTGCGCCAAGGATTTTCACCACCATTATGCAAGGATTGGCCACCATTATGATATTAATTGCCATTGCATCCCATTATGTGATGAATATTATTATGCCAGAGGGGAAACCACCATGCATAGATGCTAAGTGTAAACATCCTTATTTTTTGGGTGGGACCCCATCTTTACAAAAATTAGCTCTGTGTTTTACAGGATCCCAACTTATTGATGTATTTTTTACGTAAGGCTCGCTTCTCTTGCAATTCAGCTTCCGTTTTGTCTTCAAGTTCTGCATCAGTCCAGCATTGCAATCTCCCACTCCATTTGCCACTGATTACTGCAAAAATGGCTGGCATTATCCTGTGCTCACACCCAGGGCCGGCTTTAGTGCTGGTGGCGCCCTGTGCGACAGGCTTTTTTTAAGACCCCCCCCCCATGGCCACCTCCTCCGATTCACTCACTACCACCCGCCAAATGTACCCCTCATCTCTCCATAACCCCCTTTCACATGCATTCATTTGTTTGAAAGCACTTGTAAAGGCTGGCTTTAGTAATCCACTCAGCCGTCCACACACAATATCGTTCTCTTCTTTACAGCAGGCATATTGCCTCTCTACGCTACTTTATGGCGAGGCAAAGCTGCCCCTAGACAAAACTCCCATCTCTCTCCCTAGCAGGAGCATTAATCACAAGAGATAGTTTGACTTTTTGTTTCCTGAAGGCTGGACGGGAAAGGAACTTTTCAGCAGGTGCTTTTAAATCGCAAGTTTCTAAATTATTGTTAAACACAGCGGCCCCCTCAGGTCAGCGGACCCTACTTCCGGTCAGCACCAAAGCCGGCCCTGTAGTCACAACAAAATTGATTAACAGTGCTGGACGTGCAACACGACCAATAGTCATATGGCAACCACAAGTGTACATTTTATTTTGACAGCCCAGTCCTGGCTGCCGATGTCACTATACGTCTGTGCCTAGGGGTCATGCAACTGGCTGCTTTTGTTTACTCGCCTACCTAGTACTGCCACAGAGATGCAGATAGTTCAAGGATCCACTATCTCCAACTGAAAAGAAGAAATATAAGAAAGCTAACTTCCAACCACAAACATAGGCCTTTATTTGGTGGTAGAACTGGGAATGAATGCCCCTTTTGCCCTACTTTGAATTAGCCATTGCATTTATGTGATGCCGTATAAGCAGTAAGGGCCATTATAATAAACCCGCCAGATTTAAAGTCGCTCAAAATACTTAAAGCAAATGGGAATATCCCATAAAAATACCACCTCTCAAAAACACACTTATTTTGTCATCATCAAAACTGCCACCAACACACACCACTGCCCCTCCCAGTCATCTTAGGTTAAAAAGTGACCTTTTTGGAATGCAAGGGCTAAACCGCTATTAATCCAAATGACCTCCAACAGGAAGCTTTGACATTGCTTTACATAAACAAAGAAAATGTTATGGCTCCCTTTTAACCCGTTACAGGCTATTTGGTAAACATTCACTAGACCATAAAATACAGCAAAGCACGGGGTATTGATAAAGGCATGCAGAGCATAGGATGACGATGAAAATTTTAGAGGCACAATTAGGAAGAAAGTTAACAATAATGGTATATTGGATTTCACATTAACTAGAGGGTTGCACAATCAATAGTGAAACAAGTCAATAACACAACAGATATAATAATATATGGATTCAGCTTGTAGAAAATTTAGATGCTGCCAGAAAAAAGATATTGGATCAGTACTAACAGTGTGGGCTATAAGAGAGCTATGGCTGAAGGGGTTGCAATCAGGAAGTAGGTAAGGTGTGATGAGACGACATCTTGGCAGGAGACGTTGATGAAGCAGAAAATGGAGGTTTTGATTTATTAACGCTTAAACGTAGTGCTGGAATAATCATGTGTGACATTAACCGAACTAATAAAGATTGTACGGGGACAAAATGTGCCCTCAGAGTAGTTTGCCAACATTTATACGCGTGCTTTATATAACGTGGTGTATTAGAATTGCACTAATCCGACATAATCATAAACGTATGCTACGATTTGCTTGTTTGAAATACTTTAGCTTAGCATTACTTTAGCGGAGGCTTTGGCCTAGTGGCCTGGTCTCACGGTTTAGATGCTCGTATTTTTCCAATGTGCTATTAAACGTGTATTCTTGCTCGAAGCTGTACTTTTCCACAGAAACTGTTCACATGCTTATCTTAAAGTTTCGTGCCAGCCTGGCATATTTTCTCTTTAATTCAAGGTCGGCTTGCAGGTGCGGACAATGGAGGCTCTGAGAGTAAGCTAATTGGGAGACAATGTTGCGATTTGCGTACCCATCTCCAAGGATAATGTATGCTTAAGTAAAAGCTTGAGAACTGTCGTTTTTGATTGGACAATTTGAAGCTAACCTATGAACCCTCCAATGGAGACCCTACTGGATTCGAACTGTTGTCTATAAAACCCAGGTGCACGAGGAGAAAGTAGCCATTACCAGCTCGATACCCGCCATTTTGCAGACTTCGTAGCTATTATGGCCCACTTTGTTGCGACGCCATTTTGAGAGACTTCGATTCTTTCTCTAATCGCGAGAAAGAGACTTTAAATGATTCTGGCCCTAGAGACTGTAACTTTGATTTGATTCCTTTGCATGAAGTAATAGTTTTATCTTGCCGCCGTGAGGCATTTGTCCCGTTCACCCCTGCCCCTTTGTCCCGTCCTATACTGATCGAGAAACGGTACCCATGATGACCGAAGAACGGTACCTGTGAGACGAAGACTTCCTTGTATGCTGATCGTAATTGGTAAATATGAAAGGAAATTGTAAAATTGCATTGTGTTTCTTTTAGGTAACCAACTGCTGATTTTTGGTAAGATCCCTAGTTAGGAGTTTTCTAAATTAATGTTGCTAAATTGATTTTGCATGAAGTCCCACATGCTGATGCTAATTTGAGGTTAGACGAGGATTCCATATGTCACACGATGCAATTTGAGATCTTGTTATGCTGACTAAATGTACGCAATTAGTTCATTACAGATTATCGTATTAGTGCTTTGCATCGCCATTATCGAATGCCTTGTGATTCAAATGCTACATAGATTACATTTGTTTCGACATTATGGACAGCTATTAATGTTCATTTATGTTTATCATTTGGTGTTGAGACACATTTATATTGTGCTAGCTTTGTTAATATAGGGAAATAAATTCACTAACTTCGCAATAAACTGGTGTGATTATTCCTGACTGAAAGGTCAGGGTTCGCCGAAATGTATTCTGGATTAATTGTTAAGTGTTATGTTGTTCAAGGTGTTGCTTATGTTCGTTATTGATTATTGATTTTGATGAGATTGATCGATTAAGAGTACAGAGAGTTCCCACTAAGTCAAAAGATTCATCGGCCTAAAGAGCGTCCGAACATAGGTAAATTATTACTACGGACCGCTCTATCAGTAGATGGTAGCAGAGGACGGTTTCGTCTTTTGGGACCCCGTATTATTAGAGTACATGGTGTTGAATTAACGGTTACGCATTTTGAGACCCCACTCGAGAAGTTGAATTAGATTTTCTTGGATAAAACGGATTGACAAGATGATGATGGGCTAGGTCCACCGCGACTTTCCCGGGATCTCGGAGCTTGCGAATGGATAGAACGGAGGTGTGGAATCAGCGCTGGCGGTACTAGTGATGGTATGAGTGGAGTTAGGGTTTCGCGCTTGCACAGCTTATTGCCGCAGGGTGTGTGAAAAGGTTGCGAGGGTTTTCTTTTTAAGGATAGCGGAGGTGCGACTCCGAGTGTAGAAGTAGAGAAGTCGTCGAACTTCATAGAGATAGCGGAGGTGCGGCTCCGAGTGTGAGAGTAGGGAAGTCGTCGAACTTCATGTGGTTGTTGTTGTTGAGACGGGCCCTGCGAGGTCAAGAGACTCCGTAGTATGTTGATCCATGTTGTGGTCTGGGCGGTTTAGTAGGTTGATCGGGCGTGGTCAACAAGTCGGGTACGTGTGTTAGGGAGTGAAAGAAACTTCGACTTCGGGCTTTGACAAGATTCTAAGTGCACTAGAACAGATCATTGACAAGTTGAGAGTAGGTCTGCGGGTCAGATTTGCTTGCGAATGTGGGGACTGAGAAAGACGGAATAGCGGCCAGAGGCTAGTGAAAAGTCCCGAGGCTAGTGAAAGGTCCTGAAGCGACTGTGTTACCCTTCCTGTAGTAAACCGACAGATCTGTTTTATTTTTTGGTAGCTCGCAATATATGCAGAAGTTGTTACGAAAAGGGGTGAGTGAAGGAAGACTAGCCGCGAGGCTTTGTCAGCCGCAGTGTGTGTGAGTGTGACGTCACTAAGAGCCGCGCTGGGATAGGTTGGTTGCAGGGAAGGGTCGCGCACGGATTGGACGCAGTCCGTGGGACTCGATTGGAAGGGGAAAGGCAGGTGAAGAGTATTCCGGGAATTAAAGTCACCTATTGATTACAAACTTTGTGGAATAAAAGTGACCTATTGACTATAAACTTGGTGAAATAAAAGACGATAAAATGAAATTCCTTAAAGCGTTTAGGAGTGCGATGAAGGGGGAGTCTTACATTAAAGCGAACATAGGAGAGGAGACGCCGCCCGAAGGTACACCAGCTTAAATTGTAATGGAAGAGAAGGGGGTAGCTCCGTGCCTTTGGCTAAAGCAATGGCACAAGTTGACAGAGAAACATGGGAGCGTAGCGTTCCCGATATATGGGACATTCAATATAAAGATTTTAGAGAATTTGAGATTCACGATGTACGACATGAAGGTGCCTCCAAGGCCAGCACAGTTTGAGGCTCTAGCAATTTGGGAACTAATGGCCAGACAGCAACAGCAGAAGAAGTTCGAGACCAGAATGAGGAAGGTAGAAAAGACACTAGCGGATGCTAGGTGGGATAATGCACAGAAGGTGTGGAGATCGGATGTGTTGCAGGGGATAAAATTGTTTCCAGCAATTACTAAGGAAGGAGAAGAGACAGGTAAGAAAGCTACCTGTAAGACAGACAGAAAGTGTTCCAAGGATAGAGAGGACGAGGAAAAGTTGAGAAGAGAAGAGGAGTTAGAGGATGAGGAGTTGATAATGCAATTGCTGAACGACCGTCCACCGCCTTATGCAGAGAATGGACAAGGTCCAAGTACCAGTTCTGCCCCTCCAGCACCGGTACAGAGCAATGAAACACAGAGTTCAGGAGCGTCATCGGGATCTAAGGACCCGAGTTTATTGTTCACCCCGCAGATACCACAGGTTAGGAGAATATATCCAGATGTGCCTGTGTTGAAACCAGCAGAAAATTATCAGCCGCAGATGCCAGGGTACTACAGTAGTGAAAATAGTGGAGGGATGATCCTAGATCCAACCGCAAGGGGCGTACAGAATGGTTACAACAGAACAAGGGCACAAGCTGAATCAACTCAGTTTTTGATGCCTCAAAAGCAGATGCAGGGAGGAAACGCACATGCTCAAATGACGGGGAGCCAGATGGGCATGCCGGCAATGATGACCCATGGTGTGGGAATGAACATGCCTCAGAACATGGGGAATGGACAGAACCCAGACGCGATATCCTTACCCATTACTGTAGGTCCAGCGGTACCTCTGTATAGTCAGCCTAATTCGGGTCCGAGCAGTCAGGGATCAATGCTGCAGAATGAGACAGAAAGAAGGTGCATAGAAAACACTCCAGGGATAACTCCGATAGCGGCTCAGCCAACTGGGTCTGGGTCCTTGATGGAGTTTAGTCCCATATGTGCTCAGTCAACACTGGTGAGGTCGAGCCCCCCACTGATAATACCTCTCACATCGAACACTGAAAAGCTGCCGCAGCCATCGATGGCAGTCGATGTGAACGCTACCCTGATGGGGGTGAATGCGCAACAGCTGACACAGTGGTTCAACAGTCTGAATTCCACACAAAGTTCAGACAGTGGGAAAGGAGAAGATTACCTGAATAGGATGAGGCTGAACATGGAAGCACAAGAATTGGTGGAAGGGACTATGGGTGTGAACAGGTTAGAGTCCTACACGGAAGAGGAGCTGAGGTATCTATGTCCAAAGATCACGAAAGAAGTAAACAAAGTACATAGAAGTTTGCAGGAAGTGGCGGACAGAAATGGGATTGACATAGGCAAGACGAAACACTTGAGCAGGAGCTATAGGTTGGATTTTGGGACCACAGATTTTGAACACATGAGATCAGCAGGCATGAAGGCACACCTTAGAGAATTGTTGCAGAGTGCACAAGTGTGGAGGTGCTTAGACAAGTGGGAAAGCAGGTGGGTAAAGAGGAAGGATAAGAGGAGGGACAGTGCTACAGAGCACAATGAGAAAAGACCGCAGAGTAGTGATACCGTAACCATGTTACCAATGAGGGAGACAGCAGGGGGAAAATTAGTACATGTACCATGGCACAGAAGCGACATTCAGTCTTTTACGAATGATTTTCCCAAACTGAGAGAGAAGCCGATTGAATGGTATCAACAGACTGATAGGTTTGTGAAGCTTGCGAAATGTCTCTGGGAAGACCTGAACACTCTATTCGAGATTGTGGTTCCGGCAGATTTGTGGGAGGATTGCAAAAGAGCTGTAGGTTGGCCGACAAGTGAACCAGAGAGAGACAGAGAGACGGGTGCACCATCACCTATGGTGATGAGCTTGTACTATAAGGTGATTGAGCATTTGAAAACGAAGGTTGCTGCGAAAAATGTGGATTGGCAGAAAATTTATCGAACTGCCCAAGAGGCTAAAGAATCGATTCATAGTTACTATGAAAGGTTGTTGAAGGCGTTCAAGAATTACAGTGGCACGGAAACAATAGAGGCGAAGGACATGCTCCATTTTGTTTTCAGATTTGTGGAAGGGCTGAGGCCAGAGATAAGTCAGATGATAAAGTCGCATTTGATTTGTTGGCAGTCGAAACCGATTGATGAGGTTTTGACTTATGCGAAATACTGTAGCGACGAAATTGAAGTGAAACAGAAAAAGCTGAAAGAGAAGGTGATGATGATGCAGCTTAAGGCAGCTCAAACAGGGTTGCAAGGTTTGCAAGGTCTGCAAGGTTTGCAAGGGATGCAAGGGTTCCAACAGCAGGTACCGCAACCGCAGTTGCAGTTGCAGGGAAACATGGCGATTCAGCCACAGGCCAGAGGCAGAGGCAGAGGAGGTTTTGTGAATAATGGTCCGGATTTGAACACTGTTGTGACGGGTGTGCAGGCAATGAAGAAGGTGATGCCGTGTCACGTGTGCGGAATCGTAGGTCATTGGAAACGCGAGTGCCCGATGGTGGTGCAGGAAGGTGTAGGTGCAGGTGCAGGTGTAGGTGTTGGTCAGCAAAACAATGATGTCAATGCATTTCAGACAATGAGAGGACCGAAAATGAGAGGTCCAAACTCAAATTTTCAGACCATAAATCAATTGCAGGGATTACAACCTATGCAGCCGCAGCAGATGCAGATGCCCCGTATGCAGATGACGCAAATGCAGCCGATGCAACAGCAGTTACCTATGGTACCTAATCAGCAAATGCAAATACCCTTGGCACCAATGAGTCAGCAGCAAGTGATGGTTCCTCCACAGGTAACGGGTCAGGTAATGAGTACAAACGGCACAGTACAACAGTTCCCATTACACAGTGAGAGTGGAATAAACAACGTATGGGAGAGCGAAAGTTCAGGAGAAGAAGGAGATTGTGTGCTTGCGGCATCCTTGGAAGTTGATCAAAGGGGTCCGTACGTAGAGGGAAGAGTAATGGGTCATCGTGTCTCATTCTTGGTTGACACGGGAGCCACACGTTCAACTGTTAAGAGCAGTGAAGTACCAAATTTGCCACTCTCAGGGAGGACAGTTCAAGTGGTGGGAGTAGCAAACAGACATCTGACGAACCCAATTACAGATCCGGTACCAGTCAACATTGGTAACTATCAAGGGGTACATCAGTTTGTGGTGTGTGACTCAAGCCCGATAGCACTGTTAGGAAGAGACCTATTGTGTAAATTGGGTTGTTCGATAATGTGTTCAAACGAAGGAATAACAATACAAACGAGCAATGATGGGGAAGAAGAGGACAGTGTAGAGGGGGATGAGATGGAAACAGTCGACGAAGAGTATCCTCTGATTTGTCTTTTCCCGATGATAACTGAAGAAGATATCCCAGCGGAATTACGGGAAACAGTCGGAAAGGAAGTGTGGGACATGACAGGGAAAGAGGTGGGATTGATGAAAGGAGTGGAACCAGTAAAAGTGATAGTAAAGCCCAATGCGATCTTTCCCCAGACCCCACAATACCACATGCCACAAGATACTCTCATGAAAGTTGCTCAACTTATTGACGAATTTGTAAAACAGGGGGTACTGAAAGAAGTGCTAAGCAGTCCATGTAATTCACCGATAATGGGACTAATAAAGCCAAGTGGGAAAGTCCGACTCGTGCAGGATTTGAGGAAAATAAATGACATCATAATAAAGTGCTGCCCTGTCGTACCGAATCCAGCTGTGATAATGTTTCAAGTTCCTTGCGATGCTGAATGGTTCTCGGTTATTGATTTGTCACAAGCATTCTTTTCTGTGCCTCTTCATGAGGACAGCCAATTCCTCTTTTGTTTCAAATTCCTAGACAGAGTGTACAGTTGGTGTCGAATTCCTCAAGGGTTTTCTGAGTCACCGTCAATATTCAATCAGATTCTAAAGAAAGATTTGGAAGCATTAGAATTGCCATTCGAGTCAATTCTAGTACAGTACATTGATGACTTACTGGTTGCATCCAAAACGGAAAATGGCTGCACAGCCGATACCATTGCTCTGTTGAACCATTTGGGAAGGAATGGACATAAGGTGTCTCCTTCCAAATTACAGTTCTGTCAGAAGAAAGTGAAATACTTGGGTCACCAAATAGAGAAAGGGTCACGGAGAATAATGAAGGAAAGAATTACAAGTATACTCCAAATGAGTCCACCAAAGACAAGGAAGGAGGTGAGGAAGTTTTTGGGAATGGTGGGATATTGTCGCCAGTGGATTCCCAACTTTTCGTCTCTAGCGAAGCCCCTACTGAAATTGACCCAAAAGGATGCCTTGGATGAAATTGAGCTGAAAGGAGACGAGATGGATGCTTTTGTTGAACTGAAAGAATGCATGTGCAGGGCTCCAGCTTTAGGTATGCCTGACTACACGAAGCCTTTCACATTGTTTTGTCATGAACGTGATGCATGCTCTTTGTCTGTCTTGACCCAAGCCCATGGTGGCGTAAACAGACCAGTAGCGTATTTTTCAGCTACTTTGGATCCGGTCGCAGCAGCACTCCCAGGGTGTTTGCGCGCCGTAGCAGCAGTTGGTATCAGCCTCACTCAGAGTGAAGGAATAGTGATGGGACACCCAGTAACAGTCATGGTCCCTCACTCAGTTGAGATACTTTTGACCCGCTCCCGAACGCAGCACATGACAGGAGCAAGACTTACAAGGTATGAAACGATAATTTTGGGCTCACCGAATGTGCAGCTGAAAAGGTGCACTACGTTGAATCCAGCTACCTTGCTTCCTGGAGAAAATGCTGAAATTGAGAACGCTGAAGACGTCGAGCATGACTGCCTTCAGGTGACTGAATTTTGCACAAAACCCCGACCGGACATCAAGGATACTAAACTTGATGAAAATGACCAAATTCTTTTTGTTGATGGTTCATGTCTAAGAGATGGGATGGGGATTTTGAAAGCAGGATATGCTGTATGTACTGTAACAGGTGTCTTGGAAGCGGGATGGCTTCAAGGAGTCTATTCTGCACAAGTAGCAGAACTTGTAGCCCTTACCAGAGCATGTCAACTGTCTGCATTGATGAAAGTCACCATTTACACTGATAGTCAATACGGGTTTGGGATTGTGCATGACTTTGGACAACTATGGTCACAGAGAGGGTTCCTGACTTCTTCAGGATCTCCAGTGAAGAACGGGGAAAGAATAAGGGAATTGTTACATGCCATTCAAGTGCCAGCTGAAGTTGCAGTGGTAAAGTGCAGTGCTCACACGAAAGGACAGGACTATGTGTCTCTGGGAAATGCATATGCAGATCAAGTCGCAAGATTTTGTGCTTTGAACTGTATATTGCTAAGGGATGATTGGAATACAATAAGTGAACCAGAACTCGAACCAGCTGAAGCATTTGCCTTGAAGGTTGTAGATACAATAGAGGAACTAAAAGCACTACAGAATAATGTCAGGGAGGATGAAAGAGATTCCTGGATTAAATCACAATGTATAAAGAGACAAGACGAGTTATGGGTTTCACATGAGGGAAAATTTGTTTTGCCAAATAGTCTCTTATCACAGCTTGAGCGGTTCTATCATGGGCAGGCTCACCTAGGGAGAGATGCCATGATAAGATTGTTCAAAACTGATTGGTTTAACCCCAGATTTCGCCAAGCTGCAGAAGCAGTTTGCCATCGATGTGTCACTTGCCAGCAGATGAACCCAGGGAAGGGAACAGTTGTGAGCGCGAGTCACATTGGTAGGGCAAGCGGTCCTTTTAGCCGCATGCAGATGGACTTCATTGAGATGCCTGTGCATGGGGGTCTGAAATATGTGTTGGTGATTGTGTGCATTTTTAGTCACTGGATTGAGGCATACCCTACACGTAGAAATGACAGCCTTACAGTTGCCAAGCTATTGTTGAGGGAGTTGATACCACGTTTCGGATTCCCGATCTCTTTAGAATCAGATAGGGGAAGTCACTTCAATAACGAGGTGATAAAGTTACTTTGCGAAGCACTGAACATTGAGCAAAAGCTGCACTGTAGCTATTGCCCTGAAGCATCAGGACTGGTGGAGCAGATGAATGGTACGCTGAAATCGAGAATGGCAAAAATATGTGCATCGACAAATTTGAAATGGCCTGACGCATTGCCCTTAGTGCTAATGTCAATGAGAAACACTCCTGATAGAAAGACTGGATTGTCTCCGCATGAAATTCTCATGGGCAGGGCTATGAGACTTCCTGCAGTTCCCGCAAACATGCTTTTGAATATTACGGATGATATGGTGTTAGACTACTGCAAAGGACTGGCTGACGTGGTTCGCTCTTTCTCTCACCAGGTGGAAGCGACCACCTTGCCACCGATCCAAGGTCCAGGACACGCACTGAAAGCAGGTGACTGGGTCGTGATAAAGAAGCACGTGAGAAAATCGTGTCTGGAACCCCGTTGGAAAGGCCTTTCCAAGTGATCCTGACGACAACTACCGCTGTGAAGTGTGCGGGGGTTCCCAACTGGATTCACGCCAGTCACACAAAGAAGGTGTTGTGTCCCACAGATGAGGAAGTTGAAGCGCTGAAAATACCAGTGCCTGACAAAACAGTGCCGAGTGCTGAGAAAGAACAGAAGCGAACTGAAAGCAAACAAGCAGAAGTAGGAGAGAAGGAAATATTATTGGAGGGCGAAGAGTCTGACTCACTTGGGGAAGACCAAGGAGAAAGTTCAGACAGCGACGAAGAAGCTGCAGGTGACAAAGAGCCTGAAGCAGCTGAGGGTAGCAAAAAGCCTGAAGCAGCTGAAGGTGACAAAGAACCTGAAGCAGCTGAAAGTGATACAGAGCCTGAAGAAAGTAACGGTGACGAAGGGCTCGAGAAAGGTGAAAAAGCAGGAGAGCCTGATCAGAGGAGGGCTTTCCCAGAAGCAGACGATACAGAAAAAGAAAAAGAGAACGTGATTGATTCCCCAGAAGGAGGGAACGAGGCAGAACAGAACGAAAGAGTTCAAGCCTCTACAGAAAAGATCGCAGGTCCATCAAATGGACATGGTGCAAAGAGAAGACTAAGGCCCTCATTCTGACCTTGGCGGGCGGCGGAGGCCGCCCGCCAAAGTCCCGCCGTCAGGTTACCGTTCCGCGGTCGAAAGACCGCGGCGGTAATTCTGACTTTCCCGCTGGGCTGGCGGGCGGTCTCGTTCAGACCGCCAGCCAGCCCAGCGGGAAAGAGGCCTCCACGATGAAGCCGGCTCGGAATCGAGCCGGCGGAGTGGAAGCTGTGCGACGGGTGCAGTTGCACCCGTCGCGTATTTCACTGTCTGCGCAGCAGACAGTGAAATACATGTAGGGGCCCTCTTACGGGGGCCCCTGCAATGCCCATGCCAGTGGCATGGGCACTGCAGGGGCCCCCAGGGGCCCCGCGACCCCCCCTACCGCCATCCGGATCTCGGCGGTCCGACCGCCGGGATCTGGATGGCGGTAGGGGGGGTCAGAATCCCCGCGGCGGTGCAGCAAGCTGCGCCGCCGCGGAGGATTCAATGGGGCCGCGGTACACTGGCGGGACCCCGCCAGTGGTGCCGGTCCGACCGCGGCTTTACCGCCGCGGTCGGAATCCCCATTGAAGCACCGCCGGCTTGTCGGCGGTGCTCCCGCGGTCCTCCGCCCTGGCGGTCAAAGACCGCCAGGGTCAGAATGAGGGCCTAAGTATCTCACCAATAAAAGAAAAGGGTAAAGAAGGTTTGAACGAGGGCGGGAGACCAAAAGTGAAAGAGAAAAGAAAGGAAGTGACTGTCGTGGAACAATCGTCAAGTGAAGAAAAAGACTTGACAAAAGAGGAAAGTACCAGCGAAGCAGAATCGAAAAGAGAAGCAAAATTGAAGAGGAAAAGGATACCAAACAGGAGGTATTCCGGTCCTGAATGGGCATACGCAGTAAATGATGATTGGACTGACGAGTTTGTATCTCTAAGCATCGAGAACGAAGAAGAAGAAGAGATACCAATAGAAAAGAAAAGTTTCATAGACTCTGTCGATTGAAAGAGTAAATGATATTGCTTGCTACAATATAACGTGAAAGAAACAACCAGCTGAGACATTGTCAAACCGGATGAGACATTTGCTAAACTGATAAAGACTGAGTTATTGCCGAATTGAGACAAATGCTGCTAACCGATGAGTGACTGGCCTTTTGAAGAAGACGGTGTGAACATTGCGCTCGTTCAGCTTTGCAACTGAATTGCTAAATAGTTTCATTTATAAGTGCTTCTAGCTCTCTGATTCTATACAGATCATGACGCAAAACAATAGAAAGAAATATTGTAAATACGTGTGTATAGGCTTGGTAGTAACATGTGTAATAATAATAATGGCAATTGTGTTTGGAATGCATGGAAAGGGTGAGAATGAGACTATTGCTGCTTCTACCATTGCTCCTGTTACTGTCACTGAACTAACACCATTGAAAAGACTAGCATTGGATGAGAG
The DNA here is from genome assembly GCF_031143425.1 of Pleurodeles waltl. Taxonomy (NCBI): domain Eukaryota; kingdom Metazoa; phylum Chordata; class Amphibia; order Caudata; family Salamandridae; genus Pleurodeles; species Pleurodeles waltl. Next base: position 1,787,287,728 of record NC_090444.1, on the reverse strand, counting down.
GCTCTTGCACGATAAGAAAGAGCTTTCGTATAACGTTTTCTATCGCTTACTAACAGAGTATGTTGAAACTATGGTTGTGAAGGATTGTTATGTGTGTACACAGATACCGACATCAGTAAAGGAAGGGGTGACTTATCACCACATGCCTCTTACATATGGGATTACATGTAGTATAGTAATGTCTAGGTTTTATGGTCAATCTAACATACAGTATTTTTACTCGAATTATGATGTTACCTTTGCTTATGTTCCTATAATAGCGCAGCTAAGCCAGACTGCAAAATATTGGGATTATAAAATTATGGGGGAATTTTTCGAGCCAATGCAACCTTTTGAAACGGCTCATGCTCATAGGGAGAACCTTACTTGCTCAGTCTCTGCTGTAGAAATAAGCTTTTTAGATCGCACAGATGATAGAAGGGCTCAAATGAAAGCAAAATTAGAAAAGGAGCTACATAAGAGGACTTCAGTAGATAATTATGATTTTGCTGCTATAAAAACACAAGGGAAAATAGCTTTAGATGCTTGGCATGTAGGGAAGTTTTGTATATATCGAGGTGAATCTTATTATGACAATATTTTTGTAGGAGCGAGTGAGTGCAAACATACGTTTATTTTTAAGGCCAAATGGACATTCATGATGAACGGACTTGACCCTGTCATTCCAGGTGTGTATTACATTTGTGGACATAATGCCTATTATCGTCTTCCAAAGGGATGGTGGGGGAGATGTTATTTGGGTATAGTGTTCCCAAAGGTTTATCAGCTGGATGACGTATCGATGATTCAAAAGACATCTGGATCTCATAGTATCCAGAAAAGAGAGACCGCAGCTGCTGTGGTAGGTGATATATTTGGAGCCATGATTCCTTCATTGGGAGTTGTGCTGAATTCCATCAAGATACGAAAGTTGTCTACTATAGTGGATAACATGTTGACAAAGTTTTCAGGTGCTATAATCCTGATAGATGCTGAGCTTGCAGCGGAAAGAGCTATGACTCTTCAAAATAGGCTTGCTTTAGACATTCTTTTAGCAAAGGATGGCGGCGTTTGCAAAATGATTGGTGCAAGTCACTGTTGCACCTATATACCGGATAATAGTGTGAAGATTAAAACTATGCTTGCTAATCTAACAAAAGAAAGTGCAGACTTGAAAGAACTGAAAGAACCAGGAGTGTGGGAGAAGGTTGGAAAGGGAATAGCTTCAGTGGGACATTGGATTGGGGGAATTTGGAATGGAATATTATTGAAAATAATAGAAGGAATATTAATAGTAATAATTTGTGTATTTGGAATTTGGGGAATAAAAAGGGGAATAATAATGATTATGGAAAGAATTAAAAGAAGAAAGGAGGAGAAAATTATGAAAAGAATGGCAGAAGAATACAAAGCGCAAACTAGGGGAATTAAAAGGAAAAGGGAACTGACAGAATTTTAATGGAATAAAATTTGTGGGCATGATTTGTGTGATGACAAGTAGTCATCAGAGGAGGGATTGATGAAGCAGAAAATGGAGGTTTTGATTTATTAACGCTTAAACGTAGTGCTGGAATAATCATGTGTGACATTAACCGAACTAATAAAGATTGTACGGGGACAAAATGTGCCCTCAGAGTAGTTTGCCAACATTTATACGCGTGCTTTATATAACGTGGTGTATTAGAATTGCACTAATCCGACATAATCATAAACGTATGCTACGATTTGCTTGTTTGAAATACTTTAGCTTAGCATTACTTTAGCGGAGGCTTTGGCCTAGTGGCCTGGTCTCACGGTTTAGATGCTCGTATTTTTCCAATGTGCTATTAAACGTGTATTCTTGCTCGAAGCTGTACTTTTCCACAGAAACTGTTCACATGCTTATCTTAAAGTTTCGTGCCAGCCTGGCATATTTTCTCTTTAATTCAAGGTCGGCTTGCAGGTGCGGACAATGGAGGCTCTGAGAGTAAGCGATTTGCGTACCCATCTCCAAGGATAATGTATGCTTAAGTAAAAGCTTGAGAACTGTCGTTTTTGATTGGACAATTTGAAGCTAACCTATGAACCCTCCAATGGAGACCCTACTGGATTCGAACTGTTGTCTATAAAACCCAGGTGCACGAGGAGAAAGTAGCCATTACCAGCTCGATACCCGCCATTTTGCAGACTTCGTAGCTATTATGGCCCACTTTGTTGCGACGCCATTTTGAGAGACTTCGATTCTTTCTCTAATCGAGAGAAAGAGACTTTAAATGATTCTGGCCCTAGAGACTGTAACTTTGATTTGATTCCTTTGCATGAAGTAATAGTTTTATCTTGCCGCCGTGAGGCATTTGTCCCGTTCACCCCTGCCCCTTTGTCCCGTCCTATACTGATCAAGAAACGGTACCCATGATGACCGAAGAACGGTACCTGTGAGACGAAGACTTCCTTGTATGCTGATCGTAATTGGTAAATATGAAAGGAAATTGTAAAATTGCATTGTGTTTCTTTTAGGTAACCAACTGCTGATTTTTGGTAAGATCCCTAGTTAGGAGTTTTCTAAATTAATGTTGCTAAATTGATTTTGCATGAAGTCCCACATGCTGATGCTAATTTGAGGTTAGACGAGGATTCCATATGTCACACGATGCAATTTGAGATCTTGTTATGCTGACTAAATGTACGCAATTAGTTCATTACAGATTATCGTATTAGTGCTTTGCATCGCCATTATCGAATGCCTTGTGATTCAAATGCTACATAGATTACATTTGTTTCGACGTTATGGACAGCTATTAATGTTCATTTATGTTTATCATTTGGTGTTGAGACACATTTATATTGTGCTAGCTTTGTTAATATAGGGAAATAAATTCATTAACTTCGCAATAAACTGGTGTGATTATTCCTGACTGAAAGGTCAGGGTTCGCCGAAATGTATTCTGGATTAATTGTTAAGTGTTATGTTGTTCAAGGTGTTGCTTATGTTCGTTATTGATTATTGATTTTGATGAGATTGATCGATTAAGAGTACAGAGAGTTCCCACTAAGTCAAAAGATTCATCGGCCTAAAGAGCGTCCGAACATAGGTAAATTATTACTACGGACCGCTCTATCAACGTCATAAAAGGAACATCATTTTGCAAAAGTGAAGTCCTTCCAGAAATGGTAATAAGATGGAATTAGATGTAGGTGAGGAGGAAATCTAGGCCACATTTGGCTGTATGGCAGGAAAAAAGCCTATTTCCAACTTCTAGAAACCCTATGAGTACACTGCATAAGTAAACAAAATACTTTGTTGTGCAAAATACCAGTGATTAAAAGAGTGCATTTTCCCATATAAAGTTTTCACAATGCAAAGTCCAGAGTATGCAGAGACACAATAGAACAGGTTCCAGTACTTAAATTACCAAGGAATAAATATAGGGGCAGGAGACGTTCTTAGGAATTTGCCAGTGGCGATGCCACATGCTCGTGCTGCTGCATATAAGGACTACGGGCCTGATTTAGATATCAGCAGATGGGTTATTCTGTCACAACAGTGACGGAAATCCCGTCCACCAAAATATAAATCCCATTATACCACATGATATTTCAGCAGAAGAGATGTCCGTCACCATTGTGACGTAGTAACCCCTCCACCGAAATCTGAATCAGGCTCTAAGTTGCTGAATAACTGTATCGAAATCCAAACATTTACTTCTGTGACATGAGTGGAAACAAGAGTTTTTTTCCCTACATTTTTTCCTTCGCCAGAGAACCCATTTTCTTCCAATGGGTTCCACCACCTAGCCTGGGTCTTTAGGTACCCGAGTGAGAAGACAAAATGGCAGCTGGCAGTCCCACCTTCTTCCTCTCACCTTTCCCTGGTCTCCAGAGTCCAAGGCAGGCAGCAGAATGAGAGCACTTCTGTGCCTGCAACAACTTCCACATTCCCCCATCAACACAGATCTCTGCAGACCTGCACAGAAAGGGGAAGGCAATCTGCTCTCAGCAGCTCTTAGTGCCTCTGGCTATCTGCTCCACTCAACTTTGGACAGGAAGAGGGAGGAAAGCATGGAGGGCAGTGGATATGATTAGCAAGAGGTTGTGGGCCTGATGCACAAAGGTAGACACACTTTTGTGTAAGTTTACTATTTTTTGGTATTCACAAACCATGAGTTTAATTTTACTTTAGTAATTTTTACAACAGCAGAGATTCCACTGTTGGGATAGAGAATTCCACACATAAAACACGGGGTGGTTCTGCTCAGAGGGTCATTTTCCAGTTTGGCCATGGGGAACTGCAGACTGTGGTGTGGATGGTGGCAAGATACTGGGTACTTTTTTGCACTTCTGTGCACAGGGAATTGGCAGAGGATGTTAGTGGTAGGTAGAAGGAAGTCAGGTATTTTTTAACAATATTCAGCAGGTGTGTGGAGTTTGTAAGGATTGATTGGCGTGTGTGGATCAAGATAGGCCAAGCATTTTTTTTTGGGGAGACATGTCATTTATGGCTCCTCAGACCTCCTCTGCCTCTGCGTAGATGTTGAAAGCAGGGGCAGTTGAATTTGGGGGTACATACAACATAAATTTAAAGCTGAGTAAAAAGTAAATAACAGTAATGTTTTCATTTTGGGGTTCTGAGTGACACCATAGGCAACTCGAGCTTTGCTCTTGCTTATTTGAAGTCACTCAGTTCTTCTTGGTGAGGATATTCCATTGTTCTCTATTACTTGTCAAACATGCTGTATATCTTGATTCCATTTCATCCCTCTCTTTTCCACAACCTACTCTTCCTGTCTCTCAATCACCATCCTTCAGGTTCTTCTTCAGCTCTACTTTTCCCCTCTGCTGCTCTTTTCCTATCTTGCACTTCCTCTTCCTTTCTTCCTTTATGCCTTGCTCCCCATTCCTCTGGGTAAAAACCTGATAGTGAAAAATGAGTCGTGGTCACAAATAAGAGTACCAATGCACACCAACTGCACAAACTAATCCCTGACAGCACCTAAGACTCTTGTGAGAGAACAGTTATTGCTTGAAGAACAAAAACCACGTCTCCCTGGTTTTCAGGTCTCAGATAACATTTAAGACATGTTGGGGAGGATGCTCCTGCACATTTCCTGGTCGATCTTCTTTGCAAGACAGATCATCAATTGGGCACCCGCTGCTCTTATTGCATTGATTCTCATGCAGAAAGCCGCTGATGACTCCAGGGCAACAGCAGAGTTCAGTAAGATATTCAAGCGTTGTGACCGGGATTCAGTCGCAAAACATTAATACATACCATTCTGATTTACTATTTGGAACGGGTGCCTGAAGCACTCCACTTCCAATTATTAAGTCGATATTGGGTCACAAACACAAATCGTGATTTGGTAGGGTATTACAGGGTCCCTGTTGTACCTGGCATTTTGACAGGGTCATCCCCAAACTTTTTGCCTCCTTCCTCTTATTTTTTCTGACCTGTTGTTGTTGGCTTTTGACCTCTGGGCACTTTACTACTGCTAACCAGTGCTAAAGTGCATATGCTCTCTGTGTAAATTGTACTATTGATTGGTTTATCCAGGATTGGCTATTTAATTTACTTATAAGTCCCTATTAGAGTGCACTATATGTGCCTAGGGCCTGTAGATTAAATGCTGCTAGTGGGCCTGCATCACTGGTTGTGCCACCCACTTCAGTAGTCCCTTAACCTTGTCTCAGGCCTGCCATTGCAAGGCCTGTGTGTGCAGTTTCACTGCCACTTCGACTTGGCATTTAAAAGTACTTGCCAAGCCTAGAACTCCCCTTTTTCTACATATAAGTCATCCCTAATGTGTGCCCTAGGTAACCCTTAGAGCAGGGTGCTGTGTGCGTAAAAGGCAAGACATGTACCTGTGTAGTTATATGTCCTGGTAGTGTAAAACTCCTAAATTCGTTTTTACACTACCGTGAGGCCTGCTCCCTTCATAGGCTAACATTGGGGCTGCCCTCATACACTGTTGAAGTGGCAGCTGCTGATCTGAAAGGAGCAGGAAGGTCATATTTAGTATGGCCAGAATGGTAATATAAAGTCCTGCTGACTGGTGAAGTCGGATTTAATATTACTATTCTAGAAATGCCACTTTTAGAAAGTGAGCATTTCTTTGCACTAAAATCTTGTTGTGCCCTTCAATCCACGTCTGGCTAGGTTTAGTTGACAGCTCCTTGTGCATTCACTCAGACACACCCTAAACACAGGGTACTCAGCCTCACTTGCATACATCTGCATTTTGAATGGGTCTTCCTGGGCTGGGAGGGTGGAGGGCCTGCCCTCACACAAAGGACTGCCATACCCCCTAATGGGACTCTGGCAGACAGGATTGAACTGAAAGGGGGCTTGGTGCATTTCTTAGACACTCTTTGAAGTCACCCCCACTTCAAAGGCACAACTTAGTATAAAACAGGGCCTCTGCCCTACCTCATCAGACACTTGCTGGAGAAGAAACCTGAACCAGAAACTACAACCTGCCAAGAAGAACTGCCTGGCTGCTTAACGGACTCACCTGTCTGCTTTTCTACAAAGGACTGCTGCCTTGCTGTTGGCCTGCTGCCTTGCTGAACTGCCTGGCTGCTTAAAGGACTCACCTGTCTGCTTTTCTACGAAGGACTGCTGCCTTGCTGTTGGCCTGCTGCCTTGCTGAACTCTTGTCTGGCTGTAAAAGTGCTCCCCAAGGGCTTGGATAGAGCTTGCCTCCTGTTCCCTGAAGTCTCAGGACCAAAAAGAATTCTATTTTTCACTTGGACGCTTCGTGCGCCGAACTTTTCAACGCACAGCTTGTTCCGCGGCGAGAAAAACGCCGCACACCGACGCTGATCGACGCGACGCCTTCGGGACGACCGGAACTTCGACGCACGGCCTCGCAAGGACAACGCCGCCCGACTTCCAAGGAGAAATTGACGCGACGCCTGCCGTGAGAGCGAAATTTCGACACACAGCCCAGCGGAACGACACGCAGCCGGAAAACAAGCAGGAGAATCCACGCACAGACCCGGGACATCTGGTAATCCCCGCGATCCACCGAAAGAGACTGTCCCCGCGCCGGAAAACGACGCACGACTTCCTCGCGTGAAAAATAACAACGCAAGTCCGTGTGTGCTGGGGAGAAATCGACGCACACACCATTTTTCCACGTATCTCTTCTTCTGCGGCCCTTTGCGGAGATTTTCCACCAGAAACCAGGTACTTTGTGCTTTAAAGAGACTTTGTTTGCTTTTTAAAGACTTAAGACACTTTATATCACTTCTTAGTGATATCTTTACAAATTCATATTGCAACTTTGATCGTTTTGACCTGCAAATACCCAGATAAATATTATATATTTTTCTAAACACTGTGTGGTGTATTTTTGTGGTGTTATATTATGGTGTTGTATGATTTATTGCACAAATGCTTTACACATTGCCTTCTAAGTTAAGCCTGACTGCTCATGCCAAGCTACCAGAGGGTGGGCACAGGCTAATTTTGGATTGTGTGTGACTTACCCTGACTAGAGTGGGTTCTTGCTTGGACAGAGGGCAACCTGACTGCCAACCAAAAACCCCATTTCTAACAGTCCCAATTTGGGAAATGCAAAAATGCTTGATACATCTGGCCCTATGTTTGGTGCAAATCTCGATTTGGATGGAAAATTCCTTTCTAATCTTGTGTTCCTTCAGAATGTAGAAAAGCGTGTATTGTGTGCTGTGTTCCACATTCTGATGCAATATTAATATGGTAATTGTTCAGCTGCTGACTAATCCATAATGTGTTATTGCTATTTGTAAGGGAGTACTTATCGTGCCCTGTTGGCACGACCAGCAGATTGAGGACGTAATTGTTCTTCCCAAAGTTCACCATAGGCAGAAACATTTTTCAGGCGCTAAGATATGTAAAACATGCATTTGCGTAAAACTCGCAATTTCGAGAAGTGGCAAAGCAAAAAAATTGAAAAAGTTGCTGGGGCTAAGTAAATAAATGTTAAACATAACCTTTTTTTCACAAAAGTCACAAACCTGATGAAGTGGCAAAGAAAAATCTTGAAAAAAATATGTGAAACAAATTTAGAAAGTTTTCTACCTTGGTAAAGATAGGTTTGCATTTAGCACAACCCTAAAATGATAGCATTCCAGCATGTCACATATTTCTGATGCTGGTCGTTTGTGTAAGCGTTTCTCCAAAATTATGAGTGCACACGGTAGCTTGCACAGGATTAAGACAGGGAGTTCATATGATGGTAAAAAGCACAGTAGTATTACCAGTGAGTCATGGACCCTAGTTCCAGGAAGAAAATGGGCCACATGCTGCCATTTCAGTGATAAAATACAGCAATATTCAGGGTTTAGTGAGACCCTCAGGGCTCGGGTCCCGGTACCACTGCACCTGCTGTACTAATGGAAGCACGCTCCTAAAGGCACACCAGTTTTGGCATCACACAGGTCTCTGGATAAAATAGCGGTTTTGCAAGTGCAGACATACGTAAATGAATCTGGCGTTATTTCAATTAGCAAGATATTTGTTTTGTTGTTTGCGAGCATGGTAATCAGCAGTGTTACATGTATATATTCTGTACACACGCTAATTAGTAGACATAAATACATCTGCACCAGCCCCTGATGCACAAAGGTGTTGGATATTTTGATGAAATGTTTTGGTACTGAGTGAACAAAATGCAGCTGTCAAAAGAGCACAGATGCACATATCCATGAAGGTGTGACATGGATATTCGTCTTCACTTCACTAAATTTGCAAGTGTGAAACTTTATGCATAATACTGAAATTTATACAATAGGTGATTTCTTTTTCTAAGTCAAAGAAAAAAGCTGTACTGGATCAGCCTCTGTTAAAGCATATACACCTTTCCTCTCATTTAATGTAAAATATGCTTTCAGATAACAACATATTTCCACATTTGGGCTGGTGCAGCTGAGATCATCTTGTTTATACAATATTCAACTAAGTGCTATGCATGTGTATTCCATGCACTGTGTTGAGTATGCACAGATAGGGTCTGGAAAACAGATGTTTAGTAATTGAAGTACGTATGTTTAGGAGGAGATTCTGCATTGCACCATCATGGGGTGAGTGTGGGCACATGCCTGGGGTCAAAAAGAAATGGGGTCTATGTTCAGCTGTCAGTTTGCACTCTGTCCAAGCAGGGGCCCTCACTCTAGTCAGGGTAAAGGAGATACACAGCTCAGAAAACCCCTACTCACCTCCTTAGTAGCTTGGCACAAGCAGTCACGCTTATCTCAGAGTCAATGTGTAAAGTGTGTGTACAAACACACACAGTAACACAGTGAAAATACCAAAAAAGCACTCAACACCAATTTAGAAAAATAGCTAATATATCTGAATAAAACAAGGCAAAAACAACAAAAATCCAACATACACAAGAAAAGTTATGAATTTTCAAAGGTTAAACTTTAATACAGCGCTTAGAAACACAAGTGGTTCAAATTGGTGTTATCATGGCGTCATGAAGGAATCTTTCCAACAATCTGACACCAATGGCACTGGTCATGGTATAGTACCTTTTGCAAGTGAGGCAACAAGCCAGTGCACGGAGTTATGGATGCAAGGTGTTGCTGAATCTGGTGCGGCACCAGTTACTTACTGCGGAGCAGTGGAGATGAGGTGACATCGGTGCGAAACGTCGGTTCCTTGCAGTGGACCTGTGAAGATGAGGTGGCATTGATGCAAGGCATCGGTTCCGTATGATCCAGCGGGGTCGATGGATAGCGGGTCAAGATGCTGTGGGGCGACTTTACGGGGTCTCAATGACACCATGGAGTCCCAGGCACAGACGTCGGTGACATGGCACTCGGGACTCATTAAGTTATGGTACGTCAAGGAGGCTGTGGCGGCGTCAGGCCTGTGATGTCAGTCGGGGTCATTACACTCCAGCAGAGACCACAGCTGTGGTTGCAGGCAGCGGCACTGGGTCAGGCAGCAATGTCAGTCCTCGTGCCATCCAGAGTTGGTGCGCTTGGTTTTTCTTGGTTTTCAGCCAGCCAGCTTTCACTCCCAAGGGCTCAGAAACTGGAATAGGCACAACCTGGTGAGTTAGGGTCCACAGCAAGTGAAGCCAGAGGTGAAGTCTTTGCTGTCCTTGAGACTTCTTAACAGGATGCAAGCTCGGTCCAAGCTCTGGGAGAACCTTCACAAGCAGGATACACAGCAAAGTCCAGTTTTTGTTCTCTCTAAGGCACAAGCAGCAACTGCAGGCCAAACCAGCAAAGCACACACAGCAAAGAGGCAGTACTCCTTCTCCAGCTATTCTCCTTGGCAGAGGTTCCTCTTGATCCAGAAGTGTTCTAGATGTCTGGGGTTTTGGGTCCACTATATATACCCATTTCTGCTTTTGAAGTAGGCAAGCTTCAAAGGAAAGTCTCTGACAAGATCCTCCCTTGCCCAGGCCTGGCCCCAGACACACACCAGGGGGTTGGAGACTGCATTGTGTGAGGACAGGAACTTTCAGATGCATGTGCCAGCTCCTCCCTCCACAGTAAATACACTTGCCAGGTCAAATTGGCAGAGCAGGACTGCACACATAGACACAGCAGTGACATGTCTGAGACATGTTTACAGGGCTACTCATGGCAGTGGCACAATCAATGCTGCAGGCCCACTAGTAGCATTTGATTTCCATACCCTGGGCACCTCTAGTGCACTTTACCAGGGACATACTTGTAAATCAAATGTGCCAATCATGGAAAAGCCAATTACAAATACAGTTTACATAGAGAGCACTTGTACTTCAGCACTGGTCAGCAGTGGTAAAGTGCCCAGAGTACCAAAACCAGCAAAACCGAAGTCCAGCACAAAGACAAAAATACAGGAAGCAGAGGCAAAAAGACAGGGGAAACCACACCAAGGATACCAGGTCGATCACATATCAACAAGGCCATGCAAAGCTACTTTGCGTGGCTTCATGTGGCCTTCTAGATATTGAGTAACGCAATGCAGTGCAAGTGGTACATGTGTGACGCATACCTTAATTGAGCTTCAAGAACCCGCGCACGGCCAATTTGCGGTGCCCCGAGGGGCTTCATTAAAGAAAAGTAAAGCAACACAGTGCAGATTGATGCATTGCTGTATAGTGCATTGGGGAGGTGTTCCATGTGAGTTACTTTGGTGTTCCCACAGAACTTCCAGGGTCTTTGATGCATTCCCAGATTTTCCAGGACTGGTAAACCTGGGATGTGCCAAAAAGATATGCCTCCCTAGAAGAGGCGTAAAAAGGAGAAATATTTTTATTTCCCCTAGTTTTTTCCTCTTCTTATGTGTGCTGCATTCTGCACCACATGTCGAAAGAGGAAAATGACTCAGGGGATTGTTTTTGAGCAGGAAGGTGCCCATTCCTTCACAAAAACAATCCTACATGCAACCAAGGCACCCTTGCACCATATTTCACCTTGTAAGGGAATTGCTTCCTCTTCCACCCCCACCCCACCATCACGCTCCTGTGCCATCTGATGACATCAGCACGCGATCGCACGCTGACCTCATCAGAAGCCTGCCCCTCCGCGCTGGCGATCGGAGGAGAAATGCTTTTGCATTTCTCCTCCGATCACGTGGAGGGGCCGGGAAAGGCATCAAAGGAAAAGAAAGGCCTTTCCTTTCCTTTGATGTCTTTCTCAGCATTTCTGCTGCCCGATCGTGATGCGATTGGGCAGCAGAAATGCCCACTAGACACCAGGGAGTTTTTTTTTTTCTGTAATTGAATATGGGGAGCAGCCCCTTGGTCAAGGGCCGCTCCCCAGGGGGCAGATTATTTTTAGGCCGTTTCTGCAATTTTTTGTTGTTCATTTTTTTTTATATATATGTGAGGAGAGACCCCTTAGTCGAGGGTCGCTCCCCAGAGGGAAAAATTACTCTTAGGCCATTTCTGCCCCCTTTGGGGGCAGATCGGCCTATATTTAGTGGGCCAATCTGCCCCCGGAAGGGAGGAAACCACTAGACACCAGGGATTTTTTTAAATAATATTGAATGAGGGGAGCGGCCCCTTGGGCAAGGACCGCTCCCCAGAGGGCAAAATATTTTTAAGCAGATCGGCCTATTATAATTAGGCCGATCTGCCCTCGGGGGGGGAGAGAAACCATTAGACACCAGGGATATCTAGATTTTTTTGTTTATTTTTTTTATATGGGGAGCGACCCCTTAGGCAAGTGTGGCTCCCCTGGGGGCAAATTGTATTTAGGCCATTTCTGTCCAACCTGGGGGCAGATCGGCCTATTTTTATGGAGGGCAGCAACCACTAAACACCAGGTATTTTTATTTTTTTGCATCAATTTCATGCAAGGGTGCGACCCCTTAGGCAAGGGTCAGTCCCCTGGGGGACAAATTTATTTTAGGCCATTTATGCTCCACTTGGGGGCAGATCAGCCTATTTCTATTAGGCTGATCTGACACCGGGGGGCAGAAACCACTTAGGCACCAGGGATTGGTGTGTGCATATGTGTGTGTTTTGTTTGGGGGGGCAGTCCCTGGGGTAAGAGTCGCTCCCCATGGTGGCACATTACTGTTGGCTATATCTGCAGATTAGCCTATTTTTGGACGACCCATCTGCCCCCAAGGGAAGGCAGAAAGCCCACCAGAGACCAGGGAACATTTCTTTTCAAAATAAGAGGGTGGGTGTATGGCCATACCCCCACCCCAAATAAATGGGGCCAAAGTTGTTCTGCCCAGCAGAGAGTCTACTATATGCCAGGAAATTTACAAAAAAATAGTGTGGTGGTGGCTACCAACCAGTATGGGCATGGTTATGCCCCATCCCAACTGAAGGGGGTAACAGTCTTTCAGCTCTTCCCCACACACTAAAACATCTTATCCCATGGCAAGCAAGAGGACATTTGATTATCTTGGGTTATGGCTTTACATCTGGACCAATGGAGCTTGGCTAACTCTCAAAATCCCCCCACTTGGAATGGTGAGGGCTACACTTTTTGGACTTTAGGACGCTGCTATGTAGAAAAATCCACAAGACCTAGACACATCTGAAAACTAAACATCTGGGTGAGTCCAATGTGTTGTGCTTCACATTCACCCACACCATTTTCTTACCCACCATGCCCTGCAAACCTCCAACTTTGCTGGAAATAACACATTTATTCAAGAACATTTTGATGGAACCTTCCGAAATCTGCAGGAATCCACAAAATTCCTACCACCCAGCATTGTCCCATCTATACCCATAAAAAGTCTACCCCACTTGTCAGCCTAAAACATTTTTTTTTTCAAACTGCCCTTTTGGACCAGCTTTGGTTCCCCCTCAATTTTGACATGTTTTTGGATCTTCCCTGTCACAGGCACTTGGTCCACCTACACAAGTGAGGTATCATTTTTACTGGGAGACTGAGGGGAAAGGATGGTGGTAGGGAATTTGTCCTGATAAGGCGATCCCACACAGAAATGTGGGACAAATGTGATTTTTCAGCTAAATTTGAGGTTTGCTGAGGATTTTCTGTAAGAAAACACTGTTGGATCCATGCAAGTTACACCTCTCTGGACTCCCTCGGGTGTCTAGTTTTCAGAAATGTCTGGGTTTGGTAGGTTTCCCTGTATGGCTGCTGAGCCCAGGACCAAAAACGCAGGTGCCCCCCGCAAAAACAGGTAGTTTTGTATTTGATAATTTTGATGTGTCCACATAGTGTTTTGGGGCATTTGCTTTCACGGGCACTAGGTCTACCCACACAAGTGAGGTACCATTTTGTATCGAGAGACTTTGGGGAACGCTTGGTGGAAGGAAATTTGTGGCTCCTCTCAGATTCCAGAACTTTCTGTCACCAAAATGTGAGGAAAAAGTGTTTTTTAGCCACATTTTGAGGTTTGCAAAGGATTCTGGGTAACAGAACCTGGGGAGAGCCCCACAATTCACCCCATTCTGGATTCCCCTAGGTGTCTAGTTTTTAAAAATGCACAGGTTTGCTAGGTGTCCTTAGGTGCCAGCTGAGCTAAAGGCCAAAATCCACAGCTCAGCACTTTGCAAAAAACATCTCTGTTTTCTTAGGGAAAATGTGATGTGTCCATGTTGTGTTTAGGGGCATTTCCTGTCGCAGGCACTAGGCTTACCCATACACGTGAGGTACTATTATTATCGAAAAACTTTGGGGAATGCTGGGTGGTCCATTTTTTCCTTCCAAATGTAAGACAGTGTGTAAAAAAGACATCTATTTGAGAAATGCTCTGTAATTCACATGCTAGTATGGGCACCCCGGAATTCAGAAATGTGCAAATAACCACTGCTTCCCAACACCTTATCTTGTGCCCATTTTGGAAATATAAAGGTTTTCTTGATACCTATTTTTCACTCTTTATATTTCAGCAAATAAATTGCTGTACACCCGGTATGGAATGAAAACCCATTGCAAGGTGCAGCTCATTTATTGGCTCTGGGTACCTAGGGTTCTTGATGAACCTACAAGTCCTACATATCCCTGCAACCAGAAGAGTCAAGCAGACATAATGGTATACTGCTTTAAATAATCTGACATCGCAGGGAAAAGTAACAGAGTAAAACGTGAAGAAAAATGGCATTTTTTTTCTCCTCAATTTCAATATTTTTTTCTTTCAGCTGTTATTTTCTGTAGGAAACCGTTGTAGGATCTACACAAATTACCACTTGCTAAATTCAAAAGTTGGTCTACTTTTCAGAAATGTTTAGCTTTCTGGGATCCAGCATTGGTTTCACACCCATTTCTGTCACTAACTGGAAGGAGGCTGAAAGCACATAAAATGGTAAAAATGGGGTATGTCCCAGTAAAATGCCAAAATTGTGTTGAAAAATGAGGTTTTCTGATTCAAGTCTGCCTGATCCTGAAAGCTGGGAAGATGGTGATTTTAGCACTACAAATCCTTTGTTGATGCCATTTTCAGAGAAAAAACTACCAGCTTTCTTCTGCAGGCCTTTTTTGCCATTTAAAAAAAAACAAACTACATTTCAGCTGTATTTTGGCAAATTTCTTGGTCTCCTTCAGGGGAGCCCTCAAACTCTGGGTGCCTCTAGAATCCCTAGGATGTTGGAAAAAAGGGCGCAAATTTGCAGTAGTAGCTTATCTGGACAAAAAGTTATGAGGGCCTAAGCACAAACTGCCCCAAATAGCCAAAAAAAGGCCTGGCACCAGAGGGGAAAAGGCCTGGCAGCAAAGGGGTTAAACAGGTACTAATGAGGTGCAGTCAATATCCAGACAGTGTCACCAAATTGAAAAATAAATAATAAATAATAAAATATACCACATGATTAGCCTTTTCTTGGCACATAATTTGCTCAACTCTGCTGCATAATTTGACCCTTTCCTACCGCATAATTCCAGTGCTGCTGATTATACCTAACCCTTGTTGTTTTAGCTTTAATTTCTCTCCTACTATTGTAGCATTGTATTTTCTGAGATTACATTTGTTGATGTTCCATGATGGATTTTTTAATGAATTTACTGTCTTAATAAATCGCCTGTGACTTTTGTTTAAACACTGCAATTATTGCAATTTGCTGTAGCAAGTCTGTCACAACCTTGAAAAAGCAACAAGAGTCATGAAGCATGTGTTGGCTGTCTTTTCATAAGGATCCTTGCTGATTCAATTGAATTTCCTGATGTTATTGTTTACAAATTGATGTAATGAACTTTGTTATACTGGAGTTGGAATTTGCCACCTGTAATTAAATCAAATCAAATCAAAATGGATTTCTATAGCGCATGGCTACCCAACCAGGCCTCCCAGCACTCGTTGAAAGCCAACTTTCCTGACCTTGATTTTTTCATCCCTTACCTTACAGATCAAAGAGGTAGATTTTAAGACGATTTCTGAACAGCGGTTCGGCATGCTGTTTCCCAATGTGAGAGAGAAGCTTGTTCTATATCCTGGGAGCTAGAAAAGCAAAGGCCTACCCCCACATCTCACTCTTTTGACTTTGGGTATCACCAACAAACCCTGGGTGCTTGACCAGAGGGATCTTCCTGGCACATATGCAGACAGGAGGCTCTAAATAATGGCTGGCATCTTTTCTTAGGTGGCTTGGTGGATCATACACATGGCCTTGAAGCATATCCTTTTTTCTACTGGTAGCCAGTGGAGCTCTTTTAGGACTTGTTGAGCAGATTGGTGTTTCAGGATCTTGTACAGAATTCTTGCAGCTGCATTCTTGATTACTTGTAGTCGATTTATCACATACTTTGGGCTACCCAAACTTAGGGAGTTCCTATAGTCCAAACAGGAATTAATCAGACTCTGCAACATAACTGTCCTTGTAGTGGGCGGTAGCATGTGAATAATTTTTTTAAGAATCTTTAATAACGAGCATGCAAGTTTTTTGGCTTGCTTTCCCAAAGTAATTTTTTTATCTAACCAGAACCCTAAGCTTTTGGTCCCTGGTGCAGGTTTGGGTGGATCTCCCATTTGCTCGGGCCATCCTTGTTACCATCCATTCAGCTTATTGTTTCCAAACGCCATGAGCTCCAATTTATTGGCTTTGAGCCTGCTACCACTATCGGAGTAAACTTAGACATATAGGGCCATATTTATACTTTTCGACGCACAACTGCGCCAACGCAGTTGTGCGTCGAAAAAGTTAACGCCGGCTAACGCCATTCTGAAGCGCCATGCGGGCGCCGTATTTATACAATGACGTTAGCCGGCGTTAGCCGGCGGCGCTGCCTGGTGTGCGTGAAAAAAAATGACGTACACCAGGCAGCGCCGGCGTAGGGGAATATGGAGCTTGGGTGCCAAAAAATGGGGCAAGTCAGGCTGAGGCAAAATTATCGCCTCAACCCGATTTGCGCCATTTTTTCCGACTCCCAACCCCCATTGAAATGACTCCTGTCTTAGCAAAGACAGGAGTTATGCCCCCTTGCCCAATGGCCATGCCCAGGGGACTTCTGTCCCCTGGGCATGGTCATTGGGCACAGTGGCATGTAGGGGGGCACAAATCAGGCCCCCCTATGCCACAAAAAAAATAAAAAAATTACTTACCTGAACTTACCTTATGTTCCCTGGGATGGGTCCCTCCATCCTTAGGCATCCTCCTGGGGTGGGCAAGGGTGACAGGGGGGGTTCCTGGGGGCATGGGAGGGCACCTCTGGGCTCCTTCCGAGCCCACAGGTCCCTTAACGCCTGCCCTGACCAGGCGCTAAAAAACGACGCAAAAGCGGCTGGACGTCATTTTTTTTGACCCGCCCACTTCCGGGCGTGATTTTTGCCCGGGAGTGTAAATACGGCGCACATGCCTCGGAGTCAATTTTTTAGACAGGAACGCCAACCTTGCATATCAGTAACGCAAAGTAGGTGTCCACGCTAAAAAGTGACGCAAACTCCATGGACTTTGGCGCTAGACGCGTCTAACGCCAGAGTATAAATATGGAGTTAGTTTTGCGTCGAATTTGTGTAAAAAAATCCGACGCGAATCCGGCGCAAACGGAGTATAAATATGCCCCTTAATCCTTCGGTAATAATGAGTTGATTTTGTAATTTATTTATTTAATATATCTTCATTGGTTTTTAACGATGCGCTGGCCAGCACCAGTTTCACAAAACTGCTATACATATGGTAACAATTCAAACCTTCCTGTTTCCCTTCCCCACATTGCTACTCCGGTTTTCTACTCATTATTGTGTGTGTAACATAGACATGCACTGCTGAGACTTTCCCAGGCTCAATCATGACCCTATATCCCATCCCACCTGACAGCCCCGTAAGTTTTCCCAAACCACATTGTGGCCAGGCGGACGGCTCTATTACTCTCTTATCATCACCACATTTCTCATTTAAATCTCAAGTCCATCCCCATTTGCCTCCGCAAAAGTGTCCATCATGACAGCTGTGTCCGTCCAGAGTTCCAAATCATCAGCCAGTTTCTTATCAGGCCTTACTGACTTTGTAATTTACGATCTAATGTAATTAGGAGATTCTTAATTAATGAAAGTTTGTTCCATCTAAGTTCATTATATATAGGATGCAATTCAGGTACACCGATTTATCTATAGATGTAAGTTGTTTTGTAGGGAAAGGGGACAACTATCACTTGTGCGTACACCTCTCGATGGATAAATAAGTCCACATTAACCCCCCACACAGCAGCTTAAGCTGGGGCTGCCACTAGCCCTGATGTGCTGGTGAATTAGTTGTTTATGGCCCTCTTCTGTCTGGTCCGCTGCAATGTAGAAAAAAATACATGTAATGTTTAATGTGCTTGGATGTTTTCTTTTCATGATTATTGTTAGCATTATTATACTAACTATATTGCATATAATTATATGTAAAACGTCTTTATGTGTACATAAATAAGAGTTTGTTGTATTTTGGAGAAGAGGTTTAATCTTATGATTTTTGGTCCTGATGAAGCGTCAATGGATCCGGCTGGACCGTAAGGACGCGAAACATGTTGACCTTGGTGTAGAGGTACTATATCATTTATAGTCCCCTAGGTTTGTTGTTTTGAAAGTCATTTGAGCATTACACTCTAAGTGTGACTTTCACTAATTTTTTTAATCTTGGTCTTCATCCGCCCTATACTGATTAAAGGTATGATGTTTTGGCGCGATGAATAACCAATTTTAAACATTTTTTCTGTTCTCTCCAATCCTAGCCTACTCCTGTTGTAGGCTTTCACGCTCAATCAGTAGAACATATTAGTTTACTATCAGAACAGTACGGCGTAAGAGCCCCCCCTCGGGGAGCCCGTCAGGCGTTGCAGTGCCGGCCTGGCGAGGAGCATTTCCCGATAATGATGCTAGTCATCCATTGTGATGCTTGAGGGCCCTAGCTCCTGAGACCCCAGGTCTCCCAGGACGTCAGAGTAGTTTGGAACAGTGTTCTCTAATTTATAGCATAAATAAGAGTATACACCAAGATATACCACACATTATGGTTTCTTTAGAGTTTGTATATGTGTATTGGGCTGTGCTTGGTCCAGACTGAGACTGGTAGTGTGGCGTGTCACGAGGGCTGAGAGTGGACTGGACATCAAGTCATACTGCTAGGTATTATGATTTAAAAAAATCTGTTCCACAAATCCATGTTAAGTGGAAGTCACCTAGGGGAGGATTCATAAAAAGTATGTGCAGCGCCACTTTTCTTGCACCCCATAGCGTGCCCCTGATGCCATCATAGTAGCTCCATATTTAAAATACCATGGCAGTTGTTAGGGTGACTAGTGTCATAATTTGTTACGCTAGTCCGGCGCTTTGCAGGATTAGCATTACAAATTAGTACCCACCCTGAGGCCATTGTATTCAATAGCAGTCTCTGTTTAATGCCTGCAGTTAGCAAGCATTAAAAAATGTCGATAAAAATGGTGCAATGGACCTCCCCCCAGCCCCGGAATGCCTCGGTGGCATGCATTATGCCTGGTGCAGGCATAATGTGGAGCAAGGAGTTACAAAGTGGCACAATGTAAGCATTGCTCCACTTTGTAAATATGGCACAGAGTTTTGGGTCTCCTTGGGCTACATTTATGTTTCAAAAAATGACACAAATGTGGCGCAAGGAGGTGCTAGGGACACTTAGATATGTCCCATAGGATGTCAGCAGGCATAGCTGGAGACCGATATGCTTAGGCTTAGATTGCTAGGTGGGAAATGGAGAGGACATTGGGAAGATCTCAATGGTGGTGGGGCTCCTCTATGACTCTCCTGTCACTGCGCAGTCTCCTTCTCAATGAGTTGCAGTGAAATATTGTCACCATAGTCAAAATTCATGAACGTAGCAGAGGAGCGATAACATTCATATTTATAACACATTTGTACAACATGGAACTGTTTTTAGAATGGAGATTAAAGTTGGGTTGGTTATTCAAGCCAAACATTTGTTTGCCTGTAATTTATTACAATGTTTTAATACTATTAAATACAACACTACTGATAGTTAGCATCTTCAGTTTTTTAGCCTTACAGAAACTTCAAAGAAGAGGAGGCTAGGGTAATATTTGCTGTACTGGTAATGAATTAGGGGTGTGAATGTGGGGAGTGTGGCTTGGGGAATGACTCGTAAGTAGGATAACTTGGGAGTCAATATGTGTCCCCCCAATTGAGCTCTAGTAATGTTGTATGAAATAGTAATATACATTTTAGAGAATAAATTTACAGCACCAGAGATTTGAATGACAAGGTATTTAACTTTGCAATCTAGTCAAATGTTTAAACACATGTTAAGTGTTTTGTGAAAGAAAGTGTAATCCTAAATAATCATTTATTTAAACTTTTCTATTACTCTTTTTGTCCATTTGAGCACAACAATACTGTTTTTTTCTATGCAGGTGATTGCAATGGATTAATTAATGCAACAATGTGTGAGTCACAGGGACACACAATCATGCAAATAAAATCCAGCTGCCTTAGAGAAACAGCAGTGCTGTATGCCTAAATGATATACACATGTGCTTGCAATGGGCACTGAAATCCACTGAAATATTCTTCTTTCCTCACAATAAGATCCTGTTCAGCTCCTCCATTGTCGCGACTGTCGGGACTCTGGTGCAGCAAACAGGGGTCTTGGAGCCTCTTCTGGTGCAGCTTCAGTTCTCGTCCTGGTGGTTTCTCTGGTGCTGGTCTGCTTGTCTTCTTTTCTAATCTAAAATCTTGGTCTAGGGGAGCCCACTAAATACTGAATTTGGTGGGCATTTTAGGGGGAATCTGGTAGTGTCGAATGGGGCACTTCCCCTTTGGTGGCAACACCCACTATGGTGACCACTTCCAGTGGGAAGGGTCACTTCCCTAAACCTCATTGGCTGTTTTTCTCCATTCCAAGATGAGGAAAACTGAATCAGAGGGTCCACTTCGCATGCAAGCCTTAGGGGTGGTGCATGCTCAGTGAGGCCACTCCTCCTACCATTTGTCTGGTTTCCTGCCTTTGCTCCTGCCAAAAGTGAGGGTTTGCAAAGGGGGGAAGCCCTCTGCTACTAGCAGCAGGCCTGGAGGCTCGAGTTGCAGGGGCAGTAGCCCTTTGAAGCTCACCGCCAGAGTGTTGCACATTCCTGAGGTAGGGGGTCTTAGCTCCCCCACCCAGGAAGGGCATTAACCTACAAACCAGAGAGCCAGGGATCTCCTCCAGATTTGTATATTGGCTGTCTGGAGTGGCAGCTGGATGGAACCAGCCAGCAGCTCTGCCAGTTAGGGTTAGCTTTTGCAGGGGGCACCTCTAAGGTGGCCTCTGGGTACATTTAAGGTTAAATCCAGTACTGGTATCAGTTTGTATTTAATATTCTGAGTTGTTTGATACCAAACAACCCAGGGTGCAGAGTGGCCATTATGTAGCTGGGTAACTCGTGTTTGACCAGTGCCCAGTACATATATTAAAATGGCTGCTCTGTTCACTCACCAGGTCCTGTTTAGTAAGGACACAGTGGGGGCATATTGCTCATGCAGCTATGCCCTCACATATAGTATGTGCACCATGCCTTAGGGCTGAAAGGCCTGCTAGAGGGGTGACTTACCCATAACATATGCAGTGTATGGTGGACAGGGTACACGGAGAGTGTGCCATGTAGAGTTTATCCTTCTAGGGTTGCCCGAGTACAGTCAGCCGGCAATGGCAATGCTAGATGCATCTGGGTTTAGGGCCCTTGGGGCTGGCACAATCAGTGCTGCTGTCCCCACCGGCCTACTCTTAATGTCTCTTGCTCTGGAAACTGGGGTACCCATTTACTAGGGACTTATAGGGGTATTTGAGAGTATAACCAATTGTGCCAAGCATCACAACAGTTTTAGGGAAAGAGCTCTGGCCCAGGGAACCTGTTTACAGGGGCCCTGGGCACTACCAACTTCTAGAACATATCGACATCAGGCAATAAGTGGGGGCTAAACATGAAAAAAGAGGCCTCCTCTCACACTCTTCCAGTTGGACACCCAGCCTCGCACTCCATTACCACCAACCAAGAGAGGCAAAAGTGTGAGATAGCACTCAACTGTGCCTCCAGAAAATGGAGGTGATTGCGGTGGTCCTTTAATGACTATGATACTGGAGGAAGAGGAGGTGGAGGCTGAGGAAGCACATTTTGTTCTTCAGACACTGCTCAGCCTGTACAACCAAAGACAAGGCAACATTGCCTCAGCCACCTCAGGCAGCCTGGTAAACCATAGCATGCAGCAACCACCTCTATTTCCCCTTCAATCATGGTGGTCCTCCTTCACAAGTAACTCAAAGAATTTGAAGAATTAAAGTAGGGTAATTTAAAAAGACAAAGTTTTAGAAGGGCGAAAGTAGAGAGGGGACAAGCCTTTTGTGGGTTGTGTTGGTGAAAGACGTTGGAAAGGAGTAGATTAAGATATATAAATAGTCCTTTGTTGGTTTAAGCAAAGGGGTGAGTCTGTTGTGGTTGAAGGGGATGGGTTTATTTTTTGTAAAACTAAAAAAAGTTATTGTTTTGCCAACTTGTGATTTTTTATTATTGTTATTGTTATCACTATTATTATTATTATTATTATTATTATTATTATTATTATTATTATTATTATTATTATCATTATTATTATTATTATTATTATGGTTGTCAGTCCTCAGTTATACTTTCTTATTGAAAATCTAAAAAAAGAAGTGTCCTATCTACCTACTGTCAGAGCAGATGCTGAAACTCAAACCTGGCTCATCATATTGAAATTGTCCAATTATCTGCCCTCTTCATCTTTTATCTAGTATACTCAGTATTTGACCTGAGTTCTCTCTTCAGAATAACTCCATCACAGTCCTCCAGCCCACCTTCCTGCAATCAGTGGTAGAAAGCTGGCAATGCTGTATGCCTCTGTCTGTCACAACTTAAGGTCACATGAGAGCACCCATCCTCCAATCAGTCAGCAGTATTAGTACAATCAGTACACTGTGCTACATTCTGCACCTGTTCATCACCATTCACCACTAAAGGGGAATACTACCTACAATAACCCATGGAATACAGGTGATGAGTTCATATTATGCATAGCAAAAAGTCCTGTTCAAACCCAAACCAAACCACTCCATCCTTCCAGGTCATCTTCTTACCTGAGACAAAAGGTATTGTCTGCCACCTCCACCAAGACATGGTGATGCAATGATTTTTGCATAGGAACTAACTTTTGGTGATCTTAACAGGGCCAAAGAAGTAAAGATGTCACAGGAAAAACAAGATTTCTGTTATTCAGAGTGGAGCACATGAACCAGCAGAGAAGGATTCTAGTTTTTCAATTGAAAAACTAAACTGGAATTAAAAAAAAGATTGAGCAGATAATCCCAGGGTAAGTCAAGCATAACACACGTCAACAGAGTATAAACATAATTTACTGAAGTCAGTGTGCAATCACGTCTCTGGAGAAGGGTACTTCAGAACAAAAGAATTCTTAAGTACAATGATTCTGGAAAAAAACACACACACTACATGTTTTTGGCCTATCAATGTTACAATTTATTCTCTGCACAATGATGTACTTTTCTGGCCTGGATAGGTGTGGGAAAACTGGTGTACATTTTATTTTGCAACCTTATGCTACAGCATTGTTTACACCACATCTTCCCTGCCAATTATGAGATCAGTTGATGGTAAAAATAGATAACAACTCAATGGGTCTTATAACTTGGGGAAAGAAGATTATGGATTAAATGACTGTATTGTTGGGGGTGGGAATTAGGGACATTTTTAGCGAGACAAACATAGCCTTTGGCAAGCTCATGAACATGCCTAATTTGTCATGCTTACTTCAACTACCTAGGATTGCCACTCAAGCCTGGTACATTGTAGATAACTTATTCCTTTCAATTTACAGTCCACAGTGGGACAGGGCATTGGTCCCTCTTCCACATATTGTTACAGGGACTTGCAGGTTTTATCTCTTCAAACATCTAACAGACTGTAGAAAAGTACCATCTTGCCTGGCATGTTACCCCTATTTTTACTGTATGTATGTTTGTTTTTGCCTGTGTCACTGGGATCCTGCTAGTCAGGACCCCAGTGCTCATAAAGTGCGCCCTGTATGTGTTCCCTGTGTGGTGCCTAACTGTATCACTGAGGCTCTGCTAATCAGAACCTCAGTGTTTATGCTCTCTCTGCTTTTAAAATTGTCACTGCAGGCTAGTGGCTAATTTGACCAATTCTAATTGGCACACTGGAACACCCTTATAATTCCCTAATATATGGTACCTAGGTACCCAGGGTATTGGGGTTCCAGGAGATCCCTATGGGCTGCAGCATTTATTTTGCCACCCATAGGGAGCTCAGACAATTCTTACACAGGACTGCCACTGCAGCCTGAGTGAAATAACGTCCACATTATTTCACAGCCATTTCACACTGCACTTAAGTAACTTATAAGTCACCTATATGTCTAACCCTCACTTAGTGAAGGTTAGGTGCAAAGTTACTTAGTGGGAGGGCATCCTGGCACTAGTCAAGGTGACCCCACATCGTTCTGGGCAAATTCCTCCGACTTTGTGAGTGCGGGGACACCATTACACGCGTGCACTACATATAGGTCAATACCTATATGTAGCGTCAAAATGGTAACTCCGAACATGCCCATGTAACATGTCTAGGATCATGGAATTGTCACCCCAATACCATTCTGGTATTGGGAGGACAATCCCATGCATCCCCGGGGCTCCAGCATAGAGCCCGGGTACTGCCAAACTAACTCTCTGGGGTTTTCTCTGCAGCTTTGTGCCTCCCTGGGGCCTGGGCAGGCCAGTCCCAGGAAGGCAGAAGAAAGGATTTCCTCTGATATGGGGTGTTACACCCTCTCCCTTTCGAAATAGGTGTGAAGGGCCGGAGAGGAGTAGCCTCTCATGGCCTCTGGAAATGCTTTGAAGGGCACAGATGGTGCCCTCCATGCATAAGCCAGTCTACACCGGTTCAGGGATCCCCCAGCCCAGCTCTGGTGCAAAACTGGACAAAGGAAAGGGGAGTGACCCTCCCCTGACCAGCACCTCCCAAGGGGATGCCCAGAACTCCTCCAGTGTGTCCCAGACCTCTGCCATCTTAGATGCAGAGGTGTGAGGGCACAATGGACACCTCTGAGTGGCCAGTGCCAGCAGGTGACGTCAGAGACCCCTCCTGATAGGTGCTTACCTTTCTCGGTAGCCAATCCTCCTCTGAGGGCTATTTAGGGTCTCTCCTGTGGGTTTCTCATCAGATAACCAATGCAAGAGCTCACCAGAGTTCCTCTGCACTTCCCTCGTCAACTTCTGCCAAGGATCGACCGCTGACTGCTCCTGGACGCCTGCAAAACTGCAACAAAGTAGCAAGATGACTACCAGCAACATTGTAGCGCCTCATCCTGCCGGCTTTCTCGACTGTTTCCTGGCAGTGTATGCTCTGAGGGCTTTCGGCCTTCACCCTGCACTGGAAGCCAAGAAGAAATCTCCCGTGGGTCGACGGAATATTCCCCCTGCCAACGCAGGCACCAAACATCTGCATCACCAGTCCTCTGGGTCCCCTCTCATCTTGATGAGTGTGGTCCCTGGAACACAGGAGCTGGATCCAATTGTACCCGACAGTCCAGTGGCCCTTCTGTCCAAATTTGGTGGAGGTAAGTCCTTGCATCCTCACGCCAGATAGTAATCCTGTGTAATGAGTGAACTGCAGCCGCTAGGGCTTCTGTGAACTTTTGCAAGACTTCCTTTGTGCATAGCCTAGCCCATGTCCCCAGCACTCCGTCCTGCATTGCCCAACTCGCTGAGTTGGACTCCAACTTCGTGGGACTCCCTTTTGTTGTGCTGAGACAACCACCGTGCTCAGATCTTCTGAATGCCTGTTCAGGTGCTTCTGTGGGTGCTGCCTGCTTCTGCGTGGGCTCTCTGTGTCGCTGAGTGCCCCCTCTGTCTACTCCTCCAAGGGGCAACCTCCTGGTCCTTCCTGGGCCCTGGCAGCACCCAAAACCTTCAACTGTGACTCTTGCAGCTAGCAAGGCTTGTTTGCAGTCTTTCTGCATGGA
This sequence comes from Pleurodeles waltl, assembly GCF_031143425.1. Classification (NCBI taxonomy): domain Eukaryota; kingdom Metazoa; phylum Chordata; class Amphibia; order Caudata; family Salamandridae; genus Pleurodeles; species Pleurodeles waltl. Next base: position 1,787,261,900 of record NC_090444.1, on the reverse strand, counting down.
AACAACTTTGCATTCTCCAGCACGCAGTGGGACATCATCTGACAAAAGGAGAAGTTCCTGGCACCTTCTGTTGTTCCAGAATCTTTGGCTTCTTCCACCCGGAGGCAGCCCTTTTTGCACCTTCATCCGGGGTCTAGTGGGCTCCTGCCCCCCTGGACACTTGCGTGACTCTTGGACTTGGTCCCCTTCCTTTGCAGGTCCACAGGTCCAGGAATCTGTCTTCAGTGCTTTGCAGTCAGTTGTTGTCTTTGCAGAATCCCCTAACTCGACTTTACTGTCTTTCTGGGGTAGTAGGGTAACTTTACTCCTATTTTTCAGGGTCTTGGGGTGGGGTATCTTGGACACCCTTATTGTTTTCTTACACTCCCAGTGACCCTCTACACACTACACTAGGCCTGGGGTCCATTCGTGGTTCGCATTCCACTTTTGGAATATATGTTTGTGTTGCCCCTGGGCCTATTGTCTCCTATTGCATTCTATTGTGTTCTACAGTGTTTGCACTACTTTTCTAACTGTTTACTTACCTGATTTTGGTTTGTGTGTATATTTTGTGTATTTTACTTACCTCCTAAGGGAGTACATCCTCTGAGATACTTTTGGCATATTGTCACCAAAAATAAAGTACCTTTATTTTTAGTAACTCTGAGTATTGTGTTTTCTTATGGTAAAGTGCTAAGTGATATAAGTGGTATAGTACGAGCTTTGCGTGTCTCCTAGTTCAGCCTAAGCTGCTCTGCTATAGCTACCTCTATCAGCCTAAGCTGCTACAATGCCTCTAATCTACTAATAAGGGATAACTGGACCTGGCACAAGGTGTAAGTACCAAACGGTACCCACTATAAGCCAGACCAGCCTCCGACACAGACCAGTTGAACAAAAAATAAAGTCTTGTCTAGGTAATAGAAGACATTTCAGGAGAACCAGGAGATGCTGGAGTGAAACTACCAAAACGCTACTCAAGTAACACTTCTAGCATTCATCCTAAATCAAATGTTTACCCAAGCATTACATACCAAATTTACTTTGGCTAAACCCATCACGTCCATCACATACATTATAACGTGGCACTCACTGATACATGTTATTTGTTTAAAGTTCTGTAAGCATTTACCAGCCTGTATTTTGTCTTTTTTCCATGGAAATGATGCATATAAGTTGTGCAATACTTTGCATCTTCACTTACGGCTAAGCACTGATATCCAAGGGTTAGTCATGGGAGGCAGGTATCTTGCTTTTATGGAATTATTCTAGAGGTGTTGATTGCTGATTTAGATACCATTGATTGCTCACCACAAAATTTAATGGGGACCCCAAGGTTGACTTAGTTTTCTTTCTTTGTCATCACTTTGTCACCAGGTCAAATGGCTGTGTCCTCCTTCGTTGTTTATTTATGCCATGCACACAGAACCATTTGAGTTCATTTATATTAGCTACACATCACATTTAAAAAATAAACAAAATACTTTACTTTTTTTACAGCATATATTTTGTTGTGTTACTGTCTCTTTTTTAATCAGAAATGTAGAGTTCATCCTCAAATTCAGAGTGGTCTGAAGGATGATCACTCGTCACACTTGTGATGTCCAAGAAATCACTTTCATACATGATTGTATCTTGTGGAGCCTTATCATTTTTCAGTATTGTGAAAAAAGTGGATTGGCAATTGGGGTGGATGCTAGCCCACCATATATAGTAATGTCACTAATCTTATCAGGTCCAGCAATGGTTTTAAAAACGTAAACAAGCGTTCACCCCCCTGGTAACTATGGCACACAGAAGACTGCTTTAACTTAAGAAAATGCATAAAACATTAGGAGTACCAAAACAGGTAAAATCCAGAAACACCCAAATTCCTGAAAATGTAAAAATTCAATGAGGGGAACCAGAGAATTTTTAAAGTTTTAAGTAAAAATAGTATCAAAAAGCGTTATGCTAAACTGCAGTCATCTGGTTGTGCTTCACAGGTGCGATTTATGGTCAATCACAATGGAGTGTGGGTTAGATACAGAAAGCAGGCTCATCCCAGTCAAGAGTTTTACCTTCTCTGAAATGGAAGTCAAAAAGTTTAGGCAGGGATATTCAATGGGCTGTGGCCGCTATGGGTTCCATGAGGTCGTGTAGATGTTGGGCAAGAACCTGGTAGGGCCATTGCCTTTTGGCTGGAGAGCTTAGTGTCAGAGAATTTCAAAATTCTCACCAAATGAATGGTTCTCACTGTTTAAATATTTTCAGTGCCTTCACCCGTTGATGATATGTACATTTGGACTTATTCACATTTGTGGAGCTTGCATTCCTCCAGAGGGACAAGGCTCCAAGCTGTAGCTAAGCAGAGTGCCACAATGTTCTGCTGAAACAGATTTGTGGCTGTGGAAAAGCTCCAAGCAGGATAAAACTGAATTTGTGACCCAACGGCAATGCACCTTCGTCGGATTGACTTGGCAGGTTTGTCTTAGTCCTTCTGAGGTCTTTGGACAGGCCTAGGTGTGAGCTACATCTGCCTGTGATAGGGCAGGCCCTATTGAAGATATGAGAGTTCCTGGGCACTGCCCAGATGGCCATGCTGTCAGAGGAACAGGACACCTTCCTACACTCAAGGTCTTTGTCTCAGTTCTAAGAGTCAATTCACACCTAAGCAAGGAGCTAGTCAGCTCCTGAATGATAGTTGAAAGCTCAGGCAAGTGGGGTCTTAGAGGTTTACATGCAGATTAAAGGTAACATTTTAAAAGTACCTTTGATAGAATATTTGTCTCAAATTTGCCGTTACCAGTAAATGGGATTTGTAACTAATAATTTTAAAAAGTCCAAGAAGTAACTTTTTATCTGGTTACCAGGCAGAGATAACATTATGTAGTGTTGCCGCGTCCTCGCGACTCCTGTTCTGCGTCTCGAGCTCGTGATAGAGAGAGCTCGAGACACTCGGAGTCAAGAGGACGGTTGAGGCGGTAGCTGCGACATCGCAGCGGTCTATATTTTGATTAAAGGATCTTCACCTTACTTACGCTTGTAGTCATGATTATTACAAGTATTTCTGGCGACGAGTAGACCGCTGCATCGGACCCTTTTTCCTCGTCAAAACCAAGCAGGAAGTACAGCTAGTAATAATAACGTCAATCTGAGCTCATGATTGGTTACTTATTTTTGTTTTCAGGAAGAGCTGAAGCAGTTACTTTGAATTTTTGGTCCAACTCTGCCATCTCATGGAATTAAGAGGTACTGCACTTTGATTTTAAGAAGAAAAATAATTTTGACAGTTCGTTTTTTTTTGTTTGCTGCTTATATTACAAGGAAACTTCAGCGTTTTTTTTTTAACTGTGATCTGCTGTGGATCTTATATTGATACTGGCGTAAAAGTAAAGAAGGTTAAGTAAAAATTGTGGCTGGGTTTCTTCAGCTTTCATTGTCTTCTGCGTCACACACCCTGTGATATTACTTACCTTCTGCACTTGTACTGTTTTAAGAATGCAGTCTGTGAAACCACCTTCATTTTTTTTGGAAACACCGGGTAACCCTCCAATTCAATGGAAAAATTGGTATGATGCATTTGAGATGTACTTAGGAGCAATTGGTGCAGCACGCTTCCGTCCTGAAAGAAAAAAAAATATTTTACTCCATTCCCTGGGATTTGAAGGGAGATCTGTTTTTAAATATCTTCCTGCCTTGGTATTGGAAGAAGGAGAAGAGATTGATGAGTATGCCGAAACAGTAAAAAAATTGGAACTGAGGTTTGACATACAACCCAGTTTAGTCGTTATTAGGCACAAGTTTTTCAAAAGAGAACAAAATCCTGGTGAAGACGTGGATACCTTTGTATCAGCAATGAGAAAACTTGCAGCTGATTGCCAATTTCAGGCGTTTAGTGACCAGCTGGTCAGGGACCAATTTATTGCTAAATGCACGGACAAGACTATCCAACAAAAACTTCTTTCTTTGAGCAATCCGTCACTGGATGAGACATTACGATTGGCAAAGAGTATTGAGACGTCTAAAGTGTCTGTGAAGGAACTGGAATCCAGAACGACAGAAAATATAGGATTGGTGAATTCTCAGGATGGAAAAATGTTAAAGTCAACTACGACTTTTTCCAAACCATTTTTTAAGCAAAGCAACATTTGTTTTCGGTGTGGTAATCTGAACCATATTAAGAGTGGAAGAGGATGTCCTGCTAAGAATGCCACATGCAGGAAGTGCAACAAAGTTGGACACTTTGCCAAAGTGTGTCAGAGTGGCACAATGAGTGTTGGTTATCAACAGGGTTCAGGGAGGTTTCCAAATGGTTCTGGGGTGGCGTATGTTACAGAAGTAGATGATAATGTTGTAGATAGAATCCAAGAAGAATTCAGAGACATGGTGATGATTGTCACAGAGGATCACATAGTAACTGGAGATCCTACTAGGTGTGTGGATCCTTATGTTGAAATTGGTGTTGGTGACAAAGTGATCAAACTTTTGGTGGATTCTGGAGCTCGGATCACAATGATTACTCAAGAGCTGTGCAAGGAGGTTTGGGGAGAGAGAACTCTCTGTGCACCTGACAGAGCACCTGTCTCCTATGAAGGGAGAAAGATTGAATTGGCTGGTTATTTCGAAGATGTACTTGAGTTCAAGGGAAGAAGAATTTTTGGCAAGGTTTATGTGGCAATAAAGGGACTAAACATTTTAGGTTGGTTCCATCAAGGTTTATTCCAAATGGTTTTGAGGCCAGGCACTAAGGAACAGGTATCTGTTGTAGAATCAGGTGATTATGCAGCCAGTCTGATAAAGGATTTTCCTTTGGTGTTTTCTGAAACGTTGGGCACCATTGAAGGATTTGCTCATGTGATAAAAGTAAAAGAGGGAGCCATTCCAGTGAAACACAAATTTAGGAGTGTACCATTCAGTGTGAGGGACAAATTGGAAAAGGAGTTGAAGGACTTGTGTATGAAAGGTATCATTGAACCTATAGATTCCTCTTTGTGGTTGTCTCCCTTGGTTATTGCAAGGAAGAAAAATGATTTTAGGGTATGTGTGGATTTGCGCAGTTTGAATAAACATATTTGGGTAGACTCGCATCCGTTTCCTAATATTACGGAAATGCTGGCTACTATTGGTGAATCAAGATGGTTTTCCAAGTTGGATCTAGCTACAGCATATCATCAGATTGTTCTAGACCCGGCCTCAAGGCATCTTACTGCTTTTGTTTCACCTTTAGGCACATTTCAGTATTGCAGGATGCCTTTTGGGTTAGCCTCAGCAGCTGCTGTTTTTCAGCGAGTAATGTCTCAGATGTTAAAGAACATAAAAGGGGTAGCTGTATTTCAAGATGATGTGTTGATCCATGCAACGTCCAAAGAGGAACATGATGACATTGTAAGGAAAGTGTTAAGAATCATGCAGGAGAAAGGAGTGGTTCTAAAAAGTGAAAAATGCCAATTTTTGTGTAATAGAGTCGAATATTTAGGACATGTTGTTTCTGAACAAGGGATTGAACCCAAACCAAGGTTGGTCAAAGCGATTATGAATGCTTCTCCACCATCAGACAAAACAGGATTGAAGTCTTTTATTGGTTTGTGTGAATTTTATTCACGGTTCATGAGTGATTACGCTACTAAAACTAAACCTTTAACGAATTTGTTAAAGAAAAATGTTGTTTTTGTTTGGAGTAAGGATTGTCAGGAAGCGTTTGAGTGGATTAAGTCACAACTAGTTGGGCCTAAAATCTTGAAACCTTTTGATCCAGACGTGCAGTGTATTATAACTGTTGATGCAAGCAGTTTCGGTGTGGGTGCTGTGTTGACTCAAGTGAAAGAAGGTATGGAAAAAACTTTGGGATATGCATCAAGAGTTTTGAGAGGGTCTGAATTAAACTTTTCTGTTATTGAGAAATAATTGTTGGCATGTTGGTGGGCTATAAGGAAGTTTCATCCATATTTCTGGGGAAACAAGTTTGTGTTGTGCACAGATCATAGTCCTCTTATTCCTATTCTGACTGGAGACAAAATCAGAGAATCAACACCTCGCATTTGTAGATTGGTCACAAAATTATTGCAATATGATTTTGAAGTCCGTTATGTTCCAGGTAACAAGAATGTTAGAGCGTATTTTCTATCCAGATTTCCTCTGTTTGAGGATGCGGATGTTGGTGAGGATGAAGATGAAGATGATGTTGATAATTGTTTTATAGCAGCTGTTGATCTGGAAGATATGTGCGCAATAAGTGAATGTGAGTGGAAAAGGGAATTGGCGAAAGACTTGGTGTTGGCTCAAATTGTGAAATTTATAAAAGAAGGATGGCCCAGAGAAAGAAATGTACCTATTCAATTTCAAACTTTTGTCAAGGTGTCAGGTGAAATGTCAGTTGAGGATGGCGTTCTGATGAGGGGTGAGAGATTTGTTCCCCCGGAGAGCCTGAGGAAAAGAATAGTTGCTGCTGCGCATGAGGGACACTTGGGCAGGACACTTACCAAGCGCAGATTAGGTGGAACGTTTTGGTGGCCTGGAATGGACCAATGTGTTGATGTCTGTGTGAATGAATGTGTGATTTGCAACAGTTGTGAAAAGGGGTTCAAGGTGAGGACTCCACCGTTACAACCTATTGAACTACCCGCTAGGCCGTGGGAAAAGCTGGGAATTGATCTTATTGGTCCTTTCTATGCTTTGCCAAGTCCATGTAGATTTGCTGTAGTCTTAATTGACTACTATTCTAAGTGGCCTGAAATCAAGTTTATAGGTGAACCTTCATCAAAAAATGTAATTGAATTCTTGAGAGATGTATTTCTACGGGAGGGGTTCCCTTCGGCCATTGATTCTGACAATGGTGTGCAATTTGTTAGTCAGGAATTTAAAGAATTTTTACTAGAAGGTGATGTTAAACACATATGGAGTTCACTATATCATCCTCAAACCAATGGCCTTGTAGAGCGCATGAATCGAGTGTTGGGGAATTGTGTACAATGGGCTATTGCTAACAAGTCAAATGTTCAAATTTCTGTACGTACTATGCTTTGGTTTTATCGCACAACCCCCCATTCTTCTACAGGTGTTTCTCCATTTGAACTGTTGCGTGGAAGGAAACCATCTTCAAGGATCTGTCCCGGTTGGATGTCTAAGTGGGTGAAACAAAGTGATTTGAGTGTAATGGATGATACTGTCAGAAATAATGTCCGGAGGGCACAGATAAAGCAGAAGGAATACTTTGATTTATCAAAGTGGGTCTACTCCCATGAATTTGAGGACAAGATTAGAATCAAACTTCCTGTTCACAGGAAGAAAGGAGAAAAGAGATTTTCAGAACCCTTGATAATTGACAAAGTATGTGGTAATGCTGCTAGGGTTAATTTGCGGAACTGGTGGAATGTTGACAGGGTAGTTTAAGTCAAGGAAATTCCTAACAAAATGTGTAAGTCTGATCATTCTATGGAATGTCTGAACAAACCATCTCACAGTGAACCAGTTACTGATGAAACGAATCCAACGGATGTTGATAAAGTCGTTTTTTAACATTATGTACGCAGGAGTGGCAGACAAAGAGTGAAACCTTTGAGATACCGTTAATTCCGTGACATGTATTTGAGTTATGATTTTGGTTTCATTTTTTTTTCATAATTTGTATCTTTAAATTTATTTTTATTTATTTTGTGGTTATTGTTTTTCTGTAGACTGTTATCTTGTTGAGTAATGGTTAAATTGTTATTTACTCGTTTGTAAGGGAAGAGGATAATGTAGTGTTGCTGCGTCCTCGCGACTCCTGTTCTGCGTCTCGAGGTCGTGATAGAGAGAGCTCGAGACACTCGGAGTCAAGAGGACGGTTGAGGTGGTAGCTGCGACATTGCAGCGGTCTATATTTTGATTAAAGGATCTTCACCTTACTTTCACTTGTAGTCATGATTATTACACATTATTTAAGCTTAATATTGACTCTCAAGGCTTACCTATAGAGCAGATAACCCTGCTACACTGAAAATGACTTTTGAGACCTTTTCACAGTAAGAACATGTTTTACTTTAAATGTTTTCACGTCCTTCCCTTAAGTACCATGCACTCTACTTTATGGGCACTTCAGTCTAACTTAAGGTGAGTTATTAATATTTGGAAGGAGGGTTTTGGCCTGTCAAAATGGACTATTTTGAGAGGTCAAATCTGCAGTTTAACCCTGCACAGCCAGGTTGCAGTCATGTTTTGCATTGTCATTTTAGGGTGGCAAAATTTCTGCTGCAGTCCACTAGTGACATTTAACTTACAGGACCTGGGTACATTTTGTACCATATCCCAGGGAAAATCTTCAGTAAGTTAAATGTGTCATTCAGGAGTATATCCAATGTCAACATATTTTATGGGGTTTGAGCATATTTACAGGGGTCTGGTTAGCGGAGTCCCAGTGCACAGAGTCAATCAGCAGCATCCAAATAATTAGGAGTGGTCATGCCAAAAAGAGGATTTTTCTTATGTATGTATTGTTTCATGATTCTCGTGGAAAACATTAGGCTGGAAACCAACTAAACAACTCAAAGGGGATTTCAGTAACACAACCAAGAATATGTTATTTACTTCCTAAATCAAGCTGACATTTACATACTCTTTCAATTGACTCACTATAATATTTACGCAAACATAAAAAAGAAAAATGTTGCTCTTTTTGTCGACAGGATAATCACAGTTTTGCAGTTTACATGCTCATGGATTTTCTCATTGCATTAGGCAATGTGTTTCATGTTTAATGGATATTGCATCTAAAAGTATGTTAAGCCAAATGTCTTGTTAATTGATTGTTGTGTGTTAGCATCAACTTTTGAAATGAAGCTCTTTGCGCTTGCTTTTCCTTTTGCAATGGCTTTCTCGAGGGACATGAAAAATTCTGCATTAGATGCAAAATCAATGTTAATAAGCATTTGTCTGATTTCAAAGCAAAGAACCAGAATACGAATGAAGAACAATTCTGTGGGAAATCCCCTCTGCCACTGGTCTCTTTAGATTACGCAATGCTAGTCCCCTGTGGATTGGACTGTCGCTGCAGTTAAGGCCTTTTGTAACAGAACTGTGTGTAACATTGCAGGCGCTTTCACTTCTAATGTAGTCCTGCACAACAGTGTGCTCTGACACCAGGCTGAAACTAGGAGATGATAAAACATCACTGGCCTCTTATGTCTTGCTGTTTATAGAATATCCTGTCTGTGCTGTTACATATAGTCACATTTATGACCCTGCCATAGCATTGTGGAGTGAGTGATTAATATTAAACATCATGAAATCCTTCTCTGTGACGCAGTGTGTCATAGTTCAGGATGACATACTCGTCGAAGCAGGGGAGTAACAATCCCCACCCACCCTTGTGTTGCCAGGGAGTCCCCGTCCTCCCTGTGATTGGGGGCCCCTCAACCACATGGTTTAACTGATTTTGTGACCTTGTGAAGCAGTCTCCTTTGCTCCATGCACAGAGCCAGTGAGACAGGCTCTGCTGCTCCATAAAATAGAAAGTAACAAGTGATTGTTATAACTTGACTGGGTGGGCGCCTATTTTATTTGCAATTTTACATAGCGCGGACATGGCCCAAAGGCATCAGAGTGCTTTACAGCACTTAGGATACAGGGTTACATTAATAGTAGTTGAACTCGGGCATTTAAATCAGGGTATGTACACAGGAGCTACCATCAGAGAGAGTTACAACAATAAGGCGGAGGACATGAATAGTTACCGAAGGCAGGCGGGGAGCAGTGGAGAAAGTAAATAAGTCTGCTCGAGATGTGCTGGGTAGATTTGTTAACGCTCAATTTTACTAATGGATATTCATATACTCTGAGTGTTGAATTTGCATAGAAAATGAGTTAACGTAGAGAATTAATGCACACATTTGAAATTGCGCCTACTTGAGTGGTCACCAATGTTCAGGAAGTGTACGTATTAACAGTTTATTAATGTAAATTGTTGAGCTCATGTTTGGATTAATGTAGTAGTATATCATATTGAGGGTTGTGTATTATGTACTTGCTTTATTAATTGTAGGCCCTACTTTAGAGAGGTCTTGGGCCTAGTTGCACAGCCTCATGTCAAGCTGCATTGCTAAGACGATTTATAAAATGGCTCTTTAGAGAATTAAATTGTGATTTTCCACTGCATTGACCAAATGCTTGTAGCTGAAATTCTTTCCCATGAGAACTGCTTGCAAGAATACGCTGTACCAGTTAGAGATACAATGTATCACATAGTGTGTGTAAAGGCGACCTTCCCAGGAGAAGACAATGGATGCACTGACTGGAGTTTAAGCTGATGCTATATTGATACCTGACAACCCCAACGACGGGAATAGGAGAAGAGGAGCCAATTATCGACATGTGAACCATGTACTAGTAAAATTCTAAGATTTTAGGTTCTGCTTCCATTGGGCTAAACGTAAACGTACGATTCTTTGACCAATGGCAAAGTGGGAAGTAATTTTAGGAAATCTAACTTAGCCAGACTGCACCAAGAGGAGATGCGCCATTCTCCCCATTCTTCTTGAGGGTTTAGTTGTCATTATTTTCCAAACTGCATAAAGAGACTTAGCTTTCCTAAACTTTAATGCTGACTTCCGATGCTTTGCTGACCGAACAGATGTCTAGGTGACAAAGTCTGTCACAGCTTAATGAACCATGCTGAGGCAAGGTAAAGACAAAGTTACAGATTGGTATGTCCATTTGCTTTTGTCCCTAGGTACCAACCGTTAATTTTGATAGAGCCATAGTTAGACGTTTTCCAAATTTGTGTTGACTAAATTGTTTTTGCATGATGCCCAACCATGCTATTCTAATCTGAAGGTTAGTTAGGTTACTCACTGATGATACTCGCTACAAGTAATAACAGTTCAAGTCTTTTATTTGCTGGCTCTAAATGTATGCCATTTAGTTTGAGCAGTTATTCTTGCTACTGATTTGTACCGTAACCGTAGAATGTGTAGTGATCCAGGCTTTGATTAAATTGCATTTCTTTAGGAGTTTTGGGCAGCCAGTATTGTTTCTGTATGCTTACCATTTGATTGTGAAACTAGGTTATGTGACATTAGCATTGTTAATATGGGGAAATAAACATTCTAACTTTTACATGAAGGTGTGGTTATTCATGACTGAAAGGTCATGGTATGTGGAATTTACTGACTCCTATGATTATTTATGTTATTGATTGTTACTGCTATTGATTTGTATTGGTACGGGGTCTCATGGTGGGAACTACTCGGAGCACAGTCAAAAGATTTCTCAAATTACGTTTCGCATTATAAATGAATGCCAATTAACCAAATAAGGTCTGACGCGTTAACGGGTCATAAATTAGTGATGAGACACCCTCCCCCATCCTGCTTTCCCTCTCAGTCAAAGTCCTCTGTCAGAGATGTTTCAAGGCATGGGCAAAGTTGGCAATTATCCAGGGCCCCATGTACACAGGGGCCCTATGGGTAGGTTTACTATTTATTCGACCCCTGTCTGTTCTACTTCTCTATCTTAATTCCTCTCCCTCTCCCTCTCTTTCTTTCTCTATATCAGACATTGTCTCTCCGGGGGCGTGGCCGGAGGAGCCAACATGGTGGACGCAAGCTAGGGGAGCTCCGCTGCACCGCCAATGCATTCTGCCTCAAGACGACCGTTAGACGAGGGGGTGCCTGCGGGAACAGATGTGCATGAAGCGCTGAGGAACTGGGGCGCCTGTTGCCATCTCTGTTTTTTGGCAACCAGCAGCGATTGTGGCTCCTGGAGCAGCTGCGAAGCCTCAGCGGTAAAATGGCGCGCTGAGTGTTGAACCACCGGAGGATGAAATTGGGCCCGCGATGACGCCTGATAGCTGTGTGGACCCGTACTGACATCGCCTGCAGTGGTAAGCAGTGTGCATCAGGTGTGAACAGTGAAACCCTCATGGAATGAGCAGCACGTGCAAAGGAAGAGCCGCGCCGGGCCTGGGAATGGGAGTGATGGCGTTGCTGCGGCGGCGAAAGGTCAGCGACTACCGGAGATGCCTGACACCGGGGCATGGCACTCTGCCTGCATGGTGACACCGATCGTGGCCTAATACTGGGATTGTCATGGCAGCTCCTCGACAAAGAGCTGCTCGTGCGGGGAGCCTGACCCGTGTCCTGGGTTGGTGAACATAGGTGACCTGGCTGACTTGCACTGCCCTATTGGGGACCACTGATGGTCGTGTGAGATGTAGTGGTCCTGGACATTATAATATGGGCATTGGGGGTGATCTGCTGGGCCAGCTCATTTTGTGAGCGTTATATGGTTCGACTTACCTGACGCTGCCAACAACATGTCACTCGGTGTAGCGGTGCGGCACGCGCATGCGACTTGAGACGTGTGTTAGAAATGGGGTTTTTGGTTGGCAGTCAGGTTACCCCCTGTCCAAGCAAAAGCCCTCACTCTAGTCAGGGTAAGTCACACACAATCCAAGATTATCCTGTGCCCACCCTCTGGTAGCTTGGCACGAGCAGTCGGGCTTAACTTAGAAGGCAATGTGTAAAGTATTTGTGCAATAAATCATACAATACCACCATATAACACCACAAAAATACACCACACAGTGTTTAGAAAAATATATAATATTTATCAGGATAATTGTAGGTCAAAAAGAATACAGTTGTAATGTGAAATTGTAGAGATATCACTGAAAAGTGATATAAAGAGGGTCATTCTGACCCTTGCGGGCGGTGGCCGCCAGGGCCACCGACCACGGGAGCACCGCCAACAGGCTGGCGGTGCTCCAATGAGCATTCTGACCGCGGCGGTTCAGCCGCGGTCAGAAGCGGAAAGTCAGCGGTCTCCCGCTGACTTTCCGCTGCTCTTTGGAATCCTCCATGGCTGCGGAGCGCGCTCCGCAGCCATGAGGATTCTGACCCCCCCTACCGCCATCCAGTTCTGAACAGGATGGCGGTAGGGGGGGTCGCGGGGCCCCTGGGGGCCCCTGCCGTGCCCATGCCAATGGCATGGGCACGGCAGGGGCCCCCGTAAGAGGGCCCCGAAAAGTATTTCAGTGTCTGCCTTGCAGACACTGAAATACGCGACGGGTGCCACTGCACCCGTCGCACCTTCCCACTCCGCCGGCTCGATTACGAGCCGGCATCCTCGTGGGAAGGTCGTTTTCCCCTGGGCTGGCGGGCGGTTTTACTGGAACCGCCCGCCAGCCCAGGGGAAAACTCGTAATACCCGCCGCGGTCTTTTGACCGCGGCGCGGTAATTTGGAGGGCGGGATCCTGGCGGGCGGCCTCCGCCGCCCGCCAGGGTCATAATGAGGCCCAAAGTGTCTTAAGTCTTTAAAATATAAACAAAGTCTCTTTCAAGCACAAGTACCTGGTTTGGAGTGGAAAAATCTCCTCAGAGGGCCACAAAAGAAGAGGTGCGTGGAAAAAGGGTGTGTGCGTCAATTTCTCCCCAGCACACACGGACTTGCGTCGTTATTTTCCAGGATTACCAGATGTCCCGGGTCTGTGCATGGATTTTCCTGCTTTTTTTCCGGCTGCGGGTCGTTCTGCGGGGCTGCGCGTCGAAATTAAGATCTCACGGCAGGCGTTGCGTCGATTTCTCCTCTAGAGGTCGGGCAGCGTTGTCCTTGCGAAGCCGTGCGTCGGATTTCCAGTCGCGTCGCGTCGATCAGCGTCGTGTGCGGCGTTTTTCCCGCCGCGGAACAAGCTGTGCGTCGAAATTTTCGGCGCACGGAGCGTCCAAGTGAAAAAGAGAAGTCTTTTTGGTCCTGAGACTTCAGGGAACAGGGGGCAAGCTCTATCCAAGCCCTTGGAGAGCACTTTCACAGCCAGACAAGAGTTCAGCAAGGCAGCAGGCCAACAGCAAGGCAGCAGTCCTTTGTAGAAAGCAGACAGGTGAGTCCTTTGAGCAGCCAGACAGTTCTTCTTGGCAGAATGTAGTTTCTGGTTCAGGATTCTTCTCCAGCAAGTGTCTGATGAGGTAGGGCACAGGCCCTGTTTTATACCCAAATGTGCCTTTGAAGTGGGGGAGACTTCAAAGAGTGGCTAAGAAGTGCACCAGGTCCCCTTTCAGTTCAATCCTGTCTGCCAGGGTCCCAGTAGCGGGTGTGGCAGTCCTTTGTGTGAGAGCAGGCCCTCCACCCTCCCAGCCCAGGAAGACCCATTCAAAATGCAGATGTATGCAAGTGAGGCTGAGTACCCTGTGTTTGGGGTGTGTCTGAGTGAATGCACAAGGAGCTGTCAACCAAGCCCAGCCAGACGTGGATTGTAAGGCACAGAAAGATTTAAGTGCAAAGAAATGCTCACTTTCTAAAAGTGGCATTTCTAGAATAGTAATATTAAATCCGACTTCACCAGTCAGCAGGATTTTGTATTACCATTCTGGCCATACTAAATATGACCTTCCTGCTCCTTTCAGATCAGCAGCTGCCACTTCACCAATGTATGAGGGCAGCCCCAATGTTAGCCTATGAAGGGAGCAGGCCTCACAGTAGTGTAAAAACGAATTTAGGAGTTTTACACTACCAGGACATATAACTACACAGGTACATGTCCTGCCTTTTACCTACACAGCACCCTGCTCTAGGGGTTACCTAGGGCACACATTAGGGGTGACTTATATGTAGAAAAAGGGGAGTTCTAGGCTTGGCAAGTACTTTTAAATGCCAAGTCGAAGTGGCAGTGAAACTGCACACACAGGCCTTGCATTGGCAAGCCTGAGACAAGGTTAAGGGGGCTACTTAAGTGGGTGGCACAACCAGTGCTGCAGGTCCACTAGTAGCTTTAAATCTACAGGCCCTAGGCACTTATAGTGCACATTACTAGGGACGTATAAGTAAATTAAATAGTCCAATCAGGTATGACCCAAAGTTACCATGTTTAAAAAGGGAGAGAGCATATGCACTTTAGCACTGGTTAGCAGTGGTAAAGTGCGCAGAGTCTAAAAGCCAGCAAAAACAGTGTCCACAAAGTGGAGGGAGGAAGGCAAAAAGTTAGGGGTGACTACCCTAAGGCTGTCAGGTCTAACATGTGTCCCCCCCAGCTGAAAGTGGGGAGAGCTACCCGACCTCCTGGGAGCTCTCATCGCTAAGGCGGAAGTATCTGGAGAGACCATCAGCATTGGCGTGGTCAACCCCTGGGCGATGTTCCACCGTAAAGTCCATCCCCTGTAGGGAAATGGACCACCTCAAGAGTTTTGGATTCTCACCCCTCATCTGCATGAGCCATCTGAGGGGCCTGTGGTCTGTCTGAACCCGGAAGTGAGTCCCAAACAGGTAGGGTCTTAGCTTCTTCAGTGCCCAGACCACAGCAAAAGCTTCTCTCTCAATAGCACTCCACCTCTGTTCCCGTGGTAATAGCCTTCTGCTAATAAAGACTACTGGTTGGTCTAGGCCCTCCTCATTTAGCTGTGCTAGAACTGCCCCTATGCCATGCTCTGAAGCGTCTGTCTGCACGATAAATTCCTGGGAGTAGTCAGGGGCCTTGAGCACGGGGGCCGTGCACATGGCTTCCTTCAGGGCGTCAAAGGCTTTCTGACAAGCCTCTGTCCAATTCACCAACCTAGGTTGTTTCTTGGAAGTGAGTTCTGTCAAGGGTGACACAATGGTACCATAGCCTTTGACAAATCTACGGTAGTATCCTGTGAGGCCTAAAAGGGCTCTCACCTCAGTCTGCGTTCTAGGTGGTTGCCAGGCCTTGATAGTTTCAATCTTGGCCTGGAGTGGCTGCACCTTGCCACCACCCACTAGGTGTCCCAAGTACACCACGGAACCCTGCCGAATCTGGCACTTACTAGCTCTGATGGTCAGGCCTGCCTGTTGCAGGGCCTGAAGCACCTCCTTGAGGTGAAGCAGGTGTTCCTTCCAGCTGGAACTGTAGACAGCTATGTCATCCAGGTATGCTGCACAGAAGGCATCCTTGCCAGCTAGGACACTGTTAACCAACCGTTGAAAGGTGGCGGGGGCATTTTTCAATCCAAACGGCATCACCCGGAACTGGTAATGGCCATCAGGGGTTAAAAATGCGGATCTTTCTTTAGCCCCCTCAGTCAGGGCGATCTGCCAGTACCCTGAAGTAAGATCAAACGTACTCAGGAACTTGGCAGCGCCTAGCCTGTCAACGAGCTCATCAGCTCGGGGGATGGGGTGAGCATCAGTCCGTGTGACTGAGTTGAGACCCCGGTAGTCCACACAGAACCGGAGTTCTGGCTTCGCACCTGGGGCAGTAGCCTTAGGGACCAACACCACTGGGCTGGCCCAGGGACTACTGGATTTCTCGATAACCCCTAGAGCTAACATCTTGGAGACCTCCTCCTTGATGCTGGCCTTCACCTTATCCGATAACCTGTAAATTTTGTTCTTCACAGGGAGACTGTCACCGGTGTCAATGTCATGAACACAGAAGTGGGTCAGTCCAGGAATAAGGGAGAACAGGGGGGAGAACTGCTCCAACAGCTCAAAGCAGTCTCCTTTCTGGTTTAGAGTCAGGGAGTCAGAAAGAATGACCCCGTTCACTGACCCATCACCTTCTTGGGCAGAGAGGAGGTCGGGGAGAGGTTCACTCTCCTCTTCCATTCCTTCATCTGTGACCAGAAGCATGTTGATCTCCGACCTCTCAAAATGAGCCTTTAGTCGGTTAACATGGAACACCCTTAGGGGGTTCCTAGGGGTCTGGAGGTCCACTAGGTAAGTGGCCTCCCCTTTCCACTCCTTTACTTTAAATGGGCCAGACCAGCGGTCCTGGAGAGCTCTGGGCTCTACTGGCTCCATTACCCACACTTTGTCTCCAGGTTAAAACTCTACCAGGGTGGCCTTCTGGTCATACCAGCGTTTCATTACCTCTTGACTGGCCTCAAGGTTACTTTGGGCCTCTTTCCAGAAGCGGGTCATCTGGTTGCGGAGGGCCAACATGTAGCTGACCACATCCTGAGGGGGTGCCTTTGGAGCTTTCTCCAATCCCTCCTTGACAATGCTTAAGGGTCCCCTGACAGGGTACCCATAGAGAAGCTCAAAGGGACTGAACCCTACCCCTCTCTGGGGGACCTCTCTGTAAGCAAAGAGAAGGCATGGTAAGAGGACGTCCCACTTACGCCTCAATGGCCTCAGGGAGGCCACCAATCATGCCTTTCAAGGTCTTGTTGAATCTCTCCACAAGACCATTAGACTGGGGCTGATAGGGTGTGGTGAACTTGTAGGTTACACCACACGCATCCCACAGAGACTTCATGTATGCAG
Source organism: Pleurodeles waltl (assembly GCF_031143425.1). Classification (NCBI taxonomy): domain Eukaryota; kingdom Metazoa; phylum Chordata; class Amphibia; order Caudata; family Salamandridae; genus Pleurodeles; species Pleurodeles waltl. The sequence goes on along the minus strand of NC_090444.1, from coordinate 1,787,244,751 downwards.
ACATGAAGTTAGTGCCTCTGTCAGACACTATCTCCTTGGGGAATCCCACACGGGTAAATATCCCCATCAGAGTTCTGGTCACCACCGGTGCAGTTACGGTACTCAGAGGGATTGCCTCTGGGTAACGGGTGGCATGGTCCACCAAAACCAGGATGAACCTGTTGCCTAAGGCAGTTTTGGGGTCCAATGGACCAACAATGTCGATGCCCACCCTTTCAAAGGGGGTGCCAACGACAGGAAGTGGAATCAGGGGGTTTTAACCCTTTTTCCTGCTTTACCACTGGCCTGGCAGGTAGGACAAGATCTGCAGAACTGATCTGAGTTTGTCCTCATTCTGGGCCAATAAAAGTGGGTGACAAGCCTGTTAAAGGTCTTGCCTTGCCCCAGATGTCCTGCCAAAGGAATGCCGTGAGCCAGACCCAGTAGGAAGGTTGGGTAACACTGGGGGACCACCAGCGTACGTGCTGCCCCAAAGGCCGGAACCTTAGGCTCACTGTAGAGGAGATCATTCTCCCAATATAGGTGGTGATCGACAGAGGCTTCACCTGCCGCCTGGTTTGAGGCTTGTTTCCTCAGACCTTCTAGAGTGGGACATTCTTTCTGCGCCTTGCAGAATTCCTCCCTGGTGGGTCCACCCTCAACTTGCCAGCCAGCAAGCTCAGGTAAGTCACCTAGGGTGGCAATGTCTTCCCCAGTTGGCTCGGGAGCCTCCTCCTCAGGAGCCCCGTCAGCCACTGCGGGAAATTCTGGGGCCGGTTTCCCGCGTCCCTTGTCCCTCCTCTTGGCGGCTCTCTGGGCCATCGTTCCAGGCTCCAGACGCCCTTGACTTCCCTCTCGGTCAGCCATGGACCGTGTGGTCATGCAGACCCACTCAGGTAACCCTAACACCTCCAGGTGAGACCTGAGCTCCACCTCTTTCCAGGCAGTATGCTCAAGATCATTGCCTAACAGACAATCTACAGGCATGGCAGGACTCACAGCTACTTTCAGAGTACCAGGGACCCCCCCCCACTCAAAGGGAACCAGAGCCACCCGTAGGTGACTCTCACGATTGTCAGCGACTATGACCTGATGGAATGTATTAGGGACTATTTGCTCTGTTGACACCAGCTTACTCTTGATAGTAGTCATACTGGCTCCTGTATCACGCAGAGCCTCCATCTTCTGCCCATCAATGGTGACCCACTGCCTGTACTTGGAAGTATTTTGGGGCATGTGGGCTTTGGGCACCATTTCTCCTTCTCCCAGGGACACTAGGGAAATCTCTACCTGTTCCCCAAAGCTATCTGGGTCCATCTCCCCCCGAGCGCTACACTAGTCAACCCAGGTGTCTGTCCGGTAGTGGACGGTGCTCTCTTGGAGCACTGGGGGTCGCCTTTATAGTGACCATACTGGTAACACTCCATGCATTTGGGGTTGGATTTTCCTGACCTGTCATATGTCCCTGGCTTCTTCCCAAATCTGGAAAAGGAAGGGTTGCCACCCCCTCCCTGGGAATTCTTTTGGGGGCCTTTGGAGAGTTCCTTATCTGTAAGTTTATCTCCCCCCTATTTCTTCTGTGAGGGAACCCTGACCACCTTTGTGGGAGTCCCCCCCAGGTACCTTCTTGGACACTCTGGTGCTAACCCAGAGGTCCGCCTCCTCAGCAAGCTTCCTGGGATCAGTCAGCTTACTATCCACTAAGTGCTGGCGCAACTCTGTATAAGTAGTATTAAGCATATGCTCTCTCAGAATCAAGTCATATAAACCTTTATAATCATCTACTTTGTTGCCCCGCACACATCCATTCAGTGCCTTACTGGAGAAGTCAAATAAATCTACCCATGTTTGTGTGGTTTGTTTGGTGCTGTCCCTGAACCTCTGACAGTATCCCTCAGGGGTCAGCCCAAACTTGGCAAGTAAAGTGGCTTTCTGAAGTGGGTATGTGTTTTGATCAGGTTGATCCAATGTGAGGAGTGTGTCCCTCCCCAATGGCGGTACATAACCCCACATAGCTACCCCCCATTGCCCTTCAGGAACCTCATGAGCCCTTCGTGCAACGTCATAAGCAGCTAACCATTTATCTATGTCATCTCCCACCACAAAACTGGGCACCACATTTTTGGGTATACAAACCTTCTTTTCTCCAGCAGGTCCTGTCAGTATGCTGCCACCATTATTGCTGGATTCAGACTGCTTTGCATTGAGATCCAGCTCCTTGAGACTCAGTTCATGAGCCAATAACAGTTTCTTTTCAGCCAAGGCTCTCTCAGCTGCAGCTTCAGCTCTTTCAGCTTCAACCTGTTTGGCTGCTCTTTCAGCCTCAGCTTGCTTGGCTTCTCTTTCTGCCCTTCTTTCCTCCTGTTGAGCCTCAATTTTCAGTTTTGCCATTTGCAATTGGAACTCCCTTTCCTCTCTCCTTTCCTCTGCGGTCAGGCTTTGCACAGAGACACTGCTCCCTGGTCTGGAAGGGGGCACAATTGCAGTGGTAACACCATCCACAGATAGTGAAAACTCCTCTGAGGGGCCATTTTCTGGCTCCTCTTCCTCATCATCCTCTTCTAAATGGGCTTCTGCCCAGGCTCTCAGTGCCACTTGAAAGTCCTCCTTTTTGGAGGCCCCTTGGGTGGGTACCCTCATTGCCCTGCAGAATCCTCTTAGTTGTTTGACCGTATATGTATCCAACCGGACTAGGTCAAAGTCTCCTGTCTGAGACCCAGTCAGAGACATGTTGAGTGAGGATTTAGTTTTTGAAAATTGTCAGGAAAAATTAATTTGCAAAAAGAGATAAAAATCAGGTTGACCTTCAACTGTGGGTAGGTAGTGAAATACTTAGCTACTGTATGTCACTGCACAAATACAAGTCCTATCCTCACCGCTGATCCCCAATGTTAGAAATGGGGTTTTTGGTTGGCAGTCAGGTTACACCCTGTCCAAGCAAAAGCCCTCACTCTAGTCAGGGTAAGTTACACACAATCCAAGATTATCCTGTGCCCACCCTCTGGTAGCTTGGCACGAGCAGTCAGGCTTAACTTAGAAGGCAATGTGTAAAGTATTTGTGCAATAAATCATACAATACCACCATATAGCACCACAAAAATACACCACACAGTGTTTAGAAAAATATATAATATTTATCAGGATAATTGTAGGTCAAAAAGAATACAGTTGTAATGTGAAATTGTAGAGATATCACTGAAAAGTGATATAAAGGGGGTCATTCTGACCCTGGCGGTCACCGAACGCCAGGGCCAACGACTGCGGAAGCACCGCCAACAGGCTGGCGGTGCTTCCTGGGCCATTCTGACCGTGGCGGTAAAGCCGCGGTCAGAAAAGGGGAACCGGCGGTTTCCCGCCGGTTTTCCCCTGGCCCAGCGCCGCCATGGGGATTCCGACCCCCTTCCCGCCATCCCGTTCCTGACGGTTTTTACCGCCAGGAACAGGATGGCAGGAACGGGTGTTGTGGGGCCCCTGGGGGCCCCTGCACTGCCCATGCCACTGGAATGGGCAGTGCAGGGGCCCCCTAACAGGGCCCCATAATGATTATCAGTGTCTGCTTTGCAGATACTGAAAATCGCGACGGGTGCCACTGCACCCGTCGCACCCCAGCAACTCCGCCGGGTCCATTCGGAGCCGGCTTCATCGTTGCTGGGTCTTTCCCGCTGGGCCGGCGGGCGGCCTTTTGGCGGTCGCCCGCCGGCCCAGCGGGAAAGCCAGAATGGCCGCCGCAGTCTTTTGACCGCGGTGCGATCATTCGGCGGTTCCCGCCAGGCGGGCGGCTACCGCCGCCCGCCGCGGTTGGAATGACCACCAAAGTGTCTTAAGTCTTTAAAATATAAACAAAGTCTCTTTCAAGCACAAGTACCTGGTTTGGAGTGGAAAAATCTCCTCAGAGGGCCACAAAAGAAGAGGTGCGTGGAAAAAGGGTGTGTGCGTCGATTTCTCCCCAGCACACACGGACTTGCGTCGTTATTTTCCATGCGGGGAAGTCGTGCGTCGTTTTCCGGCACGCGGACAGTCTCTTTCTGTGGATCGCGGGGATTACCAGATGTCCCGGGTCTGTGCGTGGATTTTCCTGCTTGTTTACCGGCTGCGCGTCGTTCTGCGGGGCTGCGCGTCGAAATTACGATCTCACTGCAGGCGTCGTGTCGATTTCTCCTCTAGAGGTCGGGCGGCGTTGTCCTTGCGAAGCCAAGCGTCGGATTTCCGGTCGTCCCGAAGGCGTCGCGTCGATCAGCGTCGGTGTGCGGCGTTTTTCTCGCCGCGGAACAAGCTGTGCGGCGAAATTTTCGGCGCACAGAGCGTCCAAGTGAAAAAGAGAAATCTTTTTGGTCCTGAGACTTCTGGTTTCAGGTTTCTTCTCCAGCAAGTGTCTGATGAGGTAGGGCAGAGGCCCTGTTTTATACCCAAATGTGCCTTTGAAGTGGGGGAGACTTCAAAGAGTGGCTAAGAAGTGCACCAGGTCCCTTTTCAGTTCAATCCTGTCTGCCAGGGTCCCAGTAGGGGGTGTGGCAGTCCTTTGTGTGAGAGCAGGCCCTCCACCCTCCCAGCCCAGGAAGACCCATTCAAAATGCAGATGTATGCACGTGAGGCTGAGTACCCTGTGTTTGGGGTGTGTCTGAGTGAATGCACAAGGAGCTGTCAACCAAGCCCAGCCAGACGTGGATTGTAAGGCACAGAAAGATTTAAGTGCAAAGAAATGCTCACTTTCTAAAAGTGGCATTTCTAGAATAGTAATATTAAATCCGACTTCACCAGTCAGCAGGATTTTGTATTACCATTCTGGCCATACTAAATATGACCTTCCTGCTCCTTTCAGATCAGCAGCTGCCACTTCACCAATGTATGAGGGCAGCCCCAATGTTAGCCTATGAAGGGAGCAGGCCTCACAGTAGTGTAAAAACGAATTTAGGAGTTTTACACTACCAGGACATATAACTACACAGGTACATGTCCTGCCTTTTACCTACACAGCACCCTGCTCTAGGGATTACCTAGGGCACACATTAGGGGTGACTTATATGTAGAAAAAGGGGAGTTCTAGGCTTGGCAAGTACTTTTAAATGCCAAGTCGAAGTGGCAGTGAAACTGCACACACAGGCCTTGCATTGGCAAGCCTGAGACAAGGTTAAGGGGGCTACTTAAGTGGGTGGCACAACCAGTGCTGGAGGTCCATTAGTAGCTTTTAATCTACAGGCCCTAGGCACATATAGTGCACATTACTAGGGACTTATAAGTAAATTAAATAGTCCAATCAGGTATGATCCAAAGTTACCATGTTTAAAAAGGGAGAGAGCATATGCACTTTAGCACTGGTTAGCAGTGGTAAAGTGCGCAGAGTCTAAAAGCCAGCAAAAACAGTGTCCAAAAAGTGGAGGGAGGCAGGCAAAAAGTTAGGGGTGACTACCCTAAGGCTGTCAGGTCTAACAACGTGGTACTGTGGTGGCTGAGGTGAGCAACCGCACCTGGATGTGAGGTGTGCTGGTGACTATCATATATTTCCACCCCTGGTTGGTGGAGAACATCAGTGACGGCCCGGCTCTTCTACTTGGGCACCCTATCAAGTGCTATGCCCACCTAGTGACCTGGCTGGTGGGCATAGGACTTAGTGTATTAATTCATTGAAACCCAAAGGTAATACGTGGCAAGCCATGGGTCCGCAACTAACTGGGGGCAGCCGCCGGCATCTCAAACCCAGAGATTCCCGCCGGAAGCAACGACTGCTATGTCCAGCACAGAACGTCCCAACACATTGGAAGACAAGTTACATGCTGTATTGCTGGTCATTGACAGCTCGCAGATCTCTTTAGAGTCCAAGATAGACACGGTTACCTCAGATTTGAGTCTACTACATGTGAAAGCTGGCAGAAGGGGTGGCATTAATGGAGCAAACTGTCACAACACTGCTGCCCAGAGTGAACAATCTGGAAACCTCCCTGAAGGTGCTTACGGATAGAGTACGAATCCTAGAGCAGCGTGCAGAGGACACAGAGGGTAGATCTTTCAGAAATAATGTTCGCTTGGTAGGCCTACCAGAGGGCACTGAGGGACAGGACGCAGTGAAGTATTTTGAGGACTGCTGGACACCCTTTCCCGTTTTTTCTCCATCGAGCAGGCACATAGGGTGCCGGGTCAGTGACCTCCAGCAGGGGCCAGTCCGCGACCGATGGTGATACGTTTCCTGCATTATTGTGACAGAGACATAGTATTAAAGGAGACCAATTAAAGGGTTTGAGTCATCAGATGTCGTTCTGGCAGACATTACATTTGACGGTCATGGGCAGAGTAGCCCTTATCAAGATGAAAATACTACCCCGATTACTATATTATTTGGTGAATCTGCCTCTATATATCCCGGCCTCCTTCTGTCGCTCGATAGAGCTGGATGTGCGTAATTTCATTTGGAATACCTCCCGCTGTAGAGTGGCCCTCTCCAAACTTTATTGCCCAACAAACCAGGGAGGGTTGTCTCTGCCCAACTTGAAACACTACTATGTGGCTGCGCAGCTACAATGGGTGGCTCGCTGGTTCTCATCCCAACAGCTGGCAGACACTGCTACCGACTTGCCTGCATGGTCGCGCTATAAATTGCTTTAACTATTTCACCATTGTACAAAGTCCCCCGCGCCACGCCCATGCTACTAAAGCATACCGCTGCTACTGTAGATGCTGCTACCTCACAAGGGACATCACACCCTATGCATCGGCGATACCGCTATTGGGGACACTTCATGGTGCGTATATCACATCGCCTGCAGAGCTGGCTCCCTGGCGTGAGGCATCATGCCACACATTGGGGGACCTTGACACAGATGGTACACTCCACACTCATGACACGCTGATGGAGGCCACTGGTCTGCACCCGGGTACCTTTCTCTTGTATTGCTCCGTAAAGCATGTCTTACAACACGCATGGGGCAAACTTACAAGGGAGCCCCAAATACATTTCACACTGCAGTACTAACATGTATTTGGAGACGGGAGACATTTGATACGCTGGATGGCAGGCTCTCTCCGACTGCTCACATCTGGTACCTTTGTGACCCTTCGTGGGCGATGGGAGGGGGACAGAGGGAGGCCTTTCACTGACAAGGAACTTAAGACTGTGCTGGAAACCCCCATGTATGTTACTCACAATATGCAATTCTGCCTCATACAATACTATGTCATTCAGAGAGCCTACTTCACACCCAAGAAGATCAACAGATACTTTAATTGCACAGATGCCACCTGGCCGCGCTGCAGGAGTCTGGGAGCAGACTTCTTGCATATGCTGTGGTCATGCCCAACTCTGCACCACTACTGGTCTGCGGTCCTGGCACGCTTGGTGCACTGTGTGGACTGGCCCTTACCATAGATGTGGGAGACATGCATACTGGGACTGTTCCCTAGGGGTAAAAAGTTGAAGGCCACTTCTCGTTTTCTGGATCCAGGGTTTTTATTAGCTGAACGCCTTATAACCCGAAAATGGTGATCCCCTGATCCACCGTCATATGAAGCATGGGTGCAGTCGCTGACTGTCTGGGCGAGAGCGGAGTGTACTGCTCTTCAACGTGAAGATGTGTTGGGGTTGCGCTAAATACACTCTTAGGTCACAATGGGAGCTAATGTTGATGGACCTCTATAATCTGCTGATGCCTGAGCCACTCAGCCCTTATTCCCCTGCTGTGGGTGGTGAATGTCTGTAGCGTAAAGTACTTTGCATGACATGCCACATTCCTGTATGCGTGTGTAAATCAGATGGACACCCCCATCAAGATACTGATCAATGCGCCGAATGCTACACACATGAAATGCATGTGTGGGAATAGATTGCTAAGCGCCTATACATAATTGTTACACTAATTCTCTAATGTGAGTACACGGATATGCCTTGCCTACAAATCTTCCCCATATGTTATCAGTTGCGAATTGTAGTTCACTGTATATATGTAATTCGCACATACCTTTGTTCTGAAATATGCTATTTTTGAAATATAAATGCAATAAAGATTTTTTTTTTTTAAATCAGACATTGTCTCTCTATCCAGTGTCATCTTGAAGTTTTTGGGGTCCCAGGCAAGACAGATTTCAAATGTTTTTGTTTGAACCCCTTAAGTTTAACATATAATTTAGTACGTTTTGCAAAAATGCAAGGTTAAATTAACAGTTAATGGGTAAGAAATTCAAAAGTATTTCATACCAGGATCCCCATAATACATCTTGCCCTGCCCCCCAAAACCCTTAAGAAGACACTGTCTTGTGTTTGGGGCTGTCAATCAGATTGAGTGTCTTATGATTACATTTTGTGAGTGTGTTGTATGCACGCCAACATTTTAAAATGAGAAAGACAGAGATTTTGGGAAAAAAAATAAATTAGGGGGACTGTATTTTTCCCATAATCCTGAAGTGAGGCAGAGGAAATTTCAGACAGGGGACTGCTAAAATAAATATGTTTTTGGTTTAAACAATTGTGAGTCTCCCACTTGCATCGGCTATGTTGGCATGTATAGTGTAGAGTGCACTTCTGAACCCAAGCCTGGCTCAGCCTGTCCCTGGCCATGATGGCGGTGCTGCCCAAACCCTAGTCAGGTATATGGTACTCCCCAGGTCAGTTCTTGCGGTCGCTTGTGACCATATCCCTCACCAGAATGGCATCAGCTGAAGCTGCAGTGAACCTAGTGAGGTACGCAGATGCCTCAACCTCTACTCTGGCAGCCTTCTTCACGTGCTGGAGGACCAACTACAAAGGTGAAACAGTAGACAAGGCTTTCAAAACGTCGAGCTTCTCCCTCCACCGTCCCTCATTCAGAGATAACCTTCCTTGAGGCTGGATATGTTGAATATGCTAAGAGGTCATGGGTTCTTCTTTTTAGGTGAGGAGGCAGAGAAACCAGGTAAGAATAATTTTTGAGGAGTGCAATGGGGCAGAATAAAATTAAATGCTGCACAAATGCGTCAAACATCACCAGAATGTGCTGCAAAATGTATATTTTTAATATCCTGGCAGTATTGCACTACCACCATAGAGTGCTATTCAACAATGCACATCACAAGCAGAGAAAGCTTCAATTTTCTCTGCTGCAGTTGATGTGGTAGTGGTAATGACTTAGGGCCTGATCTAGGTCTTGGCGGAAGGAATACTCTTTCACAAATGCGACGGCCATACAAGATAATAGGATCGTAATACAGCAGACAGGATATCTGTCACATTTGTGACGGGTATTTCCCTCCCGCAAGGCGTAAATCAGTCTGCCATTGTCCTAGTATTGCAGCAGAATGCACCTGTTTCTAAAGTCTGTGGCCTGCAGCCTTGTCTGAATAACATAAAAAGAGGGATAGAAGAGCTCTGCAGTTTCCTACAAGCCTCAGGAATAAGGACTTACATGTACGTCTTTATAATGCATGTTTTAAATTCTTTCACAGATCACTAAGAACCTATACTTAATAGCTCTGATAGGTCTGCTGCTCAACATAGTTGCATTTAGGGTGCTTATTCATGGTTTCTCCAAGCCTGGGTTTAAATGGGGAAGTGGTCTCCCCACAGCCGTCAGTGACTGATTATTTTTCGGTTACCGGATGATGAAGCAGACTTCTCCAAGGCTTCCAGGACTGACTTCCTATTGGTTACTGAAGAATGTATGTCGGAACGACGCCTGCCGGAACAACGAGTGCCTGAACAATGAGGTCAGAACAACGACCTCCTTGTTACCACTAATGCCTTTACCACGAATGCCTTAACAACGATTTTTTGCTGTAAAGGCATTCCTGGTAAAGGCATTAGTGATAGGCATCCATTGTTCCTGCATGCGTCCCCCCTGGCCCCCCTCCCCACCCCTAAAAATTACTGCAACCCCCCCCCTAAAACCACCCCACCCTTGCCCCTAAAACTACACCTGCCCGGCCCCTAAAACTGACCCCCACCCTACCCCCAAAACCTAAAACAACCCCAACCCCCACCCCTGAAACCTAAAGTACCCCAACCCCCACCCCTAAAACTACTCCGAGCCCTCCACCCTGTCCCTAAACCTAAACTCCCCCAAATCCCCACCCCGCCCCTAAAATTACCCGACCCCCAACCCACCCCTAAAACCTAAAACCCCAACCCCCCACCTCCGCCCCCTGGCCCTAAACCAGAAAATACCCGACCCCCACGCCGACCCTAAACCTTAAATCCCGACCCGCCACCCCGCACCAGAAAATGCCCCTACCCCCCCAAACCTAAACCCCGACCCCCCACCCCACCCCAAAAAACCACAACCCGACCGCAAACCTTGAACCCCGACCCCCCGCAACCAAACCAGAAAATACCCCGACCCCAAACCTTAAACCCCCGACCCCCACCCCAAACCAGAAAATACCCCGACCCCAAACCTTAAACCCCGACCCCCACCCCAAACCAGAAAATACCCAACCCCCAAAACCAGAAAATACCCGACCCCCCACCCCTGACCCCAAACCTTAAACCCCGACCCCCACCCCGCCCCCAAACCAGAAAATACCCCTACCCCCCACCCCCACCCCCACCCAAAACCTTAAACCCTGACCCCCCACCCACGCTCCCAAACCAGAAAATACCCCGGCCCCTGACCCCAAACCTTAAACCCCGACCCCCACCCCCGCCCCCAAACCAGAAAATACCCCTATCCCCCACCCCCACCCCGACCCCAAACCTTAAACCCCGACCTCCCACCCCTGCCCCCAAACCAGAAAATACCCCGACCCCCCACCACCAGCCCTAAAACTTAAACCCCGACTCCCGCCCCGCCCCTAAACCTTAACCCGACCCCCCACCCCGCCCCAAAAAACTACAACCCCGATACCCCACCCCGACCCCAAACCTTAAACCCTGACCCCCCGCCCCAAACCAGAAAATACCCCGACCCCCCACCCTGACCCTAAACCTTAAACCCCGAACCCCATCCCTGACCACAAACCTTAAACTTCAACCCCCGCCCCCCAAGCCCAAAACAGAAAATCCCCCAAATCCCCACCTCCGCCCCTAAACCTTAAACCCCGACTCCCGCCCCCTGGCCCTAAACCTTAACCCGACCCCCCACCCCGCCCCAAAAAACTACAACTCTGACCCCCCACCCCACTTACCTGAGTCGTTGCCTCGTTGAGTCGTCCTCCTCAGCCGACTCCCTTGTTTGTGCCTTAACCACGCATGTGCGTTGTTCAGCAGATGCGTGGTTAAGGCACAAAACAACAAAGTCGTGGTTAAAAAAAGCGTTGTTCCGCTTTCGTTAACCAGGACTTCGTTGTTTAGGAGTCGGCGTTGAGGGCGTTTCCCGTTACTGAATGATGGATGGTTAAAACGCCTTAAAATTAAATCTATTAAAAATGAGATTTTGACTCCATCTGAGCCATCTAAGCTACTCTTCCTGGAATAATTCTTAGTTCGAAACCTAAGCATTTCTATGCATGCTGGCTTATCAATGAAAATCCAGCAGCCAATGTAACCAAATCCTATTTTCCCCAGAAACTTTTCTTAAACAACTGCAGTTGTTACTGGATGCAGCTACTTGGCTTATTGTGAATGCTCCCATGTTCTGTCACATATTATTCTCATTTTGCACAAGTTCCACAGCCTTCCGAGTAAACATCATGCCACTTTAAAATCTGTGCTACAATTCACAGAGCAGTGCTCCAGTATTTTCCTGATTTTATGGCAAAAATGGTGCTCCTCCAAGCATACCCTACGCTCTCCCTAGTCACTTCTAGTGTCAGTCCCAAGGGCACAAACTGTAAAAGTTGTGAATAGACCATTCAAGTTGTGCATGACCAAAACATGTAACTCTCTGCCTTCACTCAGAACTCTGCCTTCTCCAATCCCACCTGTTTTACCAGAGCTAAATGATTCTATGACTGTGCTGTTGCTTTTGTTTTAACTCCAAGAAGCCCTGGTGAAAGGCCATTCAACACATTGCTCCTCCACAACACCAATTCCTCTTTTTGCAGTGTTTCCTTACTTTCCATTTTGTGGGCAACTTCCTGCATTTTCTCTAAAGGAACACTTGCCATCCTCCTTCTCTCTTTCCACTTTTCAGTCATGCTTATGTCTCTCTTCCCATCTCTCTGATTGTTACTGTAATGTAGATTTCCTCTGTACCTCTTCCTTTCTCCTCCATACAGTCTCCATCACTTCTATAATGCCCCATCTGTCCTTCATTCGTGGTCTCTTGTCATTTTCTGCTCAGTGGTGTTCATGCATGACTCTTGACACCCCTATACATGTTGTGAAAAAAGCTGGAGTATAGGCCTAAGTACATATTTATACGGGGCACTTATTTTTTTTATTAAATATGCGAGTAAATATTAATTTACACGTAACAAAATGTATGTTTAAAGTTAAAACTTGAAAAACAAGAAAAAAAACATGGAACTCATGGTTCACAATTTGATAAGACAACCACAGTTCTTCCCTGAGTCTGAAGGTAGCAGCTGTTAGATTAAGACAATTCTAAATGTTTTAGTCGAAAAACAGTCATCAATGAAAACATCCAAATTACGATTTAGTTTTCAGTTGTTGTTGTATAAATTCTTTATTTGGCTTAAAATCTTAAAAGTATAAAACATGAACAAACTATACAATGGCTCATAGAGTTAATCTGTTACATGGTGTATACCCACACAATGTCCTTAATTCATAATGTTTCATATTTACAATGCCCTCCTAGGGTGGATCGGTATAATTTCCTAACCCCATATTCAAGTTTCATTTCCCTGCTAACTACAAAGTGCGTTGTGCATACCAGCTTAACCCGATTATGTTTCTAATAAAACATGAGTTCTTAGATTTTATATATGGTGGTGAGAGAGCGTATCTTATATAATCTATATTAACATGAAATGTTTATGAATCAATGTGTGATGATACCGCATAGAAACTATAATAATAGTAATTTTGCTTAGACGTGCGCTTGAACGATGACCATGAGGAGTGGCCAACAATGTATACGTAGACTAACAATAATGACCAAAATGTTTATATTATGTTTAAATAAGTTTATACTAATGTTTGCGTTATTAAATCTGTATTGAAATCCTCATAGGCCTTAAATTAGCATGAGCCGAAGCTTAGCTGTCCTGGCTCTCATATTAAATGCATTTTTCTATTTTTTATTGTGCTGACTCACAAGGGGCCATGACCCTGCTTGTTCTTTTTCTTCAAACTTTCAAGATGAATGTAACCATGTTGGATCCATTCTCATCACTTTCTCTCGTTTACAGAATAAATGTTAAAGTAAATTGAAACAATGTAGATTAATGTAATGTACAAGGTCACTCAAACCGGTGAAGACAATGGAACTGCTGACCAAAAGATGTGCAAAGAATTACAGAAGAATGAAATCATACCGGACGTACCACCTCTGAAGACGTCAATTACAAAGACCAATCAAAGACTTGTAAAATAATATGGGTTGAAGAGTAGGATTACCTAATGAATTTTATAATAGGTTAAAGATAGTGGGGTATAGCAAATGTCCAATAGAATTTTGGGGGAATGTACAACGAAAAAGGGATAAAAACCCATGTCATGAGGAGTCATTTAGGTGGGTTAGGGAATGCTATTGATTTTATCCAGAAACTCTGTCACTTTGTTTGGTGACTGGGTGGGTTACTTAAAACCATCCTCGCCCTTAGAATTGTTCATTTTTACACTTTACCTCCTTATGAGGAAAGTGCCCTTTTGTCCCAGAGCTGAGTTCTGACTGATGGCAATTTGACTGAAGTCCTGAGGACGAAGACTGAACCTGTGCGCTGACTTAAACTTTGGAGGGTGTTAGAAATGGGGTTTTTGGTTGGCAGTCAGGTTACCCTCTGTCCAAGCAAAAGCCCTCACTCTAGTCAGGGTAAGTCACACACTATCCAAGATTATCCTGTGCCCACCCTCTGGTAGCTTGGCACGAGCAGTCAGGCTTAATTTAGAAGGCAATGTGTAAAGTATTTGTGCAATAAATCATACAATACCACCATATAGCACCACGAAAATACACCACACAGGGTTTAGAAAAATATAGAATATTTATCTGGGTATTTGTAGGTCAAAACGATCACAGTTGCAATACGAATTTGTAAAGATATCACTGAAGAGTGATATTAAGGGCCTGATTCTAACTTTGGAGGACGGTGTTAAACCGTCCCAAAAGTGGCGGATATACCACCTACCGTATTACGAGTTCCATAGGATATAATGGACTCGTAATACGGTAGGTGGTATATCCGCCACTTTTGGGACGGTTTAACACCGTCCTCCAAAGTTAGAATCAGGCCCTAAGTGTTTTTAAGTCTTTAAAAAGCTATAAAGTGTCTTTCAAGCACAGAGTACCTGGTTTCTGGTGGGAAATCTCCTCAGAGGGCCACAGGAGAAGAGATGCGTGGAAAAAGGGGTGTGTGCGTCGATTTCCTCTCAGCACACACAGACTTGCGTCGTTCTTTTCCACGCGGGGAAGTCGGGCGTCGTTTTCCGGCGCGCAGACAGTCTCTTTTTGTGGATCGCGAGGATTACCAGATGTCCCGGGTCTGTGCATGGATTCTCCTGCTTATTTTCCGGCTGCACGTCGTTCTGCGGGGTTGCGCGTCGAAGTTTCGATCTCACGGTAGGCGTCGCGTCGATTTCTCCTTGGAAGTCGGGCGGCGTTGTCCTTGCGAGGCCGTGCGTCGAAATTTTGGTCTCACGGCAGGCGTCGCGTCGATTTCTCCTTGGAAGTCGGGCGGCGTTGTCCTTGCGAGGCCGTGCGTCAAAGTTTCGCACTCACGGTAGGCGTCGCGTCGATTTCTCCTTGGAAGTCGGGCGGCTTTGTCCTTGCGAGTTTGTGCGTCGAAGTCTCGATCGTCCCGAGGGCGTCGCGTCGATCAGCGTCGGTGTGCGGCGTTTTTCTCGCCGCGAAACAAGCTGTGCGTCGAAATTTTCGGCGCACGGAGCGTCCGAGTGAAAGGAAGAAGTCTTTTTGGTCCTGAGACTTCAAGGAACAGGAGGCAAGCTCTATCCAAGCCCTTGGAGAGCACTTCACAGCCAGACAAGAGTTCAGCAAGGCAGCAGGGCAACAGCAAGACAGCAGTCCTTTGTAGAAAGCAGACAGGTGAGTCCTTTGAGCAGCCAGGCAGTTCTTCTTGGCAGGATGTAGTTTCTGGTTCAGGTTTCTTCTCCAGCAAGTGTCTGATGAGGTAGGGCCGAGGCCCTGTTTTATACCCAAATGTGCCTTTGAAGTGGGGGAGACTTCAAAGAGTGGCTAAGAAGTGCACCAGGTCCCCTTTCAGTTCAATCCTGTCTGCCAGGGTCCCAGTAGGGGGTGTGGCAGTCCTTTGTGTGAGAGCAGGCCCTCCACCCTCCCAGCCCAGGAAGACCCATTCAAAATGCAGATGTATGCAAGTGAGGCTGAGTACCCTGTGTTTGGGGTGTGTCTGAGTGAATGCACAAGGAGCTGTCAACCAAGCCCAGCCAGACGTGGATTGTAAGGCACAGAAAGATTTAAGTGCAAAGAAATGCTCACTTTCTAAAAGTGGCATTTCTAGAATAGTAATATTAAATCCCACTTCACCAGTCAGCAGGATTTTGTATTACCATTCTGGCCATACTAAATATGACCTTCCTGCTCCTTTCAGATCAGCAGCTGCCACTTCAACAGTGTATGAGGGCAGCCCCAATGTTAGCCTATGAAGGAAGCAGGCCCCACAGTAGTGTAAAAACGAATTTAGGAGTTTTACACTACCAGGACATATAACTACACAGGTATATGTCCTGCCTTTTATCTACACAGCACCCTGCTCTAGGGGTTACCTAGGGCACACATTAAGGGTGACTTATATGCAGAAAAAGGGGAGTTCTAGGCTTGGCAAGTACTTTTAAATGCCAAGTCGAGGTGGCAGTGAAACTGCACACACAGGCCTTGCAATGGCAGGCCTGACACAAGAAAAAGGGGCTACTTAAGTGGGTGGCACAACCAGTGCGGCAGGCCCACTAGTAGCATTTAATTTACCAGCCCTATGCACATAAAGTGCACCTTACTAGGGACTTATAAGTAAATTAATAGTCCAATCAGGTATGATTCAAGGTTACCATGTTTTAAGGGAGAGAGCATATGCACTTTAGCACTGGTTAGCAGTGGTAAAGTGCGCAGAGTCTAAAAACCAGCAAAAATGAGGTCAGAAAAAGAGAAGGAGGAAGGCAAAAAGTTTGGGGATGACCCTGTCAAAAAGCCAGGTCCAACAGAGGGTAATTATGACAATGCGATTGTGATTTGTCTGTTTGCTTTTCCTTTCTAGGTACCAACTGCTTGTTTTGACAGAGACCTTAGCTAGATGTTTTCCAAATTCGTGTTCTAAATTGTTTTGCATGCGACATGCGAATGCTAATCAGTGGTTAGGACAGGTGTTCACCAAACTGACGCAAATAGACAAACGACCGAGATTATGCTTTGTTGAACTGACGCCTTATTGACACTTTGTTAAATTGTTCTATGTTCACGCCGTGTTATGTTCTGATGTTTGTGATTCTCGCTTTAATGAAAGCTTACCAAAGTTGCCATATGGTGACTATGCTATTATGGTTCTTGATGTTGAGATTAAAGCATTTGCTATTAGACTGTAATTAATAGGGAATAAAACTTATAAAATTCTACTAAACCAGGTGTGATTATTCATGGCTGAAAGGTCATGGTAGCATCTTTGAATTGATTAATGACTTTGACTAAAGTGAAATGCATTGTCGTGATAAATATTCATGATATTATTGATGTATTGATTGATATCTTGATTAGCTATCTCGTCCTAAGGTGTCTCTCAACTGGGTCAAAAGATTAATTGGCCTAAAACGAGTTCTGATGTGTAATAAATTATCATAGAGGGACGCGTTATCAGTTCAAATCTAGATATGGTTTAGTTTTCAGTTTAAAAATTTCAAAAACACTTTTTGGGGTCCAAGTTTCTGTGAGGCAAGTAGCATGCATTCAGATACCTATCCCCCATCCTCTATGTTCAAAGTCAACTTAATGCCTTGATGTTTGTGCAGTTCCTCATGATACACACTTCTGAGGTAGCTGAGTTCTGTGAATACAGCGATTCTATAGGGAACAGAGGGGGAAATATATTGTGTGGGACCCTCCTTACCATATTTTGCAGTGAAGAGAGAAGAGAGATTCTTATGTTTCGTAACGTCACTGGGTCTGGGTACTGCCCTTGTAAAAATAGCATCAACAGGACGAGTTTAGTGAGAGCACGAAACGCTATAGATTATTCATCCTAAAAGGGCAAAGCTACCTCCCACAGCACATCAGACCCTCCTCCCTTCTCTCTTCTTGTCTTTTGGAACAAGCTGAAGACCTGGCTTTTCGAGTATGCCCTCCAGGGCTGGCCTCATGACTCTCTCATATACTGGCTACAGAGCGCCTGGATGCCCTCACAGGTGATTAGCACAATATTAAAACATAAATAACATAACAAAATAGCATGCCTAGCAAATTAGGCTCGGGCATAGCTACTTGCAAAGCTGCCATTTGGGAGTAAATAGACCTGCTATTATATAGCCTATTTTTAACCCCTCTTATACAGCTCTTATCTGTGGGATATCCCAAGGAAGACTTACCAAATGGGGAAGAATGCTTTGAGGTGGACAGGACTGATCTGCCTGGCAGTGACTGGAGTGAGGAGAGTTCTAGAAAAGGCATGGAGAGCTGCAACGCGTGCTAAAACATCTGCACCCATTAATACCAATGTTGCATGCGCAACACTCAATTACACTGAAGCATTATATGTGCAGTAAATAGATTTATTGTTTGCACAAATACCGTCTGCAGTTTTACCACTCAATAAAACTTCAAAAATATTGGGCATGCACAAATTCTTCTGATATGTAATGCAGCTGGACATTGACAATGTAAAACACCCATAATGTTGAAAAGTAAATACAAACACAACATAGGCAGACTTAATTAGACATTTGATGCACACTTAGGAGTGAGAGAGCGTAGCTTATATATTCTATATTAACATGAAATATTTATGAATTAATGTGTGATAATGCTGCATAGAAACTATAATAATAGTAATTTTGCTTAAACGTGCACTTGAAATGTGACCACGGGGAGTGGCCACCAATATACGTGGACTAAAAATGATGATCAAAATGTTTATATTACGCTTAAATAAGTTTATACTAATGTTTGCGTTATTGAATCCGTGCTGAAATCCTCATAGGCCTTAAGTTAGCATGAGCCGAAGCTTAGGTGCTTGGCTCTCATATTAAACGCATTTTCTATTTTTCAGTATGCTGAATCACAAAGGGACACGACCCTGCGTGGTCTTTTTCTTCAAATTAGCAGACGAATGTAACCATGTTAGATCCGTTCTCACAGCTTTCTCTCGTTTGCAGAATAAATGTTAAAAGTACATTGAAACAGTGTAGATTAATGTAACATACAAGGTCATTCAAAACCGGTGAAGACAATGAAACTGCTGACCAAAAGATGTGCAAAGAATTACAAAAGGATGAAATCATACCGGACGTGCCACCTCTGAAGACGTCAATTATGAAGACCAATCAAAGACTTGTAAAATAATATGGGGTGAAGAGTTGGGTTACCTAATGTGTTTTCTGATAGGTGAAAGATAGTGGGGTATAAGAGATGACCAATAGAATTTTGGGGGAATGTACAACGAATAGGGAATAAAAAACCCATGTCACAGGGAGTCATTTAGAATTAGGTAGGAATGCTATTGATTTTATCCAGAAACTTTGTCACTCTGTTTGGTGACTTTTTGGTTTAATTAAAACCATCCTCACCCTTAGAATTGCCCATTTACACTTTACTTCCTTATAAGGGAAGTGCCCTTTTGCCCCAGAGCTGAGTTCTGATTGATGGCGAATTGACTGATGTCCTGAAGACGAAGACTGAACCTGTGCACTGACCTAATCCTTGGAGGGTAATTATGACAATGCAATTGTAATTTGTCTGTTTGCTTTTCCTTTCTAGGTACCAACTGTTTACTTTTGACAGAGACTTAGCTAGATGTTTTCCAAATTAGTGTTCTAAATCGTTTTGCATGAAGCCCAACATGCGGATGCTAATCAGTGGTTAGGAAAGGTGTTCACCAAACTGACGCAAATAGACAAAGAACCGAATCTATGCTTTGTTGAACTGACGCGGTATTGATACTCTGCTAAAATCGTTCTATGTTTACGCCGTGTTATGTTCTGATGTTTGTGATTCTCGCTTTAATGAAATCTTATCAAAGTTGCCATATCGCGACTATGCTATTATGTTTCTTGGCGTTGAGATTAACGCATCTGCTCCTAGATTGTAACTAATAGGGAATAAAACTTGTAAACTTCTACTAAACCGGTGTGGTGCATGGCTGCAAGGTCATGGTAGAGTCTTGAATTTTTTAATGACTTTGACTAAAGTGAAGTG
Source organism: Pleurodeles waltl (assembly GCF_031143425.1). Taxonomy (NCBI): domain Eukaryota; kingdom Metazoa; phylum Chordata; class Amphibia; order Caudata; family Salamandridae; genus Pleurodeles; species Pleurodeles waltl. The sequence goes on along the minus strand of NC_090444.1, from coordinate 1,787,225,381 downwards.
TATTGTCGTGATAAATATTGATGACATTATTGACATATTGATTGACATATTGATTAGCTATCTCGTCCTAAGGTGTCTCTCAACTGGGTCAAAAGATTCATTGGCCTAAAACGAGTCCTGATGTGTAATAAATTATCACAAAGGGACGCATTAGCAGGAGCTTTTTGTGGGCACGAGACACTATCTAACTGCTGTGATCTGGGGGTCCCCCCTGAACAGCAGGGCTTGAACGTCTAACCCCTTGATGCAAGTACTTATTTTAACACAAATTAAAAATCCAGTTAGAATTCGACCCATACACAGCCTGCTGAGTGATACTGTGTTTGTTGTGTTCTTTGGTCTCCATTAGTTCCACTGGATCTCCAAATCCTCTTTCAAAAATGAATAACACACTAAAAATAGTATAAGAAACATGGGATCAAGCTTTAAAATGCATATTTCTATCACCCAAGTCTAGTGCATAACATATGCATGGTAACCACACGGAATGAGAAAATAAATGCAGAGATGCATGGCATGACAGTGTCAACAATATGAACATGCCTAACTAAGGGCCGTATGTACAAATTTTGGGGATTGTAATTTCCTAATTGTGATTATTGGCAAATCCCAAATAGGAAATCAAAATTCCTAATGTAGGAAACCCAATGAGTTTCATCTAGCAATTCCTATTGGGGTCCCAATCGACCTACCTTATGAATTTTAAAGAGGTAGGTTGGCAACCCATTAGGAACCGCGACCAGGCCATCACAGGGATAGCGGCCTGCAGGGGTCAGCAAACCACCATGTCTGTGAGTGCTTTTTAATAAAGCAAACTTTTTTGTTAATGCAGCCCGTTTTCCTTAAAGGAAAACGGGATGCCTTTAGAAAAAAATTTAACTTTGAAGTTTCATTTTTTTATGAGCATGCAGTGGTGTCTTGGATCACTGCCTGCTCGTAAAAAATATTAGTTTCAACATTCACAAAGAGAAAGTGGTCCCAAGCATTGGAGAATTATTGCCATCACCATTAAGGTGTCAGTAAAAAATAAATGTTTTACAACCCTTATTTGGTCGTACAACATTCATACATGCCATTGACATTCGGTATTAGGAAGGAACGCCCTAAACACGCCCTTTACAAATAGTGAATTGTTAAACACTAATTGTGATTCATTAACATGTTACTTAATTGCAATTTGTGCTCCGTACACTTGATACCCAGGTTCTGCTCTCCACCTACTTCTATTGGTCCTCGGTCAGCTCCAGAATCCTCATTCTTCCAGGTCCTCTCTGCTCTGCTGCATTTCTCTTCTCTTCCTGCGCCACTCTCTTCTCGGGCTCTCTCTCCCACCCTTTCTGCTGCTCCTGTTCTTTCCCAACCTTTTTGCTGCTCCTTCTGCCCATTTCCTACCCATTATTCTTATTATCCACTTCACTCTTTTTCCTATTGCTTAATTCACACCTTATTCCTTCTTTCTTTTTTGCTCTTTTTTTGCTTTTTTCTGCCCTTTTGGAATCTTTCAGTCTGCTTTTGTGGCTGCCCCTTTTTGCCCTTTTCCCACTCCTTTTTCCCACACCTGCCTTCTGCAGCCTCCTACTCTCTCTTCTGCCTTTTTACCAGCCCCGCCCACTGCCTCCTAGTGCCCTTCCCACCTTCCAGGACGTACTTAATGGCCGCCACAACACGGCCCAACTGAGAAGGTGCCCCCAATGACAGTAAGGAGCTTTTCTGCATAGTCAAGGAATTCATCAACTTCACAACAGTGACAAGCAACATTTCTCCCTCTGAGGACCTATGCAACAGTCTTGCAGATTTCTTCTGCAATAAAATCTTCAAAATCTACAGAAACTTCAAATTCCAACTCACGCCTGATGACTTTTTCAATGGCCACACCTGCACACACACGACAATCCCAAGGTTAACCATCTTGCACCACTTTACCACTCAGGACACCATCATGAAATCCATCTACTCAGAGGCCCCATCCCACCCATGCCCGAACCACATCTTTAACCTGGGAGCATCCAGAAACGACCTTCAACTTTCCACCCAATTTCACACTTCACTGGATTCTGCCACCTTCCCAGAAGACTGGCAACATGCAGAAATCAAGCCTCTGTCGAAGAAACCTTCAGCGGATCCCAAGAAACTCAGCAACTACAAACCCATCGCCCTGCTCACTTTCCCAGCCAAAGTCATCAAAGAAGCCATCAACCAACAACTCACCATCTACCTGGAACACAATCAGCTCCTGGATGACTCCCGTTCCGGATTCCGCAGCAACCACTGCACCGAAACAGCCCTGATTTTGGCCTCTGATGATATCCGGGCCCTCCTCAACAAAGGAGAGACAGCTGCACTTATCATCCTTGATCTCTGTGCAGCCTTCAACACCATCTCCCACTGCATGCTCATTGCCAGACTTCACAACATAGGCATCCAAGGAGGCGACCTAAGATGTCTCGCCTCCTTCCTCACTGACAGAACACAATGAGCCCACCCTTCACCTCCGAACCCAAACCAGTCATCTGCAGAATCCCTTAAGGCTCATCGCTCAGCCCCACCTTCTTCATCATCTACATGTCCCCCCTTGCCAACATAGTCAGATCCCACAGACATTATATCCTATGCAGACAATATGCAACTCATCCTCTCCCTCTCTTAAAACTCCACCGCTGCCAGAACCAGCTTCCACTAACTCATGACCAACGTCACCAATTGGATAAGGAATAGCTGCCTCAAGTTCAACATAGACAACTCCTCCCAGGAACATCTCCTGGTGGCCCACAGAACTGAGCCCCACTCTAACCCCAGCTGAGTGCACCAGGAAGCTTGGTATCATCCTGGACAGCAAACTTACCATGAGGTCTCGGGTCAATGTAGTGCCATTCCCCTGCTTCTTCATCCTGCGCATGTTACATGAGATTTTCAAGTGGCTTCCCCCAAAACGTGAGATGCACCATCACCCACGCGCTCATCACCATCGACTGGACTACGCAAACACCCTCTACATGGGAATTGAGACCCACCTAGTTCAAAGACTACGGACCATCCAGAATGCCACAGCAAGACTCATTCTGGATCTCCCTCTTCACACCCAAATGACCCCCACCTCAACAAACTTCTTTGGCTCCTGGTTCAGAAGAGATGCCAGTTCAAGCTCCTCACCGAAGGCACTGCATGACTCCAGACCCGCCTACATCAACCACAGCCTTCAATTCCACAACCACTCCAGACACCTCTGCTCTGCCTTCCTCACGTTGGCCCATACCCCCTCATACAATGCAGCAGAGGAGGAGGATACTCCTTCTCCTACCTTGTAGCTAAAGCCTGCTCTACAGGAGTTCAGTAGGATGATGAAAAACAGGCTCTTCGACAGACACCCTGGACCCTGCCTGCACCTAGATACCCTCACTGGTCACAAGTCACACTCTACAAGTGAACTGATTGATGGATTGAAGGAAAAACATTTTTTTCAGTCTGTAAGGGCCAGATTCTGTGAATCAGGCTGTTTCAACTGCAAAAATGCCTTTGTACATATGGCCCATATCAAGTTCCTAGCATCCTAACACTCTATTGTTACTTCTAAGCACTATGCTAAAATGTAGCAAAAACAGAAAAAAGTATGCCTCTAAATCGAATTTCTTTGACAATTTCTGTGAAAAATAGCTGTTAAACTATTTTCTATCTCAGCTTTTGCTCCGATAAGCATTGCCTGGCTGAAGGCCACTTTTCTGCACCTCTCCTGGAGCATACCCCATACAGGGCTGGTTTGTTGCAATGATAGTTCCTTTGCAAGCCCCTCCAGTTAATAGATACCTACATTTGTACAGTTTACAGTATCTGATCGATAATTGTATCTCATGTTTATGGGTTTGGCGACACTAAAGTACCAACAAGAAAAAATAGATATGGTAATAAATGCAGAAACTTGATTTACATGTAGATAATTTCCCACTACAGCTAAAGCAATTGAAACATTCAGCTTTCCGTTAGTATCCATTCTGTTATGACAGCGACCATAATTTAAGCAACAGAAATATGTCATCCTAGATAGGAGGTGGACATGATGCTAACACACCTGCCCAAGTTTTAAACTTCACAATATCCAATAGAAAGAGCTAAAACAGTTTTCAGGCAAACACATGATAACAATAGAAGAGGCTTAAGCGGACCCTTTCGATGTATTTACAACACAGCTCTGCTTTGCACACGCATGTGCTAAATCACAGCAAACGTGTTGTTTCCATTACAAGCGAAACCCATGCAAGACCAAACCTACATTGAGTACAAGCAGAAGCATCAAACACCACCCAGTACAATCCTCTGCATTGAGGCACCCAGACATCAATTAAACTATCTTCCCTACGTCACAACCTATGATGGTATCAGAATCTGCTCGCCAAGAGCGTGTCCTTAATGATAAGGTAATACACCTTGGGCACCTCATGTCCATGACATGATCTCAAGGTGAAGTCCATGCTGCGCCAGACAACCACTAAGTAAATGAAATGCCCACTTACCAACAAAAGGTGACGATATCAAAAGTGGCCGACCAACTTGAAGGGATGGGCATGGGACTTAATGGAAGAGTTAAAACAACTTTAGGCCTCCTTGACAACAGGTGCTGGGTCACTACCTTAATTGACTTTTCTTCCCCTGGAAAGAGGCTCAGGTCTATTGTGGAACTCCTGTCAGAGGTTGAACAGGCCTCTGCCAGCAGCAGGCTAGGTACTTTTTTTTCATACCTCTTTGGCACCCCATAAAGATGATACTTTTTAAAATGCCCATTGTGGGTGCCATAATGATGCTGAAATTGGGCACATGCAGTTGGGAAAATGCAGGATGCCAAAAGCAGAAATATTTGCATCTACACAAAGCAATTTAGGAAACAAGAACTGACATAAGGTAGCAGAAAGTACAGCATAAATCTCTGACTGAATCACAGGAATGTTATCCAAAATAGTTTGTGCTATGTTGATTCTCCTGGGGGTGTAATGATCATAGGGGGCATTCTGAGTGCTAGAACGTCTTCGCACAATCTTAAATAAATTCTGTAGTCAATTACCAGTTTTCGCTAGCGACGTCTGAAAATAGTAACCTCTGGCATCAACTGTATGTTTCTTATAAGAACACTGAAACGTGTGCAAAAGCTGTAGAGTGCCAGAGGAGAAAGGATCACTCATGCTCAGCATGTCTCTCAACGTATAATTGGTTATGTCGAGTGGTTGGTATCTACTGCACTTAACCAGCACGGTTTTTAAGCAGCAGCTAGCAGATTGGTAACATGCCCAGAAGAAGATTTAAATTGACTGGCAGCAAAACTAATATAAGGTTCAAAGGGATTATGCAGAAATCTGTTCAGTAATGATTACCCACCATATGCTTTCTCACAAATAAAATAATTCGAAGTAATCCAAAAGCGAGGAATTTGTATTTGATTGCAAATTGCAGGTATCACTAGCAGATAGTGTCAATTTTAACATTAGACTGGAAAAGTAAACCTTATCTGAGAAAAGCACAGGGACAAAAATGGAGAAGATGGGGATGGGGAGAGTGGTATACTGTGCTTTCAACTGTACACTTTTTATCCTAATGGTGAGAAGGCATAAGCTTCTGATTTCCACTATCTCGATCTTTACTCTGTCGATCAGGAAGACAGAGGACATTACATTTGCCACCCTGACAGACAGAAGACTGCCATGCTTAGCGATCACCACCAGGCCAGCAGAGGCCTCTGTACTTAGAGGGGACCTGCTGTGACAGATTTTCCACTCAACATGCCAAACTCTTGGTGGATGGCCACCACTGTTTTTGACACCTACCCCCATATTTATGCCTGCTTTGTGCCGAATTTGCATCATTTTTTAATGCAAATTCGGCGCAAACCTAACTCCAAATTTTTACTTTGGTGCTAGACCTGTCTAGTGTCAAAGTTTTGGAGTTAAAGTCATTTTTTGCTATCGGCAAACTACCTTATGCCAAAAAGTTGCAAGGTATGCGTTCCCGGGCAAAAAATTACGATATGGCCTTAGCGCCATATTTATCCGCCCATGCTAAAATCAAGCATGGGGGGAAGAGGGCCTTAAATAATGGTTTAGTGCCATTATTTAACACCTGGGTCATGGCAGGCATTAGGGGACCTGTGAGCCCATTTCCATGGTCAGAGACCATGGAATGGGCCCTCTGGTGCCCTTCCCAAACACCAGGTAGCCACACCAGAGGAACGCCAGAGGATGGGGGGACCCCATCCCAGGTAAGTAAGGGAAGTACAAGTAAGTATTGTTTTTTTATTTTTAAAAGTGACATAGGTGGGCCTAACTTGGGCCTCCCTACATGGCAGTGAGCCCAATGGCCATGCCCAGGGGACATTGGGGTGGTGGGCATGACTCCTGTCTTTACAGGAATCATGTCCATGGGGGTTTTACATCAAAAAAGTACGCTAGTCTGGTTGGAGGCATTTTTATGCCTCTGCCCATACTAGCGTCATCATTTGACGCACATCCTCCTGTTCCCCCTATGCTTCCCCCACCCTGCTATCATCCTTTTTTATGATGATAGCTGGGTCTTACCACCGGCTACCGTCAATCCATAAATTTGATGCCCTGCGGGTGTCTTGGAATGGCTCAAGCCGGCGGTATACTTTTTCACGCAAAACTTGCATTAGCGCAGTTGTGCATGAAAAAGTATGAATATGCCAAGTTTTTTTTTGGGCAAAAACAGACTCCCAAACGGAGAGTTTGTTTTTGGAAAACAAATAATTAATGACTCCCCACACCTGGGGGTCATTGTTTTATTTTTTATTGTTTGTTACTGCCATGTTTTCCCAGGCAGTGATTGCCAGAAAAAAGGGATATCAAACATTCAACCCTCAGAGTAAGTTTTCACTTGACAGAACCAACGAGAGAACTGATGATCTGTCCAACTATAAAATTTGCGGGCAGACTGAGAGTTTGGTGGACAGGATACTCGGTCATACTTGTGATGAAGTACCATGTATATCAGACTCTAAAGCAAGCACTAACTCATACTATAGTGATGTAGTCTGGAAGCTATAAGTGACGAAAAAGAGCGATAAACTAGTTATGTTTTCTCTAAGGGCGAGTATTCATTTGAAAGATATATCAATGAAAACCGACCTATGCATCTATGCATACATGAAAAATAAAAAAATGAGGCCCTGATTATGAGTTTCAGGATTACCCGGTGTTGTAGAGGTACTAGTAGCAATACTGATAAATCAAGGCAAATCCATGACTCTAATAACTGATTATGCATACAATACTGCTATGCCTGTATTAGATTTATGAAAAAAAATATACAACATCTGGCATGAAAATATCAAGGTCGGTATTTTGCACCTGGTAATACTGCACACATATGATTTGTGACATAAGGACGATGTAAATGATCAGGAAAAAAATCATCAGAAGGTGTCAAAATGGGGGTAAAGATAGAAACAACAATGGTAAGGCGCTCTGCTGGAGATATACCCTGCTATTCTAATCACAGAATCACTAGAAAGTGGTCATTTTGTGTGTCAGAAACTCTGCTTGAGTCACAGGATGCATAGAGAGCTATTGTCTACCTACAGCTGCTGTACACAGAAAAAATAACACCTAAAAAGGATGCCATGCGCTTGCTCAAAGAGATAACGCATGAGTAGAGCGGTGATGGGCAGCATCTTCCCAGAAGCTATATTCTACCATACACCTAAGGTTCTAGGATGTGATTAGGTGCTGGTAGGACTTCGGTTTCCACCAACTTTGTTCTAGTCACTGGGACAATCACTCCTCCCACCTCTGCTGGTACTGCTGGGACTTCTACTTTCTTCACCCTTACTCCTGCTGCTGTGGCCTCTGTATCCTTCACCCATATTCCTGGTGCTGTAACCTCAGCCTTAACCTTTTCTCCTCCTACTACTGCTGAGACTTTGAAGTTTCCTAACACTGCTCCTGCAGTGAAATTGGCTTCCACCTCCTTTGCTTTAGTTTGCTTCCCTTCATTACACCTTGTCTTTGCTTCCACCACCCCATGACACATGATACTGCTACTGTCTCTGTTTTCTGAAGAGCTTTAGCCATGTTTGTGGACCCTATTACCATGGACATAAGCAGGAGGGATCAGAAATAGATTACCATGTTCTGAAGACATTTGATGAGATTGTGGTTTAAGGCATGGATGCTAAGCAAGAGCAGGAGGATGGAGCTAGGCTAGCTCAAACATGCCCTTGGCAGCCTGACTAAGACTCTGAAAGACAGGGTGCAGATGCTGGAAGTTCCTGAGGTAAGACATACCCCCAACTTCCCAACATAAGAGAGTCTTAGAAGGTCTTGCAATCACTCTGGTAGAACAGGAATAGCAGTGTGGTGGTAGTTATTGTTAAGTGTAAGGAGACATAGGGGGTCATTACAACCCTGGCAGACGGTGTTAAAGCGGCGGTAAGACCGCCAACAGGCTGGCAGTCTTTTTTTTAGTATTATGACCATGGCGGTTACCGCCATGGTCATCCGCCGCTTCACTGTTCCGCCCGCCAGGGCGGAGACGACCGCTGGGCTGTAGACCTGGGTTTCCAGCCCGGCGGTTGTCACAATACCGCCGCCGGTATTTTGACCCGGCTTACCGCCGTGGATTTCCAGCGGTAGGAACCGCCATGAAATCCATGGCGGTAAGCACTATCAGTGCCAGGGAATTCCTTCCCTGGCACTGATAGGGGTCTCCACCACCCCCCACCCACACGCCGACTCCCTCCCCTACACCCCCCACCACCCCTGCCACACCCCAAAGGTGGCAGGGGCCCCCTCCCCACCCCGACCCCCAACATCACATTACTCACACACACACAACACGCACGCAGGCACCACCAACACACACATGCACACACACCGACATACATGCCTACATCCACACACTCAGTCAGACACGCACACCCATATACAGACATACACGCACACATCCATACAGACATACATACAGACATACACGCACTCAGTCCCAAAACACGCAACACACCCGCAAGCATACACGCACTCACACACCCCCTCTACATATACAGACGCACACCCCCATGCACCCACACAACACCCCCCCAACCCCCTCCCCTAACGGACAATCGACTTACCTGTTCCGTCGATCCTCCGGGAGGGGACTGGAGCCATGGGGGCTGCTCCGCCGACACCACACCGCCAACAGAACACCGCCGCACCGAATCACAGGACGTGATTCGCTGGGCAGTGTTCTCTTGGCATGGCAGTGGAGGTGGAGCAACCTCCACTTCCCCGCTGCCCGCCAGTATGGCTGTTGGCGGCTCTCCGTCCTAAAAAGGACGGAGAGCATCCAACAGTCATAATACGCCGAGCGGCAAACCGCCACTACTGGCGGTCTTCCGCACAGCGGTCCCTCGGCGGTCTTGTTAAAAGACCGCCGAGGTTGTAATGACCCCCTTAGTCTGATCTTTACCACTGAATAAAATAGAAGACAATACAATGGCTGCCTAGTGGCATCAAGTGCACCAGAGTTAGGCTACCTGTGCTAAAAGGTGTTAATAAGGAGGCCAAACTTGATACCAGCTAGCAAAACACACAGACACCTTCAGACCAACCTACGTGAGCAAAAACTGTCCATAACATCTTCACTCCAAGCAAGCATGCATGCCCTTCTGAGATTGTGCTTTGGATGGTTCCTAAAAGTCACATGTTGATACACAAGTTTTGGTAACTTTGATTCTATCACTCTATGAGCTCTGGGCACTCACTTTGCGGTTCAATAGGTCTCCTGAAACTTTCTGTTAGCACTAACCACCTAGGAGTCATAGTGGTTACTGCATGTGTTGTTTCAATTGTGCTGTTTCATGCAATGGTGTTTACTTCGCAGCTCCTCTTCAGATAATTGGCTCGGGCAGGACAACATGTTATAGAGATATTTACCTTTGTTTGCTATCAGGTGGCTCGCTTCTGTGCTAAGCATTTTCCAAGTTATGGAACTGGAGGCACTGGCCCCATTATGCTAGTACCTTGGATTTGTCATTCACTAAATATAAATGGCCCCTCCTTGTAGTACATTGATTTTCAGCTGGGGACTGTGATGCTGATGTCAGCATTATTATGTGTTTCCTGCTTCTTGACACTGTCATCAGTAGAAGTTCACAGTTGTGTAGTAACATAGTAGTTCCTTTTTTAGGATTAGGACACATCATGGTCCTCAGTCATATTTCAAACTATCCTATATTAATGCTTTGGATGCTTGCCACGACTTGCTTCCTTGAATTAATACTGAGTGGTTATCTGGATATTTCACCACTAAAACACTTTCCAAAGAACTTTATTTCACTCAAGCGGGTATTTATCTTAATAATATATGGAAAACTTGAGATTGTGCTTACCTATTGGCTTAAGTTGCCTTTGTTTTATTACAGCTACTTTGATGTTTCAATAATGCTGTCTACGAAGTATATTTGACTACTGGTTGGTAGATCCTGGTTTTGTTTGGTTGAGGTTTTCCTTTGCATTTTTTCACTATGGATGGTGTACTTCTTATGGCACTTTCCTGGGGAAAATCTTTTTATTATCCAATATCTTTTGTTTGGTATCCTATCGTTTCATTCCAGACTTTCACCTTTTCTGGTCACTAGTCTAATGCATCACATTTCGGTGCTCTGTTTCGGTGAGTCTCGGTGCCATTGGATTTCACTTATCCTAATACTTTAAGGAGGTGGTAGGATGTTGTGTTCTAAAAACGCTTATGTATTATTAAAGCATACTCTGTACTTTGCAGCCTTGAAAAAGTTACATGTTGTGATGAAACATGTGTTGGCTGTTGATGAGTTTTTCGACATCTGAAGGACTGTTTTTACCTGATTGAAACTGGTGATACTAATTGAATGTATAAGAAGAAAATGGCTTCATCAATTAAAAAGACTGCATCAGACTTGAATTTTTGTGACTTCATTACTATTAATTGCACTGCATTGAAACTATACTGAGTGCTGCAGTTCTACCTTGATCATTGTTCTATATGTACTGTGTTGAATACATGGTTATGCCTTGAGGTGGTAGGGCATCGGTAACCATTCAGCACCATCCCTGCAATTTTCTTGATTATACCAGACTTAATAACACTTACCTACTATCTGACACTATGTAGGATGTGCAGTTAATATACTACTACTACCCTGCTTGTCTTTGAATCACTAGCAAAGTAATAAATCATAACCCCAGGGTCTGTAAATTAAATGCTACTAGTGGGCTTGAAGCTCTAATTGTGCCACATGTTTAAGTAGCTTTTTAAAATATATACTAGGCCTCCCTTTGCATCCTGTGTGCAGTTTTAGACTGCCAAGTTGACCTGGTAAAATAAAACTCCTGCCAGGCCTAAAACTCAATTTTTAATGCATATGAGTCAACCCTGAAGAGGCCCTAAACAGCCCATAAGTAAGGGTGCATTGTATTTAAAAAGTTGTAGATGTCCTAGTAGTGGAAAAACTCTTAAATCTGTTTTTCACTACAGCAAGGCCTACCTCTCTCAAAGGATAACTTTGGGTTACCTTATTACATTGAATAACATTTGTTTGGGAACATGTAGCAATGTCATGTTGGTCTCAAGAGAATTATAGTTTAAAACCTTCTTTAATGGTAAAGTCAGATTTTAGGTCACATTTCTGACAATGTCGCTTTTAGAAACTTCACATTCTCTTAGCCTAAATGAGTGGTGTCTTCAGCTTGTATCCTAGTTCTTGTGACTAAATGTGTTTGGCAGTTGGCCTTTGTGTATTCCTCCGAAACAGTGAAACAAAGGAGTATTAGATGTTAGGAGGATAAGCCATACTGCCAGGAGGAGCTGTGCGCAGCCCTGCTTACATTTCAGAGGAACTGCCTTATGACATTCACAAAGGATTTCACACTAGCCTTTTGTCACCACAGATATCCTGGGACCATGGCAGGGATGATGGAAAATTCCAGAACCACCAATTGTGGGGGGGAGGGGGGACTCTAGAAGTTTCTCTCACTTCAGAGCTGGCACTAGGTATATATATAAATGGAACCCTCAAACTCACTTCAATACACTCTTGGTCCCATGGATACTGCAGATGAAAGACTGCCCTGCTGCTGGATTATTTGCCTTGCTGCTTGAGGCCTGCCCTGCTATCTGAGCAGGAAGACTGGACTTGCTTCCTTCCTCCCAGGTAGAGTGACGCCGAGGGTCAGCTGGCCGACTTCCTCTTCTGAGCTACAGAGACATACCAACCTCCGGAGACCTTGTTGCAACTGCCCAGCTGACTTGCTGCAACTGGACCTACAACTGGATATACTTGAGCCCTGCTGGCATCTTCTAGAGTGAGTCTCTAATCCCCAAGACACACCTCTCCAGGTCATGAACCCTTGATTGGCATCAGAGTGCACCCATCTGAGGAAAAAGAAGAATTCTGAGGTTTTGGGCTCTTCACGACTGTGAACAGTCATGTTCATGCCGATATCTCACTGCCCGTGATGAGTGGCAAAGTAAAATTCCATTGGACCCAAATCTTCGTGCTGTAAAGACAATTGCAATGACCGACAACACAAGATCTGCATTTCGCACTAAATCATCGACAGCCCATGATGACCATCAGTGCAAAGTTTCAGCAGCTACCGTCCGTGACTCCTGACAGGATCGTTGCTCTACAGTGACGACCATCGGTAAATCTCGGCCTGCTCTTTGTGATACAGTGGCAACCCTTCATGACGCTTTCCCTGCTCCTCGCTGCCCGTCACCTCCACAAATTAGACTCTTTTTGCCCAACCTTGAAAAGGTAACTTTTTCAGGAGGACTAGCGTGGTCCTTGCATCTGACCCACGTTTCATTGGAGTCGGCCTGAACTTGTGACTTTCCCTTAGTCTAGCATGACCAGATATCAGCAAATGGCAGCTTGTTCTTTCTGGCACTATACATGCATATTTCATTTGAATTACATTGCTACGGTTCTACTGCTGGTAATTTGTCATTTTGATCCCATTTTATTTATTATATTTTACTCTAGTTTTGTAAACTGGAGTGAGATATTCCTTGTGTTGTGTTGCCACCATAGTATTATTTATGTGCTGCCTAAATACTACCCAAGGTTTCAGAGAGCTCAGCACAGGTTAATTATATGACTTATTGTGGTTCACCCTGACAGGAATTGTGATTGGAGCTTGAGAAGGATTCATAACCCCCACCTCAAAACCCACTTTCTCAAACCAGTCATACATAGACATTTTGCATGTAAAGCAATGACAGAGACATCTCGATATTCACCTTTCAACACTGTGCATGCATGCCCCCAAAGCACCTAGTAAACATTATTTTTCAGGCACAATGTTCCTCAAGTAAGTCATCTGCAATGGAAAACCAGAATTAAATAGTCAGTTCACATATTAATTGTACTTAATTTATACTACTTAAACACTTACTATCCCTCTTGAGGTGTTGGAATGTATTTACTACCTACTCAGAATACAGACATGGCACACTTGGCATGTATATCCTACTTATTGCTACACTGACAATCTTTCATCTGCTTTCCTCTAGAGGAGACTCAGGATATAGAGAAGGTCATGCTTTATGATACCACTGTTTGAGGTGAATAAATGATACATTTATAAAGCACAGCAAAGCCCTAAGGCGTCTAGGTGATGAGTGCTGACCCTGAGGTAATCCGTCCCCTCCACAATCCCTTCCTGAAGCTAGCCAAAATAGGATAGCCAAAATGGACTGCAAGCAGATCCCAGCTTTAACTTCACTGGGATATTACAAAGAGATGAGGCATGTTTTTAAGGCTTTTCTAAAAGGCATGTACAATTTGATTCTGACTAGGTGACAGGAAGGGAATTCCAAGTATCAGCAGCTGCCACCTAAAATGCTTTTCCTCCCCATCTTTTCCTGCGCACTCTAGGAATGACAACTAGGTTCTGCTTTGCTAATCTACGAGCCCTTTGTGGTGAATCCCATTGAAACATGGCTTAAATTCCCCATGCTGCAGTGCCATGTGGTGCCTTATGCAAAATACACATAGCCTTAAAAAGCACTCACTTCTGAACAGAAAGCCAATAAAACATGTGTAGTACACTGGAAACAGACATACATTTTGGAACATCCAATATCACCCTTGCTGCAGCATTTTACAAAAGTGGAAGTTTCGCTAGGGTGGTCTTATTAGCTTCTAGTAGAAGGGTGTCACAAGAATCCATCTTGGATTAAATGACAACGAGGGCTACCTGTTTCCTAGCCGGAAGAGCCGAAAGAGGTTGTAAGGAAAAATCTTCTGTAATGTTCTAATAATCCAGAAACAGGTCACTACTGTATGGGAGACCTGTCACTCAAAAGTCAACTCTGTGTCCATCTAAATTCCTGGATGAACACAGAATCCAGATTCCTGGATGGACACTGAATTAAGTAGCAACAGCACAGGAGTGAGAGTGCAAAGAAGCACCATTCAAAGCATGAAATACCACTGAGAATATGTTGAGAGTTGTAACAGGCCATATCAGATGTTTCACCTTTTTGATGGTACCATGTTATATGTCAGTGAAAGTGGGCTCCTTTGATGCATCTAGCATGATATTGCATTTGTGATATATGCAACTGCCAGGGTAGAAGGAGGGGGACATAGAAAATCCATGTGAAAATGTAGTTGAGGTACATTGGCACCTGGTTAATGGAGTCAGTGTTGGAAGTGTCCATCATTGCCCAAGATTTTGCCTTCTGTTGTCAAACCTGTTTTTGCAAGCCTTTAAACTCTGTTCAATTTGGCCAACAACCAGAGATTACATGCTTGTGCTCTCCTTTTCAAAAATGGTAAAATTGTATACACCAAATTGGCACATTTAAATTGCTTATAAGACCCCAGTAAATGTTATTATCTGTAGCCAGGGCCTGCAAATTAAATGCTACTAATGGGCTGCAACACTCGTTGTGCCATCCGCTACAGTTTCACTGACAAAATAAACATGTTGCAAGGCCTAAATCTTACTTTTAAACACATATGTGTTACCTTTGAAGTAGGCCTTCAAAGCTAATAGGGCTGGGTGCATGGTATAGAAAAAGTAGGCATAGTTATGAAAAGTGGTGCTGCATCTAGTGCAGCACCACTTTTTTTGGGGCCCCTTAGCGCCCCCCTAACACCACCATGTGTGCACTGTTTTTAATATACGCACACCATGGCAGTAGTTAGGGAACTAGTGTCAGAATTTTTTATGCTAGTTCGGTGCTTTGCAGGATTACCATACAAAATGTTGATGCTAATCTGGCAAAGCAACCAGAGGCCCATAGTAACCAATGGGAGTCTCCTTATAACGCCTGCTCTGAGCAGGCATTAAAAGTGCAGAAAAAAATTAAACAAAGAAATCTCTTTTATGCCATTTTTTCGGCCCCCCTAACGGGGGACCACCCTCTTTGCCCATGTGGTGTCTGGAGCAGGTATAATGTAGCACAAAGGGTTACAAAGTGGTGCAATGCATGCATCCACTTTGTAAATATGGCACAGCGTTTTTGGCCATCTGACACCACATTAGCATCAAATAAATTATGCTAATGTGTCGTTAGAATGGAGAGAGGCCTTCTTAAATCTGGCCCTTATTGTTTTACATATCCTTGCAGTGAAAAATCTCCAAAGTAATTTTTCACTGTGGTAAGGCTAGTGTTCCCAAAGGTGCCTATAATGTGTTCTTATTTCTGTTTAGGAATGGCTAAGAAAATGGTTCAAGAAGTCATTTAATAGTAATGTAAAATCCATCTCATTGGTCAAGTCGGATTTGATATTGCTATTTTGGAAATGAAACATTTAAAAAGGTGTCATTTTCCTGCCTAAAACCAAGAAGTGTGCCTGCCAGTATCCAACTGTCACCTTACCCCTGATAACTCTCCTGTGGTGTAATGTGTCTCTCAGACAGTAGACAAAGGGCTCTGGGTGTGGTAAGGGGGACTCGTTCTCTGACAGGATGGCTGTGGGACTGTTCCCAGCTCTCTCCTGAAATTCAAAGGCTGACTACCTTGTCACTGGCAGATGATTCTCATACCTAGGCCGGCCTCCCTTTATTGGGCTTTGTAGTCGGGCTGGTACCAAACCCAGCAGAAAATGAGGAGCTGACCAAGACTGGTTTAGGGGGTGGAAAAAGGCCTGCCTTATACCCACAAGTTGGCACTGGCCATAAAGATGGACTCCACCGATCTCTCCTAAGAACACAGCAGGACCTTTAAGGATTCAAAAGAAGGAGCACCCCACTGCCTAAAGAACCTGAAGGAAGACTGTACCTGCTTGCCTTTGTTGTGTAGCCATTTTAGTTATAGCTCCATGCACGTTATTTTAACATACTAGACCTGCCGCTGTGCACTTTAACCTAGATATATTTTATTCAGCTTTGCTTTATTATTGTTACAATAACCACTTTTACGGTCTTGTTTTATTTCACTCTATCTAACCGTTTTTGTCTAGGCCAGCACTCTGTTCTCAAACAAGACATTCTAGCTCACTCTGTTCTTCTTCCAAGGCTGCAGTAAGATAGGTTGCCGGTGAATGTGGTATAACGTTTTGTCTCTGACATTCATAGAAAACACACATCCTTATGTAGGGACATTTTCTCAGAACATCAGTTGTTTTACTATAAAAACACTTCTCTGTCCCTTACACATTAGAGGGAGATTCCTGCTAGAGAACCACGACTGTATGCTGATTGCTCATCGCTTCGCTACAGCTGCTTATGCAGACTTCACGCCTTTGCTCAGGTATGGGGGATGATGTCTTCCCATGGGAACCTGAAGGGCAGAATTAGAGCTTAACACGCTGTGCTCTATTCTAACCTATTATAACCTATTGTAACCTAGGTAGGAATTAGCCTATTGACTCTAGTGACAGTGTGTTAGCGTTATTTCTATGCTTTACTCTCCTTGTCACAATTTTAATCTTGTCATGCTGTATCGTCCTGGTTATTGCAGTTCATGCTTTGCTATCTAAGATGCAGTTGCTTCATTAAAACATTATTGAAACATATACTGCATCTGTTTGTCATTGTGTATGTGAGACTAATGTAACTGAGACTAATGGTTGAGACCTGAGTGACCACGGTTTCCCTGAGAAATCAATTATGTCATGTGCTTGGCTGCCCAATCATCCAGCCCTTGGGTGGAGATGAGGCACTGCTAGTTAGCCGGAGCAAAACCAGGATTGGAGTGACAGGTGTCACCTATAGTGGGTAAGACTCAGCCTCCCACACCGCAAGCAATTCTGCCGCTCGAAATCCAGTAGTCTCAGTAGAATAATGAGAGCCTACGCAACATGGCGCCGCCAACGTTTGGTCAGGCTCTAATTTTCAGGTCCTCCTGAGTATCTCTGTCTCACTATATAAAAAGACACCTCAGTACTATATAAGGAGAAATCCGTGGTATTGAGGATTTCCTCCTCAGCTAAATAGGGAACACCTATCTGAAGCTGGAGGTTGTTCAAGCTTGAACTCTAAAAAGAAAAATCCCCATTTGGTGTGCCTTCTCTGAACAAACTTACCATCTACTATGACGAATCCGCAACAGGTAACAATTGCAGTCAACCAGGGAACTCAGACGTGACTGCAAGGGTGAGTTAGTTGATCTTCCATTTGAGCTACAGGGTCACAACAAGCTTCCAGGGACCTCTCTTTCTGCAACTCTCAAGCTGGCCAGTTTCAACTAGATCTGACCTGAACCCTGCTGCTGGCGACTGGTGGAATGGAATGAGTCCAACAATTTTCTATATTACTCACAGCCATAAACAACCACTGAAATGACACACATGGTAATTGTTTCACTGCTAAATTCTAGGGAAGGAATCTTTCCTTCTAGACATGTCTTGAGCAGGTGATGCATCCCAATCACTTATAACGTAGAGCTGCTTCTCAGGTTCATGGAGACCGGTGCTGGTCTAGGAAGTTGGGCACAACATGTTTGCCTATGAGGTCTGCCGTATGCACACTGGTGGTGTATTGCATTTTCTTCTTGTGCATGTCTTTGGCTGCAGTAAGTGTGATGTGCCTAAACTCTTTGTACTGCTAGACCAAAGTGAATAAGGAATCTCTCTGGGTGTTAGAAGAAGTGGGCTGTGCCATGGAAAGCATTAGTCCTGCTGTGTTCTGGCATTCCTTGCACCTGTGTAAAAACTTTTCCTACTCGTATTTCCTTAAGACATTTGTGGACCTTCATTACATTATATGCACCTAATTACACAAATTTCGTGGCTGTGGCTGTGAATTAGTTTTTTAATAGTCATGGATGTACACAGACTCTACAGACCACTATACCGCAACCCCAAAGACTAAATAGGAATACCCTTCTATTTTTTCAGTTTATAATGGGACATGAATGTGTGTGTTTGGGGTAGACCACGTGGCTGCTTCACACATATCCTTCATGAATGCTCCGTTGAAAAAGGCTAAAGACGTAGAGACCCCTCTAGTGGATCTTTCTTGCACCATTTCAATAGAACACTTCCTTCTGACTGGCAGGCTATTACAATCTTTCATTTCAACAATCTACTTAAAGGAGAGGTAGACAGCCTTAGGCCTTTTCCAGCCAGTCCAAATGTGACCATTATAAAATAACTTTGTTTCTTTCAGAGAGGATGGACCTAAATAGAAAGGATGTACTAGATCTTGAAAGACATAGAAAGAAAACTGTATCTTAGTGAGACAGGCTGTATCAGGACTTAGTACCACTTTAGCTAAAATGAAACATAAAAAAGGATCAGTGCATAATAAGGCACCTAATCCCCAATCCCGTGCCCTAAACAGATGGCTACTAAGAAAAGGGTCTTGAAAGATAATTTTCGATCTGGCCCTTTCTGCAGGGTTATCCCATAACTTTTTGTCTTTACCCTCCACTTTTTGCTGAATTCTTTTTCTGCAGACCGTAGGACTCTCTGCACTTACCATTGCTAACCAGTACTAAAGAGTTTGTGCTCTCTCCCTAAAACTATAGGAACAGCTTATACCCAATTGGCATATTTAGTTTGCTTATAAGTGTCTAGTAAATTGGCACAACCTGTGCTTAGGACCTGCAAATGAAATGCTACTTGTGGGCTGGCAGCACTGATTGTGTCACTCTCTTAAGTAGCACCTTAAACATGTCTCAGGTCTGCCATTGCAGCCTATATGTGTAGTTTCAAACTGCCAGTTCGACCTGGCAAAACAAAGATTTTGCCAGGCCCAAACCTTCCTTTTTAATACATATAAGTGCCTCAAGGGTAGGCCTTGGACAGCCCAGCGGGTAAGGTGTAGTGTATTTAAAAAGTGGAACATATACTTTTCAGTTTTATATGTATTGGTAGTGAAAAACTCTTACGCTTGTTCCTCTCTAATGCAAGGTCTACCTCTCCCAAAGGCTAACTTTGGATTTACATTATTACATCTAATAAGTGATAATTTCCAAATAGGAGAAGGTGACCAGCTCATGTTTGGTTGTCTTTGGAAAAAATCCTCTCTCATGGTGAAGCGCATTTTAAATTCCAGTTAGGCTTTGTGTATTTCTCCTAGTCAACCACATACAGTTGAGAGCTTGGGTGTGCCTGGATGAGCCATCCCTGGCAGGATGGGAGCGTGGTGCTAGGCACAGCCCTACTGAAACTCCCATAGGCTGTATCCTACCTCCACACAAATGGCTGCATACCCCTTGTAATTAGTCTGGAGCTAGGACAGGGAAGCCAGGACTGTGGTCTTCAAAAGGTAATCTCTAGAAGCTTCTCCTACTATAAAGAAAGGCCTAGTTATACTGGACCCCAGAAAACAACTTTTCAGTACACTTCTGGATCTGTAGAGACACTGCCAGGAAGAATGACGGCTGTGCTGCTGAAAGAAATGCCACTCTCCTAGAATGTTGCTGTGAAAAACTGTTGTTCTTTTGTGCAGACGATAACATTGGAATTACCTTAATGAATTTAATAAGCTTTTTTAATTTTCACATGGGCGAAGGTGACCAATTCATGTTTGGTGTCTTTGGAATTGCAATGAAAAGTCCTAAGTTATGGTGAAGTAAAATTATAAGTTAAAATTTTGCAAATGCCACTTGTAGAAACTTGGCATATTTATGAACCCTGTTGCATTGCTCTTGCACCATGCAAGGTGGTGCAAGAGCAATGCAAACCCAAAATGGGATTTATGAAACCATGCAAGGCCATTGTGTGTGGCCCTGAGTAGCTCCATAAATCTTGAGTAAAGCAATGGGACACAAATTGCTACGTTGCCTTACTCTGCACAAGGAAAGCATTCCATGAGTATTGGTGTGTGTTCCCACGCAACATCAATGGATTTTGAAGCATTCCCGGATTTGCAAGAAGTGTTAGACCTGGGCATGCACCAAAAACCTGTGTCTCCCCAGGTGGGATGTAACGAGGAGTTTTTTTTTTTTCCCTCACTTTTTCCTCTTTCTATGTGTGCTGCATTCTGCAGTCCACATCAAAAGAAGAAAATGCCTCAGGGGATTGTTTTGAGCACTGGCACAGAAACATTCCTGCATACAAAGGGGGCACCTTTGCAGGATGGTGCAAGGGTGTCTGCATTGGTGCTAGGCACCCCATTGTGTACCAGCACTAGCGAAAGGACACAAATGAGCTGTAATTGGGATAAATATGGTGCATTCCTGCCCTTTCCTTGTGACACAGCACAGCAAGGAGACTTTCTGTGTTACACTGTGTCACTTGGCCATCCATATTGTTGTATAGCTATTTTAGCCATGTTTTAGGCCCGTTATGTTAGCAAACTAGGCCTGCCTTTGTGCACTTCAGCCCAGTTACATTTTATTCAGCATTGCTTTATTTTTCTAGCATTAGTCCCATTTGCGGTGTTGTTTTATTTTCTCTATCTAGTTGTTCTTTTGCCTAGGAAAGCATCACGTTCTTAGCACAGCATTCATTTCACTTTGTGTTTTCCTCAAGGTTGCAGTCAGATATGGTTGCCGGCAAAAGTAGTACGCTGGGTCTCCAACATTCACAGAAACATACATACCCTTCCATGGGGACCTTTTCTAAGAACATCAGTTGTTTTATTATAAAACACTTATCTGTCCCCTACACGTAGAGGGAGATACCGGCCAGATGACCACAACTGCATGCTGATTGCTGAATGTCTTCACCACAGCTGCTTGGTTAGACTGCCGAATCCCTGTCCTATATGGGGATGGTGTCTTTCCAGACAACAGGCTTCCTTGCTCATGATGTCATCCCAGGTGGAAAACCTAAAGGGTGGATTAGGGCTTATCACGCTGTGCCCTAACATAGCTTAGTTAGAAAATATATATATTATTCCTAGTGACAGTATGGTGGGACTGTTTTTGTGTTTCATTCTCCTTTTTACAATTTTGCTTCTAATGTGATTTCTCATCCTAGTTATTGCAATGCATGCCATTTTATCAAAGATGCAGTTACTTCATTAAACCTTATTTATCTATACTCTGCTTCTGTTTGTCTTTGACTGTGTGAAACTAATGTAACTGAGAGAAAGGGATGAGGTCTGATCGACCATGATTCCCATGAGGAGTCCTCTCTGTCAAGTGCCCGGTTGCCACAATCATCCCCTCTTTTGGGTGGAGATGAGGCACTGCTAGTTAGCCGGAAACCCTGGATTAAGCTGACAGGTGTCACATGGTGTGGAATTGTACTCAGTACCCCAATTCAGGTGATTCTGCCACCCACATTCAATAGTCTCATTAGGATAATGGGAACCTACCCGACGATATTGCCCTCAGCGCCCGTAGCCTGTTTATGGGTCACATGACTGGGTGTAGCCAACAGTTGGGCTATGTGTGTTCCTCCTAGACAGTCACACACAATAGAGAGCTTAGGTGTGCCTGAGTGGGCCATCACTGACAGGGTGGGAAGGAGAAGCCAGGCATTGCCCCACTTACACTTGAATAGGCTGTGTTCTGCCTCCCCTTCAAGGTTGTATACCTCCTGTAGATAGTCTGGAGCCCGGGCAGAGAGGACATGGCACCTGCGGATTTCAAAGAGAAACCTCTAGAGGATTCTCCCCTACTTCAACAGCACAACTGGGAATAAATACTGGATCTCAGACACCAACTCTTCAGTACACTTATGGACCTGTGGACACTCTGCCAGGAAGCAGGACTGCTGTGCTGCTGAAAGGACTGCCACTATGATGGATTGCTGCCTTGCTGGACTCCTGCTTTGCTGGACAGTTACCTGTCTGTGCGGACCTGCTGCCTACTGTCCTCTGGCTTGGGTAAGAAGACCTGCATCTGTTGAACCCAGAATCCCAAACCAACTCCAAGGACTAGTTGGTTGGCCTCTTGGTCTGAAGCTTCAGGAACACAATAGGCTTCCCACAACCTCCCACCGGCCCTTGGACTCTGCTGTTTGTGAGTCTACCCTGCCAGGTACTGCCACCCCAGCCCTGGACCCTTGGAGGTGGGCCTACGATGCTCTGTCAGCCTCTATGGATCCACCGGAATCAACTCACCTCCTCTGCTGCGCAGCACGCCTTGAGCAGAACAGATGCATCATTGCTACTGCATGGCTCAGAACCGTCACAAAGACACTCGTCACATCATAGCCCATCACCACATTTAATCTGTCACTGTGTGATGCATCCTCTGTGTAGACCCTTGCATCCCTTCTTGAAGGCAGCCTCAACGACAATGCTGGACTCCTCATCACAGCCTTGTAGCTCCTCCGAACTGACTAATTGTCTCAACTGCACAATGCTTCCTCAACAGCTGACTTCACACCACAAGCCCTCATCAACAGGATTCTTGACCATGATACAGGTTCTTGCACCTCACTGCACAACGGAACCAACGCATTGCTTCAGCTACATGTCATGGACCCTCGCAATGCTCCGCAAACCAGGATTTAAACAGTGTGCATAACTGGGTCCCAGTAGCCGACCTGCATTCCATTGTGGTCAGCCTGAACTTGTGACTTTGTCCCAGTCCAGCATGACCAGATGTCCAGAGGTGATGCTTTGTGATTTTTGGCACTGTTTTCACTAAAACCTTTAAAATTAAATATCTCTATTTTACTGATTGGAGTTTTATTGTTTTGGTATTGTTTTATACATTAAAAGTTACTCTATTTTTCTATTCCGATGTAGGATCCTTTTGTGGAGTGTTTTCCCTGTATCACACTTTGAAATTTTGCACAAATACTCTACATATTGCCTTTGAGTTACGCCTGACTGCTCTGTGCCAAGCTACAATGCTTGGAACTTCATCTTCTTAGTGCGCTTAAGGAAGATCTGCGTTTCATCATGCTGCACCACTCAGTATAGGTCAGAAGAGGCCTCACCTGCTACCAAGTGTCCTGCTGGTCTGTGCGCCAAGCTGCTGCTGGCCTGATATCTCCTGCTGCAGGCCACCTCCCCACTGTCTCCTACATACCAGGGACACAGAGACCGGTCGCCAGGCCTCCAGTTCATCTGCCTTCCCTGCCCTGCCCGGAAGGCTGCAAGTGCTCACAACATGCCACGTGGGCATATTAGGTGGGACGCTGGCAAAGAAGAGGACCAGCCCGCGAGTCAGCCGCATCACCAACAGAAGGGGACTGTCAATATTTAAACAGACAAATTCACATGCCGTTTGAACAGGGCAAATGCGTTTCATCATTACAGGTACTATCATAGGAAGTACTGGGTTGGCCCTAGAGAGAAAAAAAAGAAAAATCATTGAGAAAATTCAAAAGGGAAAATATTGACTGTACTGTGCAGTGCAACCCAACACTATAAAGCAAGAACTTCCAAGTGAGACAAAATAACACCAGCTATGCTCACATAACAAAAGCACAAGTCGATCACACTTAAGCAGTAAGCAGCTGCATACACAAGACAATATCAAATTTGCAAAGTGCAAGACAACAAACCACACCCATGTCTGAGCAGCTACAAGAGCAAGCATGCCTGGTCTGACCCCGTATACACATGCTTCTGTACCACCGCTGAAACCATTCAGGGGACTGCCATATCCAGCCACGGTGGCACTGAAATGGTGCTCGTGGATCAGACATTTGCAGCACTACTTGTGTGCCATGCGGGGAACTGATCGTACCATCAAGAGGTCACTACTAATGCACTTCAGAGATTCAGAACTACATGAGGTGTTGGAGACACTACCAAATACAGGGGGTGACGCTGATTTTGATGAGGTGGTATCAGCACTGAACAGACACTTTGACCCACAAATCAACCAAAACTATGATTGTTTCAAGCTGCAGCAAGCCGAACAAACAGAAACTGAATCAATTGACATGTTCTATACCCCACTAAGAAAACTGGCAAGCACCTGGGTAAACATCAATCAACAAGAAGAAATTTGAGCGCAAATCATACAAGGCTGCAAATCAGCGATGCTACGACAGCTAATCTTACTCTTGAACTTGCCATTTCACTAAAGAATATACTGGTCTTATCTGGCTCCCACACGCTGTCCAACAGCCAAGCAGAAGACATGGAGGTGGCCCTATGCAAAGCCACACATGCACCAGAGCCCCAAAGTACTGTCAGTGTTAAAGAAAAATGAGCTGATGCAATCAAGAAACATGCGTGGTTGGTGTGGCAAGCCAACAATGTCAAACAACCAGGTGGTACACGCGGCAACAGCGGATATGGACCACAAGCCCCCAGGGGTGTGCCCAGGTAGAGGACGACCATGGTCAAAGTGCGGAAAGGCCAACCATTTTACGAAGGTATGCTGAAGAGAGAAACAATGAGCCACTACAGGGTACTCCAGGAAGGAGAGTGTAACCTTGTAACAACTCTGCCTCAAGGGAACCGCTGATGCAGAGCTGCCCAGTGGCGGCGGGCCAAGTGTTTATCAAGATGAAGAGGAACTCAATGTCTTCATGATTTCCTTCTCTGGGAGAGAGGGAAACAAAAAGAGACCACTAACAATGTGCACAGTAGACATAGGGGGCATATCTGCCAAGACACTCATTGATACAGCAGCGACTGTAAATGCAATGGATTCAGAGCAATTTGAGAGGCTTACGTCACAACCAGCACTGACACCCAGCCGGGGAAGGATCTACACCTATTGTGGGACCGAACTTCCACCTCTCAGGGGGATGATAAAAGTGAACATAGCCAGCGAAGGCTGTTCAATACAAGCAAAATTCCATATTACAAAAGGAGGCAAGGACATGCTGCTAGGCTGTCACACAGCTGAGGACCCTGAACTGGTGTCCTTTGCAAAGCAAGTTAACAAATTGCATGCCAGCGCCATACTTTCCTCAATTTCCTCAACTGTTCTCAGGCCTCAGAAAACCCAAAGGGAAGGAAATCAAGCTACACATTCATGATTCCATCCAACCTACAGCACTAGGTAGATTGTGAACTACATATCTTGAAGGAAGAAGGGGTCATTGAGAAAGTAACTACTGAGATGCCCTTGTTATCCTCGCTGGTCATCGCACCTAAGCCAAAACAACAAGGTGCAAGATGAGTGTGCGTAAACATGAGACTTCCAAACAAGGCTATTTAACGGGAGCGCTACATCACGCTGACTGTGGATGACATTATGGTGGACCTAAACGAGTTGAGATGGTTCTCAAAATTAGACCTCAACTCAAAATACCACCAACTAGAGCTCACCCCAGAAAGTCATTATATTACCATTGTCTTGACACACGTGGACCTCAGGCGAGACCGCAGATTAAGCTTTGGCATTTCAACCACAGTAGAGTTGTTCCAGAACACTGTCAGAGAGACCATCTCCGGGCTCAAGGGCGTACTCAACCTGAGCAATGATATTTTGATCTTCTCTGAGAGCCTTGAGGAGACTAAGAGCTACCCTCCATCGACTGGCAGAATGCGGGCTCATACTACATGGAAAGAAGCACTCATTCTACTAGAACTCCATAAAGTTCTTCAGGCATATATTTTCACGAGATGGACTCAAAGTCGACCCAAAGAGGGCTGAGGCTATGAAGGAATGGACCTGTGTCCTGAAACCCAATAGAGCTGCAGAGCTTCCTAGGGATGGTGACATACTGCAGGAGTTTTATCCTGAATCTCACACAATGTCTGAGCCACCACAAGCCCTCACCTGACCAAAAGCTCCATGGGAACGGATCCACAATGCTGGTGTGCATTCCAAGCCATTAATAAAGCCCTCTTTGACAAAGCCACAATGGCTTAATTCCACCCTCGGTGGAAGACAGGGCTGGTGGTCGATGCCAGCCCAGTTGGACTCGGCACAGTGCTCCTCCAAGAAAAGATAATGGGTGCTAGCAGTCTATGCCAGCCGGGACCTTTCAGATACAGAGATCCGCTATATTCAGATTGAGCGGGAAGCCCTAGTCATTCGGTGGCCATGCCGCCATTTTCATTTGTCCAGGTGTGGTCGCGATTTGTGGTGGTCACTGACCAAAAGCCCCTAATTATCTTCTTTGCTGGAATCACCCGTCTCGCTCCTCAATAATTGAAAGGTGAGCCATACAACTGCAGCCATACTCCCTTGAGAGCGTGTCTTGCCCCAGGACCAATGACCTGAGGATTATCTGTCAAGGCACTGCTAGACTTTTCATCCTTGCCATGGTTTCCTCTAACTTTTTGCCTCTGTTTCCCAGGTTGTTGATGTGTGCTGGACTCTGTTTTTGTTACTTTAGACACTTTATCACTGCTATCCAGTGTTAAAGTGCAAGTGCTCGTATACAAAATGTGTATGTAATTGGTTATCCGTGATTGGCATATTTGATTTACTAGTAAGTCCCTAGTAAAGTGCACTAGAAGTGCCCAGGGCCTGTAAATCAAATGCTACCAGTGGGCCTGCAGCACTGGTTGTGCCACCCACATTAGTATCCCTGTAATCCTGTCTCAGACCTGCCACTGCAGTGTCTGTGTGTGCAGTTTTAAACTGCCACTTCGGCTTGGCAAGTGTACCCACTTGCCAGGCCTTAACCTTCCCTTTTCTTACATGCAAGACACCCCTAAGGTGGGCCCTAGGTAGCCCCATGGGCAGGGTGCAGTGTATGTTTAAGGTAGGACATATACTAATGTGTTTTATATATCCTGACAGTGAAATACTGCCAAATGCAGTATTCACTGTTGCAAGGCCTATCTCTCTCATAGGTTAACATTGGGGCTACCAGACAGCTGGAGTTTGGGGTTTCTGAGCTCACAATTTAAAAATACATCTTTTTGTAAAGTTGGTTTTAAGATTGTGTGTTTGAAAATGCCACTTTTAGAAAGTGGGCATTTTCTTGCTTAAGCCATCCTTGTGATTCTGCCTGTTTGTGAATGCCCTGTCTGGGTCAGTTTGACAGTTGGGCTGTTTGCACCTCTTTCTAGACAGTGACACAAAGGGAGCTGGGGTGTAGTCTGCATTTCCTGATGAGCCATCTGTGCTAGGAGGGAGGGTAGGAGTGGTCACTTACACCTGAAAGGGTTGGGCCTGCCCTCACACAATGCAGTCTCCAACCCCCTGGTGTGTGTCTGGGGCCTGGCCTGGGCAAGGCAGGATTTCACAAACAAGAGAGACCTTCCTTTGAAGTAAGCCTACTTTAAAGGGCAAAATGGGTAAAGGAAGGGCACCCAAAACTACAGATTTTAGATCACTTCTGGGAACCAAGAGGAACCTCTGCCTGGAGAAGAGCTGAAGAGCTGAGGAAAAAGAGCTGCCCTGCCCGTGGCTGTGCTTTGTGGAGCTATCCTGCAGTTGCTGCTTCTGCCTGCGCAAGAGGACAAAGACTGAACTTTGTGTGCCTTCCTGCTTGTGAATAACTTTCCAAGGGCTTGAAACTGAGCTTGCCTCCTGTTGTTGAAGTCTCAGGGACAGCAAAGACTTCTCTCTGCCAGCACCTGGAGGCTCTGCTGAGACTCCTGCCAAGTGGTGCCCTATCCAGTTCCTGGGGCCTTGACAGGTGAAGCCGTTGGACCAAGGTTGGAAATCCACGCACAGATCGCTGTGTGGGGAAATTTCTGACACAACCTCAGAGAGCAGCTAAAGAAACGGCGCACCGCTGGCTCTGTGGCTGAAATCGATGCAGGGCTTGCAGCGCGGTTGGGAAATCTAAGCACGTGGCTGGAGAAATGACGCTCGGCATCATTGACGGAGGCTGCAATGACGCAACATCACTGGGCGCAGAAAAACAACGCAAGCCCACCCGGACCCGAGGTGCTTTGTCCAGGGAAAGAAACGACTCACACCGATCGGACCGGAGAAGGAGAAATGACGCACAACCTCACTTGCGGGTGAGAAATCGACGCACCACTTACCTTTTTTGATGTACACTCACCCGTACGGGTTATTTTGACGTGAACCAGGTACATTGTCACGCTAACAGCAGAACATGAAGACTCTTTTTGCATTTTAATTAATAACAACTTTTTTTATGGTGAATTTTTGTCGTTTTTTTTTTTGTTTGTTTAGATAAATATTTTCTATTTTTCTAAACCTGTGTTGTGTCATTTTGTAGTGTTTTCATCAAGTTACTGCGTGTGTTGGTACAAATACTTTACACCTACCACTCTGAAGTTTATCCTGGCTCCTCGTGCCAAGCTACCAAGGGGGTGAGCGGGGGTTAGCTGATGGTGATTCTCTTTTACCCTGACTAGAGTGAGGGTCCTTGCTTGGACTGGGGGTAACCTGACTGCCAACCAAAGACCCCATTTCTAACAGGCACCCTTTCCTGCTACAAAGGAAGCAACACATGGAGGTGGCAGAGGGAGATAAAGAGTTTGTGCAGATGATCGTACAGGAAGCCTGCTTGAAAGCACTCACTCTCGAGGAAAGCTGTGAAGCAACCAGAAGCAATGAAAGCATATCTCGAGCAAAAGAGGCCCTGGCTCATAGGAAATTACACTGCTTCTTCAATGGGTCCCAGTCACTAACACACATTGAACAAACAACTAGACAGCAACTTTGGAGAGTGCAAAGCAAACTGGGTGAAAACAGTGATGGTCTACTGCTGAGAGGCTAGCAAAGAGCTGCCACCAGCTCCTGTACTAACTGAAGAACCCAGTCTTACACTGTGGTCCAAAATAAGCATGGTCTTTGGGAGCTTCCCGGATGGACGCCTCACAGTTGTGTTTATGGGCTCCCACACGAAGCTCAATGTCATGGAACTAGTACCATTGACAGCTTTCTCACATGTGAAACCCAACCTAGAAAGAACCTTTGCAATAATGGGACTGCCAGAAGACACCAAGGGCCTCATTTAGAAGAAATGATGCATTGCTGTCGCAATGCAGCAATGCGTCAAAAATGTTAACGCTGGGTTACGACAGATCCTAATGCCATGCTAGTGCCATACTTAGAAAAAGGGCACACCATGGCGTTAGGATCATGGCTGCATAAAAAAGATTACACTAGCGTGTGCCACTTCAAAATTAAAAATGATGCTACTGCTGCAAAAGTGATGCTCGGCTGAATAGCAGCATTTAATTTGAGGCAAGCCATCCAAGCGCTACGTTTGACAGCTAAAACCTTCAAAAGACTTTCTAAAAAAGCCACATTTTGCAAAAAAACAACAGAACACACTCCAGAAGCAGACATGGAGAACTCAGGAGACGAGAGACCCCAGG
Organism: Pleurodeles waltl; assembly: GCF_031143425.1. Classification (NCBI taxonomy): domain Eukaryota; kingdom Metazoa; phylum Chordata; class Amphibia; order Caudata; family Salamandridae; genus Pleurodeles; species Pleurodeles waltl. The sequence goes on along the minus strand of NC_090444.1, from coordinate 1,787,195,895 downwards.
ACAACCCCAGCAACCCCAGTACCAGGCAGGATGTCCAGACACACTCCCAGGCAAAGGGGAAGAGGAAGAAAGAAGTGCAAGTTTAGTGAGGAGGAGAATAACATCCTGATCACTGACGTGACGGAGTATCAACATTAGCTAATCGTTACCTCAAAATTGCCATTAGGGAGAAAAGAAGCCATATGGCAGTCCACTGTGGACAAGGTCAAGAGTGTGGCATAAGTCAAGAGGACAGTGATCGATTGTAAAAAGTGCTGACATGATTGCAAGCACAGGACAAAGGAGAAACTGGCCAGCAACCGCAAGGAAGCATTGCAGGCCGGAGGCCCAGGAGCAGCTGAATGAGTTGGAGGAGATGGTGGCAGCCATTATCACTGAGGAGTTGGTAAGAGGAATCCTGGGACAGGGCACTGCAGCTTATGATGTGCAACAAGATCCACATGGTAATTTGCAGCGAGGGGCAATGTTGCAACTACGTTATGTCATAAGATGCAGGCAGCTATGTCCCAGCACTACAACATACTGTCTGCAGGCCAAAGGGTAGTATGCTGGCACATCTATGGTTAAACAGCAAAGAAATGTAATGCTGACTGACCACTCACAATTTGCACAGCCCAGTACAGATCCATCACCTTACTCTCTGCAATGAGTGAAGTGCAACATCAGCCCACATTTACCTTTCTTTGTATTCTGGCACTTGCAGTGCAATGTAGAACTGTACTCACCATAGCTACATCTCCCAGAATACACATAAAAAAACATGGTCTGGAACAATACACCAAGCATGCACACTGCTACCTTGCACAACCTGACTGAGACAATGCAGGTCACCTTGCACTATGTAGCTACTTGATCCTACTTAGGCCCATGCACACTAATCCAGAATGTAAATCCTCAAATGGAATGGCTGTGTCACAGTAGAAACAACTCATCTGAGATGCGGGTCAGGTGTGGGATGTGGGACATATCTCCACATAGCGGCATGGCAAGATACATATCTATAGTACCCTGCATGAATCTATATTGCAACCAGCTGACCTGGCATGCAGGGTGAGTGCTCACAGGTGTCAGCTGCCATGAAAGGGACCACAGGAACCCCTCACAACTAATCAATCAGACTGGAATTCAAGGGGAATGTAGGACATGCACACCACAGGACCGTGTGTGTGTATAAACTAATGATAATGTGTGGGCCGTGTGGGCCCCTGCTACTGCTGCGCATCATAGGTGCTGACTGTGCATGTCAAACTGCCCTTTGGTCTGAATGGGGACACTGTGCATACTGCGGAGATAGGAATGGACATTTTCCTGCAATGTAGCCATACAAATACACATGTACTGCTGGGTCTGACTGTGCAATGCTTGTGTCACACCTGCAGAGGGATGGCACAGAAAAGCCCATTGGGGGACTGCAACCTACATGTCATGTGGACCTGGGAGAAGATGTCACATGTCAGGAGGGAGTATGATGCAACATTGTCTCACGGTGCCACATGTAAAATTTGGAGGATGTCAAACAGGGACCTGACAAGGGATACCAATAACCACATAGCCATCACATATGACAGGAGTCATGGAAGCACCCAGGCTTAAGTGGAGAGCTTAGTGATGTGGAAATCACATGCAGGTACTTCCACTATTTACAGCACTACTACCATGTGGGGTGATACCAGACCCAGAGCTTTCAATAACAAAGCAGCATGTAGCACCATTCGATATGGTCACGCATAATCCATGTGTTGTAGGCATGTGAGAATGAATGTATGATCTGGGTAGCATAACCGTGTGACACTAACCCATGTACCAGGACCCAAAAGTGGCTGATCAGAGGAGGCATGTACCCACACAAAGGCGTGGGCCTGAGTCACATGATGTATGGCACTCTGCAGATAAACAACTCTGAGTGTGATGAAATGGGGTAAATGTCAGTGATTACCTTCTACCCAGTAGGACAGGCCCCATCCCGTCAAAGAATAGACACAATGAAGGGATACTGCCATCACTAACTAAAATACTGTGAAATTGGCCATCCATACCCATGCCTAACAGGTGTACTACACATCAGTGTTGAACTGAAAGTGCTACATCTGAAACCTTGATTGTCAACCAGATAATTGATGTTAACATCTACCAGAGATCACTTTTAAAATGTCTCTGTCTCATTGCTGAGGATGAACCGATACCTCCTGGCCAGCTGACTGTTCTGGACTTTACCGACGATGTGGAGATGACCTGCAAACCATTAACCCAGAAACCCTCCTTCAAATCCAGAGCACCATCCAGGCACCATCTCCAGTTGCAGGGATGCTTGACACCTTTGCAGGGGCTCCAGATGATCTGCCCAACGTCCAACACAAAGCAAAACAAAACACAAATGATGGACGGAATGCAAAACCAATCAAACATTCACCCCTAGTCACAGATCTGGGTTTAATCCATTGTTCTTTTGCTCACCATGCCACCCCAGTTTAGACCCAGCCATATGCAAATCAGTCTTGACCCTGCTCTTCATGGGAACAGTGCAGCCCGAACTGCCAGACCAGGTCCTTCCTGGACTGGAAACAAGCATCCTGGGACCAGTTTCAGAATTCCACCCTTCATCAGCCAGCCTAGCTTGAATCCAGTGGCGTAGTGAGCCCGGGACCCACGTCTGGGCATACCTGGCACACTTACGGCAGGCAAAGCAAAGCAAAACACAAATGATGGACAGAATACAGAACCAATCAAACATTCACCACCAGTCACAGATCTGGGTTTAAACCATCCATTGTTCTTTTGCTCACCAGGCCACCCCAGTTTAGACCCAGCCATATGCAAATCAGTTTTGACCCTGTTCCTCATGGGAACAGTGCAGTCTAAACTGCCAGGCCAGGTCCTCCCTGGACCGGAAACAAGCATCCTGGAACCAGTTTCAGGGTTTCACCCTTCATTAGCCAAAACATCTTGGAGTCCATTGAGCAAAAGCAGGACTCCCTCGTTGCCACCATGGGTGTCTACCACCGTGACGTTGCTGCTGTGTTGCAAAACCAGCAAATCCTCCTTGCTGCTGTGCTGCCTTATGTGTTGCCAAAGATGAAAGCTGCCGAGGACATAGGATCCACATCTTCAGTCCCTGATGTGTGTGTGCCTCCCTCTACTTCGATACCTACAATACCCGGTACACAGAAGGCACCACATAAATAAAAGGAAGAAAATGTTAACTGCACATCTTTTTCCCAAAAAAGTACCCAATAGCATTTTTCTGTGGCACATGCCCACTTTCTCCTTTGCCCTGTGCTTACAGCAGTTTCAAAACAACTGGCACTGTCCTCACATTGATTCTACCTCTGTTGGACTGTTATAATGGCCAATCTACCCTAATGGCAATGTGGTCCTCCTCCTCACTGAAGCCCTACTCTCCTACATGTCCCATGGCATGTTCTCCCCTTCAACTCTGTCTGGATATCCACTGGCTTAAAACATCTGTTGGGGTTGTTGTCTCATGAATTGTCCTCCTGAACAACATATTTTCACTTGTAAATAAATAAACTAACTATAAATTGTGTGTTGGATGTGTTTCTGAGGCTGGACTAACCTGAAAATGTTGCATTGTGTGATGCAAATACATTGACTACTTGCTAAAGGAACGTGTGTAGATTGGAGCCAGAGACAAAGCCACACAGACAGAGTGAAACATATTTGCTGAACTTGATATGTATGTTGACTAGCAAGCAGTTACCAAGAGGAATGTACCCTATCTTATAGATACAGCACAATACTGCCATTTTATTTGGATGCAGGGCAGTGCAGAAACAAGACTTGAGGCCCTGCCCTGTGTCAAAACTTGGTAAATGAGGGCCTAAGGCCACCAAACATCTATATGCAATTGCAATCCAAAGATTTATTCACAAAGCATTTGTACTTACCATCAGTTAAACCAACTTCTATTCTGAGGTAAATGATAAGGTCACGTTCCCTGCTGATCAAGTCAGCACAGCTATGCTTCAGTTGGTGGGTTGTCTGCTCCACCTAGAATAGTTGCTGTATGTGGAAGTGGACCTTCTCCCACCATAGCTTGCGTGCCTCTGTCTTGTACCCCTGTATAAGTTGCCCTCCCATGGCCACCATGTTGGGCAGGTAGTGCATCACCACCCAAAGGAACCGTCCAAACTCCTGGGCAGTCACAGTCTTTGCCTTTCCCTTACCCGACATGTCTCTCCCCAAACACACTATACACAACCATAACAAAAAGCCCAAAACTAACCCCAAATACCCCTTACAGCTATAATACCCCAAAGACATACACCCAACAAAGCACAGTACAATACAATACAAAACACAAATACAAACGACAATGAAGACATTAGGGACACAACAGGGACAGCAGACAGCACAACGAACTCCAACATCAGCTCTCCTCTCTCCAGCAACACCACAACACAACTTTCTCCCAAACACAAACAAAAGGACTGCAAGTTGAAGAGAAAGTGAAAGTAACTTCACAGTTCCTAATTTGCAGCATGGTTGATTCATTGAAACAGTTTCTGGGCGGATGCAACACATGTTTAGCTGATGCATTGATTATTTTTACGCTTCAAGCCAATGCGTGGATTTTACACAAGGCCTGTCAAAGCACCAGAGAGTGCTTCATATGCGTTAGTTAGATTTCGTTACATGACACGATGGCTGAAAAAACACGCATTGAGCTCATGCATCTATTTTTTTTATGCAATTAGGAAAATATGTGGTTTTATGTATAGTGTAATGTGGAATTCATGTAAAAAGTTACAGGGATTACTGTGTTGCCTGTCAATAGTTGGGCTTACTTGCTTCCTGTCTTTCTATGTGTCTAATATGTTTTAGGAGTGTACATATGTGAAAGTGCATGCATTACTAGGATCAGACTATGCATAGGACACAATCCCTATGTTTGTGTTATGGCACACCTTTGAATGGTTGCCCCATGTGCCAACTAGGTATTGACACCTGATTACATTTCTTGAGATATCCCCAGGGATGCTGCATACTTGCCCTGAAATAGGATCAGCAGACTACATGTATAACAGTGCAGACTTCTGCCAATCTTTGCCATTCCCCAAGGTTTAAACAGAAGGCTGTAAGGCAATCTGGGGAGGAAGGGGGGTTACCGTTTTATGTACAGGCAATTGCTGGGATTGCCAGGACACACATGTACAGGGATGAATGGATGGGGCCATTTGCCCCTGTTACCACCTCCTGGAGGCTCCCATCAGGTGACACACTGCCAGTGCACCTCCGGAGATTGACTTTGCCTTTAGCCTCACATCTTACAGACACTGTACAGTCTGAATCTGAGTGACGTTCATATTGGGATGTGCCCATGCACCCCTGCACAAGAGGGTACACCCTCTGTTGATGCCACAGTCAGTGTTAGTCACCCTACGCCAAAGCCTTTTCAAGAATGTTGGCACAGACATGTGCAGCACCTTCAGGCATTGCCATGGACTCTGAAGGATAACAAAGTGTGTGCAAAAGGCCATTGCGCACCTGCAGTACGTATACCACACTGACCTTGCTGTGAATACTGTGGCACTTAAGGTGCCATTTCCAAATGGGGTAGCATGCTGATGGTGCAATGGTAGACCACCATGCATGCCTTTGCATGACCTCCGACATACTAATGACAGCAAGGAATTTACATCACACAGTTACTACACTGCATCAAGGTGATGTTGCTTGTGCATAGCAATGGGTATACACATGCAGTACCAATGTAGTTTGACACTGTGACAGGTAATAGACTCATGTGAACCAGGCTGTGTTGCAAACTTGCCAGACATCCCCAGTACAGCCTAAACAAGGATGTATCAATTGATGTGACCTTGCATTCTGTTTTCACATTGGCCATGTCGGACTGTGCCATGGATGGTTTGTGTGCATGAAGGTGTTGAGTGAACTGCAGTGCAAATTGGTAGCAGATTGGGTGGATTTGTGAGCCTTTTCTACAGTGCCATGTTGTCATCCACATGTCTACATTGGTCATCCAGATTATCCATGTTGGTTGTCCAGCACTGATACACCAACAAGGTACCTGCAGTACACAAATTAGACTAACACTTGTGAGACTCTTTGGGTGCGTTCAGTTATTCCATAGCTATGAGTCCAGGATGATCTACCCAGCTGAACTTTGCGTAGCCTCATGGATATTGTTGAGAGGCTTGTGCCACCAGATGGGCTAAGAGAAGGGTGACACCAGCATCATCTGACTGTGGTACCTAGGTTCATATCTGTATAACTTGCCATCCTAGGATGCCTTCTGGTTATAGGCAGTGCCTGACCTTATGTCTTGCAAACACTCTGAAGTGTGATTGCCATGCAGTTGGCAAACTGGCTCCCTGCATTTGCAATGTATGTGTGGTGGCATTATTGACCCATGACAATATGTGCAAACCAATGGTTACCAGTGAGCCTTCAGAAACCCACACAATAACATGTTGTACTATACACACATCAACTGTATGGGCTTGTGTTTTGGCGGATGTTTTGCACATTCATGTGACAACAACTCCTTCTCTTTTCCCACAGGCTTACTCTTCAATTTGTTTGTTACAAAGGCAGCTTGTCTAACCACAACTAGTCAGGTGTAGTCCAATTATATCTATGTTTGCCATTGGTGCCCATCATAATATGTGTATGAAATGTGTGATTACTTTAAGCTCGGTGATGGATATGCATACAGACATGATGTTCACCTGTGAAGTGTCAGCCATATCCAAGCAACATATCTTGGGATGCATCAGTGCCTGGCACCTTGGCTGAGTGTGCATTGCCATTTGTGATTTGTAACGGAATTTTGTTTCAAGCTCAGATTCTAGGTGTTGTGTCTTCACTATTTTCACTAAGACTGCAATCATGGGAGTATAGCCATCATTTGTATGAGTACAACACACCAACAATGGTAGCCTACATCACTGCTTTTTCAATTGGTATTGTGGCTTAGAGGGGCAAATGTGTGCACATTGTTACTGGGTAAACATTTTTGCACTGGGAAAGTTTAATGGTTAGCCTTTGTATTTGTGATATGCGATCTCCCAGTGGGTTTGATGTGTGGTTGTAGATGTGTATGTTGCATAGCTAGACTGCAGGTGTTGGTCTTTGTTCCCATGCACATACTATGTGGATCACTTCTCAGTCATCATACTATGATTTGACTTTACATTCCTCCACAAGTATGAGGCCATACAAATGTTTTTCTGAACAAGAAACACACACAGTAATTGCTCACTATCTACATTGCCACACCATGTTCATTGTATTTGACAATGATGGACTTATTTGTAAAGGTTTTTGCCATGCATAGTATTGTAGGTGTACCAGATGTTGTACGGTGCAGTTTGTCACACATAGTTACATTGGTGTTCTGTGTGGTAAGTGCAAGCAGATGTGATGTGAGTGTTCTAATGTTTACCGTGACTATGAGGGTAACTTGCCTCCACCAGTCCTTCCTGCACTTCACTGTCATCTGGCCATGGGGCATGCACAAATATTCTGCAATATACAGTACACTAGTATTAGTTAGAAACCCATTGGTGGGGAGTAGAGTAATTGGCCTCCAAACATATCCTGACAGAGTACTTGTGTACTCTGGAAGTGCTGTCCACAATGTACCAGGTCCTGTTTAGGACATGGATGTGACTCTGCTGGGCTTCTGCATGGGTGTGTCTATGAGGATTGCTCCCCCACAGCTGCAGACTAAATCCTTTGTCAGCTGCACAGTGAGTAGGGTTAGATTTGGTAAATAGTCTTGACAGCCCATGACCCCACATCCATATCCAAATTGTTCTATATCCTGATTGACTCATACACTTTGTGAATAGTATGAGATGTGCTATGACATCATTTGGAATACATGCAAGATGATTACTGATTTGAGTGACAGAGTACTACACATACAGGTGTACTTTCCACTGTGATACACTTACTATTTGTCATACATGTGAGCGCAAATGCAGTGAATGTGGTGAGTTGTCCCAGTAAGAAGAATCATTTGGCCATTGAGTAGTCACATATCTCACTCTGATCTATTGTCTCAGTTTATGACTACTATTTTCCTACTTAAGCATCAAGTGTGGGCCTAATCCATTACATTGAGTTCCGATCTGTCTGTTTTTCTTTTTTACCAAAACTTATTTGGCTGATATGTGTGTTTTCAGTACAGCATGATTGTCCGAGAGGCAATGCAAACATTATACACCACACTTTTCAGAGATCAGTGCATTGTGGCTGGCACATTAAGGATGATGACGGTGTTCACAATTGATGACTGTTGGGGCCTACTTATGGTTTCCTGGATGTGGGTGAGTTTTCTTTTTTACTGGAACTGTGACATAAACTCCAAGACATATGTTACATTTGATCATTTATTTACATGTTGAAGCACTATCATACATTCAAAGACATGTACTTATGTGAAGAAATTCTGCACAATGTATGTGGATCTGCGGTCACCTGCATCTGTGTTCTGGATGTCGCCATCATGAGCTGGCTCCTCCTCCTCTTCCTCTCTTGGGTCCTCTGGTTACTCATATCCATCCCAGGGAACATTTGTACCCACTGCTATTCCCCAAATCCCTGGTCAGCTGAAACATAAAAAAGAGATAGTTTCAATGTTTAGGATAACAGTATTATCTAAAGTCCTACCCATGTGTGTTAGGTGTAGTGGTATTGTCATGCCCTTCTCTCAGTTATGATCACATGATGTGTCAATCATGCTGGTGTCATGACGTTGACAGGCAGGGGCCTGTTCAATGAATCTATGTGATGTCAAATGCTGTGCATGAGCAGAAACATCATACAATTCATCATCCTGACTGTTATATTTCTGCAACAGATTTTAGTAGTGGCTAATTCCCATTGCTTTACTCCACTGAATGTTATGTGTTAACACTATATGTGTGGAGAGACAGAATATAGATGGGTTTATTTTTTGTAGTTCCTCCCTAGGTAGGTGGTAACATACCAGACATGGCGGACACATGCATGGGTTCATAGTCATCCTCAGGTGTTGGTGGTGGCATACTTTGCATTGTCAGAGGTGTTTGAGTGTACAATATTGTCCAAGCCAGTTGGCATAATGCCATCCACACAGTATGCATTCACACATGCTCAGTGAATGACATGGAGTCACAACTGCAATTCCCCAATCCATTGGTACATGTCACAATGTGGGAACATTGTGAACATGTGTGAAGGCATTGTGCCCAATTTGTGCACACAACACATGTATTCTTAAGATTTGGGAGTGGTCCTCTGCAGTCCAGCTACAAAACTTTCTACACTGTACAATGTCTCTGAGAAGGGGAATTGGTACACAATATTTTGGGCCTCCTGCACTTTATTGTTCCTTCCAACTAGACTTGCACACAAGTTGCCTCTCAAGTACACAATCACACTTGCATCAGAGGTTGTAAGTGTTCTTCATTGCTTGAAGGATTGTATTTGTGTGTGCAGGTGCACCTTCCTGCCAAGGCTGCTGCCTTGGTGGCATGGTGAGTGATGAATGTGTGTAGCATTACCCATCACACATGTGACATGGGAGGTATTTGCTGATTATTATTCATTTGCACAGTTAAACATCACCTGCCCATGAGCTGTGGTTTGTCACTTTGCACCTAGTTCCTGCTGTGGGAGCCAGGCCACAGCTGATGCACCATATGTGTTGCATAGGAACAACACCCCCCAGTGGACATTGTACACCTCCCTTTCACACAGTGATGTTGGCCAGATTTTCTGCCTGCTATGCATTGCTGTGTGCCTTTACATAATGCAACCTCTGAAAAACTGGCTTGCAATGTATTCACACGTATGGCAGAGTGCTTTACATTGCATATGTAGCATGAAGCATGGTGCATGAATGTGGAACAGCCCTCATACTGAAGTACCTATCTGTGTAGGCAGACAGTGAGCTCTGTATTGTGTCCCCCATTTCTACTTGTTATTGTGTCTGCTAGATACTTGCTGTTTGCTTACCTACAAGTGGGCCATTCCCCTGTTGACCGTCCTGGAATCATTTATTGTGTGCTAGAATATGTATGCAACATGCACACTGCCGGGGTATTTTGCCACCACATTAGTGATCAACTCAGAATGGTCCACAATGGCCTGGGCATTGATGGAGTTAGTGTGCATCCTGTTGCAGTAGAGAGGGTCAGTTGCAGAAGGGGGAACCAGTTGCACATGTGTGCAGTCCAATGCACCCAGCACACGTGGGAAGCCAGAGATGACATAGAATCCTTGTTTGATCTCCTGCTGCAACTGCTAGGTGTTTGGGAAGAGGATGGAGTGGGGTGTCAGCCGGATGATGGCATCCAAGACAGGGGTAGTAATGAGAAGGATGATGCCTGAGAGATTCTGGCCACTGAGACTGCAGTTATCTGGAAGGACCCCGAGGCCAGCATGTGAAGCACGGATATGAGCCTTGTCTGTGGTGGGATGTTGGTATCCCTGTCAAATGTTGCCTGTAGTCATGGCACAATCAGGTGTAGCAGCTGTACGATGGACTCCCTCCTCAGAATCTAATGGGTGATTACCTCTTCCTTCCTGAGTCCATTTAGGTACTCTGTTGATATATGCGCTAAATTCTCCTAGGCTACCTCTGTGGTGCAGGTGATGGTGGTGGTTGTGGTGGTCTTCCTGGTGCTCCAAGCTGCAGTAAGAGTAGATCCACAGTGCCCTAGAGCTTCCCATGGTCATTTGGGCATGTTCCCCTTGTGCACCTGTGCCAATGCGTCATTTTCATGCCTGGTCTCACCAGAAGTTATTTTGTTGATGCATTGGACTCTCTACACAACGTTTGCTAAGGGAGCATCATTTTCTGAAAACCTTCTAAATACTGCTGCATCAGTCCTGCATGATTTTTGAAGACTGAACGTCTACCTTGCATATCATTGTGGGTATCTGATGCAGCAGGATCTGACACTAAAAGAAAATGAAGCACAGAGGGAAAAGTAAAGCTAGAGGCCTCTAGCATCACTTTGTAAATATGGAATAAAGAAAATGATGCAGCCCAAGCTCCTTGTAAATGAGGCCCAAGTCTGACAACAGCCCTCCATTCCATGGGGAGGAGTTCCAAGAATATCTGTCATCACTGGCCATTTCCCACTGAAAGGTAATGCCCCAGTGGCCTCAAGGCAATAGGGAATTCAAGAGGTTATGCTGAGCTAAACTTGGCCCTGATGGTAGGGGTGGACTGAGGTGAAGACGAGGAATACCGTCTGCAAAGGTTTTTAAGAGCGTGCCGGCAGACTCCACACAGTACCACTAACTGTGCCCCTGCTGACGTGTCAACTGTGCCCCTGCCGACCTGTTATTCCAGAGACCTGCAAGAGACATTATCCAAGCAGGTGAAAGATGGCAATATGCTGAAGTAGACATCAGAGCCACGCAACTCAAAGGGAAAATGACCACTGACAAAGACAGTATATGGTGACAGGCGCAGAGTGCAACCTTTCAAATTGGAGTGCAGGTTATAATGAGGGACGGCACACAGGTGGAAATTTAGGACTCTCTAAGAATCAGAGGTCTGGAAGGTTGTGAAAATTCAAGGGACCATGGTTACTGTGCAGCATGGAAACCACCCTGTTGCGCAGAACGTATTGTGGTTCAACAGGGTTGCTGGGCCTACCCACGGGATAGATGAAACAGTTGAGGAGCATGTTGGAATAGGGGAAGGAGAACCGTGCTCACCCTCCTCCCCTTGGAGCTTCAGCAGGTCAGCCATCGGCGAGAAGGAAGGGCAGCCTCCTGCTAACTCACCGGCTGCCTGTGCAGGCAATGGCCAATCAACATCTCTGAATGGGGATGTCGATGATCAGATTACTTCGAGGAGCAAGAAGGACTGTCATGCTAGAAGCCAGAAGTATGGGGTCTGGCCAAAACCCAGCTTCCAGCCAAAGACAGAAGGACTTTGTATGCTGCATGATCAATGTTTGAAGAGTTATTTTCAAATTATTAAAAGTTGGAAGGGATGTAGAGTGCCACCCGCCACTACTGTACATTGCAACCAATCCTCACAACAAATAAAATGGCAGATGGTCACATGGGCCATTGTCAACACAGTATAACAGAGTGGCAGATTTATGAAAAGTGGCGCTGCACCTAGCGGCACATTTCTTGCACCCACTAAAGCCACCATGTGTGCGTTGTATTTAACATACTGCGCACCATGGCAGTAGTTAGGGAACCAGCATCAAAAATTTTAGAGCTAGCTCAGCGCTTTGCAGGATTAACGGCAAAAATGTTGATGCTAATCTTGCAAAGCATCCAGAGGCCCATTGAAAACAATGGGAGCCTCCTTTTAATGCCTGCCCTAAGCAAGCATTACAAATACCAGAAACAATGACTGAAAGAAATCTCTTAGATTTCTTTGCAGCATTTCTTCAGCCCCCTAATGCTGGAACGCCCCCCTTGCATACATTATGCCTGGCACAGCATAATAAGCAAGGGGCATTGCCCCACTTTGTAAATCCGGCAGGTAGTTTAGACCATCTAACCCCACATTACCATAAAAAAGAAAAATGACACTAATGTGCCATTAGATGGTGCTAGGCCCTCTTAAATATGGGCCAGAGTGTCCTGCGTACGTTATTTATTGGTGATGACCTGGGGCCTTTTTACTGGTGTGCATATATAGCCACCACTACAGAATAGACTGGGTACCACAGAACAGGATGGGAGACTCCTTTTGATTTGCACAAAATATGTAGAAATAAAAAATCTTCCCTGTGCCTGACTTTTGTGGATCTAAAGCCAGCATTTGGCTCAGCAAATTGAACATGCCTCTGCAACACTCTGTCACAGCATGGACAACCAAACTATTTCCTCAACCCCTTACTGCCAAGGTCAGATATGGAAGTAGTGGTGAATTCAGGAACAAATTCCTTACTGGTGCTAGTGTTTGCCAGGGCAGGGTACTGGTCCCTCTACCATGCTGTTTATAAATGACAGCAGCAGCTTCATCGCTGAAGAAATGCGATTTCAGGGAAGGAACAGGAAGAAAAGAAGAGGGAGATTCCCTGTGGATAAGTATTTCAGAAGTAAAAATGTGGATTGCCCTCCTAGTGAATAATCTTCATGTGTAACTACGCTTCCTGGAACAAATGAATGAGCCCAAAGTGCTCACCTGTATGCTAAACTGCCAAACATGCAAGTTCTCAGATTTAATTTATGCTATTCTGAGATTTATGGGGTCCTTGGTCACAGTGGTGGTCTGATCGCCACCAAAGCAGTGGTCCGAGCGTTTTGGTGGCGGTCTGACTGCCACATTATGACTGTGGCGGTTGTGCCACGGTGGGACCGCCTGCACTGGCAGTTCTCCTCCACAGTCCTAATCCGCAAGCAAGCAGCGCCACCCTGGGGATTACGACCCATGTTCTTGGCATGGGCAGTGCAGGGGGTTGTGACAGGTGCTGGTGCACCCTACGCACTAAAGCATTGCCACCAGCTCTATTATAAACTGTTGTCAATGTTGTAGGCTGTTCCCCTCTGGGCAAGCGGGCAGAAACACCGTTTTCGCCTGCTGACCCAGCAGGGAACTCCTAATGTGGCCCCCGGGAAGGCAGCTGCACTGACGCCAACCTGAGCGCTGGACTTTGACGGACGGTGAAAACCATCCACGGAAGTCATAATGACCCCCTTAATGTTGTTAAACTCATTCTCCAAATATGACGCCTTGTAAGATCCAATGTTTTTTGGGTTATGTTGAAAGTGTGAGAGATTTTCAGCTGCCTTTGCTGTTTCTACATTATTTTTTTCATGACTAAAAGAGTAGATTTTTGTTATTGGTCGAAGTGGACAGTATCCAAAATAATTTTAGATATGAGTTCTGACCTCATCTTAAGTGAGTACAATGCATGGATGTGAAACATAAATGGCCACAATAAATAGTTATGAGATCCTGGGATGACTTCAACCATACCCGAAGGTAAGTGCATTTCTTGATCACACTGCCCGCCTCCCATGCAACAATTTAGTTTTACTTATTTTTTTAGATGCCTTTATGAGCCCTAATATTTCTTAATCAAGATTTTAATTTCAAATTAAAACATGGAAAAGATGCTTTGCTTTCTCTTATGGATGGGGAGTTTGAACGGATTTAATTTTCACTTTACTTTATTGTCATAGTTATAACCTACCTGGTCCTCGTTTGATTTAGTTTTTTTTTATACATTTTATTTTTTGTCAGTTTTTAATTTCCTCTTTTCTCCCATCAATTTTTTCCTCCGCAGGTGATTTTTGGAGGCCTGTGATCTTCACCTGGCCATGCCTTCTACCCTCTGGCCCCACATGTATTTAGACAATATTTGGCTGTTTCTTTGGGCATCAGCACTTGAGGCGTGACAAATGGAGGCCCTGCTCGAGCCAGGGGTGAGGATGATTGCTCAAAACTTCTCCTAAAGAAATTATAATATTCCTAAATTGCAATTTTCCTCGCTTTTGCTCTCACTTCCCTTCTTGATCAGCTTATCTTGCTGGGCATCACCCTCCCCCTACCCCTCATTGATGACTCACCTACCTGCGATGAACTGAAGGTCGGTTATACTCACTGGTGCTCTCCTACCTTGAAACTACATGACACAGTGTAGTTGAGCCCATAGCCTGTATGCTGACCTCAAAGACGACTTTGTTTATTAGCTGGTACAGAAATCTTTGAAGCAGCCACCTGTGGAGTCAACGAGTCTGGGTTGACAGTGTTGCTGATAAGAAGGAAGAAAGTGTTCGAAAAATAAATCATTATTCTCAATTTGCATCAGAGATATTGCTAATGTCTCTGGGTAGATAGCCTGCTGAATAAAATCTCCCCTTATCCCTGTTGTATCTTTAGAGCTTGTGTTTGATAGTGCTCTTGTCTCAAAATGGGTTTTCAATCACTCCTTTGTAACCTTCACCTGCAGTAGCCTGTTCATTGTCTGTGTTTTGACCATTAGTGACTTTACGTTTTGCCTGGATGTTCCATCTGAAATCAGTCTCATAATAAATGAATTGTAATCTTAGTTCTCAATGGTTAACAATACCCTGCCTCGCCAGAGGAGAAAGCTGGGATAGTCTTTTATCAGAGGATGGCTTGCTGACAACTGTAAGTTGGTTCTCTGATTTGGTTGGATCACTTTCACGTTCCTTTCATTGAGGTTGCTTGTTTTTGAAAGTGGTGGGGTGATCAGGAGGCTGCGTTGACCCACTTTCAGGCACTCTAGGAATGCCCTTGGGTGCAACCCCATAGCTCTCAATCATCTCCATTATAAACAATATTTACAGTTAGCTACAATTAAGAGCATTGGAGTAGAGGATAAAGGCAGTGCAAATTGCTCACACTACCTGCTCACACTGCCTAGCAGTGTGTAAAAATAAATGAAACAATATTACCGCACTAACAAATAAAATTGTAATAAAATCATGTTATTACCATTTCGTTTTTCATGTTTGCTGCACTGGCAGCAGGGTGGGCGATGCTCCCCTGCCCTAATGGAGGAACCAACACTGATCCCTTTTGGTAGAAACATATCTACCCTCTCACAGCCAACCAAGAATGTTTCCATGGTGACATAATTGATCCAAATATCTGCCTTCCAATGTAATGCCTTGTTCCAGAGCCTTCCTATAGATCAGCTCAACAGCTCAGTTACTGACATCTATGATACTTATTGCAAAGCATTAGCTCACTAGACAACTCACTGGCTCCTTTGAAGGAAAGAAATATGTTACCACTGTACCAAACTGGCACCCTAGTGCAGTAGTATCCTGAGTATTGCAGAAATCATAGTTCATGACGCTGAACAAAATTAAGCCTAAGATGAAAGTATCAAGCTGACTTGCTGCCCTATGCCTTTTTTGTATGTATGTTTTGGTATTTGTAAAGCAAATACCTAGTTGGCCAACACTGTGTAGGAGTAAAACTCCAGTGGAGGGACTAGATGGAGGAGGACGGTGGTAGAGCTAGTGGAAGGGGTGAGAAGTCAGTCTTTAACAACTAGTTCCATATGAAAGGTGTGAGATTTCCGTTTCATCCTTGATTGTAGGTAAGTGCTCTTCTGATTGTAGAGGGTTTATTGTTCCAGATCCTATGGCATTAGGCTGAGAAGGCTTGTTTTTTTATCTTCCCTGTCCATCATGGTTGAAGTGCTAATCAGTTGATGCTGGAGCATTCTGTCTGGTGTTTACCTCCAGATGTTGTTACTTTGAAAATTAGGTAAACAGGGGTCTTGGGTAGAGAACATTTAAGTGATACAGCTGATCTTGAAAAGGATTCAGTCCTGCAGGAGGAGCCAGCGTAGATCTTTTAGCATAAATGTGATATGTTCAGATGTCTAAAAACTCTTGATCAGATGCTCTGCTACATGAAGGATGTCTTTCAGTGGGGTGAGGGTGGAGTCAGGGATGCCGTTCCTCAGGGCTTTGCCACAGTCTATTCCTTTAAGCATAGCATTGCTTCCCTGTAGGTGGGAGAGGATTGAATTGTCATTTTCAAGTCTTCTCCTGCGGAAAAGCTTTCACTTTTCTAAGGCGAGAGAGTTTGGACCAGGCTGTTTTGGTTGATAAATATTCTCTACTACCATAAAAAGAACCTCCATGGACCCCTAGTGAGTTTCAGTGGTGGCTGGTGACATTTGAAAGCGGTAGGGTGTAAAAGTTCAGGAAGAGTGTCTTGTGGTGAGCAAGCCTAGCTAGCGAGCCCGACTGTTATAAGGCAGTTTGAGGGGTTCTCTCCCCGGGAGCATTTTGAAAAAAGGAGTGGGCAAATGGTACATTTTCAAGCAAATTTGAGAAAGCAAGAAGGTTAATAAGGCAATTTTGAAAGGGTAGTTATGACATCAATAAAGAGATTTCATATGATAATGATGTAGGTTGCAGCTTATTCAGTATAACTAGGGATCTTCACTTTACAACCACCAAAAACACAATGCACTGACTCACCATGTAAGCACTGTATTTTCATTTACTTTCGCCTTCTCAATATTTTGGCAACTGTGTACCTTTCTCACACAGTGGCACTGAATCACAATTGCAACTGGAATAAGTTACCATTGCTCTGTTTGTTCAGAAAGGCCAAGGATTGGATGACAGTGTATTCTGAACACCTTTTTGACCCACTGACAGGGACTGTGGGAAATTTGTGCTGCCTTCACCCTTTGCTCTAGTGCTCTCAATGGTGGCCCGTTAAAAATGCCCGACGGCGACTCAGTTCAAAGTACACATTGAACAAGAAATATGCTACACAAAAATAAACATAAATACAACAGACTGGAAATAGTGAGCACTCTTAAGTAATGCAAGATTAAGTAAAGCTTCTGAAAGATATACAGGAGCTAAATCACTGACATGAAATACGTTAATGTTTTATACATTCATTCTTCAGAAATCGATCCGTTTATTTGCCAGTTTTGGATGGGTGGATTGGTGGATGCATGCATGCATGTATGTATGTATGGATGGTTAACTGGTGATGCGGATGGATGCATGGGTGGGTGAGTGGATAAATGTGTTTGAGGAGGATGGATGGACGAATGGGCAAATGTGCTGATGAGTGACTGAATGGATGTGTGGGTTATGGATGGATGAGGATTTTGGGGCGAATAGACGGATGCAGGAAGGAGGGGGGGTGAATTGGATAGAAGAATTAAGAAACTGCCGTCAAAACTATGCACCACACGCTGCACAATTACACAATTCGTGGTCTTGCTCATAGCACACAAAATAACGTCGGATGCAAACCGACATTAAGACTGTTAACACACAAGCAGAGGTACACCCAATATTCTGCCAGTGAATTCATATCACCCACAGTGGAAAATCCTTAGGTTGGGATTTATACAGAGACAGACTAATGCTTTCAGCACAAAGTATTCCATGTCCCCAGCAGTGAGGAATGCAAATCTACTGTGCTGTCCTGTCGTTACCACCCACATATTGACACTAATTGTTTTTGAGTTATGCTAAGTCTTTGACAGCCCCGTTTATGCAGCGTGTACGGTCAGGACGCTCATTAGCTTGCGCAGCTCATCCTTATTTTGTTTTTATAACAGCACATCTTTTATCGTGTAAATTGAGCAACCATTTTACGTCTCATATACATGTTCGGCCTGCAAAAACGATAGAGAACGCGCCACCTTTTTGGAATGAACTTTAACCTTGAGCAGTCGCACTTAAAAACACACCCTTCAGTCAGGGGACGCAGGTCACACTTCTCACCAACGGCGTGCTGGGCATAGAACGTCACTGATGCTTAAAGCAATGGAAGCGAAGTGACTTGCTGCAACACGCTATGTAAAGGCACAAGGCCTAGGACAACCAGTATACCACATCAGATTTGCCGTGGTTGAGTGCCTGTGGCGTCTGTAAACGGATGTCCTTCCAGGCACTATAAACAGTAACAACGTTCCAAAACTACCTGCGTCGTTCAAGGGAGCTGTTTGGTTTACGGCACATTGATTTGTGTGTCCCCTTCCTATGGCTGTCTTTGCGGTAATTGTAGTTGCTGGGTGAATTAACAGCATGAGAGCAGCATGAGGACTGGCTGGGTCAGGGGCTGCCAACGTTCCTTTGGAGACTTGGGAGCTGTGGATATAATCCACCTTAGGCTCCTTTCATTGCAGGTAGGCGAGGGTTCAGGTGTGCATGTTGGGCTGAACAGAGCAAGGCACCCGTCCAACCTGACATGCGCACTTCACCCCAAAAAGGCCCAGCTGGCTTTGTGAGTGTCACACTGACTCAACCATTCAAGCTCCACCCTCAGCTACGTCAGACTCCTCCCCCCACCTGACTATTGCAAAACGGCAACCTTTCCCCAGGCCATGCCACCCACTGCTGCAGCGGAAAAAAAAACATTTAGAATGGGGCCGGGGGTAGGTGGGTACGCCCCCACACCCCAATGAAGAAACCGCCGCTGTTTTATTCCAAGAGAATTTTATCTGCTAACAAAACGCGGAAAAATATTTTTGTAATACCATAAGGAACTGGTTGACCTTCTGGCTATCCAGTCATACACAAACTTCTAGAATTTATTTGATGCTCTGCACACATACTATGTAAATGGGTCAATATTAACTGTGCCATTTAAGGATTTAAATATTAGCGCACTCATTCTGAAATTAGCTGTCAGCTACTGCTTATTCTTTTGTAGAAAACATATCTGAACTGAAATCTAGCTCCTCCCCTGGCCCCTGCCCTGTCCACATTCTGATAAATTCCTGATAGATTCCTTAGGACCATTAAAACATTTCCAGGATCTTTTTTTTATTCCTGTGCAGTTTTCCTGACAAATGACAGCTGACCCGAGTCATTGCTCTTCTATAAAAGCCTGGAGCTGAGCTCGAGCATTAGGTCACTGCCCATCAAGATCATGAACAGCCAAGTCATGAAACAACTCTGCACTCATTACTCACTCATCCTGTTGGACAAGGCACAGACCTGTCCAGGCCTCACTAGCCTGCATGACCTTACCATGGAAGCTGATTTTGATGTGACACTGACGTTGTGTTACTGTTCCTTGTCACAGGACTTAATATTGTCGATCTCTATCCTATTGGACAGAATACAAACTCTCTTAATTGGTAATGAAGCAAAGAAAACGTGTTCCAATCCGAAACATAGACACAGACAAAAACAGACAAATGGTGTTATACCTTTTTACTGTGTTTACATGATGCAACGCGCAGAGCAAATGCATTTTTCTTTACTTTTAAAAGTCATAAACAAAATAACCTTTGAAAGAAAACCAGTCTGAACCATTTTTTGCTGTGAGCAGCGATAGAAGCGTAAAGTCAATTTGCTCCACTGCGCCAGAAGACAATTGTGCTCAAAGTGATGAACTTTTTGTGTGTCTTATAATTGTACATAACAGGAGCCCTTGGTGGAAGGTCTATCCTTCCTCCCCATCAGGTCCAGTGGACTCCTGCTCACCTGCACGAAGGTGCAGGATCAACACAGCAATCCTCTCCTGCTGCCTCTGGTGTCTGGTCATTGGGCGTCTCGGACAGCAACAAACTGCAAAAAAAGAAACTAAAGTAAGGAAAGCGAGAATTTTGGATGGAAAAAACTACACATGCTTTGTTATGTTCGTTTTATAATCCGGACAGAAGTGCAAAAATGAACGGAATACCAAACAGTTTTTGCACCATGGCTCGAAATTTTCCATTGGCCCTCACCAAAGATAGGAGCAACGTTGGATACTTTTAATATTTGATGATTTAATAACAATTCATTAAGCTACGACAGCCCAACTCGCAGGGTTATTTGCATTTCATAGACCTGCACCGCCTGTTCTGCTGCTTCTGTCTCGTTCAGAACGGGAACCTAGACAGAACATTGCATTTTGAATGTTCAGTGGAATCAGATTAGCATTAAGGTAATAAGGAGAGGCGAGGCTGCTGGTACAGTATGTCCTGCCCGGTGACATTATTAATCCCACCTAGAAAAGTGGGCGAGAAATTGAATTTATCACCAGCGGTCAAGGTCCACACATCACATGAATCAATTAGAAGCTGTCCTCGCCTCCCACGTGCATGCTTCTACTACCAATTAAATGTAGCTGCACCCAAGGGACCCGTGCTTTCCAGTCCTGAATAGTAGTTCTGGTAAACAAAGTGTGGGTGAAAGTGTGCCGACTCTTACATTGAATAACTCACGATTTAACCGTCATAATCAAGTCCTTGCATCTCTTTCAAAATAAAACCCCATGCATAGTTACAGATATGCAAAGGTGGTGAAATATGGTGCAAATTAGTTCAAACACATTCACTTTGGAAAACGTAGAACGATTGGGAGTGGTGCGTATAATGTGCATGAAATGTCACCTTTGGAAGCTAAATGCAGTCCAATGGTTTTTCAGGGCAGGAGCTGCATTTAGACCGATGTGCTATCCCAGGCTGCTGCGCTATGCATTTTTTTTTCTAGTCTTGAATGTGTATGAAATATTTACAGAACGCTGTTGGTCACCGAGTTTCCCAATCTAGAAGAGACTTGTGTGTGGGATATCTGCTGCATCCTAACTCCAGCTCTAAATCCAACTTTGTCCTCTGGTGTCTCCCACCAACCTCACCAACCTCAACTAACTGACCATCTAGTTAGACTACCACGTCCCACCCCCAGCCCCAGCTACACAGATACGCAGAGTGATTCTTCCCCTGCAGACCTCTCGGTATAGACCTGTCCTTGAGACTGCTCACAGGGGCAGATCTCCTGCATGGCCCGATCTGGGTGAATTGGTGGGAGCATACGAGGGCAATGTGGTAGATGCTGGGGGGCAGAGGAGTAGTGCTACTTGCAAGGTATACCAGGGCTAAAACGTGGCAGGAGGAGCCACCAGCAGGTCCTATCTCTTCACGACAACGGTGTGTGCACGGAGTGCATATATCAAGGCCAGTTGTGGCTGTGCCACGTGTGTTATGAGGTTTATGTGGCTACTTGTCACTGTGGGTTTATTAGTCTGGTTTCTCAGCTTTCTGCAGTAGACCTCCTCATTGGACTTTTCTTGGAATGTTTAACCTGGACATCCTGGACAGCCCACGTATCATTCTGTGTCTCCCACCTGGAAATGGTAACCAGATCCCTGATGGAGACACTGATTTCCGGAGGTGCTGCCAAGGATGTTTAACATTCCCTTTTGTTGACCAATAAGGAGCAAAGTCCTGCCTCAAGAACTCTGCAGCATTCCATCCAGAGCCGTGGTACTGTGTTGAGTGGCTGCCCAGCTATTACAGCAGGTCTAGCTCTATACTTCTTCCTCTCCAGAAAGGGGACATGGGGACGTGTCTCAGAATCCCCCTGGAATATGGACAGTACAGTAGGTCCCTGAGACCTCCGAGGAGGTGCCTGTGGCAGATGTCATGGAGGAGAGTGGAAGAGGGCCAGTGGAAAGAATATCAGCAGGGATGGTAAATGTCAAAGGCACATTATCAAGAGCAAGGGTAGAGGAGGCGAAGGTCTCAGCAGCAGCAGTGTGCTAGTGAAATCTGAGGTTCTATCAGCAGCAGGCATGAGCAGAAGGGGAGGAGGTTCCAGGAGCACCTGGTCTCCTCCTGGATCCCTGGCTGGATGGCGAGGCATAACTGATTAAGGCCTGTTGGCTATCACCACTGTCTGCCTGTGTAGTGTCAAAGACAGTAGTTGATCGGTAAAATACCACTGTGCAATCATGGTTGACAACAACGTTGTGCTTTCATGTGCTCATCACAGAAGGACTAGTGTTTTAAGATATCATTTCTGATCCATCATACTAGTCCCCTTAAGTGATGTGGCCTTTTCTTTATTGGCCGAATGCCCGCCATAATTATTTAAGAGGTATTTTAACAGCACCATAAAATGTCAGTACTTAGTCCAAGGTCATTAGAGTTCTTCAGAAACACACATAAGTTGATGGGAGGAATGCTTGCAATTTGTCTAACCGTTGACAATGACTTGGCGTAGCATCCCAACTCATTGTTCTTTAGCTCTCCATGCCACCTCAGTTTGGACACAGTCATATGCAATTCAGTCTTGATCCTGTTCCTCATGGGCACAGAGGAGCCCGAACTGCCAGGCCAGGTTCCCCCTAAACCGGAACACAAACAACCCAGGACTCATTTTGCCCTACTTACGGGCTAATCAGCCAGGTACAGCTGGGTTCCAGTGACACAATGTGTATGGTGCCAGCCATCATGTTACTAATTTCAGGTGCGGGGTAGGCTTAATCATAACTTTTGGCTAAGACAGATTTTTTGAAAAACAAAATGGCATCTTGTGAAGGTACTGTTCTTGGATTGTCAGGAATGGCCTCTTGGAGAGTGGCACAAGGTACTGCCTATTTACTGATTGGGGAGTATTCCTTCTCTCTCATTGTCCCCTTTTTGACTGATGATGTATTTCTTGTTAATATATGCAGTCACCAAATTGTGCATAGTTCAGTGCTCAGTATAAGTGGGTGCAGTAGTACTGAATCATGTAATGCCATGCCAAATAAAAATGCATTGTCTTTAGATCCAATAAAACCAACTGTAATAAATCCAGACCCAGTAATAATATTTGTGGGACCTATTATATGTGTAATCAGATATCAACAACCCACATTTGCCAAGCAGTTTTGGCATTACCGAGTGCAGCATTACTGCACTCTGTATTACAGAAACTGTAATCAGGCCTGATTTAGACCACCGAGGGTGGGAATTTCTCCATCAGGTCGGTGGAATAAAATACTCCACTGTCCTGATGGAGTACCTGTCCTCCTAATCTAGCGATGTCCACCAGCCCAGTGGGCATCTCTTTCATTGTTAGGAAATGCCATCTCATTGGTTTCTGTCAATGTATTAAAAGTTTGATGGATGACTACATCAACATGATAATATCATATGTCAGACTTTGAAACAGTTTTTCTATTTTCAAAAACTAAATCCCAAAGCAAGAGGTTGTTTTTTAAAATAAAAAAAATTAAAAACTAATGACCTTCTCACCATGAAAGTTGTCTCCCATGGAATTGTTGTCATTTTGCAGTTAGCACTGCAACTTACCACCAGATTTTACTTGGTTTTGACAGACTGGAAAAAATGGTCATTTGACTGCCCACTATAAATTGTGGGGGGTAGGGAGGGCATTCAAATTGCCAAAAGGTGTATGTTGGAGCGGGAGACAGAGTAGTCTTCATTGCTGACTTGAGTTTTGCCTGATGCTAAATGAGGCAGGCGGAACTTCAGTTTGCCAGAGAGGGTACTTTTTAGTCATGGAGACAGAGTACCCTAGCTGCCAAACTCTAAATCATGGCCTTAGTATGGACCCAGTTTTCATGCATCTTTCTTTCCATTATTGACTTCTAATAAATTATCTGGCCACATTCCGACAGTCTTTGGCTCTTGTGGTTTCAGTTTCAATACCATACATTGCTTTACATAGAAAAACATAAAACGATAGTAAGTTTAACCAAATCGAAAGTACATTTAAATAGGATATTTTGCATAACATTAATAATGAAAAGCAACATTTCTGACATATTTCTTACTTTGCATGCTCTGCATATTCTTCTTTTGATCATGTTCTTCCTTAATAATTGATCCATAATTTTAGATATTATTAATGCTATCCATTTGAGAGCTTCCAGAACATTATAATTCATAAAAATAACTACTCCAGTGCACCTCATTATTTGGATAATCTGTGTCCGGGTGTGCCTCTTTTACAGAAATCAAGAAACTCCTTTGTGTGATTTCTTCACTACAGTGTTAATTTTCATTTTGAATATAGACATGTACAATGTGCATACAGACACATTTATTCAGAGAGAGGTAGCCATTTTAAAACATGTATTTACTTATTTCCATATTTCAATACCGAAAAACTGATAGGTCTATACTGATCAGCAGTTGGTCTATCCACGCATTCCTCTTCCTTTTCAAGCAGCTTTCCCTGCATGTTTCTCTGTTTGGCTAAGAGTGATCACCAGGGACATCCTTGATGGCCCATAAGACTGGAGAAACCCTATGTTCATCTCTTTACACATCAGTCTAAAGGTGGACACCCCGTCCACCAGTTTGCCAATGTACTTCCTAGTGGGAGTATTTATAAAGATTTCAGGTACAAAAACTGTATCCAGATGTAATGCTTACGGGACTCTCATTTACATTAAATTATTGACAATGGGTAAATTTAACACCTTATGTTTTTTTCTTAATTCAATTAAATGTTTGCAAACATTATTTCGTTTTTGCTATAATGATTGTGAACACGAGAGCTAGTGTGATAAGAAGACTGATCACAATCTCCTTCAATACACCTGTTGTTAGAATCACCCTTAGTTGATTGTGAAAATCATATTAATATGAATGGTGAGTTCTTGGAATTCAGTTGGATGGTTCCAGGGCAGGCAGGGGGCACTGCGCCCCAACTGCAAGTCCCAACTGTAACAACTGGGGTCTTTCACTGCTGGTGTCCTGGTGCACTATGCCATAAAGACCGTCACTGGGAAACAAGTGCAACTATTTAGCACTTGTCTGTCAGGGTAGTGAGGCAAAGAAGTACAAAGCTGATTCAGGAAGGTGCTGTGGATAAACACTCAGCACACAGACATGCAGCAAACAACAAGCCCATGAAGCTGAGCGGTTCCCCTCTAACTCAGACAAACACCTCACATGCTAGTAAGATAGGCATAGTCATGTGCCCAGTGACTTCAAAGATCCACCAAGCAGCCCCCATCAAAGGAACAGACAATTACAGATTTTCATGCCTTGTTTTGACTTTTTAGGTGTTGGTTGGAGTGTTTTGTTCCTGGTCGTGGACACTAGCCACTGAGATTATTGCTTTAAGATTTATGCCCATAGATTTCTGGATTTTTCCAGGAGCTGCTTTTGATGCTCTCCCTCTGGTAACGGAGAGATCAAGGGCTGCCCTCCAGCCACTTAGTTCCTCACAACCAGGACCTGATTCTCTTTCTGTGCTCTTGGAAC
The DNA here is from genome assembly GCF_031143425.1 of Pleurodeles waltl. Taxonomy (NCBI): domain Eukaryota; kingdom Metazoa; phylum Chordata; class Amphibia; order Caudata; family Salamandridae; genus Pleurodeles; species Pleurodeles waltl. The sequence goes on along the minus strand of NC_090444.1, from coordinate 1,787,170,477 downwards.
TGTAGTTTGACCCAAGAGTTTTCTCAGGAGTATCCTGCAGCCCTAAACACACATTTTCTTTCCAGACTAGACTTATCAAGCCCCACAGCCTCTGGATCACTTGCAGGACTATGTGTCCAGCAGGAGTCAGTCTGTCTATCTTTGGGGGTTCCACCCACAGGACCTTTCCACTGATGTTTTAGGGAAACCCTTTCATCAAGACTTCAAAACAAGACCACCCCTTATAGTCACTCAAAGTCAACAGGAAGACTAGTCCCACTGGCCAGGGAGACAAATCCTAGTGCCTGGATGCCAGCTGGATTCAGAAGTCTTTGAGTCCTTTTCTCCATTAGCAAGCAGAAGTCTTCTTCCAGTATAGTTTGTCTGAAATCCCAGAATGTTTTCACCAAGCTCCGTTTTGTGCAGGAGTATTTAAGTAGGGATGGAATGTTCTAGGACCTGGGTGCCTCTACCCCATCCAACGATGGCACATCCTCATGTCACCCTGTCCAGTCCATCATGTGACTTCTCTGGGAGGCAATTTCAAATGGTCAGTGGTTGGAGCTACATACAAAAAAAGAGGGTGTTTGACAATGGAGAAATGGTGCTCAAAGACCCAATCGGCACATGAATGGTTACTTGAATATCAATAAAGCGGTGCACTACTAAGGGAAACACCCTTAACCCTAAACCTCAAAAAACAAGTTAATCAGAGAAAACAGTAACATGTGAGGCACTCGCTATAACAATATACGTATTATACAATCAATATCAAATCTCTATATGTACATTTCTTTTGATCACGTGGAACATGCACCAGTACAGTCCAAAACCATATTTTCAATAAAAAGTTAATTCAGAAAAAGAGAGGTGTCATGATTCTTCAGTGTGATTCACCAGTCTGTAGTGTATTGGTCTCAAATCGACATCTTGTTCTTTGATGTATGTAGATGTAGGGCGTTCAAATACATCTCAACTTCTATGTGTACAGATGTTACATTTCCAGTATAGCTCTGCCACAGCCAACATGTGTTTCGTCTTGGAGAATACCCCAGCAACTTTCTCAGGGCTGACATTTTATCAAAATAATTCCATATAAACATGAGCGATCATAACTACAGCCAGCACATACCCTTCACCATAGTATAATGGGAGTGGAGACCAAAAGTTAAAATCACCTCACAGTGCAATACTCATGAAATAAAGACCAGTAATATAACCCTATCATCTTGATTTCTACTTTCTCCAATATGTGAATAAAATACCAAGGCCCATATTTATACTTTTTTGGTGCTGCATTTGCGCTGCTTTTTGACGCAAAAACTGCGCAAACTTACAAAATGCAATTGTATTTTGCAAGTTTGCGCCGCTTTTGCGCAAAAAAATGACGTAAATGCGGCGCTATAAAAGTATAAATATGGGCCCATGTGCTTAAGTATTATCTACAGTCCTGAACCATGCAATATTAAAAAAACAAATGTAAAAGTGTAAAAACAATCTCCCATGCACAGACATATGCCACCGCGCCTTAAAAAAAGGACCCAGATATTGTTAGTTCAATCTATTATCTGATATGTCAAATCCTGTATATGTTTAGAGTTAAGACGTCACATGCGATGATCAACAACATAATTCGTCTTTTCTATATTAGCTGGTCACACTGTTCAACAATAACATATCAAATCTTTAAACAACGAGGTATGGATCTTCCAAAATAAAACAAGAGCAGCATCTTTGTAGTAAAGCAGTGTCCAGCGTATTTATTAAAAATATGGTATTGGACTGTACTGGTGCATGTACCACGTGATAATTTTTTTTTACATATAGAGATTTTATATTGATTGTGTAATACGTATATTGTTGTAGCGAGTGCCTCATATGCTACAGTGGTCGGAGCTCTCTGAGAGCCTTCATCTTTGCACCTAATTGACTGATCAGCATGGTCTTGTCCCTCCAAAACATAATAGGAGAGCTCCTTCTTTATGAGTGGTGCCCATGTGCTTAAGCATTATCTACAGTCCTAAAACGTGCAATATTAAAAAAACAAATGTAAAAGTGTAAAAACAATCTCCCATGCACAGACATATGCCACCGCGCCTTAAAAAGGACCCAAATATTGTTAGTTCAATCTATTACCTGATATGTCAAATCATGTATATGTTTAGAGTTAAGACGTCACATGTGACGATCAACAACACAATTCGTCTTTTCTATATTAGCTGGTCACACTGCTCAACAATAACATACCAAATCTTTAAACAACGAGGTATGGATCTGCCAAAATAAAACAAGAGCAGCATCTTTGTAGTAAAGCAGTGTCAAGCGTATTTATTAAAAATATGGTATTGGACTGTACTGGTGCATGTACCACGTGATAAAACAAAATTTCATACAGAAATTTGATATTGATTGTGTAATACGTATATTGTTATAGCGAGTGCCTCATATTCTACAGTGGTCGGAGCTCTCTGAGAGCCTTCATCTTTGCACCTAATTGACTGATCAGCATGGTCTTGTCCCTCCAAAACGTAATATGAGAGCTCCTCCTTTATGACTGGTGCCAGAGGTCTAGCTGCCTCTATTTGTTTCTCAGAAAATTGTTATGTCCAAACATGTCAGACAGCATGAATATAACTAGCCTATGCAGATTCTGTCCCTAACCTCTTCCTTTCCAAGGAGCAGGCTTAAACTTTTCTGTGGGACTACTGTTGGAGGAAGGCTTTGATTTACCTGCTGGATAGCAAAGTAACTTACTTGCCTAAGCAGTGTAGTTCAAATCCCAAATGTAATTCAGGGGTGACTCAGAGCATTATGATCACACTCAAAATACCAAGGGCCATATTTATACTTTTCGACGCACAACTGCGCCAACGCAGTTGTGCGTCGAAAAAGTTAACGCCATTCTGAAGCGCCATGCGGGCGCCGTATTTATACAATGACGTTAGCCGGCGTTAGCCGGCGGCGCTGCCTGGTGTGCGTAAAAAAAAATGACGTACACCAGGCAGCGCCGGCGTAGGGGAATATGGAGCTTGGGCGCCAAAAAATGGGGCAAGTCAGGCTGAGGCAAAATTATCGCCTCAACCCGATTTGCGCCATTTTTTTCGACTCCCCACCCCCATTGAAATGACTCCTGTCTTAGCAAAGACAGGAGTCATGCCCCCTTGCCCAATGGCCATGCCCAGGGGACTTCTGTCCCCTGGGCATGGTCATTGGGCATAGTGGCATGTAGGGGGGCACAAATCAGGCCCCCCTATGCCACAAAAAAAATAAAAAAATAACTTACCTGAACTTACCTTATGTTCCCTGGGATGGGTCCCTCCATCCTTAGGAGTCCTCCTGGGGTGGGCAAGGGTGACAGGGGGGGTCCCTGGGGACATGGGAGGGCACCTCTGGGCTCCTTCCGAGCCCACAGGTCCCTTAACGCCTGCCCTGACCAGGCGCTAAAAAACGACGCAAAAGCGGCTGGGCGTCATTTTTTTTGACCCGCCCACTCCCGGGCGTGATTTTTGCCCGGGAGTGTAAATACGGCGCACATGCCTCGGAGTCAAATTTTTAGATGGGAACGCCTGCCTTGCATATCATTAACGCAAAGTAGGTGTCCACGCTAAAAAGTGACGCAAACTTCATGGACTTTGACGCGTCTAACGCCAGAGTATAAATATGGAGTTAGTTTTGCGTCGAATTTGCGCAAAAAGAAACGACGCAAATCCGGCGCAAACGGAGTATAAATATGCCCCCAAGAGTGTAAACATGTCCAAAATAATGTTAGAATTGCACTCAGGACCTTTGTTTACCTAGTAAGGACATGTTAAACGTCTCCCTAGGGTCAGACTATGCTAAGGTATTACTTTGGTACAGCGTTCTACTCAATGTAAATACTGTAAAGTAATATAAAAGAACTACATTTTAATATTATAGTAAAAACCAAGCGGAAATACTTCTTTTTGATGGCCAAATTAAAGTTTAAGGTGTGAACAGGCCATAAACCCTTTACTAAATGTCACATCTGTTACAGGCTACCTATGTGCAGATAACTGGCTAGGTTAGAAAGTAGTCCCACTTGATTAGCCCACACTGTGTACACATGTGAGTGCACACGTTTGTGCACATGTGATTACGTGCAACCAGCCCAGAACATCTTACCCCAGCTATGCAGCAATGGACATTATTTTAAAACCATTTTACTAGAGCTCACATTGGGTGAGACTCAGTTATTGAGACTCTCTCAGAGCAGACATTCCAAAAATGAGTGGTCGAAAAGGAAAAACAAACCTGTGAGGGGCTAGAAGGGCACCACTATTAACAGTGAGTTTCAGATTGGATGTCTGTCCCCAAAGAAATAAGGACAGCCACGTTCTGAAGTAATACTTCTTTCTGGCTTCACCTGTATTCACATCGTGTCCGAGGGAAGCACACGAGGTTTCACATCAATGCAGATCCCTGGACAACGTACCTGCATGATATGATGAAGGAACTAGTATCTGGAGTTACATAAGTGTATTTTGAGAGCACAGCAAGACTTGCTGTGGAGGAAACTGTAAAGCACCAGATTGATCGGATTTTGTATCCTCTAGGATGTACTGTTAATGCCTAGAATTCATATAAGTAGCAACCGCTTTTATGCATCAGGTGTGACTTACTTTTTTAACCCAGACCCAACGCAGTGTAGTGGTGGGATTCACAATCTAATGCATTGGATTGGAAACAAATGTATTGCAAAGATGCTCAACATGCTGCTTTACACTACTTTGCATCAAGAGGAAGTTCCATGGGTGGCTCATGGGTGTTCTCATGCATCCACCAATGAGTAGATCCAAATACTTTTCTTCAAAGTATTGGTAACAGGGATCTGCGCCAAACATCCTGCGCCTCCTTCAGCCAGGTGTAACGAGGAGAAGTGTTTTGATCTAGCCTCATTTGTCTCCTTATTGCTTGTTTCATAGTACAGCACATATACAAAGATGGAAACGCCTTAATGCAAAGTTTTTTTACTAGTGAGACCATTCATAATTTATGCTTACCACAACGCAGACCCCCTTGTCCAATGGCACTCAAGAGTGTGCCAACACTGGAAGAGAAAAGAATAGCACCACATCTTCACAGACATGGTGCTATTCAGTTTTCTCCTGTTCACACAGTGCAGCTCAGCAACTTCACTTGCTGAACTGTGTTGCTGGGTTTTTTAGTAAATATGGGGCCTTAATCGATAACCAGTGAGCCAGCAAGTGGTGTTTTCCTGTAGAAAATTACCTCTGGGAGAGAAAATATGAGAGGTTGTTTTTAATGAATTCTATGCAAGAGCAGTAGGCGAAATAAAATCTGCTGAGAATGCTTTTCCTAAAGGCATGGTAGAGCTACTAAAAAGTGATATTGAAGCAATAGTAATGTCACCTATACCAAGACTGATAGTTTCCTGCCCTAGGACAAGAGGACATTTTTAATGTAATAATGAAGGGGAATTCATTGTTATGAGGTCAGCTTTTCCTGCCTCTACATATAGATATTATACATATGAGTTTAATACCGTAGTCATGAAAGGATATAAAGGGGTTTGGTGGTGTATAGTCTCATAATTCCTTTCTTTTATATAGACACAGTAATATTTTTCAGTATCAATGGGTCAGATGAGGTGGTACAACTCTGAAAAAACATGCAAAGCCCAGCATTTTTTTTTTACACTCTGTGAAGCTTAGCTCTCTTCACATTCAAAAATGTAAACCACTGTATTGATTTGTCCACCCCATTTGTAATGGCAGTGAAACCCTGCTGGCCATAACATCTCTTGGATTGGTTTGAAGTTTGTTCTCCACACTTGTATTCATAGGTTAGGTACTGTAATATCAAGTCACACATATTTTGGTAAAAGAATATTGTGGCAAAAATATAAAAAAACTATTGACAGTCAGAATATTTTGGCATCAGGCATATATAGGTCAATATAAGTTTACTATTATAAAATTGCACACATTCTTGACAATCTGAGTCCCAGATTTACTAACATTTTGCTTTATGCTTTATTTTTGTAAATCAAACCCGATGCAAAATGTTCTGCTGGAATTTATAATCCAACTAAATTCAGGATTTGTGTTGGAAGGTTCCTCGAAGTAAAAGTAAATAGCACTATAAACAGTTTTGAATTTGCACAATTGGGGTGTTCTATGAGTGCTACATGGAAATTTCCATGCGAAAATTCGTGGGTTTTGATGCAAATCCCGATCTACAAAAATTTGTAGGCAGGAATCTGTGCCAAAATCGTATGCCTCCTCTATGCAGGCTTCGAGAAGAGAAATGTCTTTGCTTCTCCACGTTTTCATACTTTGAGTGTGCACTGCATTGTCTGCCTGCATTGCATACCTACAAAGCAGGAAACATGTTATAGGGTAGTTTTTGAAAGGGTCACCTTCCAATACAAAAACTATTCCTTACAGAACACACACACCCTTGCATTATGGCATTAGGGTCTGTGAGTTGGCGAATGGCAGCCTAAAGTGCAGCAGCACAGAGACAGAGGAAAACAGTGCTATATCTTAATAGCTATGGAACTTCCTGTTCTTTCCCTTGTATGCACTGCAGCACAGCAACTGCAGTTTTGCAGTGTGGCACTAATTGTTCCTTCATAAATCTAGGTCTATATCTTCAAGATGTATAGATGTGGAGTTGAGAACAGTAAATCTATACTTAACTGTATATACTTACCTCCCCAATATTCTGGTTGTGGATATTTTGCTACAGTATACTTGTAGTGTGATATTTTTGTGGTCCATATTCTGAAACATAAGCAGATTTCACATACATTCTGAACAGAGCAGTTCTTGTCCTAACAAGTGTTATTACTAAGATGTTCCTTCCTCTTCTGCACTACATCTCAAAGAAGGCCCCATTGTTAGCAATCTTTGTACTGTAAAAAATGGAAATGGGGAGCACTATCAAAATATTCAGTGGGGCACTGTGATAATATCCATGTTGAAAACAGAAAGACAGATCTGATATGGCAAAGTCCACCCAGACGGGTCAAGAACGTTTTGCATTAATCCTAACATACATACATAAAAAGATATAGAGGTGAGTCTTCAAAAATGTTTATTCCTCACAAAATAGATTCATCCAGCACAGCCAATGTGTTTTTCCCTTCAACAAGGACGTCATCAGGGCTGTGAAACAGATACATACAAAAGTTACATTTAATACACATTAAATACATAAAACCAATAATGACATTTTGGACTCCTTTTATTTCTGTCTATGCATATCATGGTTACAATCATTTTTTAATTATCAACCCATTTTAGGAGAACCCTCACCCACTGTAAATAAAGTAAATTCTCATAATTCAAAGTGTTATCAAATTAATTTTCTTCTAGGTACAATATGCCTAATTTATTCATTCCCATCAACATTTTTTTTTATCAAGATGACTTAATATAGTACTTAAAAAACATATATCATTAATTCCATTACATCACCATGTACAATTTTCTGCTTGCATGAAGGTTTAGGTGGTTGCAATAGTGCAGATCATAGATGATCATAGACACCGAAAACTTCTGTATACATTGAAGGAGTAAATAGGAACCTATAAGCTTCAATTTCCAATTTTATGACCAACACCCTACATTCCCAACAACCACCTTTTATTTAACCACTATCCCACAACCATAGTTTGATTCACCATTCAACAAAATGTACTGCCAAGAAAATAAATCTCATGTCACCCCTTCTTAATTAAAGGAACCCATAAAATCACTTCCTAACAGTGCTTTCTCGTTACCATATCAATATCTTTGTCCTGGTACGTCCACTCCTCCATTCACAACTGTCTGTAGGGATGCCATTGTGCATTCAATTTAAATACCTCCAAATGGTCAATTAGAACTCTCACATCAAGCTATCCAATCAGCAAAGAATTTCTTGATCTTCCATCACAGTTTCCAAATTCGTCCACTCTTGTCTCACTTGTGCCAAATATCAGAATATCCCTATAGGTTCTTTCGGGTCCAATCCAATCCAATAAGCTCAATGTGGACGGTATGACAGTCCAGTTAATTCATAGTATCAAGCTAATTCCCAGCACAGCTTAAATTCTACGCATCCCTATTGATTATTTCTCTCAACCAATTAACCACCTTCTGACATCGACCCATCCAGTTAGGAGGGAATTTCTTTGTTTTCCATGTGTGGTTTCCAATGTGGTCAGCTCCATGCCTGGTATCAGACAAAAAATTGGGGGAACACCACCCTGAGGATGTCAGGTCTAACTGAAAGAGAAAGTACAGAGGATAAATAAATACTTTCCCCTTTGAAAAGCCTCTGTCCAGTAGGTGCACAATTTTGGCACAAACCCAAGTTTACAAGACCTTGTGAATATGGGCTTGCTTCAAAATACGTGGGTGGGTGCATTAGAAGGTCCATGCCCCACTAATATAATGCCTACCTGATCTAAAGTAATCCAGTTTGTGTACTGACTTCTGTTACTTTGCATTTACTTGACTACACAAAGCCAAGTAATGTAGCTTTACATGGCTTAATAAACTCCAAAAATAACTTTGTTTTGGGCTGCCCCCAAAAGTGACACCATCCTGATGCAAAACCATAGTACACCTGGCAATTTATGTATCTGACTAGTGTCTACCGCGATTGACTTGCAATTGAACTGTTAACGCGTCCCTCTATGTTAATTTATTACACATTAGGACTCGTTTTAGGCCAATGAATCTTTTGACCCAGTTGAGAGACAGCGTAGGACGAGATAACTAATCAATATGTCAATCAATACATCAATAATATCATCAATATTTATCACAACAATACATTTCACCTTAGTCAAAGTCATTAATCAATTCAAGACGCTACCATGACCTTTCAGTCATGAATAACCACATCGGTTTAGTAGAATTTTATGAATTTTATTCCCTATTGATTACAATCTAAAATTAAGTGCGTTAATCTCAAAACCAAGAAACATAGCAGCATAGTCACAATGTGGCAACTTTGATAAGATTTCATTAAAGCAAGAATCACAAACATTAGAACATAGCACGGCGTAAACATAGATCAAAGTATAGCAGAATATTGATATCACGTCAGTTCAACAAAGCATAGTCTCAGTCGTTTGTCTATTTGCGTCAATTTAGTGAACACCTGTCCTAACCACTGATTAGCATTCGCATGTTGGGCTTCATGCAAAACAATTTAGAACACCAATTTGGAAAACATCTAGCTATGGTCTCTGTCAACAAGCAGTTGGTACCTAGAAAGGAAAAGCAAACAGACAAATTACAATTACATTGTCATAATTACCCTCCAAAGATCAGGTCAGCGCACAGGTTCAGTCTTCATCTTCAGGACATCAGTCAAATCGCCATCAGTCAGGACTTAACTATAGGGCAAAAGGGCACTTCCCTCATAAGGAGGAAAAGTGTAAATGGGCAGTCTAAGGACAAGGATTGTTTTAATAAAGTCTCAAGTCACCAAACAGAGTGACAGAGTTTCTGGATAAAATCAATGGCATTCCCTACCTAATGTTCCCGACCTCCCTGTGACATGGGTTTTTATCCCTTTTTCGTAGTACATTCCCCCAAAATTCTATTGGACATTTACTATACCCCACTATCTTTAACCTATTAAGTTTAACATTCGGTAATCCCAATCGTCACCACACGTTATTTTAGAGATTGTTGATTGGTTTTCATAATTGACGTCTTCAGAGGTGGCACATCCGGCTTTACTTCATATTTTGGCATCTCTTGGCACGTCCTTTGGGCCAGCAGTTTTCATTGTTCACCGGTCTAAGTGACCTTGTACATAACATTAATCTACACTTGTTTCAATATTTTATAACATTCTTTTCAGAGCACCGAAGATGCGCCTGGGAAGGGTTTTAATGTAGATACATTTGTCTTCCGAGTTCGAAGAAAAGAACATTTACAGGGTCACGGCCCCTTGTGAGTTAGCACACTGGAAAACAGGAAAATGCATTTAATACAAGAGCCGAGCAGCTAAACTGCAGCTCGCGCTAAGTTAGGGCCTATGAAGAATTTCAATACAGTTATAACAATACGAACATTAATATAAGCTTAATTGACCATAACATAAACATTTTATTCATCATTATTAATTATGTCTACATTGGTGGCCACTCATCGTGGTCACAATTCCAGTACACGTTTAAGCAAAATCGCTATTATTATTATAGTTGTCTATGCAGTATCGTCACACATTAATATATCGATATTTCGCTCTAATATAGGTTATATAAACTACGCTCTCTCAGTCCCTACTCTGATGACGCTCGCCATCACACAAACCTCTCTCTTTGACCTTTCACTTTAATTTTTCACTTTACGCACAATGCGCATTTCAACATCTTGGCCCTTGTGTGAACTTTCCCAAATTTCATTGAACATTTTCTCTCTTTCACTTTCTTTATTTCTCCTGGTTCTTTTTGTCCAATTTCTTTTAATTTTCTCATTAATTTTGCATGCTCCCCATAATCCTAATAGACAGGCCAAAACAATGAATAGACCCCCTAGTATTTTTGCAAGAACCCCATTCCAAATATTGGTAAACCAACTTCCCACTCTAGCAACTCCTTTTCCAAATTTCTCCCATACTCCAAGTTCCTTCAAATCCTTCAAATCTACACTATCTCTAGTTAGGTTAGTAAGCATACCTCTAATCTTCTTACTATTATCTGGAATGAAAGAACAGCAATGACGCTCATTGAGCATCTTGCAGACCCCTCCACTTTTTGCTAAAAGAATGTCTAAAGCAAGCCGATTCTGAAGAGTCATAGGTCTTTCTGCAGCAAGTTCAGTATCCATCAGGAGTATAGCCCCTGTAAAGTTCGTCAGCATGTTATCTACAATAGTAGACAACTTTTGAATTTTCATGGAATTCAGGATAACCCCTACCGAAGGGATTATGGCTCCAAATATATCACCAATGACAGCCGCCACTGATTCTCGTTTCTGTCTAGCATGTTGTAATTCAGAAGTTTTAGGTATTTGTTTCAAGTCGTCAATATGGTAAATCTTTGGTAAAACTATTCCCAAATAACATGTCCCATACCATCCCTTAGGTAGACTGTGATAAGCATTAAGCCCACAGATGTAGTAGATCCCAGGGATCGCTGGATCCTGTCCATTCAACATAAATGTCCATTTACTCTGAAACAAAAACACGTCTACATTCACTCGTTCCCACAAACAAATTGTCTTGTTCAGATTTTGGCCTATATATACAAAGCCTACCTACATGCAATGCATCTATAGCTAATTTGCCTTGCGTTTTGATTGCTGTGTAAGCATAATCGTTTGCATATGTGGGTTTTCCTAACCCTTTTTCTAATCTTTCTTTTAATGCTTTGCATTTATCATCAGTGTGATCTAAAATGCTTTTCTCTACAGGAGACAATAAGCAGGTCAGATTGTTGCGATGTGCATATGTAGTCCCAAATGTAAGGATGGTTCAAAGAAACCTCTAACTATTTTTATATCATGCTCTTTAGCTAACTTGTTCAAGAATTCAATCACAGGCACAAAGGAAAACACAACATCCAAATTTGAATAAAAGTATTGCACATGCTCTTGATTATAGAATCTGGTTAGTAACAAGCTACAGCTAATCCCATAGGTTAAAGGAAGGCTATGATAGGTAACCCCTTCTTGCACAGATGAAGGAATCTTAGTACACACATAACAGTTTTTCGCATCCATGGTCTCGACATACTCATTCATCAAGCGATAGAAGACGTTAGTAGAAAGTTCCCCTTTTGAATTAGTCCCCTCATGCAAATGTCTTGCATCCTGCTCGAACTTCTCCCACGGTGTTAGTATGGTAGTATCAGGTTTTGAAGTAGAATTAATAGTTCTCTTATCTAACCACTGCATTCCCACAATCACTCCCATAATCATTACGGTGCACACAATACCTATTATAAGACTTAACCAACCACACACCTTACTCTTCTTGTTACTACCTCTATCATAAGCCATATCTATATAGAATCAAATAGCAGAATAACAATCGACTTGAGGATGATATCAATGTTCCTTCTTTCACTCTCCTTTGCGTGTATTCACAGCGTTTTCATTTACTCCAGGATCCCTTTGTCAAATTAGGTTAGCAGCTTGTCATAATCAGGTTATCAGTGTCTCATCCGGTAATTTATAAGTCTCTTCCTTCAGTTTTCAGTTTTCGATTTTAACAAAAGTTTTATCTTTGAATTAGTTCAGGTGCCGTAGTATTGGCCTGGTACTTCTCGATCAAAACAGAATGCTAGGAATTCCTGTTGCCATTCAGATGTTGTAGCATGCGCCCATTCAGGACCTGTATACCTTCTATTTGCGACTCTTTTTCTTTTTAGTCTACGTTCACCTTGCAGTTCTCCTTCACTTAAATCTTCCACTCGGGATGTATCGATTTCTTCCGTTATTGTCTCATCGGGTATGCTTCTTATCCTTAGAACTGGTTTCTCTGGCCAATTATCACCCTTATGCGTCTTCTTACGATTTGTCTTTTCAGGACTCTGGACAGCACCCTCCTCTTGTAATATGGTGTTTTCGCTTGATGGACCTGCAACTGGCTCAGGGGATGCTGGAGTACTTTGATCTCTTTCTATTGTTTCTCCCTCTTCTACTTCCTCTTGATCTGTAACGGGTTCAAGTTCTAACCCGTATTCGTCTACTTCTGGGAGAACCTCTCCTTGATTTAGTTCTCCTGCTGCCTCTACTGAGATAGGCACTCTGTCACCTCTCTCAAACTCATTCACTGTTTGAGGGACAAGGCTGTTCTCAGTGGGCTCTCTTGCAGTGTCAGTTCCATCTTGGCTGTTTTCTAGCCCTGAGACTTCCCTTTCTGGAACTGTTGTGCCGGAAACTTCAAGTTTCTCGTCAGTTGGACAAGTTACCTTCTTTGTGTGACTGTCATGTATCCAATTTGGAACGCCTGCACATTTCACAGCAGTAGTTGTTGTCAAGATCACTTCATACGGCCCCTTCCAGCGCGGCTCCAAACACGACTTTCTCACGTGCTTCTTGACCACCACCCAGTCACCGGCTTGTAGGGTGTGACCCGGATCTCCGATCGGTGGCAATGTGTTAGCTTCCACCTGGTGAGAGAAAGAGAGAATCACATAAGCCAAACCTTTGCAGTAGTCCAACACCATATCATCCGTGATATTCACTAGAGCATTTGCAGGTACTGCGGGCAACCTCATAGCTCTACCCATGAGGATCTCATGAGGTGAAAGTCCTGTCTTCTTATCGGGGGTGTTTCTCATGGACATCAGCACTAAGGGTAATGCATCTGGCCACTTCATATTGGTAGCTGTGCACATCTTTGCCATTCTTGATTTCAAGGTATCATTCATTTGCTCTACTAATCCTGATGCTTCAGGGCAGTAGCTACAGTGCAACTTTTGTTCGATGTCTAGTGCTGCACACAGAAGTTTAACAACATCATTGTCGAAGTGTCTGTCCCTATCTGATTCTATAGAGACCGGAAACCCGAATCTGGGTATTAGCTCCCTGAGTAGCAGCTTTGCAACTGTGAGACTGTCATTTCTACGTGTGGGGTAGGCTTCAATCCAGTGACTAAAAACACACACAATCACCAACACGTACTTCAATCCTCCACAAACAGGCATCTCAATGAAATCCATTTGCATTTTGCTAAATGGACCACCAGCTCTCCCAATGTGGCTCATTCCCGCTGCCCCAGGGAATCCTCCACGGCGGCGCTGCAAGCAGCGCTGCCATGGGGATTCCGACCCCCTTCCCGCCAGCCTGGTTCTGGCGGTTTTCACCGCCAGAACTTGGCTGGCGGGAACGGGTGTCGTGGGGCCCCTGGGGGCCCCTGCAGTGCCCATGCCACTGGGCACATGGGCACTGCAGGGGCCCCCTAACAGGGCCCCACATTGATTTTCAGTGTCTGCGTGGCAGACACTGAAAATCGCGACGGGTGCAACTGCACCCGTCGCACACCAGCAACTCCGCCGGCTCCATTTAGAGCCGGCATCCTCGTTGCTGGTGCTTTCCCGCTGGGCGGGCGGGCGGCCTTTTGGCGGTCGCCCGCCCGCCCAGCGGGAAAGTCAGAATCACCGCGGCGGTCATTTGACCGCGCTGCGGTGTTCTGGCGGGGGAACTTTGGCGGGCGGCCTCCGCCGCCCGCCAAAGTTAGAATGACCCCCAAAGTCTTGTGACTTGACGTGAGCATTGCATTTCACCACGGCAATTTCAAGAGGCAATTGAATCGCATGTAACAAGTCTTTAATTTGTTCACCATTTTTCACTGGAGAACCAGAAGAGGTCATGAAACCTCTCTGTGACCACAGTTGGCCAAAATCATGTACAATTCCAAATCCATATCTGCTGTCAGTATAGATAGTGACTTTCAGATTCACGGCTGCGTGGCATGCCTTGGTAAGGGAGATTAGTTCTGCCACTTGTGCGGAAAACACTTTTTCAAGCCAGGAAGCTTCAATAATACCAGCTATGGTACATACAGCATAACCAGCTCTCAGGGTTCCGACTGAATCTCTCAAACAGGACCCATCAACAAACATGATGCAATCATTTTCTTTCAATTGTGTATTTTGAATATCAGGTCGTGGCTTGGTACATCATTTTGTTACCTCAAGACAATCGTGCTCAACTTCCTCTTCATTATTAACTTCAGTATTTTCAGCAGGAAGTAGAGTTGCCGGGTTCAATACAGTACATCGTTTCAGAGAAACAATTGGTGACCATAGTATAATTGTCTCATATTTGGTGAGTCGAGCATTTGTCATGTGCTGAGTTTTGGTTCGAGTTAAGAAAATTTCAACTGAATGTGGAACCATTACTGTTAGGGGGTATCCCATCACTATGCCTTCTCATTGCGTAAGGCTCTGACCAACTGCTGCAACTGCACGCAAGCAACCCGGTAAGGCTGCTGCAACGGGGTCCAAAGTAGCTGAAGAATATGCTACAGGGCGATTTGCACCTCCATGGACCTGTGTTAAGACAGACAAAGAACAAGCATCACATTCATGACAAAACAGTAGAAAAGGCTTCGTATAATCAGGCATACCCAAAGCTGGTGCCCTGCACATGCACTCTCTCAACTCCATGAATGACTCAAGCTCTTCTTTGGACAAAGCTATGGTATACGGCTCATCCTTGATCTCTTTACCTGTCAGCTTTATCAAAGGTTTTGAAATAATCGAGAAGTTGGGTATCCACTGGCGTCAGTAGCCCACCATTCCCAAAAACATTCTGACATCTCTCTTTGTCGTTGGAGGGTTCATTTGCAAAATGGCTGTTATTCTTTCCTTCGATATTCTTCGGGACCCCCTTTCAATCAGATGCCCTAAGTATTTCACCTCTTTCCGGCAGTATTGCAGCTTCTTGGGTGACACCTTATGTCCATTTTTTCCCAAATGATTCAGTAAGGCAATTGTGTCATATTTACAGTTATCCCTCGTTTTGGATGCAATCAGCAAGTCATCGATGTACTGCACTAAAGTTGAGTTAAATGGCAGTACTAAGGATTCCAAATCCTTTTTCAATATCTGATTAAAGGTGGAAGGTGACTCAGAAAACCCTTGGGGAATTCTGCACCAACTGTACACCTTGTCCAGGAATTTGAAACTGAACAAAAATTGGCTGTCCTCATGAAGAGGTATCGAAAAGAAAGCTTGTGACAAGTCTATAACGGTGAACCATTCAGCATCACATGGAACCTGAAACATGATCACTGCTGGGTTGGGCACTATGGGGCAACATTTTACTACAATCTCGTTTATTTTTCTCAAATCTTGCAAAATTCGAAAATTCCCTCAAGGCTTTTTCAGACCCATTATCGGTGAACTGCACGGGCTACTCAACACCTCCTTCAGAACTCCCTGTTTCACAAAGTCTGCGATTATTTGTGACAATTCGATAAGAACGTCTTGTGCCATATGATATTGCGGCACCTGGGGAAACACTGCATTCGGCTTCACTTGTACTTTAACTGGTTCTACACCTTTTATCAGTCCCACTTCCTTTCCAGTCAAATCCCACAATTTCTCTGTCACTGTTCCTTGTAATACGGCAGGTAGGTCAATCACTGTAAGCACCGGGAATAATGTAATAAAAGGGTAATCCTCATTTCTATGTCCTGTCTCTAATTCTTAGAACTGACCTTCGTCTCCTTCATCATCACTGTTTGTTTGCACTTCGATTCCATCATTGGTACATGTAATCGAGCATTTTGTTTTGCACAGCAAGTCCTTTCCAAGTAAGGATACCGGACTTGAATCACAGACTACAAACCTATGTAGTCCCTGGAAGTTGCCGATCTCAACTTGCACTGGATCTGTAATCAGGTTTGTCAGTTACTGATTTGCCACTCCGACCACTCTTATGGTACGCCCCGAAAGTGATAGCTTCGGAACTTCTGCACTTCTAACTGTAGAGCGTGTAGCTCCGGTATCGACTAGGAATGAAACTTTGTAACCAATAACCTTCCCTTCGACATAGGGAGCCCTCTGGTCTACCTCTAAGGATGCTGCAAGCCTGAACTCTTCACTGTCTGAACTGTCATCCAACCACTCCTCATTCATTCCATCTTCACCTCGCAATGAGAATTGCTGTACTGTGTTATTTTGACTCATTACCTGACCTGTGACCTGTTGAGGAAGCATCGCCTGTTGCTGTCCCATTGGAGCCATTGGTAATTGCATTTGCTGTCTAGGTACCATGGGAACCTGCTGTTGTACTTGCTGCATTTGTACTGGCTGAACACGCTGCATTTGCATCTGCTGCATGGGCTGTACCCCTTGCATTTGTACCAAGTTATTTTGAAAATTCGAATTCTGATTTCTCAATTTTGGACCTCGTACATTTTGTAATGTACCGACATTAGTGCTTTGTTGAATGACACCATCCTGTACCACATTCGGGCACTCTCGTTTCCAGTGCCCCACGCCCCGCACACGTGACATGGTGACATATTTTTCATCCCTTGCGCATCGTTTTGAACCACAACAGTATTCAAATCTGGACCGCGATTCACAAAACCTCGGCCGCCACCTCTCGGTTGCGGCTGAAACACACCATTCATTTGCGGTTGCTGCTGTATCATCTGTTGAACTCCATTTCCCTGTATTCCTGCCTGTGCAGCTCTTATCTGCATCACCATCACCTTTTCTTTCAACTTTTTCTGCTTTAGTTCAATCTTGTCGCTACAGTATTTTGCATACTGTAATATGGTAAGGACAAGGATGGTTTTAATGAAGTCTCAAGTCACCAAACAGAGTGACAGAGTTTCTGGATAAAATCAATGGCATTCCCTACCTAATGGTCCCGACCTCCCTGTGACATGGGTTTTTATCCCTTTTTCGTAGTACATTCCCCCAAAATTCTATTGGACATTTACTATACCCCACTATCTTTAACCTATCAAGTTTAACATTCGGTAATCCCAATCGTCACCACACGTTATTTTAGAGATTGTTGATTGGTTTTTCATAATTGATGTCTTCAGAGGTGGCACATCCGGCTTTACTTCATATTTTGGCATCTCTTGGCACGTCCTTTGGGTCAGCAGTTTTTGTTGTTCACCGGTCTAAGTGACCTTGTACATAACATTAATCTACACTTGTTTCAATATTTTATAACATTCTTTTCAGAGCACCGAAGATGTGCCTGGGAATGGTTTTAATGTAGATACATTTGTCTTCCGAGTTTGAAGAAAAGAACATTTACAGGGTCATAGCCCCTTGTGAGTCAGCACACTGGAAAACAGGAAAATGCATTTAATATGAGAGCTGAGCAGCTAAACTGCAGCTCACGCTCAGTTAGGGCCTATGAAGAATTTCAATACAGTTTCAACAATACGAACGTTAATATAAGCTTAATTGACCATAACATAAACATTTTATTCATCATTATTAATTACGTCTACATTGGTGGCCACTCATCGTGGTCACAATTCCAGTACACGTTTAAGCAAAATCGCTATTATTATTATAGTTTTCTATGCAGTATCGCCACACAATTTTGCTCTAATATACGTTATATAAACTACGCTCTCTCAGCACCATGGTCTTGATGTACCACTGCCATAGCCTATCATTGGATTTCAGGGCTTTTTGAGCACTTGATTTGTCTTATATTGCTTTACATATGCCCAATTAAATGTTCATACATCTGATCCCCCTTATTGAATTTTTGTTGTTAACTGTGACATTTTGTTTATCAAATTTTACTCTATTTTTCTAATTCATTTTGAGATATTTCTTGCTTGATGTTTTGGGTTTGTTACTGTTTTGGTACTACAAAATAATTTACACATTGTTGTGTGTTATCACTCTTAAATCACAATATACTTTCTTAGAACATCAAATATACAAATGTATAAATGCAATGAATTCTTTAAAATTATAAAAGTGTCATTACCACTTAGGAGGTTGGTGCCAGTGGGGAAGTGTACAGGCTGTAAAACTGATCAAGGAGAATTAAAATTCTCTTTTACTACTTCAAGAAGAGGTCTTGGTGCACATGTTAGATGGAATAGAGTTCCAGACTTAAGCAGTGCTACCCAAGAAATACTGAATCCTGGTTTATGTTGTGCTAAAGGTGGGGTTTTCAAGGGATTTACTAAGCCACTCAAAGCCACCTTGCATGGCTCTGCATGGTTCAGAAAATCCAAGATAAAACAATTCAGAGCATTTCGTGACCTTGCATTACCTTGCAGCAGGGAGGCATTCCATGAGTGGACCGTGGGTATTTCCACTAATTGACCTATGGCTTTTGTCACATCTCCAGCTTTACAAAGATTTTAAACCTGGGGATGGGTCAATATGGTAGGTCTCCCAGACCAAGGCAAAACCTTTTAGAAATATCTTTATTTCTTCTGGTTACTTCCTTTTTCTATATATGATGTATTCTGCATGACACATAGAAAAAGGAAAATGCCTTTAAGGATTGTGTTTTTGCAGGAATGTATTCCTTCCTGTAAAAAACAATCCTTTTTGTAATTCAGGCACCCTTGAACTATAGTGTAAGGGTGTCTGTATTAGAACTAGGCACCACACAGTGTGGCAGTACATGGAGTCACCAGAAATATGGTACATTTCTGATATCTCCCTTTCACGCAATGCAGCACAACAAGTTGTCATGCTCTGCTGCACTGCATTGCATTAAATGTTAGTAAATCTGGGCACACTTCAGTTCTTCAAAAACGAAGGGCCTACTCATCACAAATATTATTTCTATCCCATCCGCTGTATTACTTGTCAAGTCAAGTAAAAAGCACTTGTGCACTGAACTATTCATAGTACAGTGACATTACCTAATACAGATATATTACATTTGAGGTGCAGTCAATTTTTTACCATTTTTTGGGATCAGTGTATACGTCCTGGGAGTTTGATAGGAGACTTTCAGTGCTCCCTGCCAAACCTGCTATTACAGTCAGTCAGAAAAGATGACAAAACCACCCAAACAATATACACATACCTACACGAGGAGCATGGAAGCTTTTTGGCTATGTTATTGTGGTTTTGATATTTTTGTGTGATCTTTTTGTCACCAATAATTTTGTTGCCAATATTTCATGATACAAAAGCAATAATAAATTGTTAGCTTGCTGATAGGAATGTAATCATTTTAGGATATAATGAGTGAGATTTGGTCTAGCAGCTAGAACTACTGAATTTGGAACTCGAGAACCAAGGTTTCAATCCCCTTCTTGGTGCCTGAGTCAACATCATGTGATTTAGGCCATATTACTTAATCTCTCTTTGCATAAAAATGTGAAATGTAATGCGTGAATAGTACTTGTGAAAACCCCTCTTGATGTAAGGAATCTTGTAGATTGTCTCCCATTACAGCATCCAGTGCTCCATTATGTCCTAGCTAGGTTTGCGCTATATAAATACCAACACAGACTTAAGAGTAGAGTTTACGGTCCAGCAACAAAAAATACCTAAGTAGCTGTATTTATTACTAAAGATGCCGAATAGCCAGATCCATATATTGCAAGGTGGCAATATTGTTTACAAGAGTTTTGCTAAAATATGAAGTATGTTCCTGGGTCCAAAATACATTGGCAGGTTACTGTAATCATGTTGCTCAAATAGTGTAAAGTAGAAGGGGAAGATAAAAGTGATAATATTGAGAAAATTATAGATTTTAACATGGAGATGGCAGGTGATGAAGCACTGGTTGAGGAGGAGTGCGGGTGTTCCTCTTGATTAGCAGCTTAAAATTATTGTTTGATCAATATTTCATAGTCACATAATGTGACTGCAAAAATAGTGTGTGCGAAAATATAAAAGGTAAGTATATATTGAAGTTTATACTCTAGTTTACTATAGTATCATTTTATTATATTATTTTAATGTAGTGTGTTTTATTACATAATTTATATCATTGTGAAATGTTTATGAATTATTTTTTAATAATATTATCATAATACATGTTTTTTGTGTTCTTTGGGCTCATTTGGGTTTGGTTGAGAAGTTTTTTAAAATTATATATTAATTAATTCTAATTGATTACTTAAATATGTCTTACTTTTTTATTTACTTGTTCAGTTATTTTATGAATGTATATGTGTTTATTACATTTTGTGTTTGGTTTGTGGGATTTATTGGAGGTTGGGGTGGGCTCTAATTTTTAAATTATGTTTAAACCAAGGCTATGGCCGAAACACAATGTGAAAAGCCATTTTTTGAATAAAGAAATTGGTGTAGCACTGGAGTGTCAGGGTTTTCCCTGGAATGTAGTGGATTGTTTTGGGTTACTATTGGGTTGTCAGAAACCTTTGTGACTGCCATGAAGGAACCATGAGACTCTGACTTGTTTTGGTGTTGTATTAATTAAAGTTACATATTTTTTATTTTCTTTAGGTTGTTTATTTACATGCTAAACATTTAATACATTTAAATTTCAGGATGTATGCTTTGTTGAATAACTGAGTGGGTTTTGTAAGTAAGTATATTTAAATTGATACTGAATAGTTAATTAATCAATCATGCTAATTATACCTTTATAAATGTCTATGTTTACATAGTTTTAATTTAGAAAAATGTTTGTATATTTGTTTCTGTAAACTATCACTTTACATGTATTTCTGATAGAGAGTTTCATGTCCCAGCTATGAGCAGGGATAGTCATGCTGTAGTCATGCCTTATTCCCTCCTAATGAGTGATATCAGAGATGTTTTTATTTTATTTCCAAACACAGTACAGTTTCAATCATGTTATGCCTTTGAACCCTTGTGTAAGCTAGCAACTCAGTTATTAACATAATAACAATGTTTAAAGCAGATCTAGACCAATGCTTGTTGTCAAGATAACTTCTGAACTCCTGGCTCTCACCTAGGTAATTCATGAAGCACATGTCAACTGTCTATAACCACCTGGGCCTCACCGAGGTAATCCAGGAAGCACATGTCAACTGTTGATAACTCCCAGTTCTTTATTTGATCCTCCTAATGGAACAAAGACAGGTGAGAAACATGTGCAATTGCAATAATGACTAATGAGTTCTTAATTGATCCCCCTGATGGAAAAAAGACAGTTGAGAAACATGCTATTACAATAATGACTAACGAGTCCCTCTCTTTTCTCCATGTGTTTCCTTACACCTGGTTCAGGCCAGCATTTCAGAGTAAGGGCCTCATTCCGACCCTGGCCGGCGGCGGCAGCCGCCGGCCTGGCGGGGCCCGCCACAATACCGCTGCGCGGTCAAAAGACCGCCGCGGGTATTCTGGGTTTCCCGCTGGGCTGGCGGGTGACCGCCAGAAGGCCGCCCACCAGCCCAGCGGAAAACACCCTTCCATGAAGATGCCGGCTCCGAATGGAGCCGGCGGAGTGGAAGGGGTGCGACGGGTGCAGTTGCACCCGTCGCGATTTTCAGTGTCTGCATGGCAGACACTGAAAATCTTTGTGGGGCCCTGTTACGGGGGCCCCTGCAGTGCCCATGCCATTGGCCATTGGCATGGGCACTGCAGGGGCCCCCAGGGGCCCCACAACACCCCATACCGCCATTCTCTTCCTGGCAGCCAAAACCGCCGGGAACAGGATGGCGGTATGGGGCTCGGAATCCCGGTACACCGCCGGTTTTCCGTTTCTGACCGCGGCTGTACCGCCGCGGTCAGAATGCCCAAGGGAGCACCGCCAGCCTGTTGGCGGTGCTCCCGCGGTCGTTGGCCCTGGCGGATTTTACCGCCAGGGTCAGAATGACCCCCTAAATCCTGCTTAGACTTGTTTAACTTGGAAGCAATGCTTACCTATCTCCAGTCTTCGGCGGGGTTCCCTTCGCACAGAAGTCCTCTCTTCGCAGTGGCAGCCATACCTTCAAGGGACAGGCTTCACCTTGTATTGACATGCTTCCTGAGTTCCGACCTAGTACTTCCAAACTTCTCCGCAGTTACCATAGTACTTTCAAAAGGCAGGCAGCTTTCAAATGATCTTTTACATCACTCTCTCTTGAGCTGGCAAAAAGACACAAGTCATGCCAAATAAGGTAACACAAGTTTTTCTGTTTAATTTGGGATCTTGATCAGCGCTGATTAATCAAACTCATTTAAAGCCAGCAATAATATTTGGATCAATCTCGTGACTGAAAAGACAATAGAAAAAAGTTGTATTTCTTGTAATAGCTGCGTCTTCATGGATCTTGTGCTCAAAGGTGGTTTTCAATCAGTGTTTTCTCGATCCAATTCTGAAGTTGGTGTTCTAAAGACCTTTCGGACAATTGAGAACTATAATCTGATTGCCATTGCATATTTGCATATGTGCCTTGGACTCTTGAGACTCTTGAACTACTGAAGAATTTGAATGTACATGATAATTACAGTTCATTGTAATTCCTAGATTTTCCTTAAATCAGAATGGGTAGTGTTTCTAGTGTGAATTATTGGTATGATGATTTAACGTTAGTTAATGCCAAAGATCTGTTTTATTTTTCCTGTTTTAAAGTGTGGTTTAATTACAGGGAAACCCAAGTCCATACCCTAGAGTTCAGGAGAGTAGCTCGCAACAGATAGTGTTGTGCAGTATTATTATTATTATTGTTGTTGTTGTTGTTATTATTAATATTATTGTTATTATTACTTTTATTACTATTGTTATTGTTAATATTAATTTAAAATGTATTTTAAACAATGTTAGTTTTTTAACAGGTTTAATATTTGCTATTTTGTAGTTTTTTATTTGTATAGAGTGTATATTGGTGTAATGGGTGGGTAGTGTTTCTATTAAAAAATAATTCAATTATAATTAAATAAAAGTTACATTTTTATTATAACAGAATTACTTACTTTATTTGTTGCTTCTTTTTTATGTTTGCATCTGACTTAGGAAAACGGCTTTCTTCCTTATTGATTATTTCATAAAATAAAAATAATGCTATACAATTCTGTTATGTTTAATTTTTCATTTATATTTATGAAGTCTTTTTTAATGCTTACTATATCTATATGTGTTCTACTTGAACACCCCCAAGTTATGCCCTTTCCAAAATGCATGCTATACTGAAGTTAGAATAGTAAATCAGACCTCCTCAAAGTATGCTTCTTCCCCAGTGTTTGGTAGAATGGTAAGTTTGACCCTCCCTCTTCCCTAGTGTGTGTACTTTCCCCAATGTTTTCAGATTGGAGTTAGCATAGTATATCTGCACCACTGCTCCCAAACATATGAACTTTCCACAATGTTTCCTAAACTGATTTTAGAACAATATGTATGACCCTGCAAATGTACTTACTTTGCAAAATGTTCTTAATTGAGTTAGAATAGTAAATTAGACTTGGTCTGAGCAAACTTTAAATTATTCCAGCATAATCTGCATAATTTTGGGAATTTTGGGCTGCACTTGCTGTGCAAAATTCCTGAAATTATTTGTTATTGCGTATCATTTGCAGGAAAAATGTACAGTGAAATTCACCATTCACAGTAAAAATTTACTATGAACACACACAAATAGCAGAATGTGAGTGATTGTTTCTTGCTGTGCTTTTGTTGAATGCTTCCTCCCACAAAATATTTACACAAGGACAAATCATATTGCACATTATCTGCACACTCCTAAACCAGACCTCACAACCAAGTAAATGCACTTTCACCAACACTTATTAGATTGGAGTAATCACAGTATATTTTATGAAAATTTTCCCCAATTTTTTAAGAGGTTAGTTAGAATATTGTATTTGAATTGTTTTTGTTTATTTTTTATTACTGGTAATGGATTGGAGTTAGGTGACTGCATAGTACTGTATCGTGGAATTGTTTATTTTGTATTTTCAGTTACAGATTGGAGTTAGGTGACTATATATCACTTTATCTTGGAATTGCTATATTGTATATTTTACACATATTTAGTTTAAAATTATATATTTTTTAAAGTATTGTATTTTTTAAATATTTTCTATTGTCTTTTTTTATTCATTTACCATAATTTATATTTTTTGTATTTTACAAATATTATATTTTAGTGATACACTTTACATATTATTTATAATGGTTTATTCAATGTAAAATATGTTTGTTTACTTTAACTTTATTTTAAAATGTATTTTTTAATTAACTAATAAGCATGGAATAAGATGGTCAACAAGTGGATTTTGAAAGGTAGGTTAGGGATGGATCTTTGGTGCACTTCAAGTGATACATTGATAAATTGGTGGAATATTGTGAGTGTGTGTGTGTGTAATGTGTACTATAAATCATAAGTCTAAGAAAACGGTGTCCAGCTCCATGGTTGCAGTGGATGTTGTAAAGACCCTTGGATGATTTTGGCCTTAGATGTTTCAAAACAATAGGCCACCTGTACTAAAGGTTTGAGTGGACACAAATGGCAAATTGGGCCATTTGGGACAGCTAAAAAGCCTTTTACATGTACTAACCCTATTTTGGGAGTCATTAACCTATTAATGACTCGCAAAAAAGGCTTTGTCATTCGGTATTAGGAAACGATGAATGAATGTTTTGCAACCGGAATGTGATCGCAAATCATTCATACTTTACTTGAAGGAGGTGGTAACCCATTCACAGACAGGAAGGGGTCTTCCCCTTTGTGAATGTGGGTGCCAACATTTTTTAAGAGTAGGCAGTGATCGCTTCTCATTTTTAATTTTGAAAATCACTCTGTTTTTCTTTAAGAAAAACAGCCTGCATTTAAAAATAAACTTGCTATTAAAAAGCAATCACAGTCATGGTGGTCTGTTGACCCCAGCAGGCCACCATCCCTTTGAGTTCAGGCCATTCTCAATGGATTACAAATTGTGATCAACCTCATTAATATTGATGAGTCAGGTCCTTTGAGACCCATTTGAGAATTGCAAACAGTGTCTGAGACACTGTTGTACATCGCATTTTACGAGTTCCTAATTGAGAGTCTCAAGAAGTTGCAATTAGGAACTTGCAAATCATACATGTGCCCCAGTGTTAGGAAGGGCCTGGTCTGGTTCTAATTGATTTTCTTTCAAGATGACCAGAGGTAAAGCTTGTTAATAATGTGATGACTCTTATTTTGTGGAACTCCTTCAGGGTTTCTGGTTAGAAATGGTTGTCTGCAATAAACCATGATGAACAACATGGTGCAGTTAGTAGGTATTTCTGAATAAGTTGAGTTGCCAGGAAGATTATAACATTTTAATTTAACAGAGGTAATCAAAGAGGGCATATCTTTGGTTAGCAGAGCATATTAAAAGGGCACATTGAGGGAAGTGATATAATCCCACCATATAGCACTGCATGTTGGTTTGAAGGCATTTCCTTTCATTCAATTAAGTGGTCATGTTCCCCAAACAAAACAGAACTATCCATTAATTTAGGGTAGGATGTTTGACTACAGTGCTGTAGCAGGATGCATAGACATATAGGATAAATATGAAAAGGTGCCGGACAAGTGTGCACAAAAGGAAGAAAAAACTGGCTATGACAGTAAGGAACATGATACATATGAGCTTGGCACATGCCAAAAATAGAGACAGTATCCAACAGCTTTACTGTTGAGAGAGTGGATTGGTTCTTTTGAGATATGGTGAGATAGATCAAGTTTTAATAATAAATTAGTGGCATACAAGCAGCAAATGGCGGCTAATAAATCTGCAGTTTCAAAAGCTTAACAGAGAAAATAACGTAAGAATGAAAATGTACTTGTTTGAATTGTGGTGGACATTGTGCCAACCAAACACATTTTAACACCATGTTTAACATGAAAAAAATGTGCATTCAGAAATGAGTGAATTATTAATAAACATTAACCTGAAAGTATTAATGTTAAGTAGAGATGGTAGCAATAAAATATAGTATGAGTATTTAAAAAAATATGAATCATAAACAGTTATGTTGAATGGATTTAATTATTATGAATGACACATTTAGAAATATATATATATATATATGTAGAATTGCTTTGACATAACATGAATTATGTTTTAGACAAATACTTTTTTTGCATATTTGATTTTAATTTTAGGGTATGCAATAGGTTTTATTAATGTATTAATGTTAATTTAGGTTTCTTAACTTGACTCGGCCTGAAAATTCATTTTGCTGCAGTAATGGAAAACCATTTGTTTATTCTGTCCCGTCTGACCTGAATTCTTTCCCTAGGCAGCTAATGTAATGTTGAATGTCCTATTGTATTGTAGGCAAGAGACATGTTTCAGATGCAATAATGTAACACTATTTGTTTAAGCTGTTGAATGGAGCAAGAAATCAAAATGTTCATGTGAAAGAATATTAGTTTAGTTTGCTATGGATCATGTGAAAACAACTGCAAGTAGCAAATCATTTGAAAATATAACATGTTGTAGAACTGTATTAAGTCATGCACTTCACAATGCAGTTTTGCTGAGAAGATTCTTAAAAGTGTCAGAAATTGGTGGTGCCATCTGCAGTGGTTGGATGCTGAAACTGACATCAAGAATAAGTCCACCTGAAGAATCAATGAATTAATTGTGCCTATTTTTAATTAGTGAAGTGCTTGGAAACTTAAAGTGAGTTCTCCTCCTGCCTCGAAGCTGTCCAGAACTCTGTTTGAGTCTGCTGTCACATTCCTGATGAGTTTTCTCATCATTGCCTTAACTGCTCTATTCTGTTATGTGGTTCAGTACTAATAAGGCTTACTAATTCTGAACTGCTGATCTGTTCTATGTGCAGGCCATGTTCTGCACTGTCCTGATAGTGCTGTCAGCTAACACCTCAAGATGGTGACCACTTTGTCTTGATGAACTACTAATGTCTGCTGTCCCATACGAAGAGGTATAACTAAAGGTGGTATCTTGTTTTCCTTTTCAGTTAGTTGCTTACGCCAGCATATTTTTGTAGTGAGTTATTCTAGTTGGATATTTTCCAAATTATTTTTTGTCTTTCTTTTATCTTTTGCTTTTGCCTTCATGTGTTAGCCCGTTCCCACACATGCAAGTCACAGTTCTGGGTAGTGTTAGGAATGGCCCAGCTCTAAAATATGAAATCTAAAATTGATTGTGAAAACTGTATTCTGATGATTTACTGATGTCACCATTATCGGCTTTGAATGGTAATAATCATGCACATGATGTTGCTAATCTAGATCATTCTTTTGGAATGTCTAACAGTATTGATGTTTAGTAGATTGAATCATTTCAGACATTTTGGTCAGCTTATGGTTTTCATGTATTTTTATAATTTAGTCTTGCACACTATTTATATGACATTGATTTTGGGACTGTAATTAAGCTTTGAAACTGGTTTTGAGTCTTATTTGGAGTTAAATTGTTTATGGTGTCTAGAATTGTTTATGGAATAATGTGCTTGATTTGTGTTTGAATGATTCTTTGCAAAGTCCAAGGATTCAGTCCACCTCAGTAGGTGAGAATACTGATGGCGTCCCATCGTCACGCTGGTGGTTGTTGAACCCAGAACCGGACAGAGGAATTCCCTTTTTGGGGCCACAGGTGGCACGTTAACTATTTTGGTAGCAGAGCTATGGTTCTTGTCAGGAGGAGAGTCAGAATTTGCCCACATTGTGAGCTGTTCTTGGTGTAGTGTAAGGGTTGATAAAATCTCAGCGTTGTGTTACAAGAGTATGGTATGTGTTTTAAATAGGGCGTTGCACCTGCAATGCTTTGGCAAATTGTGGTGAAGTGCGATGTATGAGTGAAGTGGGGGTTTGCGTACTCCAAAATAATTGAGTTGGGAGTTTGCACACTCCAAAGTAAGAGAGTGGAGAGTTGGCGTACTCCAAGTTAATGTGTCACTTTGTGCTCAGAAATTGCTCACATGGTTCTTGTTGTTGTAACAGGTCCTGCGAGGCTTGCGATTTATATTTGTAAATTAGATTTGTGTAAAAATTAAGTTTTTCAAAGTTTTAAGGAGTGTGTTGAGAGGAGATGTTTTGATTCCAGTTAGGGAGGGTGAACCTACTCCTCCTGAAGGTACACTGGCATTCGAGGTGATGGGGTTTCAGCATGTCTTTGGGTAAATCTTTTGTGTAAAATAACTGAGAAGGAAGGCACTTTAGCTTTTCCTAGTTATAGAACCAGTAATTTGAGAATTTGAGAGAATCTGAGGAGGGTGATGTATAACTCAAAGCCCCTTCTTAGACCTGCACAATTTGAAGCACTTTCTATTTGGGTATTAGTTGCAGGCTAGATGGGATACAGAGCAGAGAATGTGGTGAGCAGATACATTACATGCAGTGAAGTTATTCCCAGCAATTACATAGAAAGGTGATGGAAGTGTCGATTCTAAAGCCAAAAAGAAATCTGACGAAGATTCAGAGCAGAAATTGGGTGAAAAAAGGGCAGCAGATGTTGAGAGTGATTCAGATGATGAATTTATAACTCAGTTGTTACAGAATCGTCCCCCACCGTATAATGCAGTTGAATCAGTATACCCGAATATAGTGCCAAATGTTGCCACAGCTCCAGGTGCACAAAGCCAGGTTCAGATAATTCCAAATGTGTCTGATGCTAATGTTGCACACAGTTTATCTGACAGTTCTAAATGTTAACACAGTTCAGAATGTTCCAGCTCAAGTTATGCCACAACCAATTCAGAATGCAAGAATCACTCAGTTTGGTTCCACACCTAATGTACAGACACCTGCACAAGTCATGAACTAGAGACAGACCTTGCCTATGCATTTCCCAGGAATGACACCGCAGAATGTTGCCCTGAATCAGTCGAATCAGACCTTTGGTAAAGTATTGACTGGTCAGAGAAAGGATTAATATTCCCACAAAATCAGACAGATTTCTCAGGACCAGCAGCATTAACAGTTCCTGTAACCAGAGGTCCAGTAGTCCTGTTGTATGCCAAAGGTAATAATGAGAGTGGTCCCCAGATTTAAAATCCAGTATCAGCAATGAATTCTCCATTGATATCTAATGCAGAAATGGAGAGACTGATCACTTGAGTGCCAGTCATGACCCCCATGAATTCATTTGGATCAAATCAGACACATAATGGAGTTGGTCCACTAATTGATGTGACATGTCCTCCATGCTCAATGGGATCATCTGTGATGGCTCAAGAACAAGTTATGAGAGCCCCATGCAATGTACCACAGTGTGTGCCCCAAAGCAATGGTAATAACATTAGATTACGAGGTTTGACAACCCAACAACTGACTGACTGTTTAGATCATTTGAGTGGAGCATCAGTATCAGGAAACATGCCAGAGGGAGAAATGACTTTAAACATGGCCAGTCTAAAATTAATATTAAATTAAATGATTGAGGGAACCCTTGAATTGGATGCATTAGATTCTTACAATAACAATGAATTGTGATTTATCTGCAAAGATGCTACTATTCGTGCTGGACAGGTTTATGAGGAATTAACTAATTTGGCTGAGAAATATGAAATTGAAATGGATAAATCTGAACAGTTGAAGGAGAGTTGCAGATTAGATTTTGATTCGAGAGACATTGCAAACTGGAATGGAAATTCACATTAAAGAGTTGGTTCAAAGTATTGAAACATGGGGTGCATTCGATAAATGGGAAGGCAGATGGACAAAGAAAAGAGATCAGAATAAAAGGTCGTTGGCATCTTCAAGTGATGTACAGCAGGCTGAGGGAGCTGTAAAAATTATGCCACTGAGAGAAATTCCTGGAGAAAGTTTTGTTTATGTCCCTTGGAGAAGAAGTGACATACTGTAATTTACAAATGATTACCCAAAGTTGAAGGAGAAACCAGTGGAACAGTACCAGCTAACATAGAGGTTTATTAGGCTCACAAAGTGTGTGTGGGAAGATCTGAAGACTTTATTTGAGATTGTGGTTACAGCTGATTTGTGGGTTGAGTGTAAGAGGAGCATTGATTGACCAATGCTTGAACTGTCGAGAGACGCAGTAAAAGGTGCGCCGTCTGAAGAGGTGATAAAGAACTATTGCAAGGTGATTGAGTTTTTGAAGACTGTAGTTTCCCCTAAATACACTGATTGGCAGAGGATTGACAAGACATTTCAGGAGGCAAAAGGGTCTGTTCATGCTTATTATGAGAGACTGTTGAAAGCATTCAGACAATACAGTGGCACAGAAATTATTGAGCCAAGAGACATGATTCACTTTCTAATTAGATCCATTAAAGGTCTGAAACCTGAAGTTAGTAATATGATCAACAATCATTTGATTTGCTGGCAAGGAAAGCTGATTGATGAAGTGCTGCAATATGCAATATACTGTAGTGATGAGATTGGTTTGAACAAGAAAAGGTTGATGGAAAAGGCAAGGGTGAAGGAGATAAAATCTGCTCCAGTAGGAGGAATGCAAGGGATGCAATAATATGGTGCCTCAGTTCAGACAAAGAGGTTGTGGAATTCGGGTAGATCCTAATGCGAATGTGGCTGATGGTTGGAACATGAACAAAATGCTTTCTTGTCATGCGTGCGGCAACGTCGGACATTGGAAACGGAAGTGTCCCTTTAATAGTGTTAATAATTTGGTGCACAGTGGTGGTGTTGTGCAGACGGTTGACAACAGTTAATTTCAAAATGCAAAAGTTCAAAGGACCTTAAATCAAAGCATGAATGCCTAATGGAGCAGTACAAATGCAGGTTCCCCAACAACAAGAACAATTTCCCCAACAGCAAATTCATGTCCCACAGGAAATACAAATACCACAAGCTCCATTGGCACAGCAACAGGTGATGGTTCTTCAGCAGAATGCGAACCAAAGAGTAAACGCAAATGCAAATCAGTTAATAACACAATACCCATTGATTGATTTCAGTGGTGATAAGATGAGTGAGGAATGCATGAGTGAGAGTTCAGAAGAGGAAGAATGTGTGTTGGCTGCTAGATAGATTAGTGTGGTCCTTATGTGGGTGCAAATATTCTGGGTCATGATGTTTCATTCCTGTTTGACAAAGGAGCAACACATTTCACTGTCAGACATACCTACTGTCAGGAACAAGGCTGTGCGCGGTCCAGGCCCCATCCGAAGGTCCGCTGTGCGGATTTGCAGTGCTTTATGCACACCACTGGTCATCCCCGCTTGTTCCAAGAATGGCCAGCAGCGTTGTTTACCCTGTGGTAAAGCTCACACAGCCGCAGGTTCAGGCCATTGTTGGTCAAGATGCACTTATCAGTGCTATCTTATGAAGGGACTACATTTCCCATGTTTTTAGAGGCGGTGGCCTTCTTGGGGTGTGGCTGGCCTATAAAGCCCAGCCACACCCAAGCTTGTGGCTCACTATTTTGAAGACTTCGATGCAGTCAGACCTCGAGGGACCTTCCTCTGGAGCAAAGCAGAATTTCTTCAAGGCAGCTTGGCAGTAACTTGAAGGTTCCTGGTTTTCCATTTGGAATTCAGACACAAATAGGTTGTACTCATGGGCGGTGAGGTCGTGAAGAGCCCAAGTCAGAAGGGAGTTGTTTCTTCCTAACTTTCAGCATTCCCCTAGCCTAATGAGCATGGAGTTTTAGGCCGCTTGGGTTTAGCGCTTCAGTTCACGGCAGCAATGTGCTTAGGAAAAGCGCTTCAGTTCACGGCAGCAACGCGCTTTGATAAAGCGCTTCCGTTCACGGCAGCAATGCACTTAGGAAAAGCGCTTCAGTTCACGGCAGCAACACGTTTAGGAAAAGCGCTTCAGTTCACGGCAGCAAAGTGCTTTGATAACGCGCTTCAGTTCACGCCAGCAAAGCGCTTTGATAACGCGCTTCAGTTCATGGCAGCAATGCGCTTTGATAACGCGCTTCAGTTCACGGCAGCAATGCGCTTTGGAAAAGCGCTTCAGTTCACGGCAGCAACGCGCTTTGGAAAAGCGCTTCAATCCACGGCAGTAACGCGCTTTGGTACAGCGCTCCAGTTCCCAGGAATAAAGCGCATCAATACAGCGCTCCAAATTCACAGGAATAAAACGCATTGGCATAGCGCTCCAATCAAGAGGAATAACGTGCATCTGCACAGGGCTTCAGTTTCAGAGGAGAAAAAGCATATTGGCCTCAATGCTCGAAAGCGCTTCAGTTCACAGAAAGTAAAGCGCTCTTGGCTCAGTACTTAAAGCGCTTTTAATTTACAGGAGAACATTTATGGAAAAAAGTTTCAAAGATAAATAAATCACAGTTTCATTGTTTTAGAATGCATGATATGTGAGATACATATTAAGGTGTTTTATATTATGTGAAAAAACTCATTTAAGTGTTTACTAGTTTCTAAACTGAAATCTAATATTTAGAGTTTTATCAATGCAGAAGTGGTTCCATGATTGATATTTAAGAGAGTGTCCATAGTATAAAAACTCTAGTCTTCTGAGGACTCTGAGGTCTCAATTCATTTTGGTTTCGTGATTTACAGAAGGGGCTATTGCTCAATTCATAAAGAGTTTCAATCTGGTATTATGGAGATGCATGTACGCAAAGGCTCTAATGGTGAGTTAGATTGTCATGAATGAATATATGCATATTTGTTCTAACATTTTCCTTTCAGATCTCTCTCCCAGCTGTTCCCTACCCTAATTCCCTTCCCCCGCCAGGCTTCATCATAACTCTGTGCTATTAAAGCTTTCTGAGTTGGTGACGCCGGGAGGAGGGCCTTCTTGTTCGGCAGCATGCAGATCCAGAGCAAAAGACACCGTGACACCTACTGTGCCCCTTTCAGAAAGAACAGTTCAGGTTGCAGGAGTAGCAAATCAGAATTTGGTAAACCCCATTATAGAGCCCATTCCCATTAAAATTGGAACTTTTGAGGGTCTGCACCGATTTGTAGTTTGTGATGCAAGTCCTGTGAGTCTGTTGAAGAGACCTGCTATGCAAATTGAAATGTTCCATTACCTATACACAAGAAGGAAGAGAAATTCAAACCAATAGTGATGATGAGATCTCCAGTCAAACTGATAAGATGTATACTCTCATTACATTGTTTCCTGCCATGACAGTTAAAAAATTGCCTGATGAATTACAAGAGACAGTAACATTGAGAATTTTGGATCTCTCTGGAAAAGATATTGGATTTATTTGAGGTGTTGATCCAGTCAAATTACCTGTGAAGCCAAAGACCACAAAACAGTATCATATGACTCCAGACATGATTTAAGATATTACCCCAGTAATTGCAGATTTTGTTGAGCAGGGACTGCTGAAAGAAGAGATGGACAGCCCACGTAATTCACCAACTATGGGTTTGTGAAAGCAAAGTGGGAAATATTGCATAGTTAAGGATTTCAGAAAGGTGAACAAAATTGTGGTATCTTGTTGTCCCATAGTGCCAAACATAGCAGTGATTTTATTTTAGATTCCATGTGAAGCAAAATGGTTTTCCGTTATTGATTTGTCACAAGCGTTTTTCTCAGAGCCTTTGCATGAGGATAGTCAGTTCCTCTTTTGTTTCCGATTTGGCAACTGTGTGTATTCATGGTGTCGTACTCCACAGAGGTTTTCGGAAGTGAGGTTCTTGGGTCACCAAATTGGGAAAGGTGCAAGAAAAGTGTCTCGGGAGAGAGTTGCAGTTAATATCGAAATGAATCCCCCAGTTACCCAGAAAGAAATCAGAAGTCTTTTGCGCGTGGTGAACTATTGCCACCAATGGATCCTGAATTTTTCAGTAATTTCCAAACCTTTGCAGAGGTTGACACACATCCAGTCCCTTCAATGAAGAAGGCATGAAAGCTTTCACTGAATTGAAAGAGAGCTTGTGCAAAGCTCCAGCTTTGGGAATTCCTGACTACACAAAAGGTTTTGTCATGAACGTGACACGCTCTTTCTGTTTTGACGCTCTTTCTGTTTTGACGCAGACACATGGAGGAACAATAAGGAGAGTGGCATATTTTTCCACTACATTGGATCCTGTCACTGCTGCTTTGACGGGCTATCTGAAAGCTGTGGCTTCGGTTGGTTTAAGTATCAGTCAATGCGAAGGCATTATGATGGAACTTCCTTCAATTGTTTATGTCCCACATTCAGTTGAAGTACTTCTAACAAGGTCTAAAACCTAATATTTGACCAATGCCCATCTTACCCGTTATGAGGTATTAATCTTTGAATCTGCAAATGTAACAGTCAAGAGGTGTGCGGTTTTGAATCGCATCATATTAATGCCTGTAAATGTTGATGACTCAAGTGATGCTAATGAAATGGAACATGACTGTCTCGGGGTCACTGAACTGTGCACCAAACCCAAAGCTGATATTCAGATTTTCCACTAGAGGAGAATGACCAAGTTGTTTTTTTTTATGTCTCCTGTTTAAGAGACAGTGAAGGTACTCTGAGAGCACCCTCTTAGGAGTTGTCGAAGACTCAAGGTTTCAGGAAGTCGTTTCTGCCCAAGTAGTTGAACTGGTTGCTCTTACAAGAGCATTCTGCGTATCAGAGCAGCTCAAAGTGACAATATTCACTAATAGTCAATATGGAGTTGGTGTTATCCATGGTTATAGGAAGTTAGGACCTGATCTGGATCACCCATTTGAAATGGTGGAAGAATTCATGATTTGTTAAATGCTTTACAGTTACCTGAAAAGATTGCAGTTGTAAAATGTATTTCACTCGTAGGATCAGAAAAGTATGTAACGTTAGGTAATATCTATGCTGACCAAATTGCTAAATATTGTGCACTCCATTGGGTCACCTTCTATGAAAAGTGGAGTAATGAAAGTGACACCAGTGAGACAAATCAAAATTTCTTGATGTCAGTAGTTAATACCTGGGATGAGATTAAGAGGTTGCAGGAAGAAACAACAAAGAAAGAAACTGTGGTTGGATAAAAGCAGGTTGTGCTCAAAGAGAGGGAGAGGATGTTTGGATTTCAAATGAAGGGAAAGTCGTGTTGCCAGACTATTTGCTGAACTCAATGGCTAGATACTATCATGGTCAGGTTCATCTCGGCAGATTTGCACTTTTAAACAGACATGGTACAACCCCAGATTCAGATTGATTGGAGACACGGTTTGTCAAAGATGTGTTACATGCCAACAAATGAATGTTGGTAAATGCACAGTGGTTAAGTTCAGCCACATAGGTAGATCAGGAGATCCATTTAACAGAATGCTACTTGATTTCATTGAGATGCCTGCCTGCAATGGTCTAAAGTATGTGTCAGTCATTGTGTGTGTGTTTTCTAAGTGGATTGAGGCTTATTCAATATGTAGGAATGATAGTCTCACTGTAGCTAAGCTGCTGCTCCATGAACTAATACCTAGGTATAGGTTCCCAACTTCTTTGGAATCAGATCGAGTGACTCATTTTAATAATTAGATCATAAAGTTGTTGTGTGCAGCACTGAATATTGAGCAAAACTTGCACTACAATTACAGACCAGATGCATCTGGATTGGTGGAGCAGATGAATGGAACACTGAAAGCTCAATTGGCAAAGGTCTGTGCCTCTACAGAATTATAATGGCCTGATGCACTGCCACTTGTCCTGATGAGCATGCGTTCCACCCCTGACAGGAAGACAAGACTGTCTCCCATGAAATCCTGATGGGTCGTGCAATGAGAGTAACAGCAGTACCTGCAAATGTATTTGTGAACATAACAGATGACTTAGTGCTGGATTATTGCAAAGGTCTAGCTGATTTGTCTCATAAGGTTGAAGTAGCAACAGTTCAAAAGCTCAATAACAGTGCCACATCCTGAAGGCAGGAGAGTGGGTGATGGTTAAGAAACATGTGCGGGAGACTTGTCTGGAGCCAAGGTGGAAAGGTCCATTTCACGTCATCTTGGTGAAGACTACAGCTGAGAAGTGTGCTGGTCTTCCAAACTGGATGCACGCAAGCCACATGTGCAAAATTCTGTGTCCTCTTGAAAACACAAATGCACAGATTTAAGGAAAGTTGTGCACCCACAACTAGCATTGAACTATTTTCGAGAGCTTTTAGGTGAATCTTAAAGAACTTTCTTGAAAATCGAGAACTACTGGTAATACTGTAAAAGGACTTTGAAAGCCATTTATTCTTGATTTTTGCTCGCTTTTGTTTTTATATTTTTCATTTTCTTTTCTCCTCTGATTCAACCCAAGCCATGAATCCTGGAGAGGGGAAAAACAGTAGATGTAAATGTGTGGGCATTGGTTTGGTAATAATATGTATGAATGCATGCATATTATTGACTGCAGGAATGAGTTTTTCAATAAAAGGAGAAGTGCAAAGTACAACAACTCCAGGGCTGAGAATGACCACATCTAAGCAGGATAAGCTTTATAATTGCTTCATTTAGATGGCACAAAGGGAGATTTTTCTTCCAGTGTATATTATAGCTTGCTGCATGAGTATGTGGATATGCTGAATGTGTGTTATTATTATGTGTGTACACAAATTCCTTTGTCAGTACCAGAAGGAATCACATCACTAGGTCTGGGCGGAGTTTATGGAGTTACGTTATGCAGAACTCCGCAAAGTGACCCAAAA
This sequence comes from Pleurodeles waltl, assembly GCF_031143425.1. Classification (NCBI taxonomy): domain Eukaryota; kingdom Metazoa; phylum Chordata; class Amphibia; order Caudata; family Salamandridae; genus Pleurodeles; species Pleurodeles waltl. The sequence goes on along the minus strand of NC_090444.1, from coordinate 1,787,133,689 downwards.
ACTCTGCCGTGCTACGCGTAGTTCCGCAAGCAGTGGAGTGGGCTAGGTCATGCCGTTCCCACTGATGTTTAGCTCCGGGTGTTTGTCCCATGCTGAAAAATCAGCAGCACCACTCACAGCGCAAGAGGGTGCTGCTTCTTTTCTGCCATTCAAGTAGATCTTCTACTCGATCAACACCTTCCTCAACGCAAACAGGTTTCTCAACTCAAGCGGTAGCGATCATCCGTGACTACCCGCATCAAGAAATCTCACAGAGAGGTGGTCTTAGTAGGATTTTCCTCACTCGGGCTCCTAATTGATTTGCGATTGAATGATTCTGACTGCTACAAAGGAAGATGTCCAGTGAAAACCTTTTCTATCTTGTATAAAGTCAGACTATCATTGGAAATGTTGTGTACTAAAGGTTTATGATGCTCTTCAGTCATGTTTCTGTTTAGCAACGCTGTTATTATTTTATGTTTGTGGGGATTGAACAGCAGAGAATAGATTGGCTGGGTGTCCACTCTATGTTCCCTAGTCTCTTGACCAAATTAATTTCAATTTAGACCATGTAGGTGGCATTCAGAGTGTGAATGTTCACCGCTGGTCGAGGTAATCATGTATTATTGAATATACTTTTTGATTGACAACCTGCTTCCAGACTTGTCAAGGCTCTTTGCGGAAGCACAGCTGCTCGTGCTATAAATTCAGGGAATGTAAAATATTTTACCTTGCAAGGAAGCCTACCATCTCTCTGAGAGCCCAATATTTAAATTTGTCAAGTCAGTAGTAGTGCGTGTACTTTTAAAGACCTGTCTGTAATTTAGGCAAACTGAAAACCCCAAAACAATTGCTTATGACATGCTATCAGTATGTCATTATCTTACGATGGACACAGGGGTCAAAGCTATAATCAACGCAATATGTCAATTATTTATTTATGAAAAGTAAGATTCATACAGCATTAAGATCTATTTAAACAAAGAGACAAGCAACAGCTTGCTATGTTTCCTCTAGTTTATTTTTACATTGAGGCAGATTTTTCTTGAAATATACGTAACCTATGCCATAAGAGGCACCGTGACAACGGTTATGACATATTTATAATTAACTCTTATCTAAAAATTAAATGTGTATTGGAAAGGTCTGAGACATACATTAAAACTTAAATGTTCATAATGGGATTACTGTCAATTCAATATATTGGTTCACCCAACCTAGACACACATGTTAGACAGTTAGTCAAATAGGCCCAGATTTACTTTTAGTTTGTGTTGTGTCACCTAAAATATCGCAAAAGTGTGTTTTGTGATTTATTTCCAAGCACAAAACGTTGTTTGCCCTAGAGAGTAGCGCTCGAGTAATGCAAAGTAATGGAGGCTTTGCATTACTTTGAGCTACTTTGCACCTTGGGAGTGCCCCATGGAAGGTACGTTGGCGATTTAGAGGCAAATCTCAGTCTATTTGCATGAAAAATACGCTCCAGGAAAATTTGGATCATTGTTTAAATATATGCAAACATTTCGAACCTGAGATATGTCTCTGTCCTGTTTTCTCCTTTTCATGCAACTCAGTGCAACAACTTTGGCTGCTGTGTTGCATTGTGCGATATCATAGTAACTTTGTCCCATCATCCCCAACATGCCTAGCAACCACCATCAGTTGGAACAACCAAGATGAGTAGAAAAAGACTGCAATCAATAGTGAAATGGCAGACACACTTGCGTTTTCATCACACTAGGGACGAAATTACAAACATTTAAAAATGTGATGGTGTAATTTTGCACACACTTTACAGATTTCACTGATGTGCTGGCGACATTTTTCACCAAAATGTGAACTGACTTTCAGAGAAAAGTTCCCCTTTTCTTAATGACCAGCTGCTGCATATTCACATTTTGTATGTGTCAAGCTGCAAATATTAAAACAAAACTGTGTTAGTGCCTCAGCATCTGTGTAATCTGGGAACATCAGAGCAAAACGTTACCAGCATGGTTAAAATGTAAGTAATTAAGCCCCCCAAATGTGCACTTCATGCATTTATGAGGGATTGCCTACAGCAGGGAGGAAACAAGTCTTGATGCTATCTCAAATAATCTGCCAAAACAGAGATAAACTGCCTACTCAGGATCAGGGATGGTGTTCAATCTCAAGGCTAGATTAGGCATCAGGATCAGAGATGGTGTTCATTCTCCAGACTAGGGTGCATATTTATGCTTTTTGATGCAAAAGTAAACTAATGCAGTTTTGCACCAAAGTCCTTAGCGCCTGCATGCGCCATTCCATTGCGGCAGCTGGGTGCCAGATCTATGGAATGGCGCTCGCCGCTGCTAAAGAATGGCTAGCGTCCAAGAAAAAGTGGCTAACTGGGGGGGATTTTCGGTAGGCACAAAGGCGCTAGTGGGTTAGAAATGACGCTAGGCTGATTAGCGGCAATAACTATTCTGGTAACCAACCTAAAGTAATTTTCTGACACACTAGCACCTAAAAATGACTCTTGTCTTAGCAAAGACAGGAGTCATGTCCGTCACCCCAATGGCCTTCACAGGGGACCAGTGTCCCCTGAGCAACGCCATAAGACCCAGTACCAGGCAGGGGGACCCATGTCAGGATAGAAAATAATACTTACCTATACTTACCCAGGATGGGGCTCCCTCATCCTGTGGTGTTCCTCTGGTGTGGGTGGGGGTGTCCACAGGTACCCTAACGCCTGGTCTGATGTTAAATAATGGCGCTAAGCAGGCTTACCACCAATATTTAGGTTGCTTCCTCCGTGTGTGTCGTTTCTGCCCAAGAGGATAAATATGGCTCTAGGGTGTTAGTGTCATATTGTGGACGGGAACACCTACCTTGCATCTAATTAGCTCAAGGTAGTTTGCTGCATTCACAGAATGATGCTAACTCCAATATTTTGACGCTAGATGGGTCTAGCGTAAAAATATTAATATGGGGTTAGGTCAACGCCGCTTTAGCGTCAAAATAATTGATGCTAAAATGGCACAAACCAAGTATAAATATGCCCCTAGGTGCGGCAATGTGTCCCTAGATGGCACACAACACAAAACTGAAATCAACATATCAAGGAAATAAATGTTCTGGAGTCAGTAGTAAAATACAACCATGAAGGTTTATTAAAATAATTCAATAGCATTACAGAAGGCGAAAGTAATAGTCAAACAAATTGTGTACGGAATTAGCATACAACTTAAACAAATGCAGCAACAGAATGACATTAAATCAAGGCAAACATTATTCTAAGTCCAAAGCAACAGGCAAATCAAAAAGTGTTCATTGTTCAGTGTTCAAGGTGAGGAAGTCAAAAGACTTCCTCATCATCAAAATACATCAAATTTATGGACAAATTCAGGATGGAAGTCAATAGAAATTGCACAGTCAGCATAGGGTGAGCAAATGTAGCAATGAATTGACAAATCACAATACAGAGTTATACAACGTCATCCATTTTCACCACTCTAGCAGTAGCACTATTCTGACCCAATGTGATTGACGGTAGCAGTGTAACCCTAGTTACATAAACAATGGAACTCTCACAAATGAGTAGTTCTAATGTTTCACAAGTAGGAAAATCCTCGAATGTACTAAAAGGCTCTCCTCCAAAGTTTCTTCGAGAATAGCTGGAAAATATGGATCATCAGTGTACACTTTTGTGATGTCCGTGTTAAACAATGAAAGCACACATCATGAATGCGATAGAACCCAAGTTGGAAGTCAGGCCTAATTTGATCTTAGTTTAACCAAGCACAGAACAATTTTTATTAAATCAAAACTAGCTTTTTCAAAAGAGTGCTGTGAAGGGAACAATATACAATATGTTTCCTGCATTTCCCGGGTGACGACAAAGAATTACAATAGGATATCTTCTCTCTGTGTCACTGGAAATTAAAAGCACCATAAATCAATGCACTAATTGCCAGATTTCTTCAAAAAGTGGTTCAAGGTAAAAAGAATAGAATCTGAGAATCAAGATTAACAAAAACGCTATTTAAAAATCAAAACTCGCCGAGACAGTGGCACAATAAATATATTTCAGAAAAGTATGGACTTGTAAAGGACAAATTTGCAATTTATAATTATGATTTACTGAATTATCTGACAGATTATTCTATGAATATTATTTCATAAATGTATGATGAGCTGACTATCAAATTGAGATTTGATCTTATCACTGGTTACAGCGGGAGAAACACCCAAATGTTTTGTGCAATTAAGAATTTCATAGGTGCACACAAAGGCAATTTGGAATGGAAAATCCACACGCGAATTTCAAAACCTAAATTGCATTTACAACAGCAAAATATGGCAAAGATGGAGCGTCACTAAGGCAGAAAGCTGCAAGAGTGAGCTGAGGGATCAGGGAGTGGCGGTAAATGGATTAAAAAGGACCCAAATGGCTTCAGAATTACACTGCCTTAGTATTCTGTGCTCGCACATTTCATTGCAGCAGCCGAGTGGTTCAGAGGAGAGCTTTGGACAACAGCACGTTTTTATTTACAAATTAAGCCCTGGGTGGAGGGAAGAAAAGGAGAAATCTTAAGAGGAGCTGACCAGAAGAATACGTGCTCTATCTGAAGATTAGGTGGTTTTCAACTAATTTTAATGTGGGAACAGGAAGCTTACACTGTGGGATGATGGAGCAATCAGAATTTTAATTTCCATGTACATAGAGGACCCCAGGAGGATCCTAAGTGATATGCACATAAATTTAAAATCCACTTACTCTTGAATTGCAGACCATGACAATCGGTCCAGGAAAGTACTGCTAACCCTCAAAACCAACTTTTTCAAATAAGCAAAGTTTTTTTAAATACAGCCCCATTTCCTTCAAGGGAGTGGGCTGCATTTTACAACAAAACGTCTTTATCTAAAGAGGATCAGAGACATAGGGGGTGATTCTAATTCTGGCGGGCGGCGGAGGCCGCCCGCCAGAATTCCGCCCCCATAATACCGCTCCGCGGTCAGAAGACCGCGGAGGGTATTATGAGTTTTTCCCTGGGCTGGCGGGCGGTCTCCAAAAGACCGCCCGCCAGCCCAGGGAAAAACTCCCTTCCCACGAGGATGCCGGCTCGTAATCGAGCCGGCGGAGTGGGAAGGTGCGACGGGTGCAGTAGCACCCGTCGCGTATTTCAGTGTCTGCAAGGCAGACACTGAAATACCTTGCGGGGCCCTCTTATGGGGGCCCCTGCCGTGCCCATGGCATTGGCATGGACATGGCAGGGGCCCCCAGGGGCCCCGCGACCCCCCCCTACCGCCATCCTGTTCATGGCGGCTTTCCCGCCATGAACAGGATGGCGGTAGGGGGGGTCAGAATCCCCCATGGCGGCGCAGCAAGCTGCGCCGCCATGGGGGATTCTGAGGGCAGCGGTAAACCGGCGGGAGACTGCCGGTTTACCCTCAGAATGCCCTGCGGGGCACCGCCGGCCTGTCGGCGGTGCTCCCGCCGGGGTTAGAATCAGCCCCATAGTGGTGTGATAATCCAAGCATGCCACAATCTCTGTGAACGATACTAATCAGAATTAGTTTCAACTTGCAAACCACTGGATCAATCATGGGGTAGGTTGGATAGTGACCGACATAGGTCAGACCACATAATAATTTAGTGTTCATAAACGCCCTGTTGCTGGGTCAAAAATTGAGGAAAAGCAAGGACCAGTAACTCGTCTCGAGGTTCAGACGAGAGAAACTCATTATAAGTCAAACGTCTACTATTATATCATGAAGATACGGTTTCGAGATAGTAGACGTAGACACAGTCAAAATTGACATAACATGCTTATGCCGGTCCTGAAAAACAGGAGTAGTGGGAGGTGGCGGAATGAAAAAAACATGTTAGAATGAGTCAAATAGTTTGCTTTGTACATATGCTTAATCAAAAGGTGTATGATCCTGATGAGAGTAATAATGGCAGAGACAGTTTGACATCATAGGCATCCTAAATACATAATGGGGACACCAACTAAAATGTTGTAGGTGTTGCCATAGATGTCAGTGGGTGTCACATACGCAAAATACTAGAGTATCATAAGGGTCACCATAGTAGGCTGGTTCCCTCTGGTGTGGCACCAACGTATAGTACAAAAAATTCACAGTGGCCATCATTTGATGTATTGGGATACAGTACCAAAGCCTTAGTACTGAACCAATCAAGTGCTGGTAAGGAATCTCATCCATGGAATGTCATTGTTAAGTCCGTGTATGTGGGTCCCAAGTTTGGACACCCAGCATTGTTCTCTTTCCAGCAGGGTTCTGGAACCATGTAATACGTGATTGAGTGTATCAAGAACTACCCACCACATATCATTAGGAGTAGGATTTTTGTCAAGGTAATGGACACTTAGGCCCTCATTACAACCCTGGCAGACGGCAGTATTTTGGAGAAAGGTACTACCTACAGGCTGGCAGTACCTCTCTCCAAAATATGACATTGCAGGTTTGGCTCAAGCCAAACCGCCAATGTACCACTCCGTCCACCAGGGCGGTAACAGCCACTAGGCTGGAGACTTCAGTCTCCTGCCAGGCGGCCGCCACTGTCCCACCCGCGGGATTATGACCCTGCCTACCGCCATGGTTTTTGTGGCTGTTTTACCTCCACGAAAACCATTGCGGTAGGCACTATCAGTGCCAGGGAATTCCTTCCCTGACACTGATAAGGGTCTCCCCTGCCCCCTCCGCCTCCCCAGAGTCCTCCCCTGCCCTCTCCCTCCCAACCCCTCACAACATACACGCACAATCACGCACCAACATACACATGCATACACACACTCATACCCACATTCACCCACGCATGCATACATACATTCACACACACATCCACATAAACTGACATACATTCAAGCACACTCATTCACACAACATACACTCACACCCTTTCATGCACACACACATTCCACATGCCACACACTCGCATGCATGCACACACAGACATACACCCACACCCCCCCCACACACACACAACAACCCCCCACCCCCATCCCTTGTCAGAGCACCCGACTTACCTGCTTGCAGGGGGTCCTCCGGGAGGAGACGGGACGTGGCGCTGCTGCCAGCAGCAGCGTCCCCCAGTAGAACACTACCAGGTCATATCAAGGAACATCATACGGTCTGCAGAGGGCAACTGTAGTGGCATTGATGCTGGCAGCAGCGCCACCTTACTGCCATCCGCCGCCGTGCCCATAGGCAGAACTCCGCCAGCCTTCTGGCAGAATTCCATCTATGGTCATAATATGGCAGATGGTAGGTAGCCACGGCGATGGTGTTTTGGTGGCCGTCGCCACGGCCATAGGCTGTCATTACCGACATTGACATAATGAGGGCCTTAATTTGGTGGTCGATCATCCACATCTAATGTTGCTGCGGTGTTCATTGATCCTAACCTTCAGTGGTCTAGTGGTCATTCCAATGTAACGTAAACAGCAGGGTCATGTAATCATGTAGATGCAATTACGAATATTGTAATTAGTGTGTTTCAGAAGGCGCCATCTGCTTATGGGTTCTAAATCAAGGGAATCAACCCGTTTGGTCAGTGCATATACATTGCAACTACCACACAGATAAGGACCTGATACTGATGGGAGTTGCCACAATGTCGCCTGACTAGATTCTGAGTGGACAGTCATTGGGCGGGTATTCACTACCAAGTCCTTTATATTCTTGTCCTTTTGAAGGTGAACAAAGGTTTGGGTATTGACACCCCACCACTTCTAAGTATAGACCATTGGTTGCTTATGAGTTTTTTCATAGTGTTTGACAAGGGAGTGTATTTGGAAATGCAAGTTAGTCGAGTATCTGGGTTCTTGGGGTCAGTTGTCAACAGTGCCTCTCTGTGGTTGTTGCATGCCCGTTTATGAGCTGTGTTAATTATCTGGCATGGATAGTGTCTCTCTTGCAATTTTAATGAGAGGTCATCAGCTTGTGCTCCGAAAGTGGAAATGTTGCTGCAATTGCGGCAAAGCTGTAGAAATTGACCATACAGTAAATTGTTCCGTAGTGACTGTGGATGATGACTGTCATATAGCAGTAGACTATTGTGATCTGTTGTCTTCTGATGCGTACAGGCCTCTAATTTGCCCTGGTTGGTTGTGATCATGAGGTCCAAAAAGGAAATCTTAGTCTTTGAAATGGTTGAGGTGAATCTTAAGAAGGGATCCAGCCCGTTAATCCAGGCCATAAATTGATCAACCTTCTGTGTCTGACCTTGCCAAATGATCAAGATATCATCGATATATTGATGCCATAGTCTGATGTTATCAACAAACAGATTGGAGTTGTTGAGTATAAATCGTTGTTCAAAATGATACAAATAAAGGCGGGCCAAGCTGGGCGCAAAGGGTCTGCCCATAGATGTCTCACGTTTTTGGTGATAGAGCTGGTCTTTGAACTGGAAAAAATGTTCAGTCAGGGCTAGAGATGCACATTGCATAATAAAAGGGATTGGTGTTGGGGAGGTCCACGTGCTGTTAGCCAGCGCATCTTCAACCACCCATAATGTTGCTTCTTGAGGTATGTTAGTGTACAAAGCTTCCACATCAAGACATATCAAGGCATTCACTTGTTTGGTGGCGTTGACATTTTTAGTACCTCTGGCCCCTAAGAACATACCTACAGAACATACTTAAACAATACCTGTTGGACTTGGCCATCTCTGTAGGGTCATCCCCAAACCTTTTGCCTTCTCTCTTCCTGTTGTGCTGAAGTCTTTTTTGTTGGACCTAAGACTCTGGTCAATTTACCACTGCTAACCAATGCTAATGTGCAGATGCTCCCTCCCTAAAACATGGTACAAATGGCTTACACATGTTTGCCATATTAAATTTACTTGTAAGTCCCTAGTAGAGTGGTATACCATATATGTAGGGCTTGTGAATTAAATGCCACTAAGTAGGCTCACAGCCCTTCTTGTGCCATCCAGTTAGTAGCCTCTTAAACATGTCTCAGGCCAGCCATTTGTAGCCTGTAGTGCAGTTTAAACTCCGAATTTGATAACAAATTAACCCATTTGCAGGCTTAAATTGTTATTTTTAATATATATGAGTCACCCCGGTAAGCCATAGACAGATCCAAGGGCAGGGTGAATTGTATATAAAACTTGGGCATGTACTTATAAGTTTTACATGCCCTGGTAGTGAACAACTCACAAATTATTTTTTTACTACTGTGAGGCCTACCTCTATCACAGAGATACCTTTTTCTATTTAATAAGTGACAGCTTTCGTTTGGGGGGGACGTAGGAATCTCATGTTTGGTTTCTAGAATTTTTTTTTAGTTAAAACCCACTTCAATTGTAAGGTCAATTCTGAAAAGTTGGTATTTTCTCTTCCAAACAATTAGCTGCCTGCAGCCTGATTCCTGGATCACATGCCAAGTGTAGTTCACAGTTGGTGTTTGTGTACTCCTACTAGACAGCCGGACACTAGAGAAAATGACTGTTTGCACAATGGGCCAGCCAAGGCAGGATATGGGGAGGAGCTATGCTCAACCATACTTGCACTTCAAAGACACTACTTCAGAAAAATGAGCAAAATGCACTAGATTATTGTGCCTGGAGACAGACTGGGATTAGGACGGGTAGGCAAGAACTTTCAGACACTTCTGTGTGGTGAAAACTCCAGAACTTTCTTCCACTTCAAAGCTGGACTCACAACTTTAAACATGGGACTTTCAGAACCACTCTTCAGGTCACTTCTAGACCTGCAGAACTCTCAGAGGACTACCTTGCTGCCTGTGGCCTACTGTGTACTTCAGAGGACTGCCCTGCTCCATCGAGATGACTGCCTTGCTGCTTGAAGTCTGCACTGTGTCCCTTAGAAGACTGCTCTGCTGTTTAAGACCTGCTTTCCTGCTTGAACTCAAGACTTCCAGAGTGACTCCAAGGGATAGTTGGCTCATGCCCTAATCAGAGCCTTAGGGACAGAAAGGGGTCCTACCCTCTTGCAATCACACCTGGAACCAGTCTTAGTGATTCCTGATCATCTAAGTGATACAATTTCAGTCCTGCGCCATTGGAAGTGGTGCTAAAAGCACACAGATATCCCAAATACAAAACATCTGCCAAAAAGTACTCTGACATCTGAGAGGAGCCTGGGACCAACAAGCTTGCTGATCCACACAAGGTGCTTCGCTGGTCAGCCTGATTTTGCAGCAGGTTCCACTTATTTCTTCCTCGCATCAGCAAATCCTGTTCAGTGGCTCCTCACAGAAAGAGTACCTGGCCTCATTGAGCCCTTGTTGGCTACAGGCTGCAGTTTCATTCCCCTGGAGATTTCTGACTTTGAAAAAAGAGACTGAGGGCCTGATTTGGATTTTGGCAGACGGGTTACTCCATCATAGTGGTGATGGATATCCCATTCGCTGAAATATAAATCCAAATGTTTCCTATGGGATTTATATTTCGACGGACTGGATATCCGTCTCCGCTGTGATGGAGTAACCCGTCCACCGAAAATGTAATCAGGTGCTAAGCCTGAATATAGAAATCATCACTGTGACTTTGTCCAGTAGCTCCCCGATGATAATGCCTTGCACCACTGGCTCACTTGCAGTGCTGACCTTTACCTTGTTTGCGGGGTGAACAAATACGCTCTCTTGACTGAGAAATGACCACGCAGACTCTTCTTGGCAGTTTCAAGGACAGCATTTACTAACTGTTGCAACAAGGAGAGAAACACTGCAGACTGCATCTCAACCCTGAATGACCTGTCTCTATGGTTTTTCTCAACGGCCTGTTCACAGACTGGGTCTCATATAGAAATCACTACAATACTTTAATTCATATGATTAACAAAAATTGATAACTTGCAAGTTTACAGATTAACATGGAAAGCACTTGAAACCTTGTGACCTCAAAACCCAGAATCCATAGGTTATGACATTACTCGGTCTTTATTATACTTTCAACAAAGGTTTATGACTGAGTATTCTTCAACCTATGAATGTGTACATGCTCTTTTGTAAATGCTATTTATTTGATGTGTGGGGTGACAGCACTGTGGGTCTGAGACTCCCGAGCATTTGAAATGTGGTTTCTTCCCTTCACCCATTGTAAATGTAAGACCGGTTAATAATTAAATAATGTGAACTGTATCTAATCAGTCTGTGATCTGTTTATAGGAATGGAGAGTGTGCCATGGACCATGTGCTAATGTTGTAAATGCCTGCAGGTTGATGAGACATGAGTTGGCGTTTAACAGATGACCCTTTCATGTTCGTTACTCTACTACATCCTTGAATAGACCCTTTCACCTCATGTCAGTGTGTGGATTTGGCTTAAACTGCTTTTTGCTCGTGAACAGCTGTATAGCTTCTATTGTTGCATGATGTTTTTGCATTTCATATTCACTGTAATGCATGTATTTTGCACATTTCCGACAACATTCCCCCTCTAGCTGATATTTCAACTACCTTATCTAAATCTTGGTCTGCCTTTGGTACTGGGTGATACAAATTGCCAAGAGAATCCACAACCTGTGCTGGTGTACTAATTGAAAACATCCCTCCCACTTTAGTGTCTAGTTTCCTAACACATGCTAGTACTGCTTGTAATACACAGTATAGTACTAGCAAGATCACAGACATTGGTAACAGAGCCCCTAACAGTCCCGACCTCCAGGATGATAGTGCTGAAAACCAACCACTAAACCAACTATCTGGGACACCTCCTTCATCTATCATTTCATTCTGTAGATTATGCAGTGTCCGTATTGCTTCTGACAAACTTCCATTCTCTGCATCATTTGCTTGAATAAACAAGTAGCACACGTTACCTATCTTCTTACAAACACCCCCTTGTATGGCTGTCATAATGCCCAGTATATAACTGTGTTGCAGCTCGTTTATCCTTAGGGTATGCAGTTTTTCCTTTATGGCATTGAAGCCCTCGTTTGGGGTGTTAGTGACCTTGAGGAGTTTCCACCTTGTGATTTGGATCCAACGAGAGGTTGCCTTAGCTTGGACAAATGGCAATCTGCTTCCAAAGAAAAACTCAGCATCATTGAACAAGCGGTGTTTTTGAGGGATTTCGTTCCAGGTGCTTGTGCCATAGTATTCTGCAGTTCTCTTCTTCCAGCTCAAATGTAGTAAGGTTGTTGGAAGGCTCATGGGGTGCTTATGCAAAGTGCATATGTTTATTTTGGGTATAATTAAAACTGATGTATGCAAAGGTATCATGGAACAACTTCCTCCCCAATTCGGTGGTAACCTGGCATACAGTAGTTCTCAACACTGCTAGAAGAAGTCCATAATACTAGAGGTGCCCTCCTGGATGTTGGCATGGAAGAATGTGACCTTGCAACCAATATTCTGACCTAGGTCCATGGTCCCATTTCCCCTGAAACATAAGGAGACAGAGGTCAGTTTCATAACATTCTGAGGATTTACAATGCTGTCTACCCAGGTGTAGCATGGAATGTTTTCGTTCCAGATGGGTGTGCATTTCCTTATGGTATCCTGGCTAATGTCAGTGCTATCCCACGAAGACATGGCCCTAGAGAAAAACTTGATGTCGGGATGCCACTGGTTATGAGCAAAGACTGATCCTCTGAAACTGAGACCTGGCCATCGCACAAAATTTGGGGGCAAGATAGCTGTTACACTCAGTTGGTGGGTGTGTTACCCATGGGAAAACTCTATCTAGGAACATCTGGGACCAATCTACAGTAGTGGGGCGTCCTATTTTTCTCATTCGTGTTATTTCCTCTCTTAACCCTTCTCTTTCTGTGAGAATGTATAGTACGTCTGTCAATGTGTCGAATCTTGTGGCATTAACTAGAAAGCGTACTACTCTGATTGCATTTGGACTTTTATTCTACACAAGTACAGGTGTATTAGGCAGCAAGCTATGTCTGATGGTATTTCCTTCATAGAGTGTAGTCTGTCTGAATCGGGAGCATGGGGAATCAAGGAGCACACAAAGCATGACTCATTTGTGGCTTCTGCACCTATTCCTGACATGTGCTGATATGACATATTGTCTGACAGCTTAGCACGAGTGTTAGGGGTCACATTGTTACAAGAGAGCTCTCTTCAGACAAGAAAGATATTAGAATTTGGCCTTATTTTACTTGCAGAGAGGAAATAGGATAGATTTAAGAGATAAAAGAAAAAATACAAAAACAAAAAAAAAAAACTCTTTGGTAAAGTAAATTCAAAAGGTAGTCCAAAAATATAGTTGGAGGGGGGCCCTTTTACGGTGACAATCTTCATCGCCCCTTCTTGTTTCATTTGAATTGTCCAATATTTTTGGCAAGCAGCTGGGTGAAGATGCACATGGCTGTGATAGATGCACAGTTTCGTGCCATCTACTTTGAGAGCTGTTGGTGTAACTATGGTGATGTTGTAGGGACCCTCAAAACGTTTCTTGTTCCATCGGTGAACAAAAGCCCAGATTTAATTGAGCCAAGCACAATTCCAGCATCACATTAGCGTCATTTTTTTGATGTTCATGTGGTGTTAGAAGGTCAAAAATGCTGCGCCATATTTACAAAGTGATGCAATGCACGCATTGCACCACTTTGTAACCCTTTGTGCTCCATTATGCCTGCGCCAGGCATTCCGTATGCAAAAGGGGCATTCCCCCAATGGTGCAAAGAAATCTAACAGATTTGTTTTGCGTCATTTTTTCTGGGATTTTTAACACCTGCTCAGAGCAGGTGTAATAAGGAGGTTCCCATTGATTTCAATGGGCCTCTGGGTGCTTTGCAGTATTAGCGTCAACATTTGTGATGCTAATCCTGCAAAGCGCTGAACTAGCATAAAAAAGTCTGATGCTAGTTCCCTAATTACTGCCATGGTGTGCCACATATTAAATATGGCACACGCATGGTGGCGTTATGGAGGGGCGGAAGAAAAGTGGCTCTCCACTAGGTGCAGCACCACTTTTCATAAATCTGCCCCATAGTCGGCCTCAGCATTGGGGTGCTTCTCTTTTCCTTTGGTCAGCTGTTTGGAAATGAACTTTGTACATTTTGTTAATTTGCACAAATACATATGCATTTCATCACTCTATGCTTGGGATGAACTTTCTCTCTGAATTTGATTTCCAGTAGCATTGTAGCCATTTTCTATTATGGATGGCACACAACTTGCTCATTTTACTCCTCAAGAGGCTATTCAGGTGCTCTACAATACCATTCCTTTGTCGGCTATATGCAGAGGACAATTTGTGCTTTATCCCTAATAGTGCTATTAGGTGTTCAAACGTTAAGTTAGAAAAATGAGTATCATTGTTAGATTTTATGGCTTCTGGGATCCCCCATCGGGTAATCACTTCCTGAACTAAGAATGTGGCTGCCGATTTGACATCACAATGGATGCATGGACCTGCCTCAATCCATTTAGAGAATGGGCAGACCACCACTATGTGATACCGGTACTCATTGCACTGGTCAATCATGTCCACAAAGTCAAAGTGAAGGCCCTTAAAGGACCTTGTGGTCGTAGAATGGAGAAGATTGTTAATTTTAGAATTGGTTTAGAGAAATACTGCTGACAAATCATGCAGCTACGTAAATACATAGTTATTGTGACAAGCAAATTGAGGACAAACCAATCTAGCTGGATTTAGGTTGCCAAATGGTCCCTGGAAGTGTGAGCTGATAAATAAATCTGATCCAGGACAATTGCAAGCAAAGCCTGTGACATAACTGTCTTTCTCATAGTTTGTATCCTCCCTATCTCTTGCCTGCTTGATAGAAATGAACAATGTCTCACATAATTACAGAGGCCAAGAAATGTCTGCATTCTCCTGACCATTTCTGGTTCGGACATTTGCCGAATGGACGCTGTCCTTTCAGGTATTACACATCTACCAGATGCTGACAGTAATTGTCCTAAATATTGGACTTCTTCCTTGCAGTACTGAACTTCCCCCTTCTCTACTTCCTCTTTGTATCCTTTCTGAGCAAGAGTGGTTACAAGAAATATAGGCCCTCATAATGAGTCTGGCGGTCCCACCGCCGACGTGCCGTCAGTGTGGACCGCCAAATTACTAGTGTGGCTGTTTGGCCTGTGCCAAACTGCCACTTTCCTGTGCTTACTGCCTTAAGCATCTCTGACTTGACAGTCCACCCAATACCGCCGGCAGTATCACAAGTCCCCTTTCTGCCTGGGATTTCATGGCAGTAGCACTACCACAAAATCCCTGACGGAAAGGCCACTGGGAACAGGAATTTGTATTCCTGTCACCGGTAGACGACTCCCCACCCCCTTTCTACCCAAGAGCCCCAATCCCCCTTTCCTTACAAAATTCCCACCCCCACCTCCCTGAACCCCCAGGAGCCCAGCCACCTGCCCTCCCAGTAGTGCCCCCTGCATACACGTACTTACTCCCTACCTCCTGATCCCGTACTTACCTCCCACATACACGCACGCACCCACACGCACCCACAGATACACACACTCTGACACTCACTCACTCACACTCACAACACCCTTACACTAACGGTCACAGACACATGCAACAGCACCCAAATCCATACACACATACACGCACACACGCACAACATCCTCACTCACAAACACACTCACTACATTCACCCCCATTGACATGCATATACACTCCATGCCCCACCCCTCCTTCCCTTAACATACTTACACACACACACAAGACCCACACCTGTCTACATGCATGCACACACGCACTCTGACCCAGCATTCACATTCACCCACACATGCATCGCCATCACCAAATTTACACACAGACACACACACGCAGGCACAAACACTTCCCCCACCTCTCCCCATCCATGACCCGCATACACACACTCACACACATCCATTCACACACCCCACCCCCTCACCTTGTGGAAGACACTTACCTCATCTGATGAGGTGTTCCTCCCTGAGGGGACAGGGCCCGGCACTCCCACTGCCAGAAGTGCCCCGCCAGCAGGACACCGCCAGGCCATATTACAGGTCAGAAAATGGCTAACAGAGTCCTTTAGACGGGCGGGGCTGGTGGTGCAACAACCTCTGTGCCTGCGACTGCCAGCACAACTACTGCAGGATTTCCACCCAAATTGTGGCAGAAATCCTTCAGTACTCGTAATATGGTGGTTGGAACACTGCTAGCACTGTCGGTCTTCTGGCGCTTGTGGATTTGGCGGTTTTAGGAATAGAACGGCAAAGTCATAATGCGGGCCATAGTGTTTCTTCCACCCTGTTGGCTGGAAGGACTACAAACTAATATGTCATTGACATACTGCAACAGCGTGACAAATTTTACAGTTAATTTTTCATTGCTCTGTTGAACACAATGGGGCATTCACAATATCCTTGGGGCAATCAAGAGTACAAAGAGTCCCACGATATGAGAACGCTGTCAGATAGAGACTATCTGGATGGAAAGGAATGCTGAAGAAGACATTCTTAAGATTGATAACTGAAAAGGACCTGGCATCCTGAGGGATGTTTGTGAGGATGATGGAGGGGTCTGGGACAATTGGGAATTAGGGTAACACAGTATTGTTCAATGGGCACAGGTCATGAATCATGCACTAAGTATTGCCATAGGCTTCCCTAAGCAGGTATATAGGGTTTCTACAAGGTGACACTCTAGCGTATGTTACTCCTTGTTCCAGTAACACCTGTATAGTGGGGGAAATGCCCTCCTCTGCCTCCTTGGACAAGGGTTATTGTTTTACTCTGGGTAGGACGGCACCTTCCTTCAATGTAACCCGAAATGGTGCAGTAGTGAGGATGAAGCCAACATCGTGAGGGCCCTTTGTCCACAGGACGTCTGCCACTTGTGATGGATCAGCTTCTAATGAGTCCAAAGCTCTGCTTGGTGGGGGCGTTATGACTTCTAACACAGTTCTTAGTGGTATGTCATCCTTGAAAAGTATGATCGTTTTCTTGGGGCTATCATCAAATAGCTCATCATTCAGTATCTCCCTACTCATCTGTCCTGGCTCAAGGGAGATGACACATGCCCGCAAAGACCCATTATGGTTGCCGGCTGTCAATGCGTCATAGGTGGGTGTTTGTTCCAAAGCATTTATCTGCAATATTACCTCTGTTTCTGATAATCCAGGGTCATGTCCTTGCTGTCCAAAAAGGAATTCTTTGGGCAATTGAAACTCCCTCCCCAATAGCTCAGGTGTCTCTGCTATGATGGTGTATACACATCTGTGGGTCATGCTCTTGTTTGGTCTCTGCTACAAGAGTCTATCACAAGTACCAAGGCTGTATGGAGTGGAAATCCAGGTGTGGAGCAAACCACGCTACTGTCTTGCTCAAAATGAATGGTCAAATTAAGACTCTGCCTAAAATTTACTGAGGCAGCTGGTGAGAACAGTAAGTAGCTGTCAACATGTCTCCCCCCCACTTCCATTTCTACTGGTTTGGTAAAAGGAACCCTTATAATTTCCCCCTGAGAATCCCTGTATGTCCATGGAACTGTCGAAAATTGGGAGTCCTCCCTCTTTAATACAGGATTTTGTCGCTCATGTATCAATGAGGAATGCGCATCTCTTGTCATTAATTGACACAGACTCATTGGGATCCTCATCTGGCCTGTGTTTCACTGACAAGACCGGACATACAGAAATCCTCTGCGGGCATCCTCATTGTGTTTATCCTCTCACAGGGTTTACCTGGAAGCGGAGTCCCCTCCCCCACTGCCACCCCTCCTTGTCCAGGTTGGGGTGGGAGTTCTGTGGAGGATACTCGATAGCTCAGCTGAAGCAGTCCTTGATGTGCTTGACAACCAGAATGTATCAGTCTGTGCATGTGTAAACAAACTTTAATTCCTGATACTTTTGGAGCCCATGCAGCTCGGCGCCTTGTTTCCTATTGTACATTTTCAATTAACTGTTCCTTAGATTTAATTTATCTGGTGACTGCACAATTTGTGGGAGTGTCTGAGGTATATATGTGATCCGTAAATTCTGTTGTGGCTGCACTGTCATATTTGCGGATGGATGATAATTTTTCATTCTTTCATTTTACTCATCCCATCTCCTCATTTTACAGTCTCTAAGAAGATGGCCAAACCTCTGACTATAATAACATGCCTGATCCCCTCTTGGAGGACCAGTCCTACCTCCTGCCTACCTACCTCCTACTTCTCCTTGTCTCCCTATACTATTTCCTTGTGTCCATATATTGCCCTGCTGCTATGGTACTGTTGTTGGGTGACCCGTGGGACCCTTCCTGCAGGTATTGCAGTCATCTGAGTGGCTGCTTCCACTACAGCACCTTCCATTGCTCCTTTCTGCACTAACGTCTGCTAGACCAACTTGGCTGCATCTTTCTCTGCTATATCCCGTTTACTTTTCTCCCTTTCCTGCTTCTTCTTGAAAAAATAAATTATGTGCTTCAATTTCGGTCCAAGTCTTGGCGTCCAGTGCCACTATGATATCTAAGCTGTCCTGTACATCAGAAGGTAATCCCTTCTTAACTACATTATAGAACAGCACAGCATTACCTCCTGTAACTTCACAGCCCTGACCCACTTCCTGGGTCTACTTTTCTTTCATCGTATTGACGTATTGTGCAGGATCCTCATTCTGTTGCATAGTCTGAGCCATGAGTGAACCAATGTCTGGTCTTTTGGAGTAGATTTCCCTCAGCTGATCCCACACTACAGATCTGGCCAGGTCAAATGATGATCCATCACACCAGCTCTCAGTGAGGGTTACATTTCTAACTCCAGTCTTTTGAAATACTGTGTCTGTTTCATCCCTTATGGGGGAGCTAAGCAGTCTATTTACATCCCCTACTGCCAGGGTGATGCCTGCAGTTTGCTTCTAAATGCTCTGACCCATTTCACTGCTTCCTCTTTGAGCAGTGGCACCAGTTTTTTGAGGTTTCCCTTGTCCATTTGTGGCCAAGGAACATAGGGGCTCATTATGAACATGCCGGTCCAGACCGCCATGCCGGCAGTGGTGGAAATCACTGCCACTAGCAAGGCGGTCTGGACTGCCATATAAGAAACTGAGAAAGACCGCCACAGGCGGCCCTCCGCCACCGCCAGGCTACCGACGACAGGCAGCCTGACGACAGCAGATTTCTTTATCCGATAGAAGAACCCTTGTTCCTCCAGCCTTTTCCTGGCGGTTTCCCCCGCTAGGGAAATGCTGGTGGAAGGGGTGCACCGGGGCCCCCCTGGGGGCCTCTGCACTGCCCATGCACTTGGCATGGGAAGTGCAGGGAACCCCATGCACAGCCCCGTTGCGCAGGTCACTGCCTGATTTACGGGCAGTGATATGCGCAACGGGTGCTGCTGCACCTGCCGCACTGCGGCATCCACATGGAGCCGTCGGCACTGTCCAGGCCCAGCATTCCGCTGGGCCGGCAGGCGGAAACACTGTTTCCGCCCACCAGCCCGGCGGAATGTTCTTTATTGGGCCAGCGGGGTCCTCAACAGGCTGGCGGTCTGTGTTCAGACAGCATCAATGAACACGGCAGGGATTCCTGCCATGTTCATAATGAGGGCCATAATGTGGCACCCCAGGGCCCTTACGTATCAGAGGCATATGATGTAAAGGGGTGGTGACACGCTGGGGATGATGCTGTCTTACGTATTGCTGCCATATATGCAGACATTTCATCATATATGGGTAGTCCCAATCAGGATCACAGAAGGCAGTCTTCAGCATTTGCCATATTTTGTGGGACAAAGGATCCCTCTTCTGACCAGGGGCTCATCTGTGGGGCTTACTGCTCTGTCCAGTCTGCAAAGTTTTTAACATATGTCATGACGAAATGCCTGCTATCTCATCCTTCAGGGACGGTCTCACCGGGGGTGAGGCCCGTCCTACATGAATTTGCTTGTGCACTCAATTGCTGGGTGGGCCTGTTGTCGAGAGTCATTTGTCCCTTCACCTCACTTGATTCTATTCCAGGGTCTAGCTGGCCATGGGTAATTTGGAATTGTAGCCACTCAAGCTCTGTAGCTCGGGGCTTCCTTCTTCTAGGGGCCCATTTTGTTCTCTTCCCCCTGTATCAATTGTGTTAGGCAGTCTCCTTGTGCCCCTGGTGCAATCTAGATTAATGAGTAGTCTTTCTTTTAGACTGTAGGTATTGTGACTTGCTTCTTGGGTTTGGAGGAGTTCACCCATGCTTTCCACATGCTGGCGTATGGATTCTATCCTTTCTGCTAATTTCTGCTAAGCTCCTCTGAGTTAGCTCTGTACAGTAATTGTCATGTCATTCTCTCCTTACTTCACTTCTCTCTGTTCTGTCCTCACTGCGTGATAGCCAATCCTGCATACTCTCTGGTGAGTCTACTACACCTTCCCTCTACTTCTGCCAAGGTGGTGGACTACTTTCAGTCTTTCTTTGTACCTGTTCCCTTTCTAGGGATCCAAGTTGTACTGCCGTCTCTAGAGCCCCATTCACATGGTCTCTCCAGCCTGCACCCCTTAGTTGTAGGGTGGACGCTTGACTTCTAAGTGTTCTACCTGAAGTGATCATTTTCTGAAGCAAGCATTGCTGATGAAATATGCAGATGACCAGCCCGGACCATCGTGGGCCTCGGGACAGTCGGTTCCCCACACCCAGTCACAGGCCACCACAGACCTTCCACCCTCTGGTAACACCAGCACAGCACCCACCCAGCGGGCCCATACCTCCGTCCCCAGGACACGTCAATCAGCGGTGTGTCCACCACTACAGGGAACCCATGATAACCCACCACCCCAACAACAACAGGGACCTGGGGGCAGTGGTAGTGGCCACACGGTCCAGGGGACGGAGGCCCAGGAACACAGGGGAACTGGGAGGGCTGCTGTGCGACAGGGGGCGGACAGGCCTAGGGAACCCACTCTCCACAAGGCCCTCTCCTCCATCATGGGAGCATACCACCACTCCCAGGAGACGATGGCAACGGTCCTGGACAAGTTTCAGGAGACCCAGCAGCTGCAGGAGGAACAGTATTTGGGGTTCAGGGAGGAACTCAGAACCATCTGCTCCGCCCTGGACACCATCGTAGGGGTGATGAAGGAGACACTTAACACCAGGAGGGACACTGTGGCACTCCAAGGGGCCCCTGACACTAGCATGGACGAAGAACTGCCCACCATCTCCGCCGGCGCTAGTGGACAGGACACCCCACCCCCTGCAGACGGAGAACCACCCCGCAAATGGTCCCTCAGATCCAGGAACAAGACAGAGCACGATGCCAAGACCCCGCCAAGAAATGAGACCACCCTGATTGTCATCTGTAGGAAGTTGGCTCTGTATGCACTATTTCAAAGTAAGGAATAGTATGCACAGAGTCCAAGGGTTCCCCTTAGAGGTAAGATAGTGGCAAAAAGAGATAATACTAATGCTCTATTTTGTGGTAGTGTGGTCGAGCAGTAGGCTTATCAAAGGAGTAGTGTTAAGCATTTGTTGCACATACACACAGGCAATAAATGAGGAACACACACTCAGAGACAAATCCAGCCAATAGGTTTTGTTATAGAAAAATATATTTTCTTCATTTATTTTAAGAACCACAGGTTCAAATTCTACATGTAATATCTCATTTGAAAGGTATTGCAGGTAAGTACTTTAGGAACTTTGAATAATTACAGTAGCATATATACTTTTCACATAAAACACAAATAGCTGTTTTAAAAGTGGACACTGCAATTTTCACAGTTCCTGGGGGAGGTAAGTTATTGTTAGTTTTATCAGGTAAGTAAATCATTTACAAGTCTCAGGTTTGGGTCCAAGGTAGCCCACCGTTGGGGGTTCAGAGCAACCCCAAAGTTACAACACCAGCAGCTCAGGGCCGGTCAGGTGCAGAGGTCAAAGAGGTGCCCAAAACACATAGGCTTCAATGGAGAGAAGGGGGTGCCCCGGTTCCAGTCTGCCAGCAGGTAAGTACCCGCGTCTACGGAGGGCAGACCAGGGGGGTTTTATAGGGCACCGGGGGGGACACAAGTTAGCACAATAAGTACACCCTCAGCAGCGCGGGGGCGGCCGGGTGCAGTGTATAAACAAGCGTCGAGTTCTCTGTAGGTTTCAATGGGAGACCAAGGGGTCTCTTCAGCGGTGCAGGCAGGCAAGGGGGGGGCTCCTCGGGGTAGCCACCACCTGGGCAAGGGAGAGGGCCTCCCGGGGGTCACTCCTGCACTGAAGTTCCGTTCCTTCAGGTGCTGGGGGCTGCGGGTGCAGGGTCTTTTCCAGCCGTCGGGATTTCAGAGTCAGGCAGTCGCGGTCAGGGGGAGCCTGGGAATTCCCTCTGCAGGCGTCGCTGTGGGGTCTCAGGGGGGACAACTTTGGTTACTCACGGTCTTGGAGTCGCCGAAGGGTCCTCCCTGAGGTGTTGGTTCTCCACCAGTCGAGTCGGGGTCGCCGGGTGCAGTGTTGCAAGTCTCACACTTCTTGCGGGGAGTTGCAGGGGTCTTTAAATCTGCTCCTTTGAAACAAAGTTGCAGTCTTTTGGAGCAGGGCCGCTGTCCTCGGGAGTTTCTTGTCTTTCTTGAAGCAGGGCAGTCCTCTGAGGATTCAGAGGTCGCTGGTCCTTTGGAAAGCGTCGCTGGAGCAGGTTTCTTTGGAAGGCAGGAGACAGGCCGGTAGGACTGGGGCCAAAGCAGTTGGTGTCTTCTGTTCTTCCTCTGCAGGGGTTTTTCAGCTCAGCAGTCTTCTTCTTCTTGTAGTTTCAGGAATCTAAATTCTTAGGTTCAGGGAAGCCCTTAAATACTAAATTTAAGGGCGTGTTTAGGTCTGGGGGGTTAGTAGCCAATGACTACTAGCCCTGAGGGTGGGTACACCCTCTTTGTGCCTCCTCCCAAGGGGAGGGGGTCACATTCCTATCCCTATTGGGGGAATCCTCCTTCTACAAGATGGAGGATTTCTAAAAGTCAGAGTCACCTCAGCTCAGGACACCTTAGGGGCTGTCCTGACTGGCCAGTGACTCCTCCTTGTTTTTCTCATTATCTCTCCTGGACTTGCAGCCAAAAGTGGGGGCTGTGTCCAGGGGGCGGGCATCTCCACTAGCTGGAGTGCCCTGGGGCATTGTAACACGAAGCTTGAGCCTTTGAAGCTCACTGCTAGGTGTTACAGTTCCTGCAGGGGGGAGGTGTGAAGCACCTCCACCCAGAGCAGGCTTTGTTTCTGTCCTCAGAGAGCACAAAGGCTCTCACCGCATGGGGTCAGAAACTCGTCTCTCAGCAGCAGGTTGGCACAGACCAGTCAGTCCTGCACTGAACAATTGGGTAAAATACAGGGGGCATCTCTAAGATGCTCTCTGTGTGCATTTTTTAATAAATCCAACACTGGCATCAGTGTGGGTTTATTATTCTGAGAAGTTTGATACTAAACTTCCCAGTATTCAGTGTAGCCATTATGGAGCTGTGGAGTTCGTTTTTGACAGACTCCCAGACCATATACTCTTATGGCTACCCTGCACTTACAATGTCTAAGGTTTTGCTTAGACACTGTAGGGGCATAGTGCTCATTTACTGGTGCCCTCACCTATAGTATAGTGCACCCTGCCTTAGGGCTGTAAGGCCTACTAGAGGGGTGACTTATCTATACTGCATAGGTAGTGTGAGGTTGGCATGGCACCCTGAGAGGAGTGCCATGTCGACTTACTCGTTTCGTTCTCATCAGCACACACAAGCTGGCAAGCAGTGTGTCTGTGCTGAGTGAGGGGTCCCCAGTGTGGCATAAGATATGCTGCAGCCCTTAGAGACCTTCCCTGGCATCAGGGCCCTTGGTACCAGGGGTACCAGTTACAAGGGACTTACCTGGATGCCAGGGTGTGCCAATTGTGGAATCAAAAGTACATTTTAGGTGAAAGAACACTGGTGCTGGGGCCTGGTTAGCAGGGTCCCAGCACACTTCTCAGGCAAGTCAGCATCAGTGTCAGGCAAAAAGTGGGGGGTAACTGCAACAGGGAGCCATTTCTTTACATCATCCTACTGTTCCACTTTGTAACCCTGTCCATATTGGAACTGCCCCAGCTCCACTTCCTATGCCCATATGGGAAATGCACCTGTGAGACTAATAGACTAGACTCTGCCATGGACATTCCTCCACCATCACCCCTCATCATTTTACACCCCCCCTCCAATATTGAGCACTTCAATAAACACCCTTGAAGCACAAAACAATCTGGAGTCAGTCTGTGATTTCGAAAATGTGTATTAGCAATGACAGTGACAAAATGTGTTTTCAAATGTAATGTCAACATACCTATGTCACACATATCAAGTCCATGAGGAATCTAAGCAGATGACACACGTTGGAAACCACACCTGTGAAACCGTAAGGGAAATGTACAACTCATTTACCATATACTGGTTGAAATCGACAGACAGGATAGAGGTAGAAGTGTGAAAGTACTTGTAGTAGGCAGGAATGTGTTCTCACCTGTGTGTCACTGGAAATATTGCTGGATAACTGAGTCCCTGTTGTCAATGTCTTCTTCCTCTGCTTCCTCCTCATCACTTTCCACAGGCTCCACAGCTGCCACAACACCGTCATCTGGACCATCCTCCTGCAGAAAAGGAGCCTGTCGTCGCAAAGCCAAGTTGTGAAGCATACAGCATGCCAGGATGATCTGGCACACCTTCCTTGGTGAGTAGAATAGGGAACCACCTGTCATATGGAGGCACCTGAACCTGGCCTTCAGGAGGCCGAAGGTGCGTTCGATCACCCTCCTAGTACGCCCATCAAATCAAATCAAATCATTAACATTTATAAAGCGCGCTACTCACCCGTGCGGGTCTCAAGGCGCTAGGGGGGAAAGGGGGGGTTATCGCTGCTCGAACAGCCAAGTCTTTAGGAGTCTCCGGAAAGCGGAGTGGTCCTGGGTGGTCCTGAGGCTGGTGGGGAGGGAGTTCCAGGTCTTGGCCGCCAGGAAGGAGAAAGATCTCCCACCCGCCGTGGAGCGGCGGGTGCGAGGGACGGCAGCAAGTGCGAGGCCAGCGGAGCGGAGGGGGCGGGTGGGGACGTAGAAGCTGAGGCGTCTGTTGAGGTATTCCGGTCCCTTGTTGTGGAGGGCTTTGTGTGCGTGGGTGAGAAGACGGAAGGTGATCCTTTTGCTGACTGGGAGCCAATGCAGGTGTCTCAGGTGTGCGGAGATGTGGCTGTTGCGGGGTACGTCGAGGATGAGGCGGGCCGAGGCGTTTTGGATGCGTTGCAGGCGGTTTTGGAGTTTGGCGGTGGTCCCGGCGTAGAGGGTGTTGCCGTAGTCCAGGCGACTCGTGACAAGGGCGTGGGTCACGGTTTTTCTGGTGTCGGCGGGGATCCAGCGGAAGATCTTGCGGAGCATGCGGAGAGTGAGGAAGCAGGCGGAGGACACGGCGTTGACTTGCTTGGTCATGGTGAGAAGAGGGTCCAAGATGAAGCCGAGGTTGCGGGCGTGGTCTGCGGGGGTCGGTGCGGTGCCGAGGGCCGTGGGCCACCAGGAGTCGTCCCAGGCGGACGGGGTGTTGCCGAGGATGAGGACTTCCGTTTTTTCAGAGTTCAGCTTTAGGCGGCTGAGCCTCATCCAATCTGCGACGTCCTTCATACCCTCTTGTAGGTTGGTCTTGGCGCTGGCGGGGTCCTTGGTGAGGGAGAGTACAAGTTGGGTGTCGTCGGCGTAGGAGGTGATGATGATGTCGTGCTTGCGTACGATGTCGGCGAGGGGGCTCATGTAGACATTGAAGAGTGTCGGGCTGAGCGATGAGCCTTGAGGTACGCCGCAGATGATCTTGGTGGGTTCTGAGCGAAACGGAGGGAGGTAAACTCTTTGGGAGCGGTTAGCGAGGAAGGAGGCGATCCAGTCCAGGGCCTGGCCTTGGATCCCGGTGGAGCGTAGGCGGGTGATTAGGGTGCGGTGACAGACGGTGTCAAAGGCAGCCGAGAGGTCGAGGAGAATGAGGGCGACTGTTTCACCGTTGTCCATCAGGGTTCTGATGTCGTCTGTGACTGAGATGAGGGCGGTTTCCGTGCTGTGGTTGGTTCGGAATCCGGTTTGTGAAGGGTCGAGCAGGTTGTTGTCTTCCAGGAAGGTGGTCAGCTGTTTGTTGACGGTCTTTTCTATTACCTTGGCTGGGAAAGGTAGAAGAGAGATGGGGCGGAAGTTTTTCAGGTCGCTTGGGTCAGCCGTAGGTTTCTTTAGTAGGGCGTTGACTTCAGCGTGCTTCCAGCATTCGGGGAAGGTAGCAGAAGAAAAAGAAGAGTTGATGACGGTCTGGAGGTGCGGGGCGATGATGTCGTCGGCTTTGTTAAAGATGAAGTGCGGGCAGGGGTCCGAAGGGGCGCCGGAGTGGATAGAGTTCATGATGGATTTGGTTTCTTCCGTGTTGATGTGGGTCCAGTTGTTGAGGGTGATGTCCGGGGAAGCGGGTTCAGTGGTGTATGGTTGGGTCTGGTGTCCGAAGCTGTCGTGGAGGTCGCTGATCTTGCGATGGAAGAAAGTGGCGAGGGATTCGCACAAATCCTGTGAGGGCGTGACGGCGTTGGCGCTGGCGCTGGGGTTGGAGAACTCTTTGACGATGCTGAAGAGTTCTCTGCTGTTGTGGCTGTTTTTGTCTAGTCTGTCGGTGAAAAAGTTCCTTTTGGCACTGCGGATCAGGTGGTGGTGTTCGCGTGTAGCGTTCTTGAGGGCGGTCATGTTGTCAGCGGTGTGGTCCTTGCGCCAGGCCTTCTCAAGGGCACGACAAGTTTTCTTTGATTCTTTGAGGGTGTCAGAGAACCACAGAGGTTTTTTGGTGTTGGTCTGTCGATGCGTGCGTTTGAGGGGAGCAAGGTTGTCAGCGCAGTTGGAGATCCAGTTTGTGAGGTTGAGAGCTGCGTCGTTGGGGTCGGTGGTGAGGGTGGGTTGGTTGGCGGCGAGAGCGGAGAAGAGTTGCTCTTCAGGGATCTTGTTCCACTGTCGACGAGGGATGGGTTGAGTGCGGAGGTGGGAGGTCTCGCGTCGGAATGTGAAGTGGACGCAGCTGTGGTCGGTCCAGTGTAGGGCAGAGGTGTGGCTGAAGAAGACGTGTTTGCTGGCGGAGAAGATAGGGTCGAGCGTGTGTCCGGCGATGTGGGTGGCGGTGTTCACCAGTTGTTTGAGGCCGAGGTTGGCGAGGTTGTCGAGCAGGGTGGTGGTGTTGGGGTCGTTGTTTTGTTCCAGATGGAAGTTGAGGTCGCCTAGGAGGATGTAGTCCGGTGAGGCGAGGGCGTGCGGGGAGATGAAGTCGGCGATGGCGTCGCTGAAAGAGGCGCGAGGTCCGGGAGGACGGTAGACGAGGGATCCTCTGAGGGTGGTCCTTGGGTCGGTGCGAATCTGAAAATGCAGGTGTTCAGCGGCGAGGGGGGGGTCTTCGGTGGAGGTGGTGACGCTGATGGAGTCTTTGAAGATGATGGCGACACCTCCTCCTACTTGGTTGGTGCGGTCTTTTCTGGAGATCTTGTAGCCTTCGGGGATGGCGGGTAGCGATGTCTGGAGCAGAGGAGGCGTTCATCCATGTCTCCGTGATGAAGGCGACGTCCGGGGCTGTGGAGTCCAGGAGGTCCCAAAGTTCAACGGCGTGCTTGTGGACGGAACGAGCGTTGACCAGGATGCACTTGAGGTGGTTGATGGCGCGTGGGCTTGTGGTCGTGGTAGTTGCGTGGTGGAAGATGCGTTTGCAGGAGTTGCAGGCGAAGGGTCCATGGGTGCGTTTGGGGTGAGCTAGGAAGCAGGTTTTGGAGCGCCCTGGGTTGAGGGCGTGGAGAGTGGTGGGGTCGTAGCGGATCAGCGGGGCTTGGGGGAGCTGGGGACCAGGGGTCGTGGCGCTGGGCGCGGGCCAGGCGCGGACGGGCGCAGACGGGCGCAGACGGGCTTGCCTCTGGCGTGCCTCCAGCGCGCCAGCGGCGTGCCCGCTGCGCGCGCCCGCTGCGCAGACGCGCAGCGGCCGCCATAAGAGGTAGGAGGGGGGGGGAGGGGTCAGCTGGGGGCGAATGGGAGCTGGGGGGCGGGGGCGTGCAGGAGGTCGCGGCGGGAAAGCGCGAGGGAGGGGGGGGACAGGTAGAGTGAGAGGAGCTGGGGGAGGGGGTTTAGGGTGGAGGAGGGTGAGTGTTAGGAGGTTTGGAGATTAGGGAGAGAGATAGGAGTAGGGTTGTGAAGATAGGGGAGGGGGGGTTGTAGAGGTGGGTGAGGGAGAGAGGTAGAGTGAGAGGATAGGGAGATAGGTAGTAGAGGGGGTGGCGGGAGGGGGGAGAGATAGAGAAATAGATAGAGAAAATAGATAGAGAAGTCGATAGATAGGGAAATAGATAGATAGACAGATAGGTAGGTAGGAGGAGGTGGAGAGTGGGGGAGTTAGATAGTGAGATAGGGAGCTAGAGAGATAGGAAGATAGGAGGAGTGAGGGAGGTAGATAGCGAACGGGTTAGCTAGGGGTGAGAGAGGGGGAGGCGAGTGAGGGAGGGGGATGAGGAAGGAGCAGGAGGGCAGGCTCGGGGGAAGAAGACGGAGGAGGTAGAAGAGCCGAAGACAGGAGAACAGAAGACAGAAGAACAGAAGAGCAGAAGAGCAGAAGAGCAGAAGAGCAGAAGAGCAGAAGAGCAGAAGAGCAGAAGAGCAGAAGAACAGAAGATCGGAAGAGCAGAAGAACAGAGAAGAACAGAGAAGAACAGAGAAGAACACAGAAGAACACAGAAGAACACAGAAGAACACAGAAGAAGAACACAGAAGCACAGAGAAGAACAGAGAAGAAGAACACAGAAGACTGGAAGAACACAGAAGAATAGAAGGGAAGAACAGAAGAACAGAAGGGAAGAACAGAAGAACACAGAAGAAGATTGCAGAGGGGGAGCGAGGAGGAAGAGACAGAGAGGAGGAAAAGAAGCAGGAGCAGGAGAGAAGGTGAGTGGCGCGGGGCAGGGCGAGGGGCTGGGAGGAGGGGGGTACTTACAGTTAGGTGGGTCTCAGGAACACAGGAACTCGGGAACTTGGAGGAGCTGCAGCGGCAGGGGGAGCGACCTACCCTTGGGTCAAGGGTCGCTACCACTGTCGCGCAGCGGCCGCCATAAGAGGTAGGAGGGGGGGGGAGGGGTCAGCTGGGGGCGAATGGGAGCTGGGGGGCGGGGGCGTGCAGGAGGTCGCGGCGGGAAAGCGCGAGGGAGGGGGGGGACAGGTAGAGTGAGAGGAGCTGGGGGAGGGGGTTTAGGGTGGAGGAGGGTGAGTGTTAGGAGGTTTGGAGATTAGGGAGAGAGATAGGAGTAGGGTTGTGAAGATAGGGGAGGGGGGGTTGTAGAGGTGGGTGAGGGAGAGAGGTAGAGTGAGAGGATAGGGAGATAGGTAGTAGAGGGGGTGGCGGGAGGGGGGGAGAGATAGAGAAATAGATAGAGAAAATAGATAGAGAAGTCGATAGATAGGGAAATAGATAGATAGACAGATAGGTAGGTAGGAGGAGGTGGAGAGTGGGGGAGTTAGATAGTGAGATAGGGAGCTAGAGAGATAGGAAGATAGGAGGAGTGAGGGAGGTAGATAGCGAACGGGTTAGCTAGGGGTGAGAGAGGGGGAGGCGAGTGAGGGAGGGGGATGAGGAAGGAGCAGGAGGGCAGGCTCGGGGGAAGAAGACGGAGGAGGTAGAAGAGCCGAAGACAGGAGAACAGAAGACAGAAGAACAGAAGAGCAGAAGATCAGAAGAGCAGAAGAGCAGAAGAGCAGAAGAGCAGAAGAGCAGAAGAGCAGAAGAACAGAAGATCGGAAGAGCAGAAGAACAGAGAAGAACAGAGAAGAACAGAGAAGAACACAGAAGAACACAGAAGAACACAGAAGAACACAGAAGAAGAACACAGAAGCACAGAGAAGAACAGAGAAGAAGAACACAGAAGACCGGAAGAACACAGAAGAATAGAAGGGAAGAACAGAAGAACAGAAGGGAAGAACAGAAGAACACAGAAGAAGATTGCAGAGGGGGAGCGAGGAGGAAGAGACAGAGAGGAGGAAAAGAAGCAGGAGCAGGAGAGAAGGTGAGTGGCGCGGGGCAGGGCGAGGGGCTGGGAGGAGGGGGGTACTTACAGTTAGGTGGGTCTCAGGAACACAGGAACTCGGGAACTTGGAGGAGCTGCAGCGGCAGGGGGAGCGACCTACCCTTGGGTCAAGGGTCGCTACCACTGTCGCGCAGCGGCCGCCATAAGAGGTAGGAGGGGGGGGGAGGGGTCAGCTGGGGGCGAATGGGAGCTGGGGGGCGGGGGCGTGCAGGAGGTCGCGGCGGGAAAGCGCGAGGGAGGGGGGGGACAGGTAGAGTGAGAGGAGCTGGGGGAGGGGGTTTAGGGTGGAGGAGGGTGAGTGTTAGGAGGTTTGGAGATTAGGGAGAGAGATAGGAGTAGGGTTGTGAAGATAGGGGAGGGGGGGTTGTAGAGGTGGGTGAGGGAGAGAGGTAGAGTGAGAGGATAGGGAGATAGGTAGTAGAGGGGGTGGCGGGAGGGGGGGAGAGATAGAGAAATAGATAGAGAAAATAGATAGAGAAGTCGATAGATAGGGAAATAGATAGATAGACAGATAGGTAGGTAGGAGGAGGTGGAGAGTGGGGGAGTTAGATAGTGAGATAGGGAGCTAGAGAGATAGGAAGATAGGAGGAGTGAGGGAGGTAGATAGCGAACGGGTTAGCTAGGGGTGAGAGAGGGGGAGGCGAGTGAGGGAGGGGGATGAGGAAGGAGCAGGAGGGCAGGCTCGGGGGAAGAAGACGGAGGAGGTAGAAGAGCCGAAGACAGGAGAACAGAAGACAGAAGAACAGAAGAGCAGAAGAGCAGAAGAGCAGAAGAGCAGAAGAGCAGAAGAGCAGAGGAGCAGAAGAGCAGAAGAACAGAAGATCGGAAGAGCAGAAGAACAGAGAAGAACAGAGAAGAACAGAGAAGAACACAGAAGAACACAGAAGAACACAGAAGAACAGAAGGGAAGAACAGAAGAACACAGAAGAAGATTGCCGAGGGGGAGCGAGGAGGAAGAGACAGAGAGGAGGAAAAGAAGCAGGAGCAGGAGAGAAGGTGAGTGGCGCGGGGCAGGGCGTGGGGCTGGGAGGAGGGGGGTACTTACAGTTAGGTGGGTCTCAGGAACACAGGAACTCGGGAACTTGGAGGAGCTGCAGCGGCAGGGGGAGCGACCTACCCTTGGGCCTCATTGTAGCGTTCCTCTGCCCTGGTCATGGGATTCCTCACTGGGGTCAGTAGCCATGACAGGTTGGGGTAACCAGACTCCCCTAATAGCCACGCCTGGTGCCTCTGGAGTTGACCCATCACATAAGGGATGCTGCTATTCCGCAGGATGTAGGCGTCATGCACAGAGCCAGGGAACATAGCATTTACCTGGGAGATGTACTGGTCTGCCAAACATACCATCTGTACATTCATCGAATGATGACTCTTCCGGTTCCTGTACACCTGTTCACTCCTGTGGGGGGGGACCAGAGCTACATGGGTCCCATCAATGGCACCTATGATGTTGGGGATATGTCCAAGGGCATAGAAGTCACCTTTCACTGTAGGCAAATCCTCCACCTGAGGGAAAACGATGTAGCTCCGCATGTGCTTCAGCAGGGCAGACAACACTTTGGACAACACGTTGGAAAACATAGGCTGGAACATCCCTGATGCCATGGCCACTGTTGTTTCAAATGACCCACTTGCAAGGAAATGGAGCACTGATAGCACCTGCACTTGAGAGGGGATCCCTGTGGGATGGCGGATTGCTGACATCAGGTCTGGCTACAACTGGGCACACAGTTCCTGGATTGTGGCACGGTCAAACCTGTAGGTGATGATCAATGTCTTTCCTCCATTGTCGACAGGTCCACCAGCGGTCGGTACAACAGAAGATTCCGCCATCTCCTCACATGTCCCAGCGGACGGTGCCTAGGAATGACAACAGCGACCACAGAGTCAAACAACTCAGTGGTATGTACCCACAGTCTACACAGAACACCATTCATACACAAAATCTGGCCTGTATTTGTGTTGTGCGACAAGGCCTAGGTCTGTGTGACGCAGTTGGTAATTAGGCCATGTGGGCCCCTGAAATGGCGGCTGCCTCACCTCTAAACTGGGACAATGGGATGTGAAGTAACTGCACTGGCGTTCTACACCGTCGCAGTAGGCGGTCGAAGACCGCGGCGCAATGCTCCATTGGTTAACATTGGACCCTATGGGTCCCAGGAGCCAATGACGATGTACGCCGGCGGTGATGGTACGCACCGCCGCAGACGTGACCGCCATTTTCTATCTGTTCAATCACTCGATACCTGATCTTCGACAGGAGAGGACCTACACTGCAAGTGCTGCTGTGACCTCGGTCTGGAAGAGACAATGGCTTGTGCGTCTGGGGAAAGGGCCCCTGCCTTCACTGCAGAGGAGTTGGAGAAACTCGTAGACGGGGTCCTCCCCCAGTACACGCTACTCTACGGTCCTCCAGACCAACAGGTAAGTACACAGGGAGCACGTTGTATGGGCTATGCCTGTGTGGAGAGGGCTGGTTTTAAGAAGGAAGGGGGCACAGTTCTGCGTGCATGAATGACTGTGAATGCATGTGCCACATGGCAAGGCTAGGAATGTGGGCCACTCACTTTGATGGTGCAGTTGGTAATGGCTTCTCTTCTTCCCCAGTACATGTCATGTAGGTCAGCGCCCACCAGAAGAAGGATATTTGGCGTGCCATCGCCAAGGACGTCCGGACCCTGGGGGTCCACCACAGACGGAGCACCCACTGCCGGAAAAGATGGGAGGACATTCGCCGCTGGAGCAAGAAGACGGCGGAGGCTCAGCTGGGGATGGCCTCCCAACGTGGGAGGGGTGCCCGTCGAACCATGACCCCCCTGATGTTCCGGATCCTGGCAGTGGCCTACCCTGAGTTGGATGGGCGCTTGAGGGCATCACAGCAGACACAAGGGGGTGAGTACAACTTCATTCAGCAGACTTTGCGCCCAGTGAAGGTGTCTGGGTGGGGGAGGAGGGCTGTGGTTTCCCTAGGCCAGGGCGAGTTCCGTAGGCTAGGCCCCTCCGTAATGCAGGCCATGTGGCACCCCACCCCACCTCTGTAGAGGGCCAAGTACAGGTATACATGCCCCTGTGTCATCTATGTGTGCAGATGTCGACCATAGCCATATAGGACATATCCCAGGAATTGCATCTGTAGAGCCCAACAGCGCGACGTAGTGCAGGGGGCTGCTGTGTCTGTATTGTCCGCCAACGGTAGCGGTAAGCCATGCAGTCAACCTATCTTTCTTCTGTCGTTCCCCCCCCTTTTTGTGGTCTCTCTGTTCTTGTGTGCATCAGCATCATCAGGCGGAGGAGCAGTGGCACCGGAGCACGAGGGAGCTGCATCCCACATGGCCATGGAGGGCCACACCACAGACTCGGAATACACCAGTGGGACAGAGGGCGAGGGGAGCACCACAGCAGTCACAGGATCTGCAACCAGCGACACAGACTCGTCCTCCGATGGGAGCTCCCTTGTGGTGGCGGCAAAATCTGTGCCCCCCACTTCTACAGGTACAGCCGCCACCCTCCCACCAGCACCGCCCTCCCAGCAGCCCCTCAGCCTTCGCCCCGTGCCCGCTCACCCAGGAGGGTGGGCATCACCTTCGCCCCAGGCACCTCAGCCCCTGCCCCTGTCACCTCTGCTGCCCTCAGTGAGGAGGCCATTGACCTCCTCAGGTCCCTCACTGTTGGGCAGTCTACCATTTTGAATGCCATCCAGGGTGTAGAAAGGGAATTGCAACACACAAATGCATTCCTGGAGGACATTCATTCTGGTCATGCTGCCCTTCATCGAACCCTGCAAACTCTGGCCTCAGCACTGATGGCGGCCATTGTCCCTGTCTCTAGCCTCCCCCCTCCAACTTCCTCCACCCAGACCCAATACCCTGTACCCCAGCCTATCCCAAGCACACCATCAGACCAGCCTGCACACACCTCACCCCACAAGGGAAGCTCAGGCAAACATAAGCACCACACATCCCACAGGCACTCACGCAAGCATCCCACACATACAGACACACCAACATCCACTGCCTCCACTGTGTCTCCCTCCTCGTCGTCTCCCTCCTCCCTCCCAGTCTCGTCTACACTCTCACCTGCATGCTCTACTACTACAGCCACTATGTCCCGCACCAGCACACCCACCACCACACCCCGCTCACGTGCAGTCACCACCCCCACTCCCATTTACACGTCTCCTGTGTCCTCTCCCAGTGTGTATGTGACGCCCCCTCCCAAGATACACAAACGCAGGCACACATCCACCCAACAGCCATCCACCTCACCACAGCCTCCAGCCCATGCACCTTCACCCAAAGTCACCAAACGTACACCTCCTACAACCACTACCTCTTCCTCCACTCCCAAACCCCCTCCAGCTACCCGTCCCAGTGTTCCTAAGAAATTTTTCCTGGCCAACCTTGATCTCTTACCCACCACCCTCCCCCTCCAACTCATAGGTCCCGTACTAGAACCTCAGCCAAAAAATCTCCGGGACCAGTGGTGCCTGTTACTGGTATGTGGAGTGCACCGGCCACCAGGCCAGCCAGTGTGGCACGGAGCCACAGCACAGACAGTCCCCCCCCTGTGAAGCACCAGAAGTTGGACAGTGCCCGGCGGGAGAGGGGGAAGTCTCCAGCCAGCAAATCCGCTCACAAGTGTCCCGGGGGGAGTGTCGACTCAGCTGTGACTCCTCCAAAGGTGGGGAAGGGGCAGAAGAAATCTCCAAAGTCTGGGAGGAGCAGCACAGCGGAGAAGACCGCCATCATCCCCACTGTCCAGGAGGCCACCGCCAGCCCAATCGTCACTGGCCAGGAGGCCACCGCCAGAGTCACTGCCCAGGAGGCCAGCTCAATCGTCACTGGCCAGGAGGCCACCGCCAGCCCAATCGTCACTGGCCAGGAGGCCACCGCCAGAGTCACTGCCCAGGAGGCCAGCCCAATCGTCACTGGCCAGGAGGCCACCGCCAGAGTCACTGCCCAAGAGGCCAGCCCAATCGTCACTGGCCAGGAGGCCACCGCCAGCCCAATCGTCAATTGCCAGGAGGCCACCGCCGGAGTCAATGCCCAGGAGGCCAGCCCAATCGTCATTGGCCAGGAGGCCACCGCCAGAGTCACTGCCCAGGAGGCCAGCCCAATCGTCACTGGCCAGGAGGCCAGCCCCATCGTCACTGGTCAGGAGGCCACCGCCAGCCCCAAAGTCACTGGCCAGGAGGGCCACG
Organism: Pleurodeles waltl; assembly: GCF_031143425.1. NCBI lineage: Eukaryota > Metazoa > Chordata > Amphibia > Caudata > Salamandridae > Pleurodeles > Pleurodeles waltl. The sequence continues at coordinate 1,787,098,606 of NC_090444.1, read as the reverse complement.
CAAGCCACAGTCCAGCTGACCCATGAAGGACCGCCAGCCACAGCCCTGCTGGGCAATGAAGGACCGCCTTGGCAAGCACCGCTGAACAGGCCAGGGACCGCTGAACAGGGCAAAGACCGCCATGGAATGCACAGCTGAACAGGGCAAGCACCGCTGAACAGGTCAGAAACTGCCAACTCAAGCACCGCTGAACAGGGCAAAGACTGCCATGGCAAGCACCGCTGAACAGGTCAGAAACTGCCAACTCAAGCACCGCTGAACAAGGCAGAGACCGCCATGGCAAGCACCACTGAACAGGGCAAGCACCGCTGAACAGGTCAGAAACTGCCAACTCAAGCACCACTGAACACGGCAAAGACCGCCATGGCAAGCACCGCTGAACAGGGCAAGCACCGCTGAAAAGGTCAGAAACTGCCAACTCAAGCACTGCTCACAGGGCAAGCACCGCTGAACAGGTCAGAAACTGCCAACTCAAGCACCGCTGAACAAGGCAAAGACCACCATGGCAAGCACCGCTGAACAAGGCAAGCACCACTGAACACGGTCAGAAACTGCCAACTCAAGCTCTGCCGAACAGGGCAAAGACCGCTAAGGTGAGCACCGCTAGCCCATTAGCGGCAGGGGCAGTGACGCAACTGGGACCGTCACAGGGTGAGTGCTGCACTCTGGGCACCAGTCCCCCTCCAGAACCAGTGGAGACATGCATCCACTCCGTCTGTCCTGCACAGGATGAAGCACTCTGGGCACCAGTCCCCCTCCAGAGCCAGTGGAAACATGCATCCACTACCTCTGTCCTTCACAGGATGAAGCACTCTGGGCACCATGCCCCCTCCAGAACCAGTGGAGACTGTTATCCACTTGAGAGACTGTGGCTTTGCACTCAACAGGATGGTACAGTGGGCAATCCACCCACTGTAGAGACTTGAGAGACTGTGGCTTTGCACTCCCCCGGACTGAACAGTGGGCAAACCACCCACTGTAGAGACTTGAGAGACTGTGGCTTTGCACTCCCCAGGATGGTACAGTGGGCAAACCACCCACTGTAGAGTCTTGAGAGACTGTGACTTTGCACTCCCCAGGATGGTGCAGTGGGCAAACCACCCACTGTAGAGACTTGAGAGACTGTGGCTTTACACTCCCCAGGATTGAACAGTGGGCAACCCACCCACTGTAGAGACTTGGGAGACTGTGGCTTTGCACTCCCCAGGATTGAACAGTGGCCAAACCACCCACTGTAGAGACTTGAGAGACTGTGGCTTTGCACTCCCCAGGATGGTACAGTGGGCAAACCACCCACTGTAGAGACTTGAGAGACTGTGGCTTTGCACTCCCCAGGATACATCAATGGGCATGGAGCCCCCTCGTAGATCTGGCGTGGTGCACTCATCCGGCTGAGGTGCCCCCCCTTCTTTTCCCCCTGAGGTGCCTGTTGTATTACTATCTGATGCCCCTGCAGTGTTCTCTCTGTTTTGATCAGGTATCTAGTGTGGGCCTCGCCCATGCATTTTGGGCCCAGTGGTCCACGGACAATGAATGGTGCATTACCTGCACTACTAATCGTGGTGTATATTTTATTTAATGTGTATATATATATGTATATATTTGGTTACTGTATTCTGATATATTACAATGGTTCAACTCATTTCCTTTTGTCTTTGCATTCTTCCGGGGGGGTTGGGGGTTGTTACCGTAATGTTTTGATATGCATTGGTGTGTGTGTTGTAATGGGTGAGGGTCGGGGTGGGGGTTGGGATGTTGGTTGTGTGTGTCCCTGTGTTTTTCCCTCCCCCTCCCCTATGTCATAGGTGCAGTACTCACCATGGTCTTCGCGGCGTTGATGATCCTCGTATAGGAGCAGGAAGACTATCACTGGCAGAATATGGAGTTCCGGCTCCATGGTGTCGTCGTTCCTCGTGGAGTATGTAGAGGTGAGCGTTTTCCCTTTGAAATGGCTGTTTCCGCCGTGTTTTTATCCGCGGTGAATCTACCCCGGAAAAGGTGGCAGATTGGTAGGTTGTGATACTGTGGGCGGTACATTGTCCTCCGCCTGTCTGATGGCGGTGACCGCCGCGCTGTTTGTCTGTACCGCCATGGCGGTCTGAGTGTTAAAGTGGTTGTCTTTGTTGGCGGTTTCCGCCACGGTCATAATTCCAATTTTTTCACCGCCGGCCTGTTGGCGGTTTTACCGCTGCTTTAACACCGACCGCCAGGGTTGTAATGAGGGCCATTGTGTCTCCAATGGTCCTGAAAATTGTGGATTCCCTATTCTGGTTTGCTGTCTATGAGGGCTTGCCCTATTTGGTTTTAGGATTTGTAGGCTCACCTTGGGGGTCGTTCTATGGGAGTGTGAAAGCGTATCAATTTCAGGGTTTTCAAATTCTATGCCGCTTCGTGCAGCTGCACTAGAGGGTAGATGCTGGGCACTGTGGGTGTAGTGTTTGTAGGGTCATATGGAGGTGGGGGAACAGAGGAGGTATTGAGGTCTCTTCCTGTGAGGAATCTTTTGAATTTTCACAAAATAATTTCCATAACGCTAAGGTGCTTTCTCTTTTCATTAATTTGTCTCCTTCATATTTACTTCAAAGGAGTGTGATATCATGCTGAACTGCTCTCTCATTGAATGCTCCTTCTTTTAGCCAAGGATATGTAGGCTTGGTTATACTTTCGCAATTTATTTCTGTCACTGGAGACTACCTTCTCCATATGTTGTAAGGAGGTCTCCATTTTCAGATGTTCTTAATCCTTTACCTTTTATTGTTTCCGTTATCAGGTTTTTGTAAGTGTTAAGTGGACACACACAACCTTTCTGGTGGGAAATAATGTTGCCTACTTTTCCTATTGTACAGTTTTGTAATAGGTTTTCAGTTTTTCATTCTATCTACCCAGTCATCTGGAGCACATTACAGTTCAATTTCCCATTATATACAATGTACATTAAAAACAGTTTGCATATTGCTACAATATCTTACAACAACATCACACTGTGGCCACACTTCATTCTGCTGCACGTGGCCACCTTCAGTCACTCAACAAACCAAATCTTCAATAAAAACAGCTTGCATGCATTACCCTTACAGCCATGCTGATTCAAAAGGAAAAAAACACAAATTACATGCAAACCGCAAGCATTGCCCTTACTGCCTAACTAATTCACAAAATAAACGACAAAAAACACAAATTGCATGCAAGTCACATGTGTTACCCTTACACCCTTACTGATTCACAGAGAAAAAATTCAAACTGCACCCACGTCACGTGTTACCCGTCCAGCCTTACTGATTCACAAAGAAAAAGCACAACTTGCACACAAGTTGCAAGCATTACCCTTACAGCCATGTTGATTCACAAAGAAAAAAACAACTCAAATCGCAGGCAAGTTGCATGTTTTACCCATACAGCCTTACTGATTCACAAAGAGAAAATAACACAAATTACATGCGCTTACATTACAGTTGCCTCTGTAGTTAGTATTGCCAAAAAGAGCATGCTTATTTAAGAGGAAGATCATGGTTCACTTTGTCCTCAACTGTAAGGGGAAGGCGGTCTCCGGAGCCTTTACAACCCCCATGCACAGGCAGAACTTCAATTAACTCGCCTTCTGCTCATCTCATCATGTTTGTGCATGCTGGTTTCCCTGCAGCGGGGGCAGGCTGTCTCCCAGTCCCTGCCATTAGGTGGGGACCCAAAGGAACCTTCTGGGGTGGCTTGCCAACTGTTGTGGACTGCATGGAGAGCCGGCTCACCAGTATTGAGCAGGGCCTGGACCACCTCCGGAACCATATTGACAGTACCCTCTTCTAAGCCCTTTTTTAAATTTTTTTGTTTCAGTGGGATGGACTTGTTGTGGGTGAAGAGGGTGGGGAGGGAGTTGGGAAGGACTTCAGACTTTTTGTTGGACCTTTTGGGGATTGGCTTATTATTTCTTTGGGGATACGGATGGGACTGTTGTGGGTGTAGAGGGAGGGTTTTCTATTTGTAAATAATTAAATAATTACTTCACTTGCATCTCAAATCTTTAGGCCCATATTTATACTTTTTGACGCTAAACTGCGCTAACGCAGTTTAGCGTCAAAATATTTTGCGCCGTCTAACGCCATTCTGAAGCGCCATGCGGGCGCCGTATTTATGGAATGGCGTTAGACGGCGCAATCAGACCGGCGCTGCCTGGTGTGCGTGGCAAAAAACCACGTAGACCAGGCAGCGCCGGCGTTTGGAAAAAATGACGTTAGGGCGTCTTAAAATGGCGCAAGTCCGGTTGACGCTAAAAAATCGTCTTAACCCGACTTGCGCCATTTTTTTTCGACGCCCATCCCCCATCAACATGACTCCTATCATTGTAAAGATAGGAGTCATGCCCCCTTGCCCAATGGCCATGCCCAGGGGACTTATGTCCCCTGGGCATGGTCATTGGGCATAGTGGCATGTAGGGGGGCACAAATCAGGCCCCCCTATGCCACAAAAATTAAAAAAAAAAATACTTACCAGAACTTACCTTAATGTCCATGGGATGGGTCCCTCCGTCCTTGGGTGTCCTCCTGGGGTGGGCAAGGGTGGCAGGGGGGGTCCCTGGGGGCAGGGGAGGGCACTCTGGGCTCATTTTGAGCCCACTTGTCCCTTAACGCCATCCCTGACCCAGGCGTTAAAAAGCGGCGCAAATGCGCCGTTTTTGGCCACGCCCACTCCCGGGCGTCTCTTTTGCCCGGGAGTATAAATACCACGTAAAGGCCTGGGAGTCATTTTTTAAGACGGGAACGCCTCCCTTGCATATCATTAACGCAAGGAAGGGGTTCACGCTAAAAAATGACGCACACTCCGGGCACTTTGGCGCCCGAAGCGTCTAACGCCATAGTATAAATATGGCGTTAGTTGGCGTTAGTTTAGCGTCGAATTTGCGTCGAAAAAAACGACGCAAATTCGGCGCAACCAGAGTATAAATACGGCCCTTAGTTTGGTATTTTAGTATGTACTGCTGTCTTTTAGTGTAGCCTTTTTTTTTTAATCTGCTAAAAAAAATGCATGTCATTTACTTATACCCTTGCTCTATTGCCACCTGCAACTATATATTGACCACAAGGGGATGACTGCTATTGACTATTTTGCCTACAAAAACCTAGTACACACAGACAATATCTTCTTCAGTAGAAGTTTATTACTGACTAAACAAATTCACTTCAATCCATAGTCCTTCTCTCTTACCTGAACAGGGTTTATCCTAAGGTGGCATCTGAAGTAGTAGGTAGTAATAGTAGCAGGCTAGCGCGCTAACAGGGAAGACAGAAAGTGCCACTCCCACCTATGCCAACTCAAACTTCAGCATTAATCAAAGGGTTATCCATCACTGTCAAATAGATTGAAAGAAAACAGAGAGTTAGTGGGTCACATATCATAACTTTAGGAAGAATTAGACCAGACTATGACAATGACAGCATTAGACACACAGCAAAGAAGACCTGATATGATAATATAATCTAGCAATAACAATTTCTTCTGAGCAATGGTGGGGAGCTATAATACTAAACTTAGGAAATGAAATCATGGAGTTATGGGAACTGGGCTCAGACTCAAGAGGGTTTGGCCCAGGGTAAGCTTTTATGGTACACACACACAAGGCATGAATGATGATGTTGATGGGGCTGATGTAAAATAATGCTCAGGTAATAGGTTAGAGGGTCATGCAGTGAGTTTGTGTCGCTTTCACCACATCCTGCCCAGCAAGTGTGTGATTCATTTATGGTGTAAAATTAAGTCATACAGCTATAAATCACACAGCCCGGGGGAAGAGGGTTAGGGGCTCGATGAATGGATGGGAAAGGGGATTTGGGGAAAGGTGTGACAAAGACAAACACTACACAGAATAAACCACAACAATATACCGCGAAAGGTGTGACAAAGACAAACACTACACAAAAGAAACCACAGCAATATTTATTGGGGCATTGAGCAGCACACCATCATCAATGTGTTGTGGAAGGAAACAGATAAGTATGCCACAGTTCAGTTAAATGCATTGCAAACAATCCTTCTGCCCCAGAGAGACAAGATAGTATATCCTGAATGTTATGTCAAAAATACAAATTATGGAAGATTGAAGTACCCAGCCAGTTCTAAAATTAAATATTGCTGAGAGGAAAATGATACTGTATTGCCAAATTGAGTGATGGATCTCCATTCTTCTTGGAATGTCCATCACTCTTGGGTGTCTCTCTGATCCTGTCTGGTAGGCAAGCTGGAGTCTTGAGCTTTCCCCGAGTTTTGTTATTGCTGGAGAGGACTAGGAGAAGCCCTGCATACTGAAAAAAACAGTAGTTGTATTATAAAGTAAAGGAGAAGGACAAAGGGAATGTTAATCATGTTAATCTGTAAACTTGCAAGTTATCAATTGTTAATCATGTGTAATAAAGTATTGTACTGATTTGTATATGAGAGCCAGTATGTGAACAGGCAGTTGAGAAAAAACATAGAGGCAGGCCATGCAGGGCTGAGGTGCAGTCCACAGTGTTTTGCTCCCTGTTGCAACAGTTAGTAAATATTGTCTTTGGAATAGGCCGGGGCATAGAAATCTGCTCCACAGGTGGAGGTTGTGGAATTCAGACACTCTACGCTATGTGTAGTAGCACAGAGTTCCCAAATTCTGCATTCTGGCACGGAGCAGAGTTCTTTCACCAGCACAAGTCTGGGTTTTGGTGCTCTCGCATGAGTGTCACGATACTCCCAGACAGCTAGCAAGATCGCGCAAGACTATGCATTCTATTGTGCTGTTTCCGGCCGCAAGACTTCACATTCATTCGCACTACTTCCAGCCATGACAACAGCAAAAACAGTCCTGCTTGCGCGCACAAATGCACATAGAGTAGGTTTGCTACTCCAGATACATCTAAATGTAGTTTAAAAGTGGTCTTTGAGTGGATTTTCTTCTCCAGTGGATTTGTTTTTAAGATTGAGAAGCCTTTTTTATGCAATAAGGAATTGCCCCAGAGACTCCAACTTCCTGTTCATGACCAGCAGGCTCCTCCAAGTGCTTTGTCCTTCTCCTGATCACTTTTCACTTGGATTTCAAAGTGGAAGGATCACTCTCTTTGGCTCCTGGATCTTCCTTTAAATGTAAGGACTTTGTTTTTGTGAAATCACACAAGTAAGTTAAATAACTATTAAATATGTGCTGTTTGTTTAGTTGGGCAAGCACCAGTATTTCTTTGTATTTTAATTTGATTTTACAATTTTTATAGTGGTGAGTTGCCAGGAGTTTACGTATGGGCCTGCAAAGGAAAATTGTTGCACAGCTCAGTACCTTTTCTACATGTTTGTAAGATTTGCAATATTTTTTTACTATCTGCCCTAGATATTCAAAGGGATATCTAGTGAGTAGGACCAGTACTAGTCACCATCAGTACATGAAATAAATATTTCAGTGATAGATGTTTTTCAAACTTCCTTTAGGACAGGGATGCCATTGGATTAAAGTTACAAATGTTGGGTATTTTTTGCATCTCATTTTTTTGTGCAAAATGTGTATATGTTTTGTGGTAACATTTGATGACATAGGAGGATGTGTCTACTGTTGTGAAATGTTTAGCTGAGTTAATGTTCGTGTTTTGCATTGTTGAACTAATGTTAGTGTTTTCTCCAGAGCTGCTACCATGTCTCCTTCTGGCAGTGTTTGTGTGTATATATGTGTTTATGTGTTTGTCATCGTCCACCATTTGTCTTTGTTCTCCATGCTGTGTGGCCAGGGACCATTTTGTGTAGTCTATGTCCGTAGGTTTGCATGTGTTTTTTGTTCTCCATGCCTCCTTGTTCACAGTTGTTGTTTGATCATGTGGCCATTTTCTGCACTCAGTCAGTGTGCCTTTGCCACAGGCTTGCATTTGTTCTTCTTTGTTCTCCTTGTTCCTTGTTGTTGTTGTTTGACCATGTGACTGGCAGCCATTTTGTGCATGCAACCAGTCTTCCTTTACCATAGGCTGCATGTATTCTTTCTTTGTTCTCTAGGCCTCCTTTTTGTTGGTGTTTGACCATGTGGCTGGCAGCCATTTTGACCATGCAGCCAGTGTTCCTTTGCCATAGGATTGCACATGTTCTTTCTTTTTTTGCCATGCCTCCTTGCTCCTTGTTGTTGTTGTTTGACCACATGGCTGGCGACCATTTTCTCCATCCTGACAGTGTCCTTTTGCCTTAGACCTGCATGTGTTCTTTGTTTGCCACGCCTACTTGCTCCTTCTTGTTCTTTGACCATTTTGTGCATGCAGTCAGTGTTTCTTTGCCATAGGCTTACATGTGTTCTTTCTATGTTCCCCATGCCTCCTTGTTGTTGTTTGACCATGTGGCTGGCAGCCATTTTGTCCATCCAGTCAGTATTCCTTTGCCATAGGTTTGCATGTGTTCTTTGTTTGCATGCCTCCTTGTTCCTTGTTGTTGTTTGACCATGCGGCTGGTAGCCATTTTGTGCATGCAACCAGTCTTCCTTTACCATAGGCTGTATGTCTTCTTTCTTTGTTCTCTAGGCCTCCTTGTTGTTGGTGTTTGACCATGTGGCTGGCAGCCATTTTGACCATGTGTTAGAAATGGGGTCTTTGGTTGACAGTCAGGTTACCCCCGGTTCAAGCAAGGACCCTCACTCTAGTCAGGGTAAAAGAGAATCACCATCAGCTAACCCCTGCTTACCCCTTTGGTAGCTTGACAGAGCAGTAGGCTTAACTTCAGAGCGCTAGGTGTAAAGTATTTGTACCAACACACACAGTAACTTAATGAAAACACTACAAAATGACACAACACCAGTTTAGAAAAATAGGAAATATTTATCTAAACAAAACAAGACCAAAACGACAAACATCCGACATACACAAGTCAAGTTATGAATTTTTAAATTTAAACTAAAAAATAGCGCTTAGAAACAAAAATGCTTCGATGAGATGTTAACACGGCGTCGTGACGGAGTCGTTCCCAAAAAGTCGACACCAGCGGCGCCGGACACGGAGTCGCGTAGACCCCCAAGTACTGTACCTTTGGTGAAGAGTGAAAACAAGCTGAGACGCAAAGTCGGGGATCGCGGAGTCTGTGCGAAAACGTTGAATACACGCGCTTCGAGCGGCGTCGGTCACGACGGGGTGCAGCGACTTCCACGGAGCCACGGACTTCAGCGGGGCTGCAGCGGCGTCGGGCCTGCGAAGAGCGCCGCGTTCCAGCGAAGGTCACGGTGTCAGGTGCAGGCGGCGTGACCGGATTCAGCAGCGGCGTCAGTCCGGAGTCGTCCGAAGTCGATTTTCTTGGATTTCCACCAGCTTTTCTTTCAAGGGCCCAGGGACTGGATCGGGCACCACATGTCAGAGCAGGAGTCTCTCCAGAGACTCCAGGTGCTGGCAGAGAGAAGTCTTTGCTGTTCCTGAGACTTCAAACAACAGGAGGCAAGTTCTACATCAAGCCCTTGGAGATTTCTTCACAAGATGGAAGGCTCACAATGTCCAGTCTTTGCCCTCTTACTCTGGCAGAAGCAGCACTGCAGGAAAGCTCCACAAAGCACAGTCACTGGCAGGGCAGCACTTCTTCCTCAGCCATCAGCTCTTCTCCAGGCAGAGGTTCCTCTTGGTTCCAGAAGTGTTTCTAAAGTCTGTAGATTTGGGTGCCCTTCTTATACCCATTTTAGTCTTTGAAGTCACCTTTCTTCAAAGGGGAATCACACCTTCTTATGAAATCATGCCTTGCCCTGTCAAGGCCTCAGACACACAGCAGGGGGTTGGAGCCGGCATTGTCAGAGGCAGGCACAATCCTTTCAGATGAGAGTGACCACTCCACCCCTCCCTCCTAGCAGAGATGGCTAATCAGGAAATGCAGGTTACACCCCAGCCCTCTTTGTGTCACTGTCTAGTGCGAGGTGAAAAACAACCCAACTGTCAAACTGACCCAGACAGGGAATCCACAAACAAGGCAGAGTCACAGAATGGTTTAAGCAAGAAAATGCTCACTTTCTAAAAGTGGCATTTTCAAACGCACAATCTTAAAATCAACTTTACTAAAAGATGTATTTTTAAATTGTGAGTTCAGAAACCCCAAACTCCACATGTCCATCCACTATCTAGGGGAATCTACACTTTAATCATATTTAAAGGTAGCCCCCATGTTATCCTATGAGAGAGACAGGCCTTGCAACAGTGAAAAACGAAGTTGGCAGTATTTCACTGTCAGGACTTATAAACCACATTACTATATGTCCTACCTTATCCTTACACTGCACCCTGCCCTTGGGGCTACCTAGGGCCTACCTTAGGGGTGTCTTACATGTAAGACAAGAGAAGGTTTAGGCCTGGCAAGTGGGTACACTTGCCAAGTTGAATTTACAGTTAAAACTGCACACACAGACACTGCAGTGGCAGGTCTGAGACATGATTACAGAGCTACTTATGTGGGTGGCACAACCAGTGCTGCAGGCCCACTAGTAGCATTTGATTTACAGGCCCTGGCACCTCTAGTGCACTTTACTAGGACTTACTAGTAAATCAAATATGCCAATCATGGATAAACCAATCACATACACATTTTACAGAGAGAGCATATGCACTTTAGCACTGGTTAGCAGTGGTAAAGTGCTCAGAGTTCAAAAGCCAACAGCAACAGGTCAGAAAACATAGGAGGCAGGAGGCAAAAAGATTGAGGATGACCCTGCATAAGCAAAAAAGTCCAACACCATGCAGCCAGTGTTCCTTTGCCATAGGATTGCACATGTTCTTTCTTTTTTTTGCCATGCCTCCTTGCTCCTTGTTGTTGTTGTTTGACCACATGGCTGGCAACCATTTTCTCCATCCTGACAGTGTCCTTTTGCCTTAGGCCTGCATGTGTTCTTTGTTTGCCACGCCTACTTGCTCCTTCTTGTTCTTTGACCATTTTGTGCATGCAGTCAGTGTTTCTTTGCCATAGGCTTGCATGTGTTCTTTCTATGTTCCCCATGCTTCCTTGTTGTTGTTTGACCATGTGGCTGGCAGCCATTTTGTCCATCCAGTCAGTATTCCTTTGCCATAGGTTTGCATGTGTTCTTTGTTTGCATGCCTCCTTGTTCCTTGTTGTTGTTTGACCATGCGGCTGGTAGCCATTTTGTGCATGCAACCAGTGTTCCTTTGCCCTAGGCATGCAGGTGTTCTTTCTTTGTGCCTCATACGTCCTTGCTCCTTGTTGTGGTTGTTTGACCATGTGGCTAGCGGCCATTTTGTCCATCCAGCCAGTGTCCCTTTTCCATAGACTGGCATGTGTTCCCCATGCCTCCCTGCTCCTTGTTGTTATTGTTTGCCCATGTGGCTAGCAGCCATTTTGTGCGTGCAGGCAGTGTTCCTTTGTCATAGGCTTGTATATGTTCTTTCTTAGTTTGCCATGCCTCCTTATTATTGATGTTTTATCAAGTGTCTGGCAGCTATTTTGTGCATGCAGCCAGTGTTTCTTTGCCATAGGATTGTATGTCTTGTTTCTTTGTTTGTCATGACTCCTTGCTCCTTGTTGTTGTTTGACCATGTGGCTGGCAGCCATTTTATCCATCCAGCCAGTGCCCCTTTGCCATAGGCTTGCATGTGTTCTTTGTTTGCCATGCCTCCATGCTCCTACTTGTTGTTTGACCATGTGGCCTGCAGCCATTTTGTGCATGCAGCCAGTCTGCCTTTGCCATAGGCGTGCATATGTCCTTTATTTACCATGCCTCATTGCACCTCTCTCTGACAACCCAAGATGCCCTCTTTAAAACAGATTAACATAAAGCAAGGAGCTATATCTGCATGTTGGGTGGCCTGATTTGAAATTAAATGTTATGGTGTGGTGGTATGGTTTGACTTTAAAGTGTCTGATTAAATTGGTATTTATTACATAAGTAACCAACTGCACTAAGATTGCACTTGTCCGTACTATTTCAACTTGCAACAATGTCACGTTTCACTAAATACATGTTTTTCTTGATTGTTTGCTTTTAGGTGCACAACAGAAGAGACTTCACATTATCCTCAGTATTGCCAAATAGAAGGGGTTACGCTTACTTCAATCCTCCAAACTCGCTTGTGCATCTTAGTGCCACTGCCAACTTGAAGCTTAACATGGCTCCAAAGAAAGGTGCTCCCAAGAAAGTAGCCAGTATAAAGAAGCAGCTTTCCACCAGTGGAGTGCCAACCGCAACTTTTTTCAGTAGACGTGTTCCTGCCATACCATCCTCCATGGAGGAACCTGGGAGCAGCACTCCCTCATTAACAGCACAACCCCAACCTAAACCCAAGACCATGTCGGTTAGTGAGGCAGCCACTACAATCCTGGTGATGCCGAGGAGCAGTGATACTGAATTAGATTTGTCCCTTTCACAAAGTAGTACCGAATTGTTTCAGGAAAGAGGCAAAGTCGACAGCTGCCGCAGCCAGCAATAATACATCTTCCCAAAGTTGGAGCAGAAGAGGTGGTCGAGTTTCCTGCCAAGCAAGAGCGTCTTCTTGGAGATTCAGTAGTTCCCATATCTCCAGCAAGAAAAGGGAAGGGTAATACTCCACCACTTTTTCCAAGCACTACTTCTGATGACGATGGTAGGGACATGGAGTGGACCTTGGCAGAGTCTGGGTGATGCCAGGAAAGGCAAGGGAAGAGAAAAGTTCCAGAAAGCCTTAGAATCATGGAAGGGGATGATGATGATGACGAGCCAGTCATTGTCGAAACTGGCATAAAAGAGTCCAACATTCTAACATTCCAAGAGTCTAACCTTCTCTGAGAGATGTGGCTTAGGCAGCACCGCTAGCTCTCATATTTGTAAGGTCCCAGCAGAGACCTGCATGAGTACCTCAGTAGTAGTATGCACTGCAATGAGGCAATCAACACACCCACCTACCTCCAGTTCTTCTTCAGGTATTGTCAGTGGCCTGATAAGTAAGCACTTCTCCCCAATGTGGGTCTTTTTTATGATTAGCAAATAGGAGAAAAACATTGTGATATGCTCCCCTCGTTACGCAAGTGTTCGTCGATGTAAGCCTGGTTCAAACTAAGGTACTGGAGGCCAGATGACCCACATGAAAAAAGCATCAAGCAATCTGGTGGGAGGAGCACCTTAAAAAATTGCTGAACGTGGTCAAGATGGTGAAGGTGAGGAGAGCCAGAAAATATCAGATACAACTGGTCAAATCATGGTGGAAGATTTGGAAGAAGAGGATAACATCTTCACGCAAAGCATTCCTGTTCCCAGCAGTGGGCTGGAATCACCCACTTCAGCGACCTCACAATGGCACAGGAAGACTCAGAGTCAGATGGAGACACCATGACATACAGTGACTGCACCACTATGCACATTGAGTTTGCCACCACCTACATCTCAAATGTTGCCTGCATCGATGGCCTCACAAAAGAAGAAAATCCAGACTACAATTACCGCATTTTTAGGCAAGAGGTGCCATACGACCGCAACCACCTAATGGCACATTTGTATATTGGGAAGCTGGCAAAAATGTTAGCAATTGCCTTCCTCCTTTTTTTCGTTCGAGGAAGCAGTGGGATTCTTAGACTTTGTGGCAGCCATCTGTTGAAATTGATGGTTCCAAGTCAGACCTATTTTGCCAGAGTTACTGCTCCAGCAGTGCATCAGAATGTGCTGCAATTAGTTAGATAAGCGTTGCAGCAAAGTGTTGTCCACACTATTCACCTGACTACAGACATGTGGACCAGTTGTTAGGTGACTAATTACATGTGCACACTGGATCTCTTTTGTGGAGGTAAAGCAAAAGATCTTGGCCCTGAAGAAATGTTTAAGAGCGTTCAGTCGCATGCAACAGTAGCCATTTTTGCCATGGAGAAATCACATACAGCTGCAAACATCTTGGAGGAATTTAATAGCAAGGTGCCTGAATGGCTGCGACCCAGTGGTCTTCAAATTGGATTTGTTGCCACAGACAATGGCAGTAACATAGTCAAGGCCATGGCTGACTATGTTACACAGGGTCCTGTGTTTGGCACACTGTATCAAAACCATGTGACCCCATAACCCTGATTGCCTAGGTTAAGACATTATTCGCTCTTTATTATACATTCAATTAAGGTTTATGACCAACCATTCTTTGACCTATGAATGTGTAGGTGCTCTTTTGTAAATGTTATGTATTTAAGTGTGTGCTGACAGCATTGTGGGTCAGAGTCTCCTGAGCTTTTGCAATTTGGTTTCTTCCCTGCACCCTTTGTAAATTGGACACAAGCCTGGTTTCAGTTGTATCAACATTTCTTTAATGTGTCAAAATTGTTAGCTTAGAAATCCATTGCAAAACCAACACAATGGCCCTCATTCTGACCTTGGCGGGTGGCGGAGGCCGCCCGCCAAAGTCCTGCCGTCAGGTTACCGTTCCGCGGTCGAAAGACCGCGGCGGTAATTCTGACTTTCCCGCTGGGCTGGCGGGCGGTCGCCTTCAGACTGCCCGCCAGCCCAGCGGGAAAGAGGCTTCCACGATGAAGCCGGCTCGGAATCGAGCCGGCGGAGTGGAAGCTGTGCGACGGGTGCAGTTGCACCCGTCGCGTATTTCACTGTCTGCGAAGCAGACAGTGAAATACATGTAAGGGCCCTCTTACGGGGGCCCCGCGACCCCCCCTACCGCCATCCGGATCCCGGCGGTCGGACCGCCGGGATCTGGATGGCGGTAGGGGGGGTCGGAATCCCCTCGGCGGCGCAGCAAGCTGCGCCACCTTGGAGGATTCAATGGGGCGGCGGTACACTGGCGGGAGCCCGCCAGTGGTGCCGGTCCGACCGCGGCTTTACCGCCGCGGTCGGAATCCCCATTGGAGCACCGCCGGCCTGTCGGCGGTGCTCCCGCGGTCCTCCGCCCTGGCGGTCTTTGACCGCCAGGGTCAGAATGACCGCCAATGTGATTTACTATTTTCATGCAGACCATGGCAGTGTAATGCAAATGTCACATTTCATGAAAAACCTATGCATGGCCCAAGTAGGGGTATAACAGAAGGGAAAGTCAACATTATATAAAGAAGCATTACACAGTGAATCACACATTGATCTTCACCCAAGGAATTTTAATGAGATTGTTGTTCTACACCACAGGCAACTGTGGCAACAGCACATCTAAAGAATACAAAGGAAGGAGAGAATCTTTAGGTAGAGAGTTAGACTGACTGACTAAAGGATGGAGGAAATCATTAAATATTAGACTGAGTAAACAAACATCATGGGCCTGATTCTAACTTTGGAGGACGGTGTTAAACCGTCCCAAAAGTGGCGGATATACCACCTACCGTATTACGAGTTCCATAGGATATAATGGACTCGTAATACGGTAGGTGGTATATCCGCCACTTTTGGGACGGTTTAACACCGTCCTCCAAAGTTAGAATCAGGCCCCATGTCTCTACTGGTAAAGACCACAATAAATATGGAGCCCAATACAGCACTCCCACTTGCCAAACCACCACAATCAAGCTCTTGGCTGTCTTATATCTGCTTGGATATGGATCATTCCAAAGAACGTATGTCAGAGTGGCTTACAATTCTCAGATTACCTTTTCTTCTGTTTTGCCAAATGCACTGTATACCATTATTATTATTACTCCACAATATCTGCCTTCCCAAAAAACAGCTGTGTAACAAATACAGGTCAAATAAGGCTCTTATTATGGACCCATTTTCCAAAATTGATGGGAGCTTTGGGTTGCACCCAAGTACTTGTACCTGTGTACATTTAGGGCCTTATAATGAGTTTGGCAGACGGTTTAGGCCCTCCGCTGAACTTCTGACGGGGAGGTTGCCACCATAGTGGCTACCTCCCTGCCGAGCCCATTAAGAGTTTTCTGCTAGGTCAGCAGAGGAAAGCCTGAGTTTCCGCCAGCTAGCCTAGCGGGACACAGCCTACAGCATTGTCTCCACCTCGTAATCGAGCCGGCGGCAATGCTGTAGGATGCAGGGTGCACCAGCACCCTTGCAATGTTCAATGTCTGCAAAGCAGTGTTCCCTATCTGCAAAGCATACAGTAAACATTGCGAGGGTGCTGGCTATGGGGGCTCCTGCACTGCCCATGCCAAGTGTATGCTCCCATGGGATCCCCTGCACCCGTTCTCCGCCAGCCTTTTCATGGCGGTGCTATAGCCATGAATTGCCTGGCAGAGAACAAGGTCGTAATCTTCAGGGCAGCGCTGTTTCCAGCACTGCCCTGGTGAATTAGGACCCCCACAACTGCCAGATCATCAGGATCTCTGACCCTGGCAGAGCTGGTGGTCCCACCGCAGCCCAACTGCCATGGTCCTAATATGGCGCTTAGACCGCCACATTGGCGGTGATCCAAACGCCATTCGCAAGTCTGGAGGTCAAGTGAACACCAAACTTGTCATGAGGCCCTTAGCATCACCTTCAGCAATGGCACAAATGTACAGAAACCAGAAGTATTCTCATGTAATCAAAGTCCAAGCCATTGTGGTTATAACTACTGCTTTGCCTATTTTGTGCCAAAATATCCAGAACCTGCCCATGACTCATATGTTTAGGCATTTAACAATTAATCATTGTTTTGAGTGTGGCTTACATGAAAATTCAATGTTATAAAGTAATATATATTATTTTTATTAAAATAATTTTAATGAATAATTGTATTGATCCTAAAAAACCTGGTTGCAGATTTACCAATACTTTGCTCTGGGTTTGCATCCCAAAAGAGATGCAAACCTGATGCAAAGTATTGTGATGGACTGTTATTTGAATGAGAAGCATGATTTCAGTTGAAAGGTTGCCTACAGTAACACAAAGTAGCACTATTTGCTGGGTTCTTTGCATCAAGGTAGTGTACCATGAGTGGCACATGTGCATTCCCTTACAATCACCCAAGGGCCTTGATGCAAATCCCTGTCTAGTAACATTTGTAGACAAGGATTTGCATAAGATGATGAATCCTCGAAGCAATTTAATGGTGTAGCAAGTTTTAAAATCTCCTAATTTTTCCAACTTTGCCTGTGTGCTGCACTGTACAGCAAACATACAAAGTGAGAAAACTTTTAAAGCATAGTTTTTGTATTAGAAGTACTTCTTCCAAGTACAAAACCTATGCTTGACAGAATGCACACAACCTTGCGCATGGCAGCATGAAGTGAGCCAGTGAAGGGAGACAGCACTACACAAAATATCTTTTCATAATTTAGCCACGTTGTAAGTGTACTGTACATGCAATTGCTAACATTTTGCAGGAAAGCGACTTTTTATGAAACCTTGGGCCTCATTATGAGCTTGGGAGGCTGACCGTCGGGGCGCCATACCCATGGGGAGGAGTCTGCAGTGAAGCTGGAAGTCTCCACTGGTCGCATTACAGTGTTTTCACCAGGCTGACCCATAGAAACCACTTGTCAGCCCAGTGGAAACAGTGAAGCGGGATTGGATTCAGCTCCCCTGGCAGCCGAGGACAATGCTGTTGCACAGTTGTTGCCCCAGCACCCTCTGAATGCATTCTGAGGGTGCTGGGCAGGGGGTGCCTTCATTGCCCATGACATGGTTGTGGGCAGTGCAGGGGCATCCTTTATCCCCACTGTGGCTGCCAGCACTGCCTTTCCACCAGCCATTTAATGGCACGGACCTAATCATGAAAAGGTTGGCTGAAGGGGAAGTCATGATCAGCATGGAGGTGCTGAACTCAGCGCAGCTGTGGCTGACCACGACTCCAACCGCCACCAACCCGTCGGGATCTATGATCTCAGCGGTAGTGGCAGTCCGACTGCCAGGGTTGTAATCTTGTAGTCAGACCACCAGGAGTGTGGTGGTCCAACCGCCACTGCGAGTTTGGGGATCGCAAGACTGCCAAACTCGTAATAAGGCCCTTTATGTCTGCTTCAATGTGGAACACATTTTAGCCACAAAATGTTGTCTAACTTTTAGAGGTTCAGTGTAAGCGTTTGAACTTGTGTATACTTTTAGTATACTTCTTATGGTTTAAAGTGATTTCATTTGTTGGTTGCAGTGTCCTTTCAAGATTCTTGTTCGCTAGTCGTCAGTTGTGCCTTTTTCTCCCTCCTTTTTCTGTTTCACAGCAGTGACCAACTACTGTATTATTAAACTTTGGTTTCTTTATTTTCTGTGACTGACTACGTTTGTTATTTCTTTGTTGCTGCCTTTTCACTGCGGGTGTTTTAGACTGGTAGCTGACTGCATTTTATTGCAGCATTCTGTTCCTCCCACCTCCTCCCATATCGCTGACATTTGTTTTGGCTTTATTCCAGTGCTGTCCTCATTTACCTACATTTGCTCCACCATTAAATCTTTATTAAAAGGTAGCTCTTAGGCTTCAATTTTTTAATGTTATTTACCACTGCCCAGCATCTGTTGATGAACGTTCTTTCAGCACAGCCCAGCATGAGTGCTTTGATTTAGTCTTATTTTTCTGCGTGTTTATGTGACATTAAAATACGCTTATTTTACAAAAGAAAAACACCCACGGCCTAAACGTTTAGCTCACTGCTCAGGAAAGTAACAATGTGCCCTTTCTCGTAGAATGTAGCTAAACCTAGAAGCAATGACATGATTTGCATCTGGAGTCTCTCTCCAGGGCCCCTCCCTGCCAGCCCTCACGACATTGGCACACAGAGTATTGCTTATCTCCTTTATTGGGGCTATAAATCTTCTCAGGCTACTCTGCTATTGATAACTTCATTAAAGCTTTGTTGAAATGTGAGGCAAGAATGATTGCAAGACTTTTCATTCTGTTAACAAAAAAAGAGCCTTATTTTCCAATTTCTGTTCAGACCTTTACACAACTCGAGGTAGTGGAGTCATCTTCTTGTCTCTCCTCAATAGTTTGTGATTTCTGATGTCAGTAGCCACCAGTGACCACCAAAACATGGCAGGAAAGGAAGAAATTATGATGCAGGGTTGACCAGTCTATGGCCCTCATTCCAACATTGGCGGTAAATGCTGCTTACTGCCGTGCAGAAGACCGCCAACACACTGCCGCGGCCGCGGAAATCCACCGCAGCTATTACGACCCACAGCTCGGATCTGCCAAAATCTAGACCCCCACACAAATCCGCCACACCAAAGGTCAGTGATAAACTGGCAATAACAAAACCTCCACTGTCACGCCAACAGGAATACGCCCACACTATCACGACCCACGAATCCACGCGGCGGTCTTTCAACTGCGGTATTCCATTGGCGGTACACACAGCCATTCTCAAAATACACACACATTTACAAAATACTACCACATTGGACAATTCCAAATACACACACCTGATACACATACACACACCACTCCCACACACCCAATACAATATAAAACACACACCCACATTACCCACAAACCCTTACTACCAAAAATGTAGACAAAGGCCAGAGAGACAGCACAGCAAAGACAACACCAGCATACAGAGGCACCCAACACCATCACACATACACATCCACGCACAAAACACCATACACCTCTAAACATCACCCCACACATCACACACCATACACCTCTAAACATCACCCCACACATCACAACGCACACCACCTCACACATCACCCACACTACCCCGTGGCAGTGCAAAGACACCCCAGGTTTTCGGAGGAGGAGCTCAGGGTCATGGTGAAAGAAATCATCCGGGTAGAGCCACAGCTATTCGGATCACAGGTGCAGCACACCACCATAGCTAGGAAGATGGAGCTATGGCGCAGAATCGTGGACAGGGTCAATGCAGTGGGACAGCACCCAAGAACACGGGATGACATCAGGAAGAGGTGGAACGACCTATGGGGGAAGGTGCGTTCCATGGTCTCAAGACACCATATTGCGGTTCAGAGGACTGGCGGTGGACCCCCACCTCCTCCCCCAGAACTAACAACATGGGAAGAGCGGGTCTTGGCTATACTGCATCCTGAGGGCCTCGCAGGAGTAGCAGGAGGAATGGACTCTGGTAAGTCAAATCTTAACTATTACATCCCCCACCCTACCTGCATGCTATCACATACCCCCACCCTCACCCTCACTCCATCACTCCAACTCTTCACATATGTCCCACTATCACAAACCACGCATCCCAACACCAAGCCCTGCATGCAACAACAAAGCATGGACACCCATCACCAATGCATGGCCACTACACATACCCACACAGACCCCTAAACAATTAGCACACATGGTCCTACACAGGAATGCAAGCACTGGGGTATAGGGTCACCCACCCATTGGACACCATGGCACACACAGATGCAATAAACATGCCTTTATACCCCTGCTGGACCCCTACCCAACGTCACTGGACAGGAGGTTCCAGACATGTCCACTCCACTCACAGAAGCGGCCCACAGTGATGACAGCAACTCTGTCCAACTGGATCTAGATGACCAGCCCAGCCCATCTGGGACCTCGGGACAGTTGGTTCCCCTCACACTGGCACAAGCCACAACAGAGCCTTCCCCCTCTGGAAACACCATCACAGCACCCACCCAGCTGGCCCATACCTCTGTCCCCAGGACACGTCAAGCAGCAGTGTGTCCACCACTACAGGGAACCCAGGCTAACCCACCACCCCAAGGACAGCAGGGACACGGTTCAGGGGACAGAGGCCCAGGAACACAGGGGAACTGGGAGGGCTGCTGTGCGACGGAGGAGGACAGGCCCAGGGAACCCACTCCCCAGAAGGCCCTCTCCAATATCATGGGAGTCTACCATCATTCCCAGGAGACGATGGCAACGGTACTGGCCAAGTTTCAGGAGACCCAGCGGCTGCAGGAGGAACAGTATTTGGGGTTCAGGGAGGAACTCAAATCCATCAATACCACCCTGGGCACCATTGTAGGGGTGCCGAAGGAACTCGTGAACACCAGGAGGGACACTGTGGCACAACAAGGGGCCCCTGACACTAGCCTGGATGATGAATAGCCCACCACCTCCGCCGGCGCTAGTGGATAGGAGGCACCGCCACAGGACCACAACACCAGCACCCCACCCCCTGCAGATGGAGAACCACCCTGCAAGCGGTCCCTGAGATCCAGGACAAAAACAGAGAACAATGCCAAGACCCCTGCCAAGAAATGAGACCACCCTGATTGTCATCCTTCTGTCGCACTTTGTCACCCTGTCCATCCTTAAACTGCCCCAGCTCCACTTCCTATGCCCCTTTGGACAATGCACCTGTGAGACTAATAGACTGGACTCTGCCATGGACATACCTCCATCATCACCCCTGACCATTTTACAACCCTCTCCAATATTTAGCACTTAAATAAACACCCTTAAATCACAAAACTATCTGGAGTCAGTCTGTGCTTTCACAAATGTGTATTTGCAATAACTGAGGGAAATAGCAATGTCCATTGTATTGTCAACATACCTATGTCACACAGCTCTAGTCCATGAGGTTACATAGCGCAGGTCACACAGTGGGACCTACATCTGTGAAATCAAAAGGGAAAGTGACAAATCAGGGTTCATACACTGGTTGAAAGTGACAGACAGATGAGAGGTAGAACAGTTGTATCAGATGTAGGAGGCAGTGATGTCTTCTTACCTGTGTCTCACTGGAAGTATTGATGGATCGCAGTTTTTCTGTTGTCTATGTCCTCTTCTTCTGCCTCCTCTTCTTCACTGTCCACAGGCCCCACAGCTGCCACAACATCTCCATCTGGACCATCCTCCTGCAGAAAAGGCACCTGTCGTTGCAAAGCCAAGTTTTGCAGCATACAGCAGGCCATGATGATCTGGCACACTTTCTTTGGTGAGTAGTAGAGGGAACCACCTGTCATATAGAGGCACTGGAACCTGTACTTCAGGAGGCCGAATGTCCTCTCTATAACCCTTCTAGTTCGGCCATGTGCCTCATTGTAGCGTTCCTCTGCCCTTGTCCTGGGATTCCTCACTGGGGTCAGTAGCCATGACAGGTTGGGGTACCCAGAGTCACCTGCAAATGTCGAGGGACAACTGTTAGACACACACTAACCCTTAGGGACAACCCCAGACCCAGACAACTATTCACATGGTATAGGGTCCTTGTCCTCACCTAATAGCCACACACAGTGCCTCTGGAGTTGGCCCATCACATACGGTATGCTGCTATTCCTTAGAATGTAAGCGTCATGCACTGAGCCAGGAAGCTTGGAGTTCACACGGGAGATGTACTGGTCGGCCAAACACACCATCTGCACATTCATGGAATGGTAACTCTTCTGGTTTCTGTACACCTGTTCAGTCCTGCGGGGGGGGTACCAAGGCCACATGTGTCCCATCAATGGCACCTATGATGCTGGGGATATGTCCCAGGGCACAGAAGTCACCTTACACTGTAGGCAAATCCTCCTCCTGAGGGAAAACGATGTAGCTGCGCATGTGTTTCAGCAGGGCAGACAACACTCTGGACAACACGTTGGAGAACATAGGTTGGGACATCCCTGATGCTATGGCCACTGTAGTTTGAAAAGACCCACTTGCCAGGAAATGGAGTACTGACAGGACCTGCACTAAAGAGGGGATCCCTGTGGGATGGCGGATTGCTGACATCAGGCCTGGCTCCAACTGGGCACACAGTTCCTGGATTTTGGCACAATCAAGTCTGTAGATGACAATTACATGTCGCTCTTCCATTGTGAACGGGTCCACCAGCGGTCTGTACACTAGAGCTTGCCGCCATCTCCTCACCAGCCCCAGCGGACGCGCCCTATGGACGAGAACAGTGAGCAGTCACCCAACACTGAGGTATTAAATAGAATATTTATTGCACACATTTGTCAATCCGCTATGTGCCTGTCTTAGTGTGTATGCAAGGCCTAGATATGTGTGATGCATTAACAATTAATGCCATGTGGCCCCTTGAAATGGCGGCTGCCTGACCTGTAAGGTGGGACAAGGGGATAATGTAGGAAAGTACCATCTTGCCTGGCATGTTACCCCCATATTTCACTGTATATATGTTGTTTTAGTGTATGTGTCACTGGGACCCTGCCAGCCAGGGCCCCAGTGCTCATAAGTGTGCCCTGTAGGTGTTCCCTGTGTGATGACAAAGGCCCTCATTCTGACCCTGGCGGTCGGTGATAAAGCGGCGGCCAAGCCGCCAACAGGCCGGCGGTCTAAAATATGCAATTCTGACCCTGGCGGGAACCGCCAACACAGCCCGTCAACTTAACACTCCGACCGCCACAGCGGTACAAACAAACAGCGCGGCGGTTCCCGCCAACAGCCCGGCGGCAGACAAAGTACCGCCCACCCTATTACGACCCACCAATCTGCCACCTTTTCCGGGGCGGGAGCACCGCCGATAAGAACACGGCGGAAACAGACTACGAACGGGAAAACGCTCACCTCTACGCACTCCACGCGAGATTCCGGCAGTATGGAGCCAGAGTTACAGGTCATCCCCGCACTCCTATTCCTCCTCATATACCAGGAGCACGCCCGGCGGCGCGGAAGACATCGGTGAGTACTGCACCTACGACACAGGGGAGGGAAAAGATTACCGGCACACACCCACCCACCCACACCCACTACAACACACACATCAATGCATTCCCACAGATCACTGTCACAACCCACAAACCACCCCCCTCCGAAATAATGCAAAGACCAAAAGAAGAGATCATAAACGGGCAGATATATTGAAATATGTACGCCATTAATCCCAAAAAATAAATAAACTATGTACAAAATATATACAGCTACTAAATGTAGTCCAACCACTGTCCGTGGATCACAGGGGTCCTGTGCAAAGGGGCAAGGCCCAGTCCCACGACAAGAACTCCACGGAGAGAACACTGCAGGGGCATCAGAAAGAAAATAGGACAGGCACCTCAGGGGGAAGGGAAGGGGGGGCACCTCAGCCACTTGAGTACACGACGCCAGATCCACGAGGGGACTCCATGACCACTGGGCCATCCTGGGGAGAGCAAAGCCACAGTCCAAACAGTCCATACAGTGGGTGGCCTGCCCACTGGGCCATCCTGGGGAGAGCAAAGCCACAGTCCATACAGTCCATACAGTGGGTGGCCTGCCCACTGGGCCATCCTGGGGAGAGCAAAGCCACAGTCCAAACAGTCCATACAGTGGGTGGCCTGCCCACTGGGCCATCCTGGGGAGAGCAAAGCCACAGTCCATACAGTCCATACAGTGGGTGGCCTGCCCACTGGGCCATCCTGGGGAGAGCAAAGCCACAGTCCAAACAGTCCATACAGTGGGTGGCCTGCCCACTGGGCCATCCTGGGGAGAGCAAAGCCACAGTCCATACAGTCCATACAGTGGGTGGCCTGCCCACTGGGCCATCCTGGGGAGAGCAAAGCCACAGTCCATACAGTCCATACAGTGGGTGGCCTGCCCACTGGGCCATCCTGGGGAGAGCAAAGCCACAGTCCAAACAGTCCATACAGTGGGTGGCCTGCCCACTGGGCCATCCTGGGGAGAGCAAAGCCACAGTCCATACAGTCCATAACAGACCCCACTGCCACTGGAGGAGGCAAGTTGGCCAGAGGACATCCTGCAGCCCTGCCCGAGATAGATCCTGCCCTGCCACGTCTGCCAAAGGGCCAGCGGTTCTTGCCCTGAAGGGCCCAGTTCAGCGGTTCTTGAGACGGCGGGGCCCAGTTCAGCGGTTCTTGAGACGGCGGGGCCCAGTTCAGCGGTTCTTGCCTTGAAGGGCCCAGTTCAGCGGTTCTTGCCTTGAAGGGCCCAGTTCAGCGGTTCTTGAGACGGCGGGGCCCAGTTCAGCGGTTCTTGAGACGGCGGGGCCCAGTTCAGCGGTTCTTGAGACGGCGGGGCCCAGTTCAGCGGTTCTTGCCTTGAAGGGCCCAGTTCAGCGGTTCTTGAGACGGCGGGGCCCAGTTCAGCGGTTCTTGCCTTGAAGGGCCCAGTTCAGCGGTTCTTGAGACGGCGGGGCCCAGTTCAGCGGTTCTTGCCTTGAAGGGCCCAGTTCAGCGGTTCTTGCCTTGAAGGGCCCAGTTCAGCGGTTCTTGAGACGGCGGGGCCCAGTTCAGCGGTTCTTGAGACGGCGGGGCCCAGTTCAGCGGTTCTTGCCTTGAAGGGCCCAGTTCAGCGGTTCTTGAGACGGCGGGGCCCAGTTCAGCGGTTCTTGCCTTGAAGGGCCCAGTTCAGCGGTTCTTGCCTTGAAGGGCCCAGTTCAGCGGTTCTTGAGACGGCGGGGCCCAGTTCAGCGGTTCTTGAGATGGCTGGGCCCAGTTCAGCGGTTCTTGCCTTGAAGGGCCCAGTTCAGCGGTTCTTGCCTTGAAGGGCCCAGTTCAGCGGTTCTTGAGACGGCGGGGCCCAGTTCAGCGGTTCTTGAGACGGCGGGGCCCAGTTCAGCGGTTCTTGCCTTGAAGGGCCCAGTTCAGCGGTTCTTGAGACGGCGGGGCCCAGTTCAGCGGTTCTTGCCTTGAAGGGCCCAGTTCAGCGGTTCTTGAGACGGCGGACGGTCTATGGCCAACTGCTAAATGCCTGGTGGTACCCTCCTGGGCAGCGGGGATGGTGCTCCTTCACTGCCCACCTGGGCTGTGGGTGGTGGGGCCCTCCTGGCCAGCTGGGCTGGGTCCTCCCTGGGCAGCGGCTATGGGGCTGGTGGGCTCTCCCGGGGCAGCTGTGCCGGTTCCTCCCGGGGCAGCGGCTATGGGGGTTGTGGGCTCCTCCTGGGCAGCAGGCCTGCTGCCTGACCTCTCCAACTTTAGCTAGGGAAAGTTAGCGGACATGACAGACACAGATGCCCCCTGCACTAAGTTGCGTACTTGGGGTCCGCTACGCATTCCGTGGAACATGCCCTACACGCCTAGAGTTGACAACTGCACCCATGGATGACACGGCCCAGGGATGGCTGTACTGACACACTACTGAGGGTGGTGGCTGGGGACACAGGGGCTTACGGGGGTGCCCAGCCTACAGATATCGCCCTGGCCTAGGGGGACCCACAGCCCTCCTCCCCCACCCAGACACCTCCACTGCGCGACAACAGAGTAGATAATGCTTGGACTCACCCCCTTGTGTCTGCTGTGCTGCCCTCACGCGCCCATCCAAATCAGGGTAGGCCACCGCCAGGATCCGGAACATCAGGGGGCTCAGTTGACGGCAGGCACCCCGCCTACGTTGGGAGGCCATCCCCAGCAGAGACTCGGCGGTCTTCTTGGTCCCGCGGCGGATGTCCTCCCACCTCTTGCGGCAGTGGGTGCCCCGTCGATGGTGGACCCCCAGGGCCCGGACTTCCTTGGCGATGGCACGCCAAATCCCGATCTTCTCATGGGCGCGGACCTATGTGACACGTACAGGGAGGGAGAAATACCACGTTCAAGTTACTCAGCATTTTCCTTTCCAGTGGCCCAACGCCCCCCATCCCCGCCAGGCCCCCCGCCAGGCCCAACATGCCCCCCATCCCCGCCAGGCCCCCCGCCAGGCCCCCCGCCAGCCCCAACATGCCCCCCATCCCCGCCAGGCCCCCCGCCAGGCCCCCCGCCATGCCCAACATGCCCCCCATCCCCGCCAGGCCCCCCGCCATGCCCAACATGCCCCCCATCCCCGCCAGGCCCCCCGCCAGGCCCAACATGCCCCCCATCCCCGCCAGGCCCCCCGCAAGGCCCCCCGCCATGCCCAACATGCCCCCCATCCCCGCCAGGCCCCCCGCCAGGCCCAACATGCCCCCCATCCCCGCCAGGCCCCCCGCCAGGCCCCCCGCCAGCCCCAACATGCCCCCCATCCCCGCCAGGCCCCCCGCCAGGCCCCCCGCCATGCCCAACATGCCCCC
The DNA here is from genome assembly GCF_031143425.1 of Pleurodeles waltl. Classification (NCBI taxonomy): domain Eukaryota; kingdom Metazoa; phylum Chordata; class Amphibia; order Caudata; family Salamandridae; genus Pleurodeles; species Pleurodeles waltl. The sequence goes on along the minus strand of NC_090444.1, from coordinate 1,787,071,957 downwards.
CATCCCCGCCAGGCCCCCCGCCAGGCCCAACATGCCCCCCATCCCCGCCAGGCCCCCCGCCAGGCCCCCCGCCAGCCCCAACATGCCCCCCATCCCCGCCAGGCCCCCAAGCCAGCCAGTGGCCCCAAATCCAGATTGAATTAAACTCACTTGTTGGTCTGGAGGACCGTAGAGTAGCGCATACTGGGGGAGGACCCCATCCACAAGTTTCTCCAACTCCTCTCCAGTGAAGGCAGGGGCCCTTTCCCCAGTCGCAGCAGCCATTGTCCCTTCCAGACCGAGGTCACAGCAACACTTGCAGTATAGGTCCTCTCCTGTGAAAGTTCAAGTCGCAAGTGGATAAGTAGATAGAAAATGGCGGTCACGTCCGCGGCGGTGCGTACCGCGGCGGTGCGTCCCGCCACCGCCAGCGCCCTTCGCCATTGGCTCCTGAAACCCATAGGCTTCAATGTTAACCAATGCGGCTTCGCGCCGCGGTCTTCGCCCGCCGCCCGCCGCGGTGTGCCACGCCAGCGCATTGACCTCACATCCCATTGTCACACTTCACAGGTCAGGCAGCCGCCATTTCCAGGGCCCACATGGCTCAATTTCAACTGCGTCACACAGGCCTAGGCCTTGCATAGCCACTCAGACACGCCATTCACTGCATAGAGAATCGTATACTGTGCTAGCTGTGAGTACGTACCTGTGGGTTGCCTGACTGTGTGCTCCATGTTGTCCTTCCTAGGCACCGTCCGCTGGGTTGGGCGAGGAGACGGATGAATCCTCCCGTGTACCGACCGCTGGTGGACCTGTCGACAATGGAAGAACGCCACATTATCCTGACCTACCGTCTTAACCGTGCCACTATCCATGAACTGTGTGCCCGGCTGGAGCCCGACCTGATGTCCCCCATCCGCCAACCCACAGGGATTCCCCCTCTGGTGCAGGTCATGTCAGTACTCCATTTCTTGGCAAGTGGGTCATTTCAGACAACCGTGGGAATTGCTTCCGGGATGTCTCAGCCCATGTTTTCAAAGGTGTTATCCAGAGTGTTGTCTGCCCTGATGAAATCCGTGAGGAACTACATCATTTTCCCTGAGGTGGGCGAATTGGCTACAGTGAAGGGTGATTTCTACGCCCTTGGACATATTCCCAACGTAATTGGTGCCATTGATGGGACCCATGTGGCTTTGGTTCCCCCAAGAGACAGGGAGCAGGTGTACAGGAACAGAAAAAGTTACCATTCAATGAACATCCAGGTGGTGTGTTTGGCTGACCAGTACATCTCGCATGTAAATGCCAAATTCCCAGGGTCAGTGCATGACGCCTACATCCTGAGGAATAGCAGCATCCCTTACGTGATGGAACAGCTACAGAGACACCGTGTATGGCTAGTGGGGGACTCTGGGTACCCCAACCTGTCGTGGCTACTGACCCCAGTAAGGAATCCCCGGACCAGGGAAGAGGAACGGTACAATGAGGCCCATGGGCGTACTAGGAGGGTGATCGAACGCACCTTTGGCCTCCTAAAGGCCAGGTTTCGCTGCCTGCATATGACCGGTGGATCCCTAATGTACTCACCTAAGAAGGTGTGTCACATCATCGTGGCCTGCTGCATGCTTCACAACCTGGCTTTGCGCCGCCAGGTGCCTTTCCTGCAGGAGGATGGTCGAGACGGTGGTGTTGTGGCAGCGGTGGAACCTGAGGAGAGTGACGAGGAGGAAGACGACGGGGCTGAAACAGACAACAGGGACAGAATCATTGAACAGTACTTCCAATAGGACACAGGTAACATTTCAAAGATAATTTAGTAAATGTTAACTACTCTGCAGCATCTCTGCTGCCTGTCTATTTGCCCCAGTGTATGATGACTGAGTTTTGGCTTTTCCCTCCCTATTTCAGATCTGGGGTCCCCACTACGAGTCCTGTGCTTCGTTTCCCCATGGACTACAGCTTTGTGGCAGCTGTTTGTTGACTTCACCATGTACAAGGACATATTTGCACTGTCATGTCAATTACAATCTATTGAAATCACAGCCAGACTCCTGATATTTTGGTGCAAAATAGGTGTTTATTGAAGTGCTCAAAATGGGATGGGTGGTTTCAAGTGGGTGGGGGCTATGGTGAAGGAATGTCCATGGCAGAGTCCAGAGTAACAGTCACACAGGTGCATTGTCCAGAGGCCTGTGGAGAGATGGAGCATGGGCAGTTCGAGGATGGACAGGGTGACAATGTGGGACAGTGGGATGACATCAGGTGGTATCCATTGCTGGCGGGGGTCTTGACATCCTACTCTGTCTTGCGAGATCTCAGGGCCCTCTTTCGGGGTGGTTCTTCTCCTGCAGGAGGTGGGGGTCTGGTGGGCTGCTGCTGTGCGGGGGCCTCCTGTCCACTAGCGCCGGCGGAGGTGGATGGCTGTTCTTGGTCCAGGCTAGTGGCAGGGGCCCTTGGGTGTTGTTCAGTGTCCGCCCTGCTGTTTACGAGGTCCTGCAGCAGCCCTACCATGGTAACCAGGGTGGTGTTGATGGCTCGGATGTCCTCCCTGTACCCCCGATAGTGTTCCTCCTGCAGCACCTGGATCTCCTGGAACCGGGCCAGTACCGTCGCCATCGTCTCCTGGGAGCGGTTGTATGCTCCCATGATGGTGGTGAGGACCTCGTGGAGAGTGGGTTCCCTGGGCCTCTCCTCCCCCCACTGTCGCACAGCTGCCCGCCGAGTTGCCCTGTTTCCCTGGGCCTCTGCCCCCTGGCCGGTGTGCCCACTACCACTGCCCCCAGGTCCCTGTTGTTGTTGGGGTGGTGGGTTATCCTGGGTGCCCTGTAGTGGTAGACACACCGCAGATTGACGCGCCCTGGAGACAGAGGCATGGGCCCGCTGGGTGGGAGCTGTGCTGGTGTTCCCAGAGGGGTTAGGGTCTATAGTGGCCTGTGCCTGTGTGAGGGGAACCGACTGTCCAGAGGTCCCCGATGGTCCGGGCTGGTCATCGGTGTCCAGATCGACAGAGCTGCTGTCATCGCTGACGGCCTCTTGGGTGGGGGGTGGGGATAATTCTGGCCCCTCCGCCGCGGTGTGTTGACGGTCGGGTCCTGCAGGGGTATAGAGGTATGGTTATAGTTTCAATGTGTGGCATATGGGTGTATCTGTGGGTTCCCGTGTCCCCAAGTGCTGGCATTCGTGTGTGGGGGCTTTGGTGAGGGTGGCTTGTGGGGGGGATGTGTATATGCATTGGGCATGCTTTGGTGATGGGTGTCCATGCTTAGTGGACGCATGCAGGCCTAGGTTTTGGGATGTGTGGGTTGTGATGGTGAGACATTGGCGGGGAATAGGTGTGCTGGGGGTGGGGGTGAGGATGGTGGTGGGGGTGAGGATGGTGGTGGGGGTGAGGGTGGGGGTGAGGATGGGGGTGGGGGTGAGGGTGGGGTTCGAGGATGGGGGTGAGGGTTGGGGTCTGATTTGGCATGCAGGTGGGGGGGAAGCAATATTGAAGCTTCAACTTACCAGTATCCATTCCTCCGCCGACTCCTGCGAGGCCGTCAGGATGCAGGATGTTCAAGACTTCCTCCTCCCATGATGTGAATTGTGGGGGTTGAGGTGGGGGTCCTCCGCCAGTCTTCTGCACGGCGATGTTGTGCCTGGATACCATGGAACGCACCTTCCCCCGTAGGTCGTTCCATCGCTTCCTGATGTCTTCCCGATTTCTGGGGTGCTGTCCCACTGCGTTCACCCTGTCGACAATCCTCTGCCATAGCTCCGTCCTCCGGGCAATGCTGGTGTATTGTATCTGTGTGCCGAACAGCTGGGGCTCTACACGAACGATTTCCTCCACCATAACCCTGAGTTCTTCGTCTGTGAAGCGGGGTTGTCTTTGGGGTGCCATGGGGTGGTGTGTATGATGTGTGGGGTGGAGTATGTGTATTTAAGTGAGTTGAGTGTGGTGGTGTGTGTTGTTTTGTGTGTGGATAGTGTGTGGGTGATGGTGTTGAGTGGCTGTGGCTGTTATGTTTTGGATGCTGGTGTCTCGCTCTTGCCTTCTTTACGAATTTTTAAGCGTAGGGGTTTGTGGGTGATGTGGGTGTGTGTTTTATATTGTATTGTGTGTGTGGGAGTGGTGTGTGTATGTGTATCAGGTGTGTGGGATTCAAATCGTCCAATGTGGGTGAGTTTTGTTCGTTTGTGTGTATTCTGACCGCGCCGGTGTGTCCCGCCAATGGAATACCGCGTTTGAATGACCGCTGCGTGGATTCGTGGGTCGTAATGGCATGGGCGTATTTCTGTTGGCGTGGCGGTGGAGGTTTGGTCACCTCCACCTTTCCGCCAACCGCTGGTCTGGCGGTCTGTTGTGGCGGTCGGATTTTCGGAGGTTTGCCTTCTGCGGGTCAGAATGACCGTGGCGGGTTTCCGCGACCGCGGCGGGATTATGGAGGATTTCTGACCGGTGGTAGGCGCCTTTTACCGCCGAGGTCAGAATGACCACCTAACTGTCTCACTGAGGCTCTGCTAACCAGAACCTCAGTGGTTATGCTCTCTCTGCTTTCCAAATTGTCACTAACAGGCTGGTGACCAATTTCACCAATTCACATTGGCATACTGGAACACCCTTATAATTCCCTAGTATATGGTACTGAGGTACCCAGGGTATTGGGGTTCCAGGAGATCCCTATGGCCTGTAGCATTTCTTTTGCCACCCATAGGGAGCTCTGACAATTCTTACACAGGCCTGCCACTGCAGCCTGAGTGAAATAATGCCCACATTATTTCACAGCCATTTTACACTGCACATAAGTAACTTATAAGTCACCTATTATGTCTAACCTTCACCTGGTGAAGGTTGGGTGCAAAGTTACTTAATGTGTGGGCACCCTGGCACTAGCCAAGGTGCCCCCACATCGTTTAGGGCAAATTCCCCGGACTTTGTGAGTGCGGGGACACCATTTCACGCGTGCACTATACATAAGTCACTACCTATGTATAGCGTCACAATGGTAACTCCGAACATGGCCATGTAACATGTCTAAGATCATGGAATTGTCACCCCAATGCCATTCTGGCATTGGGGAGACAATTCCATGATCCCCCGAGTCTCTAGCATAGACCCGGGTACTGCCAAATTGCCTTTCCCGGGGTTTCACTGCAGCTGCTGCTGCTGCCAACCCCTCACACAGGTTTCTGCCCTCCTGGGGTCCAGCCAGGCTTGGCCCAGGAAGGCAGAACAAAGGACTTCCTCAGAGAGAGGGTGTTACAACCTCTCCCTTTGGAAAAAGGTGTCAGGGCTGGGGAGGAGTAGCCTCCCCCAGCCTCTGGAAATGCTTTGATGGGCACAGATGGTGCCCATCTCTGCATAAGCCAGTCTACACCGGTTCATGGATCCTCCAGCCCTGCTCTGGCGTGAAACTGGACAAAGGAAAGGGGAGTGACCACTCCCATGACCTGCACCTCCCAGGGGAGGTGCCCAAAGCTCCTCCAGCGTGCTCCAGACCTCTGCCATCTAGGATTCAGAGGTGTGCTGGCACACTGGACTGCTCTGAGTGGCCAGGGCCAGCAGGTGACATCAGAGACTCCTTCTGATAGGCTCTTACCTGTGTTACTAGCCTATCCTCCTTCCTAGGTAGCCAAACCTCCTTTTCTGGCTATTTAGGGTCTCTGCTTTGGGGAATTCTTCAGATACCGAATGCAAGAGCTCATCAGAGTTCCTCTGTATTTCCCTCTTCACCTTCTGCCAAAGGATCGACCGCTGACTGCTCAGGACGCCTGCAAAACCGCAACAAAGTAGCAAAGCCGACTACTGCAACCTTGTATCGCTTCATCCTGCCGGCTTTCTCGCCTGTTTCCTGGTGGTGCATGGTCTGGGGGTAGCCTGCCTCCTTCTTGCACCAGGAGCTCTGAAGAAATCTCCAGTGGGTCGACGGAATCTTCCCCCTGCAACCGCAGGCAACAAAAGACTGCATCACCAGTCCTCTGGGTCCCCTCTCAGCATGACGAGCGTGGTCCCTGGAACTCAGCAACTCTGTCCAAGTGACTCCCACAGTCCAGTGACTCTTCAGTCCAAGTTTGGTGGAGGTAAGTCCTTGCCTCCCCACGCTAGACTGCATTACTGGGTACTGCGTGATTTGCAGCTGCTCCGGCTCCTGTGCACTCTTCCACGATTTCCTTCGTGCACAGCCAAGCCTGGGTCCCCGACACTCTAACCTACAGTGCACAACCTTCTGAGTTGTCCTCCGGCATCGTGTCACTCCCTTTTGTGTCTTCGGGTGGACTCCAGTTCACTCCTCTTCCAAGTGCCTGTTCCGGTACTTCTGCGGGTGCTGCCTGCTTCTGTGAGGGCTCCCTGACTTGCTGGGCACCCCCTCTGTCTCCTCATCCAAGTGGCGACATCCTGGTCCCTCCTGGGCCACAGCAGCATCCAAAAACCCTAACCGCAACCCTTGCAGCTAGCAAGGCTTGTTTGTGGTCTTTCTGCGTGGGAATACCTCTGCAAGCTTCTTCACGATGTGGGACATCCATCCTCCAAAGGGGAAGATCCTAGTCCTCTTCCTTCTTGCAGAAACCAAAGCTGCTTCCATCCAGTGGCAGCTTCTTTGCATCCTCAGCTGGCATTTCCTGGGCATCTGCCCACTCTCGACATTGTCGCGACTCTTGGACTTGGTCCCCTTGTTTCACAGGTACTCAGGTCTGGAAATCCACTGTTGTTGCTTTGCTGGTGTTGGTCTTCCTTGCAGAAACCCCCTATCACGACTTCTGTGCTCTCTGGGGGTTATAGGTGCACTTTACACCTACTTTTCAGGGTCTTGGGGTGGGCTATTTTTCTAACCTTCACTGTTTTCCTACAGTCCCAGAGACCCTCTACAAGCTCACATAGGTTTGGGGTCCATTCGTGGTTCGCATTCCACTTTTGGAGTATATGGTTTGTGTTGCCCCTATACCTATGTGCTCCTATTGCAAACTTTTATAACTTTACACTGCTTGCATTACTTCCTTTTGCTATTACTGCATAATTTTGGTATTGTGTACATATATCTTGTGTATATTTGGCATCCTCATACTGAGGGTACTCACTTAGATACTTTTGGCATATTGTCATAAAAATAAAGTACCTTTATTTTTAGTATATCTGTGTATTGTGTTTTCTTATGATATTGTGCATATGACACCAGTGGTATAGTAGGAGCTTTGCATGTCTCCTAGTTCAGCCTAATCTGCTCTGCTATAGGTACCTTCTATCAGCCTAAGCTGCTAGAAACACCTCTTCTACACTAATAAGGGATAACTGGACCTGGTACAGAGTGTAAGTACCCCTTGGTACCCACTACAAGCCAGGCCAGCCTCCTACAGATATGAGGTAACAGCACTGGCATTGTACACCGTCGCGGTAAGACCACGGCGCAATCCTGCATTGGTTAACATTGGACCCTAGGGGTCCCAGGAACCAATGTCGATGTAGGCCGGCGGTGACGGTACGCACCGCCGCAGACTGACCGCCATTTTCTCACTGTTCACTCACTTGCTACTTGATCTTCGACAGGAGAGGACCTACACTGCAAGTGCTGCTGTGACCTCAGTCTGGAAGAGACAATGGGGGTCATTCCGACCCTGGCGGTAAAAACCGCCAGGGTCGCGGATGACGGAAGCACCGCCAACAGGCTGGCGGTGCTTCCTGGGCCATTCTGACCGCGGCGGTAAAGCCGCGGTCAGAAAACCGGGTCCGGCGGTTTCCCGCCAGATTTCCCGCCGGATTTCCCCCGGATGCCCAAATCCGCCATGGCGGCGCTGAAAGCAGCGCCGCCATGGGGATTCTGACCCCCTTCCCGCCACCTGTTTCTGGCGGTTTTCACCGCCAGGAACAGGATGGCGGACACGGGTGTCCTGGGGCCCCTAGGGGCCCCTGCACTGCCCATGCCAATGGCATGGGCAGTGCAGGGGCCCCCTAACAGGGCCCCAGCCTGCTTTTCACTGTCTGCCTAGCAGAAAGTGAAAAGCGCGACGGGTGCTACTGCACCCGTCGCACACCTGCAACACCGCTGGCTCCATTCGTAGCCGGCTTCAGTGTTGCAGGCCCCTTTCCTGCTGGGCCGGCAGGCGCTAACTTGGCTAGCGCCCGCCGGCCCAGCGGGAAAGTTGAAATGGTCCCAGCGGTCTTTTGACCGCGGAGCGGCCATATGGCGGTTACCGCATGGCGGAATGAGGGCCAATGGCTCCAGTGTCGGGGGAAAGGGCCCCTGCCTTCACATCGGAGGAGTTGGACAAACTAGTGGATGGGGTCCACCCCCAGTACACGCTACTCTACGGTCCTCCAGGCAAACAGGTGAGTACACTGTGAGCATGCTGTATGGGCAATGCCTGTTTGGAGTGGTGTGGATGGAAGAATGGGGGGGAATGAGGCGTGAGTGTATGTGCGTCATGGCAAGGGTAGGAACGTGGGCCAATGACTGTGACGGTCCGGACGGTTATATCTTCTCCTTTTCCCCTGTACTATTCCTGTAGGTCAGAGCCCACCAGAAGAAGGATATGCGGCGTGCCATCGCCAAGGAAGTCCGAACCCTGGGGGTCCACTACAGACGGAGCACCCACTGCCGGAAAAGATGGGAGGACATTCGCCGCTGGAGCAAGAAGATGGCGGAGGCCCAGCTGGGGATGGCCTCCCAATGTGGGAGGGGTGCCCGTCGCACCATGACCCCCCTGATGTTCCAGATCCTGGCGGTGGCGTATCCGGAGTTGGATGGGCGCTTGAGGGCATCATAGCAGCCACAAGGGGGTGAGTACAGTCACATTAATCTGATTCAGCGCGCATTAGAGGTGTCTGGGTGGGGGAGGTGGGCTGTGGGTACCCCTAGGACAGGGCGAGTTTTGTAGGCAAGGTCCCTTCGTAAGGCAGGCCATGTGGCACCCCACCAGTGTTAAGAGCTATCTACCCCTAGTCAGGCTCCTGTGACTTCCATGTGTGCAGCAATGGGGCATAGGCCTTGTACCCCATGGCCCTATGATTAATTAGGGAACTCAATTGCATGGCATAGTGCAGAGGGATGCTGTGTCTGTAGTGTCCGCCAACGGTGGCGGTATTTCATGCACTGAACATGTCTTTCTACTTTCTCACCCCCTTTTTGTGGTCTCCCTGTTCTTGTGTGCATTAGCATCATCACGCGGAGGAGCAGTGCCACCGGAGCAGGAGGGAGCTGCATCCCACATGGCCCTGGAGAGCGAGACTACGGACTCCGAATTCACCAGTGGGACGGAGGGCGAGGGGAGCTCCACAGCAGGGACAGGAGCTGAGACCAGCGACACAGACTCCTCCTCTGATGGGAGCTCCCTTGCGGTGGCGGGCCCCTCTTTGCCCACTGCATCAACAGATACAGCTGTTACCCCCCTACCAGCACCGCCCTCCCAGCAGCCCCTAAGCGTGTGCCCCGTGGCCGCTCACCCAGGAGGGTGTGCATCTCCTTCGCCCCAGGCACCTCAGCCCCAGCTCCTGTCAGCCCTGCTGCCCTCAGTGAGGAGGCCATTGACCCCCTCAGATCCCTCACTGTTGGGCAGTATACCATTCTGAATTCCATCCAGGGTGTAGAGAGGCAGTTGCAACAGACAAATGCATACCTGGAGGGCATTCATTCTGGTCAGGCAGCCCAATAGTGAGCTTTTCAAACTCTGGCCTCAGCATTGATGGCAGCCATTGTCCCTGTGTCCAGCCTCCCCCTCCAACTTCCTCCACCCAGCCCCAATCCCCAGTACATCAGCCTATCCCAAGCACACCATCAGACCAGCATGCACACACCTCAACACACAAGGGTAGCTCTGGCAAACATAAGCACCACACATCCCACAGGCACTCACACAAGCATCATACCCATGCACACATACCAACATCCACTGCCTCCACTGTGTCCCCCTCCTCCTCGTCTCCCTCCTCCCTCCCTATCATGTCTCTACTCACACCTGCATGCACTACATCTTCAGCCACTACGTCCATCACCAGCACGCCCATCACCACACACCACTCACATGCACTCACCACCCCCACTACCATTCACACATCCCCTGTGTCCTCTACCAGTGTGTCTGTGAGCCCACCTCCCAAACTACAAAAATGCAGTCACACACCCACCCAACAGCCATCAACCTCACGACAGCCTCCAGCCCATGCACCTTCACCCAAAGTCAGTAAACGAACACCTCCTACAACCATTACTTCTTCCTCCACTCCCAAACCCCCTCCATCTACCCGTCCCAGTGTGTCTAAAAAACTTTTCCTGTGAAACCTTGACCTCTTCCCTTCACCTCCCCCACCCCTTCCGTCCCCTATGGCCCGCCTTTCCAGGTCCCAACCCAGCACCTCAGCCACCATATCACCGGGAACAGTGGTGCCAGCAGTAACCGGATTCTGGAGTGCGCCAAGCAGCAGGGCAGCCAGTGTACCAAGGAGCCAGGCCAAGGACAGTCCCCCACCTCAGAAACATAGCAAGTTTGGCCACAGCCCAGAGGGAGAAGGGCAAAACACCTGCCACCAAGGGCTCTCCCAGGACTACAGTTTGGAGTGGCAAGACAGCTGCGCCACCATCCAAGGTGGGGAAGGAGCAGAGAAAGAAAGGGAAGTCCCCGCCAACCTGCATGGCGACAAGACCGCCACGGCACCGCTTCCCAGCACACCACTGCCACCAGCACCGCTTCCCAGGACACCACCGCCACCAGCACCGCTGCCCAGGACACCGCCGCCAGCAGCACGCTCACTGAGCCACCCACCAGCACCGCTGGCCAATGAGCGCCACAAGCACAGCCACTACTGAGGCCGCTGCAAGCACCGCCAGTGGCCACGCCACATCATTTACCAGTGGCACCACTGCAGACATGGCTGCCATCCCCAGTGGTCAGTCGTACGAAGCTGGTGGTCAGTTCCAGGGGCCTGGACAGCTTCCATGTAGGCCCACCGTCACTGGAGTGTCACATCCACTACCTCTGTCCTTCGCAGGATGAAGCACTCTGGGCACAAATCCCCCTCCAGAACCAGTGGAGTATCACATCCACCACCTCTGTCCTTGGCAGGATGAAGCACTCCGGGCACAAAGCCCCCTCCAGAACCAGTGGAGAAAGGCATCCACTACCTCTGTCCTTGGCAGGATGAAGCACTCCCTGACTTGCTGGGCACCCCCTATGTCTCCTCATCCAAGTGGCGACATCCTGGTCCCTCCTGGGCCACAGCAGCATCCAAAAACCCTAACCGCAACCCTTGCAGCTAGCAAGGCTTGTTTGTGGTCTTTCTGCGTGGGAATACCTCTGCAAGCTTCTTCACGATGTGGGACATCCATCCTCCAAAGGGGAAGATCCTAGTCCTCTTCCTTCTTGCAGAAACCAAAGCTGCTTCCATCCAGTGGCAGCTTCTTTGCATCCTCAGCTGGCATTTCCTGGGCATCTGCCCACTCTCGACATTGTCGCGACTCTTGGACTTGGTCCCCTTGTTTCACAGGTACTCAGGTCTGGAAATCCACTGTTGTTGCTTTGCTGGTGTTGGTCTTCCTTGCAGAAACCCCCTATCACGACTTCTGTGCTCTCTGGGGGTTATAGGTGCACTTTACACCTACTTTTCAGGGTCTTGGGGTGGGCTATTTTTCTAACCTTCACTGTTTTCCTACAGTCCCAGAGACCCTCTACAAGCTCACATAGGTTTGGGGTCCATTCGTGGTTCGCATTCCACTTTTGGAGTATATGGTTTGTGTTGCCCCTATACCTATGTGCTCCTATTGCAAACTTTTATAACTTTACACTGCTTGCATTACTTCCTTTTGCTATTACTGCATAATTTTGGTATTGTGTACATATATCTTGTGTATATTTGGCATCCTCATACTGAGGGTACTCACTTAGATACTTTTGGCATATTGTCATAAAAATAAAGTACCTTTATTTTTAGTATATCTGTGTATTGTGTTTTCTTATGATATTGTGCATATGACACCAGTGGTATAGTAGGAGCTTTGCATGTCTCCTAGTTCAGCCTAATCTGCTCTGCTATAGGTACCTTCTATCAGCCTAAGCTGCTAGAAACACCTCTTCTACACTAATAAGGGATAACTGGACCTGGTACAGAGTGTAAGTACCCCTTGGTACCCACTACAAGCCAGGCCAGCCTCCTACAGATATGAGGTAACAGCACTGGCATTGTACACCGTCGCGGTAAGACCACGGCGCAATCCTGCATTGGTTAACATTGGACCCTAGGGGTCCCAGGAGCCAATGTCGATGTAGGCCGGCGGTGACAGTACGCATCGCCGCAGACTGACCGCCATTTTCTCACTGTTCACTCACTTGCTACTTGATCTTCGACAGGAGAGGACCTACACTGCAAGTGCTGCTGTGACCTCAGTCTGGAAGAGACAATGGGGGTCATTCCGACCCTGGCGGTAAAAACCGCCAGGGTCGCGGATGACGGATGCACCGCCAACAGGCTGGCGGTGCTTCCTGGGCCATTCTGACCGCGGCGGTAAAGCCGCGGTCAGAAAACCGGGTCCGGCGGTTTCCCGCCAGATTTCCCGCCGGATTTCCCCCGGATGCCCAAATCCGCCATGGCGGCGCTGCAAGCAGCGCCGCCATGGGGATTCTGACCCCCTTCCCGCCACTTGTTTCTGGCGGTTTTCACCGCCAGGAACAGGATGGCGGACACGGGTGTCCTGGGGCCCCTAGGGACCCCTGCACTGCCCATGCCAATGGCATGGGCAGTGCAGGGGCCCCCTAACAGGGCCCCAGCCTGCTTTTCACTGTCTGCCTAGCAGACAGTGAAAAGCGCGACGGGTGCTACTGCACCCGTCGCACACCTGCAACACCGCTGGCTCCATTCGGAGCCGGCTTGAGTGTTGCAGGCCCCTTTCCTGCTGGGCCGGCAGGCGCTAACTTGGCTAGCGCCCGCCGGCCCAGCGGGAAAGTTGAAATGGTCCCAGCGGTCTTTTGACCGCGGAGCGGCCATATGGCGGTCACCGCATGGCGGAATGAGGGCCAATGGCTCCAGTGTCGGGGGAAAGGGCCCCTGCCTTCACATCGGAGGAGTTGGACAAACTAGTGGATGGGGTCCACCCCCAGTACACGCTACTCTACGGTCCTCCAGGCAAACAGGTGAGTACACTGTGAGCATGCTGTATGGGCAATGCCTGTTTGGAGTGGTGTGGATGGGAGAATGGGGGGGAATGAGGCGTGAGTGTATGTGCGTCATGGCAAGGGTAGGAACGTGGGCCAATGACTGTGACGGTCCGGACGGTTATATCTTCTCCTTTTCCCCTGTACTATTCCTGTAGGTCAGAGCCCACCAGAAGAAGGATATGCGGCGTGCCATCGCCAAGGAAGTCCGAACCCTGGGGGTCCACTACAGACGGAGCACCCACTGCCGGAAAAGATGGGAGGACATTCGCCGCTGGAGCAAGAAGATGGCGGAGGCCCAGCTGGGGATGGCCTCCCAATGTGGGAGGGGTGCCCGTCGCACCATGACCCCCCTGATGTTCCAGATCCTGGCGGTGGCGTATCCGGAGTTGGATGGGCGCTTGAGGGCATCATAGCAGCCACAAGGGGGTGAGTACAGTCACATTAATCTGATTCAGCGCGCATTACAGGTGTCTGGGTGGGGGAGGTGGGCTGTGGGTACCCCTATGACAGGGCGAGTTTTGTAGGCAAGGTCCCTTCGTAAGGCAGGCCATGTGGCACCCCACCAGTGTTAAGAGCTATCTACCCCTAGTCAGGCTCCTGTGACTTCCATGTGTGCAGCAATGGGGCATAGGCCTTGTACCCCATGGCCCTGTGATTAATTAGGGAACTCAATTGCATGGCATAGTGCAGAGGGATGCTGTGTCTGTAGTGTTCGCCAACGGTGGCGGTATTTCATGCACTGAACATGTCTTTCTACTTTCTCACCCCCTTTTTGTGGTCTCCCTGTTCTTGTGTGCATTAGCATCATCACGCGGAGGAGCAGTGCCACCGGAGCAGGAGGGAGCTGCATCCCACATGGCCCTGGAGAGCGAGACTACGGACTCCGAATTCACCAGTGGGACGGAGGGCGAGGGGAGCTCCACAGCAGGGACAGGAGCTGAGACCAGCGACACAGACTCCTCCTCTGATGGGAGCTCCCTTGCGGTGGCGGGCCCCTCTTTGCCCACTGCATCAACAGATACAGCTGTCACTCCCCTACCAGCACCGCCCTCCCAGCAGCCCCTCAGCGTGTGCCCCGTGGCCGCTCACCCAGGAGGGTGTGCATCTCCTTCGCCCCAGGCACCTCAGCCCCAGCCCCTGTCAGCCCTGCTGCCCTCAGTGAGGAGGCCATTGACCCCCTCAGATCCCTCACTGTTGGGCAGTCTACCATTCTGAATGCCATCCAGGGTGTAGAGAGGCAGTTGCAACAGACAAATGCATACCTGGAGGGCATTCATTCTGGTCAGGCAGCCCAACAGTGAGCTTTTCAAACTCTGGCCTCAGCATTGATGGCAGCCATTGTCCCTGTGTCCAGCCTCCCCCCTCCAACTTCCTCCACCCAGCCCCAATCCCCAGTACATCAGCCTATCCCAAGCACACCATCAGACCAGCATGCACACACCTCAACACACAAGGGTAGCTCTGGCAAACATAAGCACCACACATCCCACAGGCACTCACACAAGCATCATACCCATGCACACATACCAACATCCACTGCCTCCACTGTGTCCCCCTCCTCCTCGTCTCCCTCCTCCCTCCCTATCACGTCTCTACTCACACCTGCATGCACTACATCTCAGCCACTACGTCCATCACCAGCACGCCCATCACCACACACCACTCACATGCACTCACCACCCCCACTACCATTCACACATCCCCTGTGTCCTCTACCAGTGTGTCTGTGAGCCCACCTCCCAAACTACAAAAATGCAGTCACACACCCACCCAACAGCCATCAACCTCACGACAGCCTCCAGCCCATGCACCTTCACCCAAAGTCAGTAAACGAACACCTCCTACAACCATTACTTCTTCCTCCACTCCCAAACCCCCTCCATCTACCCGTCCCAGTGTGTCTAAAAAACTTTTCCTGTGAAACCTTGACCTCTTCCCTTCACCTCCCCCACCCCTTCCGTCCCCTATGGCCCGCCTTTCCAGGTCCCAACCCAGCACCTCAGCCACCATATCACCGGGAACAGTGGTGCCAGCAGTAACCGGATTCTGGAGTGCGCCAAGCAGCAGGGCAGCCAGTGTACCAAGGAGCCAGGCCAAGGACAGTCCCCCACCTCAGAAACATAACAAGTTTGGCCACAGCCCAGAGGGAGAAGGGCAAAACACCTGCCACCAAGGGCTCTCCCAGGACTACAGTTTGGAGTGGCAAGACAGCTGCGCCACCATCCAAGGTGGGGAAGGAGCAGAGAAAGAAAGGGAAGTCCCCGCCAACCTGCATGGCGACAAGACCGCCACGGCACCGCTTCCCAGCACACCACTGCCACCAGCACCGCTTCCCAGGACACCGCCGCCACCAGCACCGCTGCCCAGGACACCGCCGCCAGCAGCACGCTCACTGAGCCACCCACCAGCACCGCTGGCCAATGAGCGCCACAAGCACAGCCACTACTGAGGCCGCTGCAAGCACCGCCAGTGGCCTCGCCACATCATTTACCAGTGGCACCACTGCAGACATGGCTGCCATCCCCAGTGGTCAGTCATACGAAGCTGGTGGTCAGTTCCAGGGGCCTGGACAGCTTCCATGTAGGCCCACCGTCACTGGAGTGTCACATCCACTACCTCTGTCCTTCGCAGGATGAAGCACTCTGGGCACAAATCCCCCTCCAGAACCAGTGGAGTATCACATCCACCACCTCTGTCCTTGGCAGGATGAAGCACTCCGGGCACAAAGCCCCCTCCAGAACCAGTGGAGAAAGGCATCCACTACCTCTGTCCTTGGCAGGATGAAGCACTCTGGGCACAAAGCCCCCTCCAGAACCAGTGGAGAAAGGCATCCACTACCTCTGTCTTTGGCAGGATGAAGCACTCTGGGCACAAAGCCCCCTCCAGAACCAGTGGAGTATCACATCCACTACCTCAGCCCTTGGCAGGATGAAGCACTCTGGGCACAAAGCCCCCTCCAGAACCAGTGGAGTATCACATCCACTACCTCTGTCCTTGGCAGGATGAAGCACTCTGGGCACAAAGCCCCCTCCAGAACCAGTGGAGAACTGTTATCCACTTGAGAGACTGTGGCTTTGCACTCCCCAGGATAAAGCAGTGGGCAAACCACCCACTGGAGAGACTTGTGAGACTGTGGCTTTGCACTCCCCAGGATAAAGCAGTGGGCAAACCACTCACTGGAGAGACTTGTGAGACTGTGGCTTTGCACTCCCCAGGATAAAGCAGTGGGCAACCCACCCACTGGAGAGACTTGAGAGACTGTGGCTTTGCACTCCCCAAAGATAAAGCAGTGGGCAAACCACCAACTGGAGGGACTTGTGAGACTGTGGCTTTGCACTCCCCAGGATAAAGCAGTGGGCAACCCACCCAATGGAGAGACTTGAGAGACTGTGGCTTTGCACTCCCCAGGATAAAGCAGTGGGCAACCCACCCACTGGAGAGACTTGTGAGACTGTGGCTTTGCACTCCCCAGGATAAAGCAGTGGGCAACCCACCCACTGGAGAGACTTGTGAGACTGTGGCTTTGCACTCCCCAGGATAAAGCAGTGAGCAAACCACCCACTGGAGAGAGAGACTTGTGAGACTGTGGCTTTGCACTCCCCAGGATAAAGCAGTGGGCAACCCACCCACTGGAGAGACTTGTGAGACTGTGGCTTTGCACTCCCTAGGATAAAGCAGTGGGCAAACCACCCACTGGAGAGACTTGTGAGACTGTGGCTTTGCACTCCCCAGGATAAAGCAGTGGACAACCCACCCACTGGAGAGACTTGAGAGACTATGGCTTTGCACTCCCCAGGATACATCAATGGGCATGGTGCCCCCTCGTGGAGCTGGCGTCGTGCACTCATCCGGCTGAGATGCCCCCCTTTCCCTTCCCCCTGAGGTGCCTGTTTTATTTCGATCTGATGCCCCTGCAGTGTTCTCTCCGTTTTGATCGGGTATCTTGTGTGGGCCTCGCCCATGCATTTTGGGCCCAGTGGTCCATGGACTATGTAGGTGCAGGACATGGACTTGAATTCTTGGTGTATGTATTTGTTAATAGTGTATATATATTTTTGAGTAATGGATTTTTATTGATTACATTCGTTCAACTCATTTCCTTTTGTCCTTGCGTTCTTCCAGGGGGGGTTGGGGGGCTTAAATGTAATGTATCAACATGTATTTGTGTGTGTGTTGTAGTGGGGGAGGGTGGGGGTTTTGCGTGTTGCGTGTGTGTCACTCTCTTTTCCCTCCCCCCTCCCCTGTGTCGTAGGTGCAGTACTCACTGTGGTCGTCGCCGCCTGCGTTCGTGCTCCTGGTAGAGGAGCAGGAAGAGAATGGCAGGTAGAATTTGGAGTTCCAGCTCCATGGCGTCCTGGTTCCTTGTGGGGTGTGTAGAGGTGAGCGTTTTCCCTTCCAAGTCCTGTTTCCGCCGTGTTTTTGTTCACGGCGAATCCGTCCCGGAAAAGGTGGCGGATTGGCCTCTCATGATACTGTGGGTGGTAAATTGTCTTCCGCCTGTTTTTTGTACCGCCGTGGCGGTCGGAGTGTTAAAGTGGCTGTCTATGTTGGCGTTTTCCGCCATGGTCGTGATTCCATTTTTTTTACCGCCGGCCTGTTGGCGGTTTTACCGCTGCTTTAACACCGGCCGCCAGGCTTGTAATGAAAGCCTATGTGTCAAGAAAAGTCCACTTCTGAATTTACAATGCCAATAGCTCTAACTCAAGAAAATGCAAGATCTATTGCATCGCAAATGCTTGTTTTGGTAGATATGACTTTGTGTATAAGGAAAAGCACACATACCAAATATGGAACACACTCTTGAAAGAAACACTGTGTAGTACACAGTATTATTTCATGTTACTTTAGGCAACCTTGAAACACAAATCCAGATTCAATTTAGAAACTTTGTTACAACACAGTCTAAGATTTGCCTACTTATTAGTCTGGGTTTGTATTACTTTGTGACACTAACTGAGCGTCAAGTGTTACTAAATTTCACCGTACTTTATTATACATTGATGTGCCACAACAGCATGACTTAGTAATTTTGCAGTTATTTTAAAGTATAAATGCAAATATTCACAATCTCACAAAAAGTGAATTTGAAAATAAGACATTATAAAAGCACTTAATATCAAACAATATGAAATACTATTCTAAAATGTTTATTAAACATGTACAATATAACCACCCCAACCACACATTTACCCTATTCACACATATATATATGTTAAAACACATATCAAAACATAATACTAATCTAACCATTTACTAACACATATATTAAAACACCTAGTATTACACCAGCTTTATATTATTTATCCTCTCAAATTAACACACATCTAATTTAATAAAAAATAAAAAGGCTAAAAAATGAATGATCTAAAATGAATGTATTCCTATTATTAACTACACCTATTATAACTATGTAAAACTTAACCCCTACTGTCATCTACAAAAACACATTACACTTTTAGTAATGTTCAAATTTGCCCATTATTAGTTCTGCACCATGTATTATAACACTTCCTGGAAGCTTTTAAAATAATAGTCATTTGGTGTAATTGCTTCTTGAATGTTCTTTTGTGCATGTGGCGGGCCGGTCCTCCGGTCGGGAACCAATCAGGCGGATTTTCTGGGTGAAGAGGGGCAGAAGAAGGCCCTTCGGACCGCCACCGAGAGGAGCAAGGAGGAGAAGGCGGAAAGAGGAGGGAGGGACGGCGAGAGCGACAGCGGCGGCAAAAGCGAGAGGAACAGCAGCAGCAACGGCGGGAGTGAAGACAGCAAACCCCGGGAGAGAGATGGTGATGGAGAACCCGGGGACGGCAGAGAGGAGAATGGCAGAGGAAGACCCGGTGGCAGTTTGGAGGAGGAGAGCAGCACCGGGAAACGTAGCGGGAACCAGGAGGCAGCTCAAAATACCCTGTCCACGTTCTGGGAAGAGCGTTGCCGCAGCAGATGTGTGGGACAGAACGTACTTAATTCGGGGGGGAGGAGAAGAAAACCCATGGCGACAGAGTGAGTGTAAACTGGCGAGTAGTTCCCGTCGGGCATTGAGAAGATTTCTTGTGTGCTTATTTTGGTTATTATTTTATTTTTTTGTGTTACTATCATTTTATTATTTTTTTCCTTCTACAAATTAAATTTTTATTATGGGCACCAGTTGTGACGCTTTATTGTTATTGAGACATACGGCAAGACTAGGAGGAAGAAGGACAGGAAGGAAAGAGAGGAGACAATATAGAGAAAAGGAGTAGAAAAGGAAGGAAAGAAAAGGCTCAGGCAAAGGTACAGACAGAGAAAGAAGAACCGGAATAAAAAAGGAAAAGAAGTAGAGAAAATAACAGGAAGAAAGGAAAAAAGAAAGAAAAGAGGGAGTAACAGGAGAAAAAAGAGAGAAAGAAAAAAACAAAAGAAGAATAGAGAGGAACAAAGGAGTAGAAAAGAAAGAAAAGAAAAAAAAAAAAGAAAACCCCTTTTACCAGGCCACTTACCATTGTTTGTCTCCGTTTTCTTCCCACATGTGCCTCCTGGAGTCCACCTGGAAAGAAGACAAGAAATAACAGCTAAAGGAAGAGTGGTCAAACAATATAACATCGAAAGAACTAACTGTCTATAATCGAAAAAATAAAAAATAAATAAAGGCTTAGTGTCATCATCGAGCAAACCCTATTACAGTGCAGTTCATTATTTGTTAATCTTCTTGAGCTTCTGAATATACATTTGTGTTGACACTTTAGGTCTCCATGTCCTTGTCCATGTTGTCTTTGGATTGGTGCAGGAGGTGATGTTCGAGTTGTTGGCTGTGTTGTTGGTGTTGGTGAGAAGGTTTGCGCAGCTTCATCCAAGTGGGCAGCTCTCTGTGCCTCTCCTCTCTTACTCAATCACATCTAATGTGTATCATCTTAAACCACAAATCAGTCATTGTAGCCTTATATATGTAGCTTGATTGAAAGCTCTTTGATATCTTTCATCTTGAGTCAAGGGACGGATTAAAATTATTGTAAGGTCAAGCAAGCTCTGTAAAATACCCTGAAAACAATTTAAGTAATCTAATACATATATCAAATACAATTACCATTATATACAACTTAGCAGACAATACAGACTGACCTATATTTTTAAAATGGTCTGTGTTATATCATATCACTCATATTTAATACAATTGATTTGTCCAACATCAGACAGACCACCCACCAAATGATTGTAAAAATATTCAGTATTACACAATCTAAATAAAGAACTAAATTACAGCATTTCAATTTATAAAGAATGCCTTTTATTGATGAAATATATTTAGTAACTGTCTCAATCATACTTAATAATCTTCAGTTTGTACTTGTATTTTCAAAATAATAACTTAAAATATTCTCATAAGGGACCCGTGTCTAGGTTTCTTTCATTGGAGTGCTTTACATTTTAAACTTTATTAAAGGTTTCAAAAAAATGATTTGGCTTAAAATACTAAATAATCATATTAAGGTATCAGATGTACTTTAAGGAAATACCAAAGTATGAAAAAACAGCAAAATATACATGTGCATGAAGAGTTAATTAACATAAGCTATGTTGGAGTGAAATCTATGCCATCCAATAAGGATGGATATTAACTATGGGAATATGGTAGGGGGAAGTCTCACAGAGGCACCAGACAGGGCCAAGACAAAGTCATAAGTGAACATTTATACAATTTCTGCTAAATGTGGGAAGTGGGGAATGGGGAGTTGAAGAGGGAATGGCAGGAGCAGAGGAGTGAAGGTATTGGAGACCATGTGCACTCTATATATGTTGTGGATGTGGGAAACTAGGCCTTTTTGCAGTGTTCGCCTACTTTTTGCCCCCGTCTTCTGACTCTAAGTTTGCCCTGGGCTCTGCTGATAAAAGGTACTTGGTAATTTGGATAATTACAATTGGTATTGACAACCTACCTGTAAGTCCCTAGTATGCAGTAAGACATGTAGGTTTAGAGGCCCAGTAGATTTAATGCACTTACATGTGCACTTCTGTGTGGTCTGCTGTCACTGTACAAGTGATAACGCGTCCCGCCCTAGGTAATTTAGTTACTCTGGGACTCATTTTAGCCCAATGAATCTTTTGACCCTGATTGGAGACACCTTAAGATGAGATCTCTGTCCAGCATGTCAATCAATGGATCAATATCCTCATCAATAGACACAGTAACAAATCAATCAAATTAGTTAACCACATCAATATGAATTTGAAAGGCAACATAACCTTTCAGCCATGAATAACCACACAAATTTAGTAAGGTTCATGATCTTTTTTCCCTACTGGTTACACTCTACTAGCAAGTTTATTAGTCTCAACACCGGAAAACACATCAACAGTGTTATAATGTGGCAACTCCAATAGGATTTGAGCAGAGCAAAGATTATAAACATTAGAACAACACACGGCGTCAACATGTATCTATTTAGCAGAATATCGTTAGTACACTATTCAACAAAGCAAAGATTCAGTCATTTGTCTATTTGCAGCCGTTTAATGAACTCCTTAACTAACCTCGAATTAGCATTAGCATGTTGGGCTTCATGCAAAACAATTTAGTAACACAAATTTGGAAAACATCTAACTATGGTCTCTGTCAAAAGCAGTTGGTACCTAGAAAGGAAAGGCAAGCAGACAATTACAATTTCATTATTATATAGTTACCCTCCGTAATGGGTCAGCATACAGAGTCAGTCTTCGTCCTCAGGACAGTAGTCGATTCGCCATCCGCCAGGATAGAACAGCAAAGTCTCAGCTAACGGGGCAGAAAGTTCTTCCCTCGTAAGGAGGAGAAGAAAAGGATCTCAGGAAAGACAAAGTGAGGATGGTTTGAAGAATCAAAGCAGCAAGGGTAAAGATGAAATGCCAGAGTAACAGCAGGGATTTTCCTCTAATCGCTGATGTCTCCTTGTGACACAACGTTAAATTGAATTTGCCAGACAAGTCTCAAATTTCCCATTGGTCAGTATTTGGTGCACCACTATCTCTGTCCAATGGTTGAGTGGTCACCTTACTAGAATTTTCACCTAAGACAGTTTCTCATACAGTTCATTGGCTCCTGTGATTTACATCTTCATCGAGTGAGATGGCAGGGAGGAAAAGTTACACGCACAGCTTCAGTCAGTAACTCCATTGTCTTTACCAGTTCAGGCGACCTTGTACCTGTTGCGAATTACACTGTTGCATTCAGCAAGAATGTCTCCTTGAGCAAGTTGGGTCTCATGAGAAAGAATTTACTACGGTTACACGCATCTCTAACTTCTGGAAAAGTACAGCTTTATGTCCTTCAGGAAGACAGCACAGTGCACGTTCGAAAAACACATTTAATATGAGACCAGGCAGCTAGGCCCAGACTCTTGCTAACTAAGGCCTAATGATTTATTCAGCAAAACCTTAACATATAACTCTTAATGCTAAATAACCGAATCATACATTAGTACATTAATAATTAATTTCATCAATCATTGTATACATTGGTGGCCCTTCCCCGTGGGCACATTTCAAATGTGTTCATGAGAAGCATATTAATGCGTTATCTGTGCAGCTTCATTACACATTATTTTCCAAGCAGTTCATGTTAAATTTTTATTATAAAAGCTACACTCCAACAATCCCTCCTCTGATGACTCTTGTCATCACACAATTCCTTCCTTTAACAACCTTTTTTTTCATTTCTTAATCTCCTTCATCTCAATTTCTTCCTTTTGTTTTGCATTTTCATATTTTGCTCTGAACATTTTCTCCCTTTTCTTTTCTTCCCTCCTCGCTTTATGTTTTGCCAAATTTGCTTTTATCCTGTTGCTAATTTTGCATGATAACCACAGTCCAAATAAACAAGCCAGAATAATCACTATTCCCTGTATTAATGTTCCCAATATCCCATGCCAAAAACTACTAAACCAACTTCCCACATTAGCAAGTCCTTTTCCAACCT
Organism: Pleurodeles waltl; assembly: GCF_031143425.1. Taxonomy (NCBI): domain Eukaryota; kingdom Metazoa; phylum Chordata; class Amphibia; order Caudata; family Salamandridae; genus Pleurodeles; species Pleurodeles waltl. Next base: position 1,787,048,937 of record NC_090444.1, on the reverse strand, counting down.
TTTCCCAAACTCCTGGTTCCTTCAGTTCCTTTAAATCTACACTATCTCTTGTTAGGTTAGTAAGCATACATCTAATCTCATTACTATTGTCAGGTATGTAGGCACAGCAGTGACGCTCATTAAGCATCTTACAGACCCCGCCACTTTTCGCTAAAGGAATGTCTAAAGCAAGCCTGTTTTGAAGAGTCATAGCCCTCTCCGCAGCAAGTTCAGTATCCATCAGGAGTATAGCCCCTGTAAAGTTTGTCAACATGTTATGCACAATAGTAGACAACTTTAGAATCTTTACGGAGTTTAAGACAACTCCTACTTAAGGAATTATCACTCCAAATATATCTCCTACTACACCAGCAGCAGTTTCTCTCTTTTGTCTGGTACGAAGGTCTCTGTCACTTTCGGAAATTTCTTTAAGTCCTCTAGCTGGTAAATCTTTGGGAAGTAACATGTCCCATGCCATCCCTTTGGAAGATGGTAATAAGCATTAAGTCCACAAATATAATAAACCCCTGGGATCGCTTGATCCATTCCATTTAGCATGAACGTCCATTTATTCTGAAACAAAAACACATGATAACACTCACTTGTTCCACAAACACATTGTCATAATATGACTTTGGCCGTGTTATGCAAAGCCTACCTACATGTTTCGCATCTAAAGCTAGCTTCCCTTGTTCCCTAATCCCATTGTAATTTCCATTACTAAGAAATGATCGTTGCTGCAAGCCCTTTTCTAATTTCCCTTTTAAAACCCTCCTTCTATCTTCAGTGTGATCTAGAAAGCTTTTCTCTACGGTTGTAAGCAAGCATGTCAGATTATTGCGGTTTGCATATGATGTACTGATTGCTACTCTAGGTTCAAAGAACCCTTTAATTAATTTTATGGTATAATATTTAGCTACACTATTCAGCTCTTCTATGATAGGCATGTAAGAGAATACAAGGTCGTAGTTAGAGTAAAAATATTGCACTTCTTCTTGGTTATAGAAACGCGTTAGTAGCAGACTAGAACTAATCCCACAGGTTAGTGACAAGCTGTGATAAGTAACTCCCTCTTGGACTGAAAGAGGAATTTGTGTACACACATAACAAGCCTTTGCATCCATAGTGTCAACATACTCACTCAGCAAGCGATAGAAAACGTTAGTAGACAGTTCCCCTTTTGCATTAGTTTCATCATGCAGATACTTTGTACCTTGCTCAAACTTCTCCCAAGGTGTTAGTGTAGCGGTCTCAGAAACTGTAGCATTGTTAGCTTCATTCTCATCCACCAAACGCATTTCCACAAATAAAGCTATAATGAATATCACACACACAACACCCAAAGCAACACCCAAATATTTACAACGCCTACTACCCTCTCTATCATCGCCCGTACTAGGCATGATCTGCAAAGAATCAGAAGTGAAGTACTACAAATGCAAGTGACAATCAACAGAGGATGTCTAAAGCCTTTTTTTTTTTTTTAACCGCAAGGCTAAGCAAAATCTCTCTTTCTCATTCACTCCCAGAGTCCTTTGTCAATCCAATTAGCAGCTTGTCACAATCAGTTCTCAAAAGTCAATTCAGGTTACTAGTGACACATCCAATAATGTATCAGTCTCTTTTCTCAGGTTTCTCAACTTGATTTCAACTTAACACAGTCTCATTTCCTTGCGGCCAACTCAGGTACCATAGTATTGACCTGGGACTTCTTGATCAAAGCAGAATGCCAAGAATTTTTGTTGCCACTCAGCTGACGTTGCAGAAGTCCATTCAGGACCTGCGTATCTTCGGTTTGCTATTCTCTTTCTTTTCAATTTGCGGTCGCCTTGCAATTCTCCTTCACTCAGGTCCTCTTTTCTTGTTGTATTTATCTCCTCCTCAATTGTCTCATCAATGACCACTTTCCCTTTTGTTTCTCGTGACTCTGGCCATTTATCTCCTTTAAGTGTCCCTGTATCGTTCGGCCTTTCGGCCTTTCTGGTTGCTGTTCAATGCCCTCCTCTTGTGCTATGGTGTTTTCTCTTGCTGGACCTGCAAGTGGCTCAGGAGGAGTCTGGATACTCTGACTTCCTTCTGTCTCAACTCCTTCGCCTTCTGGATCTGTCAAAGGTTCGACTTCAAACCCATATCTGTCTGCTTCTGGGAGAACGTCTCTCTGGTTCAGTTCTCCTGGTGCCTCAGTTGAGATAGGCCCACCGTAACCCCTCTGGATCTCGTTTACTGTTTGAGTGACCAGGCCGTCCTCAACGGGCTCTCCTCCAGTCTCAGTTCCCCTTTGATTACTCTCCGGCCCTGAGACTTCCTTCTCTGTAGCAGTTATTTTCGATAACTCAATTTCCTCATCATTTGGACATGTCACCTTCTTTGTGTGACTGGCATGGATCCAATTTGGAATTCCCGCACACTTCACAGCAGTGGTAGTTGTTAGTATCACTTGATAAGGCCCCTTCCAACGTGGCTCCAAACACGACTTCCTCACATGTTTTCTTGACAACAACCCAGTCACCAGCTTTCAGGTTGTGACCTGGATCATTTATTGGTGGCAATGTGGTTGCTTCCACCTGGTGAGAGAAAGAGCGGACCACATCAGCGGACCACATCAGCCAGACCCTTGCAGTAGTCCAACACCATATCATCTGTGATATTCACAAGAGCATTTGCAGGCACTGCAGGCAATCGCATAGCTCGGCCCATGAGAATTTCATAAGGAGACAGTCCTGTTTTCTTGTTGGGTGTGTTTCTTATTGACATCAACACTAAGGGCAATGCATCCAGCCATTTCAAATTTGTAGCTGCACACATTTTTGCCATTCTAGACTTCAGAGTACCATTCATTTGTTTAACTGCAATGCAACTTCTGTTGAATGTTCAGCGCAGCACACAATAGCTTAACCACCTCATTTTTTAAGTGACTTCCTCTATCTGATTCTAAAGAGATCAGAAACCCGAAACGTGGTATCAATTCACTAAGCAGCAACTTCGCTACTGTGAGATTGTCATTCCTACGTGTAGGGTAAGCTTCAATTCAGTGAATAAAAATGCACACAATCACCAACACGTATCTCAGACCTCCACACATAGGCATCGCAATAAAATCCAATTGCATCCTGCTAAATGGACCTCCAGCTCTCCCAATGTGGCTCAAATTCACCACTGTCCCTTTCCCCGCATTCATCTGCTGACAGATGATTCACCGGTGACAGATCACTTCTGCAGATTGTCTGAATTTTGGATTGAACCAATCAATTTTGAACAATCTGATCATGGCATCTCTCCCAATATGTGCTTGCCCATGGTAAAACCTTGCAAACTGAGACAAAAGACAGTTTGGCAAAACCATTTTCACTTCGTCTGAAACCCACAAATCATCTGGTCTTTGTACACACTGCATTTTAAGCCAAGAACGTTTCTCTTCTCTGCTGGCACGTCCCTGCAACAATTTTAATTCTTCCATCGTGTCAACCACCCTCAGTGCGTAACCTGTGCATGTCTCATTTTCTGTTTCAGATAACAATTCCCACTGATCCTTGAATGATATACAATTCAATGTGCAAAACCTTGCGACTTGATCTGCATATCCATTTCCCATTGACACAAAATCTTGCAATTTCACATGAACACAGCATTTCACCACGGCAATTTCAAGAGGTAACTGAATCGCGTGCAACAATTCCTTAATTCTTTTGCCATTTTTCACTGGAGAACCATAGGAGGTCATGAAACCTCTCTGGGACCGTAGCTGGCCAAAATCATGGACAATCGGTATAAATAGTCACTTTCAATTTTCCAGCGGCATGGCATGCCCTAGTAAGAGCAACCAACTCAGCCACTTGAAGATGCTTCTAGAATACCAGTGATTGTACATACAGCCTATCCGGCTCTCAGTACTCCTTCTGAGTCTCTCAGACATGAGCCATCAACAAAGATAATGTAGTCATTTTCTTCCAATTGAGTATCCTTAATGTCAGTCTCGGTTTGGTGCACAGTTCAGTTACCTCAAGACAATCATGTTCTACCTCTGCCGGGTTCAATACAGTACATCGTTTGAGTGACACGTTTGGTGACCCCAATATAATTGTCTTGTACTTTGTCAGTCTAGCATTTGTCATGTGCTGAGTCTTAGTTTGGGTCAATAGTATTTCAACTGAATGTGGGACCATTACTGTTAAGGGATGTCCCATCACTATGCCTTCACACTGAGTGAGGCTTTGACCAACTGCTGCAACTGCACGCAGACAACCCGGTAAGGCTGCTGCTACTGGGTCCAAAGTAGCTGAAAAATATGCTACTGGTCGGTTTGCACCTCCATGGACCTGGGTCAGAACAGACAAAGAACAAGCATCACGTTCATGACAAAACAAGACAAAAGGCTTTGTGTAATCAGGCATACCTAAAGCTGGAGCCCTGCACATACACTCCCTCAACTCAATGAATGCCCTTACCTCTTTCTCTGACATAGTTCGGGTATCTGGGCTATCCTTAACCCCCTTAGCTGTCAGTCTCACCAAGGGCTTGGAGATAATGGAGAAATTCAGGATCCACTGACGAAAGTAGCCCACCATTCCCAGAAACATCCTGACATCTCTCCTGGATGTCGGGGGTTCATCTGTAATATGGCAGTCACTCTTTCTTAGATATCTTCCTCGACCCTTTCTCAATCAAATGGCCTAGATATTTCACCTCTTTCTGACAGTATTGCAGCTTCTTTAGGGACACCTTGTGTCCATTCTTTCCCAAGTGATTCGATAGGGCAATAGTATCGTACTTGAAATCATCTCTTGTTTTGGAGGCAATCAACAAGTCGGCAATGTACTGCACTAGAGTCAATTGGAAAGGCAGTTCCAATGACTCCAAATCTTTCTTCAGAATTTGATTGAAAATAGATGGTGACTCCGAAAACCCCTGAGGGATCCGAAACCAACTCTAGAACTTGTCCAGGAATTTGAGACTGAGTAGAAATTGGCTGTCCTCATGAAGATGCACAGAAAAGAACGCTTGGGACAAGTGAACGACTGAGAACCATTCTGCGTAGCATGGAACTTGAAACATGATCACAGCTGGATTTGGCACTATTGGGCAACACTTCACCACTATGTCATTGATCTTTCTCAAGTATTGAACAATTCAGACTTTCCCACAGGGCTTTCTTAGATCCATTATAGGTGAGTTACATGGGCTGCTCATTACTTCATTCAAGACCCCCTGTTTCACGAAGTCTGCAATTATCTGCATCACCTGTATAAGGACATCCTGTGCCATGTGGTACTGCGGTACCTGGGGAAACACAGCATTTGGCTTCACAATGACTTTGACTGGTTCTACTCCTTTTAGCAATCCTACTTCTTTTCCTGTCAAGTCCCACACCTTCTCTGTGACTGTCCCCTGCAGGTCTACGGGCAAATCAGTAATTGTGAACATCGGGAAGAAGCTTATCAAGGGGTACTCTTCATCTGTAGTCTCTGTTTCTGGCTCTGAAATCTGACCATCATCCCCCTCGTCATCACTATTTGTCTGCACCTCTATTCTCTCATTCGAACAGGTGATGGAACACCTCGTCTTGCACAGTGAGTCTCTTCCCAGTAGGGACACGGGACTTGAATCACAGACTACAAACCTGTACAATCCCTGAAAGACACCAATTTCGACTTGAACCATATCCGTGATTGGGTTGGTCAGGAGCCGGTTTGCCACTCCCACTACTTTTATTGTACGTCCTGAAAGGGGCAATTTTGGAACCTCTGCACTCCTGACCGTAGAGCGTGTAGCTTCTGTGTCAACCAAAAATGAGACCTTGTGACCCATCACCTTCCCTTGCACATAGGGTCCCCTATGATCTACTTCTAGGGACGCTGCAAGCCAGCACTCCTCACTATCTGAACTGTCATCCAACCATTCATCGTTTATTCCATTCTCACCACGCAATGGGAACTGTTTTACTGTGTTATTTTGACCCATTCCTTGACTTGCGACCTGTTGAGGAAGCATCACCTGTTGCTGTCCCATTGGCACTAAGGACAACTGCATTTGCTGTCTAGGTACCACTGGAATCTACTGTTGTACTTGTTGCATCTGCACTGGTTGCATACGTGGCATCTGCACCTGTTGCATGGGTTGAAGACCCTGCATTTGAACCATGTTATTTTGAAAATTGGGATTAGGATCCCTCATTCTTGGTTATTTAACATTTTGAAACACACTGACATCATTGCTTTGTCGAACCGCACCTTCCTGCACCACCATCGGGCACTCCCACTTCAAATATCCCACGCCCCTGCATGCATGGCATGGTAACACCTTCTTCATCCCTTGCACGCCATTTTGTACCACAACGGTATTCAAATCCGGACCACGGTTCACAAAACCTCCTCGACCTCTACCTCTTGTTTGCGTCTGAAACATTCCGTTTCCCTGCCGCTGTTGCACCATCTGTTGTACTCCATTTCCCTGCATCCCTGCTTGCGCTGCCTTAATTTGCATCACCATTACTTTCTCCTTCAGCTTTCTCTGCTTCAGTTCAATCTCGTCACTACAGTATTTCGCATACTGTAACACCTCGTCAATCGGCTTTGCTTGCCAACAAATTAAATGATTCTTAATTATCTGGCTAATTTCTGGTCTCAGCCCTTCAACGAACCTGGACACAAGGTGATTCATGTCTTTCGGCTCTATGACTTCCGTGCCACTGTAATGCTTGAATGCTTTCAACAACCTCTCATAGTAAGCATGCATCAACTCTTTGCCTTCTTCCCAAAGACACTTCGCAAGCTTCACAAATCTATCTGTCTGCTGGTACCACTCTATCAGCTTTTCCCTCAGCCTGGGGAAGTCATTTGTGAACGACAAAATGTCACCCCTAGACCACGGTACATGGACAAGAACCCCTCCAGCTGTTTCTCTCATGGGTAGCATCTTTATGGTACCGGTATCTGGCACTGGTTTTGCCTGCTGCTGCTGCTCCAAGCAGTCACTTTTCCTTTTCTCTCTCTTCTTTGCCCATCTGCCTTCCCACTTCTTTAAGGCTCCCCAAACCTGCGCTCTCTGTAAAGTTTCTTTGAGGTGTGCTTTCATCCCAGTAGACCTCATATGATCAAAATCTTTGGGTTCAAAGTCCAATCTGTAACTCCTCTTTAGATGCTTAGTATTGTCTAAATCTTTGCCATATTTTCCTGCTAGATTCGCCAACCTTTGGTGCACCTTGCTTACTTCTGTTTTTGGACACAGATACCTCAATTCTGCTTCAGTGTATGACTCTAGCCTATTCACTCCCATGCTCCCTTCAACTAATTCAGCTGCTTCCACGCCCAACCTCACACAATTCAGGTATTCCTCTCTCTCTGACCGCTCTGCTGTCGCAGGGGTAGTCTGCGGTGAACTCAGCTTGTCTAGCCATTCATTCAGCTGTTGCGCAGTCAGACCTTGCAACAAAATATTTCCAGCCTGCATCATTGGTGGTTGCAACATGTTCGTACTGGGTATCTGTGGAGTTAGTAGTCCCAACCCAGCCTGTCTCATTGTCTCTAGAGGAACCCCAATCGGACTGAAGTCCAACAAGGACCTGGATCTCTCTGCTATCTGTTCTCCTGGTGTCATCCCTTGGGAACTTCCTGCGAACCCTCCTCTTAGCACCTCTTGAGTCATTACCCCTTGGTCACATACACTAGGCTTTGCCTGTGCATACAAAGGTACGGGTGGTCCTACTGTAATCGGCAAAGATATAGCAGCTGGCGCCTGCCTGTCTCCCAGACCCTGGAGAGCATTAGCTCCCACCGTCTGATTCATTACAGGTGCTGTGACTGACTGCGGTCATGTGACCGAAACATAACTCGGAACCATCTGTTGCTGCGGATGGGGCAGCAGAAGTGGAGTTGGTTCCATCTGTACCAACTTTGATCTTGCATATGCTTGTTTGGGCGACACCATCAGATTCGTTGTGGTCTGTAATACTGGAACATCAGGGTAGAGCCTCCGAACCGGTGGTGGCTGCAACTGTGTCTCCATCCCTGACGCAGTGGATATGCTGACACTATTCTGCACTGGAGCTGGTGCCGCAACTGCATTTACCTGAGCTGTATGCGCTGTTCCCTGATTCTGCATTGAATTTACAGGACCTGCACTAGTACTTGGTCTGTTGTCATTCATGGCATATGGTGGTGGCCGATCATGTAACAACTGATTAAGGAACTCATCATCATCTGAGTCATCTGCATCTGCCCAAGACCTGTTATTCTCTTCCCCTCTACTCGAACCCTTGTCTGTTTTACAAGTGGCCTTTCTTCCTTGTGTGTCGGCTTCTTGAGTTATTGCAGGAAACATTCTGACTCCATCTATTATTTCTCTTCTCCATATCCTGGTCTCGCTATCTCACCTAGCCTCCGCTAGCGTCTTTTCTGCTTTTCTCATTCTCCTCTCAAACTTTTGCTGCCTTTGTCGTATGGCCATTAACTCCCAAATTGCTAATGCCTCAAACTGTGCTGGCCTTGAAGGCGGCTTCTGCTCATTTAATGCCTTCCGCAAATTCTCTAGAACCCCTATGTTGAACGTCCCATTCTCTGGAAACGCCAAATACCCATCTTTCTCTGTTAATTTGCACCATTGCTTTAGCCAAAGACATGGCGCGACTCCCTTCTCCTCCATTATGGCATAAGCCAGAGTATCCTCTGGCGGTGTAGGCTCCCCCACACTCGCGGTAATGTACACATCTCCCCTCAAAGCACTCTTTAAAGCCTTGAAGAACTTCATTTTTTGTGTTGCTTATTTCGTTTATAACTGAATCAGGAAGTGACTTTTAATTCCCAGAACACCCTTTACCTGCCTTTCCAACCAAATGCCTCTCACTGACGGCTGCCAATCCGTGCGCGACGCTTCTCACTAACTGACCTAACCCAGCGCGGCTCCAAAGACGTCACACCCACACACACACTGCAGCTGACAAAGTCCTGCGGCTTGTCTTCCTCAAACTTTATTCACATAAACTAATGCAATATATTGCGAGCACTTTAACAACAAAACTCAAATTTGCCGGTTTACTACAGGAAGGGTAACACAATTGCTTCAGAACTTTACAGCGATTTCACTTGATGCCTCAGCCGCTACTCTCGCCTAGAATTCGACCCGCAAATTCTACTCTCGACTTGTCAATGATTTGTCCTAGTGCACTTTAGAACTTACCAAATCTCCATCGAAGGTTTTTCACTCACACACTGTGACTCAAACTGGACTCGCCAATCACGCCCGATTGACCTATTAAACCGCGCAAATTACAACATATACCGAGTGTCTCATACACTTATCAGTATACTCAGGAGTCTTAGACCACGCAGGGTCTGTATATCACCAACAACCACGTGGACAATTTTTGAGCACAAAGCACCACACTCACATGAAGTTCGCCGACTTCCCTACTCTCATACTGCGGAGTATGCCCACTCCTACTAAAACATCACCTGGCCTAAAATTCTCACAGACTTCACAATTCACCTGCAATATGCATAAGCTGTGCAAGCGCAAATTCTACTTCGCTCATACCATCACTAGAATGCTGAGAACATACCCAACTCACTTCGGCAAGCTCCGGGGTCCCGGACAAGTCATTTGGGGTTTAGGGGAACATCATCTTTCCAATTTGCATTATTTCAAAAACAATCCTAAAACAATGGACCCTCGTCCTAGGGCCCCCAAAGGGCCTAAACCATCCTCTGCTACCAGAATTGATAACACATCCCGCCCTAGGTAATTTAGTTACTCTGGGACTCGTTTTGGGCCAATGAACCTTTTAACCCTGATTGGAGACACCTTAATACGAGATCTCTGTCCAGCATGTCAATCAATAGATCAATATCCTCATCAATAGTCACAGTAACAAATCAGTCAAATTAGTTAACCACATCAATATGAATTTGAAAGGCAACATAACATTTCAGCCATGAATAACCACACAAATTTAGTAAGCTTCATGATCTTTATTTCCTATTGGTTGCACTCTACTAGCAAGTTTATTAGTCTCAACACCAGAAATCACATCAACAGTGTTATAATGTGCCAACTCGAATAAGATTTGAGCAGAGCAAAGATTATAAACATTAGAACAACACACGGCATCAACATGTATCTATTTAGCAGAGTATCATTAGTACACTATTCAACAAAGCAAAGATTGTGTCATTTGTCTATCTGCAGTCGTTTAATGAACTCCTTAACTAACCTCGAATTAGCATTAGCATGTTGGGCTTCATGCAAAACAATTTAGTAACACAAATTTGGAAAACATCTAACTATGGTCTCTGTCAAAAGCAGTTGGTACCTAGAAAGGAAAGGCAAGCAGACAATTACAATTTCATTATCATATAGTTACCCTCCGTAATGGGTCAGCATATAGAGTCAGTCTTCGTCCTCAGGACAGTAGTCGATTCACCATCCGCCAGGATAGAACAGCAAAGTCTCAGCTAATGGGGCAGAAAGTTCTTCTCTCTTAAGGAGGAGAAGAAAAGGATCTCGGGCAAGACAAAGTGAGGATGGTTTGAAGAATCAAAGCAGCAAGGGTAAAGACTGCCAGAGTAACAGCAGGGATTTCCCTCTAATCGCTGATGTCTCCTTGTGACACGACGTTAAATTGAATTTGCCAGACAAGTCTCAAATTTCCCATTGGTCAGTATTTGGTGCACCACTATCTCTGTCCAATGGTTGAATGGTCACCTTCCTAGAATTTACACCTAAGACAGTTTCTCATACAGTTAATTGGCTCCTGTGATTTACGTCTTCATCGAGTGAGATGGCAGGTAGGAAAAGTTACACGCACGGCTTCAGTCAGTAACTCCATTGTCTTTACCAGTTCAGGCGACCTTGTACCTATTGCGAATTACACTGTTGCATTCAGCAAGAAAGTCCCCTTGAGCAAGTTGGGTCTCATGAGAAAGAATTTACTACGGTTTCACACATCTCTAACTTCTGGAAAAGTACAGCTTTATGTCCTTCAGGAAGACAGCACAGTGCACGTTAGAAAAACACATTTAATATGAGACCAGGCAGCTAGGCCCAGACTCTTGCTAACTAAGGCCTAATGATTTATTCAGCAAAACCTTAACACATAACTCTTAATGCTAAAAAACGGAATCATACATTAGTACATTAATAATTAATTATTAGTCAATTTCATCAATCAATGTATACATTGGTGACCCTTCCCCGTGGGCACATTTCAAATGCGTTCATTAGAAACATATTGATGGGTTTTCTATGCAGCTTCATTACACATTATTTTGCAAGCAGTTCATGTTAAATTTTGACTATAAAAGCTACACTCCAACACAAGTCATCTCTGCTTTTAAAATACATTTATATTCAAATTCGACTTTGAAACTAAAGGTACTTCCAAAGTTATAAACAACCTTATTTTTAAAAATATGTCACCCCTAAGGTCTCCCCTAGGTGCCACAGGGGTAGGGTGCCTTGTAATTATAAGCAGGAACATTATAAAATATGTTTTATATGCCCTGGTGAGGGAAGAAATGCCAAATTTGTTTTCCCTATTGTAGTGCATTAGCCCCATAGGCTCACATAGGAATATTTCATTAAAGTATAGCTATTGATAGGAATTGGCTAAAATATAATTTAAAGACTTAAAATGATAGTTAGAATAAATCAAACAACTTACCCCTTTGAGATTTATTATAACTATCACAGAAAAGAAGTTATAGATTTTGCTTTTCTGATGAACCGAAATCCAGTCTTGTAGCAGCCCTTCTCTGATTGACCAACCTCTGCCGGCTAAGTCAAGCTGTATTAATGAGGCGTAAAGTGTCCTGCACTGAGATAAAAGGACATCTGATGGTTGGAGATCTGCAATCTGCAGAGCAAAAGACAGAAAGGAGGCTGGGTAGCCAAACTGGTCTTCAAAAAGGGAATGTCACGACAGGACACAGGCTCACCCCCATGTCCTGCCACTGCAGCCAAATGGAAGCCTAAATAAATAGATTAGCATGGAAGCATAGGGGCTGGAAGGGGAGTGTTAAGTAAACTTAGGCACACCAGTGGGATGACCTAGACAGATCTTAACCTCCAGGAAAGAGTTTTTCATTTCGGATTTTAAAAGAATAGTGCTTTCTGGGGCAAGAATATTCCACACTTTGGAGGAAGCTGTCATACTTCTGGGTGTCACCCTCCACCCCATTGGTCTGAGGTGGCCCCCTGCTTGTCACCCCGGAAAAGTGTATAAATACAGGAGAGCTACCCAGCAACTGAGATTCCTGCCTGAAACTACAAGGAGAAGGACTGCCCAACCTACCTCAACGAAAGAGTGAACTTCCACACTCCCACGCGCAACCTCCGATCAGCCGACCTCACCCTAGCCACAGTCCCCCGCATCCAACGCACCACCACAGGAGGCAGGTCCTTCTCCTACCTCACCCCCAAAACCTGGAACTCCCTCCCCACCAACCTTCGCAAGATCAAAGACCTCCTGCTATTCAGAAAGAGCCTCAAGACATGGCTGTTCGAACAATGACCCTCCCTGCCCCCCTCCCCCTTCTTTTTCATCCCCCCGCACAGCGCCTTGAGACCCTCACGGGTGAGTAGCACGCTCTATAAATTTGTTTGATTGATTGATTGATTGATTGAAACCCTGGTCTGCACCTGAAAGGATTGCACTCACAAGGACCTCCTTCATGCTCTGGGCTTCACAAAAGAGGGCTTTGCCTGGCTTCTAAAGGATTAAGGAGTGGACTCCCTGATCAGCAACAGGTAGAAAAGTACTTAATGGGCTATCTGTAGCATCAACAACAAGGCATCTTCAGCTGACAAGCTTCACCTGCATTTTGCTTGGACTGATCAGGTGCACTGTGGGTGTTGTAGTCCCAGACCCCAAGAGGCAAACCAAAGCTTCTGAACCCTTGGCTGGTGCTGTGGACCACTTTCCTGCATCAAGAAACACTTATGGAAGTAAGTGTAAAAGTGTTACATTACGAGGCTGAAACTCTTGACTTTGTCCCGGTCAAGCGAAATCTTTTTTAAATCTTTGAGCACTGTCACTTCTAAGCTCTACATTTACCTTTAACCTTTACAAATTCATATCTCTGGATCCCTACATTGGGTTTTTGTCTTTTTAATGTCATTTTACTCATAGAAGTACTCCCCGTTTTTATAATTTGGTGTTGGATTGTTATTGTGTGTTATGTTTTATTTATTTAATGTATTGGTGTTTTCAATACTTTATACACCTGTCTCCTAAGTTAAGCCTGCCAGCTACCAAGCATTGAGCAAGGGAATCGTTTATTGAGTCCTTGACTGGACCGTATATTGTGATTGTGACCTTATTACTAGCGGTGGGTACCTACTAATAAATCACCTTCCAACAGTGGAAATATGAAAAGGTATAAGTAGGTGAAATAAGACACAGCAAGGAGGGTTTTAGCAGAGCATGGAAAACAGTTTTGTCATACTTTAATATTTGCTATACGAAACAAATAGACATGGGTCTCCTGAATTAAATAATGATAAGTGAAGGTACATTACTTCAAGAAATATAAAAAAAAGACTTAAGAAAAAGTAGACAAACATATTTTCTTATTGCCTTGATGTAAGAGGCATCTATTCAACTCACCTAAGTTCATAAACAATTACAGCAAGCATAGGCAAAGCAATTTGTAACAAATTATAGAACTTTTGAAACATTACTCTGAGTAGTTTTCAGAATGCCAGTAACACTTTGTCTACATAGAGTTTTAAGGGAGAGAGGTGCATATTCAAAAAAGGTGTGCTATTGTGGAAGCACAGCATGCTTTTATTGTCTTTAGAGGAAATTATTTTCTGTTACTATCTAGTCTGGATTCACCAGAGAATGATATGCATTTCACTAGAACTTTCATTCAGCCTGGGTGAAATTATTTTAATGTGCTCAACTAAATGAAGTGTAGGTATTTGTAGAACATGGGTGCCAGTGGAGGATTTTTATATTGTGAGTGAAATTATCTAATTGTATTTTATGAGTTATAGGATGGCCTATTGAGTGCTGGATATCTTGTATAGGGAGATGATAAGTTCCTGTAAGACAGCAAGGATGGCAGTACTAAAGTCAATCCTGCAATTGATTAGAGCCTGAGATGTATTTCTATATTGTTTATTGTGTTTAGAAGTATGATTGAGTTCAGTTTGTCCTAGTAAATATCTACCAACTTTTTCAAGCAATTGAACTAATGCAACTAATGTAAGCGATTGATTTTGAAGCTTGGGGTTTTCACTTTACGAATTTGTTTGTGGATTAAATGGCTATGATGTGTAAAGTTCTAAATTTAGCGAATAAGTATTGAAATATATACTTTAAAATATTGACTTTTTAAGGCACATGGAAGTGGATTTATATCTACAATTACATTTTCTTTCATTTACTATTGAGTGTTGTACACATATAGATGGAGAATGATGCCTGAGGGTAGCATCAATCTAGTAAGAGGTTCAACATAGGAATGAATTAAGAAAGAAGAAAAAGAAGACACTTGAGGAACAATCCAGTTCAGCTCGGTAGATCTGAACCAGCTGTGCTCAAGGTTAATAGAAATTTAACAAACAATGTTGAAGAATCTGTAACATTGGTTTTCATAACATTTGAAAGCCAAAGTAGTACATAACCTTGTTAATCTTTGATGATGAGACCAAACCAACAAACAATACAAACAATAGAACCTGATGTATGCAGTTTCAAAGATGTAGTTCACAACAGCACCCAAAATCACAAACCACCCTTCATGGCAATCTTGTCATTCTAGACAAGGGGAAATCATGGGTTCTGGCCAATTGTGACGAACACGGTCCAGATACAGGGATCAATCAATCAATCAATCATAATACTTGTAAAGCGCACTAGATACCCGTGAGGGTCTCAAGGCGCTGGGGGTTGGTGGGTGCTGCTACTGCTCGAAGAGCCAGGTCTTGAGGTGTCTTCTGAAGGTGAGCAGGTCTTGGGTCTTTCTTAGGTTGGTCGGGAGGGTGTTCCAGGTCTTGACGGCAATATAGGAGAAGGATCTGCCACCGGGGGATATTCGTTGGATGCGGGGGACAGCAGCGAGGGCGAGTTTGCAGGAGCGAAGTTGTCGGGTTGGGGTGTAGAAGCTGAGTCTGCTGTTCAGGTAGGCTGGCCTGGTGTTGTGGAGTGCTTTGTGTGCGTGGGTAAGGAGCTTGAAGGTGATCCTCTTGTCGACGGGGAGCCAATGAAGGTTTCTCGGGTGGGGGGTGATGTGGTTGCGGCGGGGTACGTTGAGGATTAGTAGAGCAGAGGCGTTTTGGATGCGTTGGAGGCGTTGCAGGTGCTTGGATGGGATGCCTGCGTAGAGTACGTTGCCGTAGTCAAGCCTGCTGCTGACGAGGGCCTGTGTCACTGTTTTTCTTGTTTCGGTCGGGATCCACTTGTAGATCCTGCAGGGCATGAGGAGGGTGTTGTAGCAGGAGGAGGAGATGGCGTTGACCTGTTTTGACATGGAGAGGGAAGAGTCAAGGATGAAGCCAAGGTTGCGTGCGTGGTCGGTTGGTGTCGGTGGGGCACCCAGCGAGGTTGGCCACCACAAGTCGTCCCAGGTGGAAGGGGTGGGCCCTAGGATGAGGACCTCTGTCTTGTCCGAATTCAGTTTCAGACGGCTGCCTCTCATCCAGTCGGCGATGGCCTTCATACCCTCGTGAAGGTTGATTTTGGTGGTGTGTGGGTCCTTGGTGAGGGAGAGGATGAGTTGGGTGTCGTCAGCGTAGGCGTTGATGTTGAGGTTGTGTTAGCGGGCCACTTGTGCGAGGGGGGCCATGTAGATATTGAACAGCGTCGGGCTGAGGGATGAACCCTGGGGTACACCACAGATGATGTTGGTGGCTTCGGATTGGAAGGGAGGGAGGCAGACTCTCTGGGTTCTGCCGGAGAGGAAGGATGTGGTCCAGTCGAGGGCTTTCCCTTGGATCCCAGCTTCGTGGAGACGGATTTTCAGAGTGTGGTGGAAAACCATGTCGAAGGCGGCTGACAGGTCTAGGAGGATAAGGGTTGATGCTTGGTCATTGTCGAGTTGGCTTCTGATGTCGTCTGTGGCGGCGAGAAGGGCTATCTCAGTGCTGTGGTTCAGTCTGAATCCGGACTGGGAGGGGTCGAGGATGTTGTTGTCTTCAGATCAAGTTAGGTCCACTGAAAAAAATACCTTCTCAAAGTACAGCATGAAGAGTCTAGTTCCTGGTGGAGGAGGACTCAAGTAGCGAGGAGAGTGTAGTGAATGCTGGACACTGTAGTCCGAAGAGCAGGACTGGAATCATGGACAGTCGTCACTGTATTGTGAAGATCCTGTCTGACTTTGCGGATTGTTGTTGCTAGAGCTTTGCACTGGCAGTCACCTTGGGCTGTAATGCAAAGTGCAGATTTCACATTGCCGTCACTGCTAGCGGTCACGGTAGCATGAACAATAAGGTTCACCGGAGCTTTGTGTTAGTGATGCGGGTGGTAAGATCTTGATGCAAACAAGCCCATCTTCAGTTGCAAAGAGCCTAAAGCTTCAAGATTTTTCCTTTTTCTTCAGAGGTGTTCACTCTTAGGCAAACCAAGGGCCAAGGGCCTGGGAGGCACCTCTTGGGGATCAGGGACTCATTCTAGCAGAGGCCAGCAGGGCCCAGGCAGGTCCAGACAGGTGCAGTTGCATCAGGTCAGGGGGAAAGTTTCAGGGAGGCATCTGGAGCATGTTCCCACTAGCTCAGAACATGAGGTCAGCCAGCTGACCCTTGGAATCACTCTGCCTGGGATGAAGGAAGCAGGTCAAGTCTTCCTTTCCAGAGAGGACAGCAAGCTTCAAGCAGCAGGGCAGTCATCTGGCAGCAAGGCAGTCCTTCTTCTGTAGTATCCACAGATGTAGGTGTTTACTGAAGAGTGGGTCTGAAGATGCCATTTTTATACCTGATGCCAGCTTTGAAATATAAAATACATCTGGAATTTCCCCCAATAGATGATTTTTTAATTTCATGCCTCACTTCCAAGGCCCCACAGAGTCTGGAGTCACATAAGGCTAATGTGAAGTAATTTCCTTTGTGTGTGTGCTGAGGCAGCTACTTAGACATGTATGTGGAGCTGTGTATATCTCTGCCACTCCCATCCTGACCTACTCCCCTTTTGTGTTACTATCCGGGGGGAATACACAAAGACCAACGGCAAATTACACTTAGTCATGTGCCCTATGATACAGGCTATGGACACCAAATGATTAGGACAAGAAAATTGCAACTTTCTAAAAGTGGCTTTTCAAAATTGTGACTCAAAATCAGACTTAGGGCCTGATTACAACTTTGGAGGAGGTGTTAATCCGTCCCAAAAGTGACGGTAAAGTAACGGATATACCACCAGCAGTATTACGAGTCCATTATATCCTATGGAACTCGTAATACGTCTGGTGGTATATCCGTCACATTTGGGACGGATTAACACCTCCTCAAAAGTTGTAATCAGGCCCTTTATGATTAAAGAGTACTTTAAACTACATTTCGTTAGACACGAAACATGAAATGTCTTCCTGTTCCCAAACAAAGGCTATCACTTATTAAATGTCATAGGGTAATCCAAAGTTATCCTTTTGGAGAGGTAGGTGTAACAGTAGTGCACTACAAGGACATGTATAACTTAAAAGCACATGTCCAACTTTTTAATTACAATGTACTCTGCCCATGGACTGTTTATTGCCTACTCTAAGTGTGACATTTGTATTAATAAGGGGGTTTTAGGCTTGGCAAAAGGTTAATTTTACCTAGTCAAATTAGCAGTTTAAAACTGCACACAGGCTGCAAAGGCAGATCAGAGATATGTCTTAAAGGGTTTCTTAAATGAGTGGCACAATATGTGCTGCAGGTCCATTAGTAGCATTTAATTTTCTTGCCCTGGATATATAATATATCACTTTACTGGGGACCTGTTAGTAAATCAAATATGCCAATAAGGTCTAAGCCAAATTAACCATGTTTTAAGGTGTTAGCCCAAGGTTTTTGGCACTGGTAAGCAATGATTAGTGCAAAAAGTCAAAAGACAAACATAAAAAGAATCAGCAAAACTGGAAGGGAGAAGGTAAAATATTTGGGAGAAGACTAATCTAAGGCTGTCAGGTCTAACAATTATTTTCTCTGAAATGGTGTCACTTTTAACAAAGTATTTATGTGCACCACTTTGAAATACTTTCCATTGATATTGATGGCACATTAAAAGGAGGTGGCATGAGCCTTCACATGCAATTACCCATTTGTTTTGAATAATAAACATTTACAAAAAAATGTATTGGGCATGGACTGATTCCAAAAATATAAAACTTCTCAAAACAGGTGTAAGAGTGTGGCAACTTGTGAAAGTTTTCACAGTGGTTAAACCTTGCACGTGTTGCACTGTACAGCACACATACAAAGTGGGCAAATTATTAAAGCATCAGACTCGTGCAGGAAGGGCCTTCTAGTGCAAACCCTATTGCAAGAAGCTGAGTTATGAGCTGAGAGGGGTGAGAGCCCCACTCAAATAATAAACACAGTCCTTGCCAGGATTAACCACAAAAGTCACTAAATAATCTGTGCTTCACTCTTTGGTAGTTGGGCATATATGCAGTCAGACATAATTCAGATGAAATGTGTAAAATATTACTTAAGTGGTAACAAAACACAGGAAAAATCCCAAATCAATTTAGGAAAAATGTAGTACATTTTAATAAGTATAATAACACCAACTGATGAAAATCCAATAAGTCAAACTGAAGAATCACAAAGCGTCACTTACAGTTATCTGGTCATACTGGACTGTATCAAAGTCACAGTTTCAGGCCAACTGCAATAGAATGCAGGTTGAATCCAGGGACCAGGTTCATCCCAGTGGAGGGTTTACCTTCTTGAAAAGTCCAGATCGGTGTGAGGAGCCTCAGCTACAGCTTCGCATTGGCGGAAGCCACAAGGAGATCATAGATGGACCAAAGAGCATGTCACCATCTAAGCTACACATTGGTGGAAGAAGCAAACACACATTCACTGTTCTGAAGACACAAAAGTTCTGGATTTTAACTTGGAGTTTATTCTTTCAGACTGCAGGATGAGGAAGTGCACTTTGACACCAGCCAAGGCTCCTGGACCTGGGAAAGCTCCTCCTGGGGACAGGGCTCATTCTAGAAAAGACCAGCATCAGGGCTCATGCAGGTCTAGTTGGTGCTGGTTAGAGGAGGCCTCTGGAAGCTTGTTGTGTCTCTGTAGTTCAAACAGTGCGTCAGGCAACTGACTCTCTGAATCACTTATGGTTTCCCGGTTTCAAGGCAAGCAGGTCATTTTTCTTCCTTCAGATAGCAGGACAGCTCTTTTTCTGAATCTTCCACAGACCTTGGAGTATTCTGAAGGGAGGTTTTGAGGGTGCCACTTTTATACTCAGTGCCAGCCTACATCTCTCTCTTGTCTATCCCTAAACTGGTTCTGGTCAGTTCTTCCCTTTCCCAAGGTCTATCTACAAACTGTACAGGTAACAAAGGGCTGGCAGGTCTAGGAGTGGGCTGTGTTTGCCAGTTACACAGCAGGCAACTTCAGAAGTGAGGAAGGGGTAAGCACAGCACTCAGACTAGCCTTTGAAGTTCAGGAAGGGCTGAGTACAAACCCAAAGCCATCATGCTGAGGAGAGGAACACCCTTCCCCACAGAAATTAATACAGATCAGACCACAGGAAAGTTGTTAACAGTCATGTGATCCTGGACACTGGCAGAAAGATACATTTGGTTAAAGCATGGCAAATGCCAACTTTCTTAAATAGCCTTTTTCATAATAGTAAGTCTGACTTATCATTAAAGATGATTTTAAATTGCAATTCAAATGAGTGGAAGAAGTATTCCTCTGTCTGCTCTCAAACTGACATTATCATGTATTAAGTGTAATAAGGTATCCCACTGTTTGTCTATGGGAGAGTTAACTTTGCCACAGTGAAACATTACTTTGGGAGTATTTCATTGCTAGGACATGAAAACTTAAGTAAACATATTTCACTTGTTAAATATTATGCACCCTGACCTATCTGCTTTCAGGACTTACATTAGGAGTGACATATACTTTTTGAAAAGGAAAATGTAAGCCTGGGATAATGTTTGGTTTGCAAATCAAAATGACAGTTTAAAACTGCACGATAAGCTCCAGCGGCAGGCCTGGGAATTACTTCATGGTGCTACATTAGGGGGTGGCACAATGAGTGCTGCAGTATTTACAGGTCCTGGGTTAAGGTCATTTGTATGTACAGACCCTGAGTACATGTAGTACAAATTACTAAGAGCCTGTAAGCAAATTAAATGTGCCAATGATATTTATACTAATTTGAAGGGAGTGTGAACACTTTACCAATGGATAAGTCCTAGTGCCAACAAAAACGGGTTTAGCAAAAACAGGGTAGTGAAGGCAAAACGTCTGGGGTAATGCAATGACAAAGGTGTCAGGTCTAACACCAATACTTGACAGAACGCACACAACACCAAGGTACAAAGGTGTATGCATTGATGCATGGCAAGCTAAACTGTGCAAGCACAGGGAGGGAGGAAAACAGCACCAGACTCTAATTAATATAGTACTGTTATGCGCTCTCACTTTCATGAAATGAAACACTGAGGGCCGTATTTATACTCCGTTTGCGCCGAATTTGCGTCGTTTTTTTCGACGCAAATTCGACGCTAAACTAACGCCAACTAACGCCATATTTATACTATGGCGTTAGAGGCGAATAGCGCCAAAGTTCCCGGAATGTGCGTCATTTTTTAGCGTGAACCCCTTCCTTGCGTTAATGATATGCAAGGGAGGCGTTCCCGTCTAAAAAATGACTCCCAGGCCTTTACGTGGTATTTATACTCCCGGGCAAAAGAGACGCCCGGGAGTGGGCGTGGCTAAAAACGGCGCATTTGCGCCGCTTTTTAACGCCTGGGTCAGGCATGGCGTTAAGGGACAAGTGGGCTCAAAATGAGCCCAGAGTGCCCTCCCCTGCCCCCAGGGACCCCCCCTGCCACCCTTGCCCACCCCAGGAGGACACCCAAGGCTGGAGGGACCCACCCCAGGGACATTCAGGTAAGTATTTTTTTATTATTTTTTTAATGATTTTTTTTGGCATAGGGGGGCCTGATTTGTGCCCCCCTACATGCCACTATGCCCAATGACCATGCCCAGGGGACAGAAGTCCCCTGGGCATGGCCATTGGGCAAGGGGGCATGACTCCTATCTTTACAATGATAGGAGTCATGTTGATGGGGGATGGGCGTCGAAAATAAATGGCGCAAGTCGGGTTACGACGATTTTTTCGACGTAACCTGACTTGCCCCATTTTAAGACGCCCATGCGCCATTTTCCCCCTACGCCGGCGCTGCCTGGTGTACGTGGTTTTTCTCGCACACACCAGGCAGCGCCGGTCTGCTTGCGCCGGCTAACGCCATTCAATAAATACGGCGCCCGCATGGCGCTTCAGAATGGCGTTAGCCGGCGCAAAACTTTTTGACGCTAAACTGCGTTAGCGCAGTTTAGCGTCAAAAAGTATAAATATGGGCCTGAAACTTTGGTTGCTGAGCTGTGTCACATGAAAAATTATGAAATCTGCTTGTAAGTTTCATAATATTAAATAAGCTTTTCACACAAATTTACAAACTTTGCTATTTTAATATATTTTTGCAGGACTAACACAATGATAATACTGGTTGAATTTAATTTGATCAAATATGTAAGAACTGTTTATTGGTTACAATACATCATTAAAAGAACAACACTGATTTACATTCTAAAGTTTTTACCATGATAATTTGTAAAATATTAATCCCATTATTGTTATAAACAAAATATTTTAGAAAAACTGTAATTTACCACAACATTATTTCTCCAGTCCATAAGAAAGTGTCCTCTCATCTTTGTTGTACCTGCTGTGCAGTGCGTTCACATATTGAGACACCTGACAGATGGCAGGTTGGTATCCTGACCCATCTTAGTCTGCTTTCTTGCAATGTGTAATCGTGACTCACTCTTCCTTCTGTTGCAAACATTTTTGAAAGATGATGTACCATTAGCCAGATTAAGACTCCAATCTCCTTCTCTTTAAAATTGGCCTGCCACATCTCCTCCCTACTTCTACCAAACATAATAAAAATAAGTTAACCCCTAAAAATGCCCCCTAAAAACTTACCATTCATAATGAGGAAACATATTTCAATTCACATTTGACAAAATGAATCCCACAACTAGACTTTACAAACACTGATATAAACAACTACCCAAGTCAAATACAAGAAAACCACCAAACTCTCCCAAATTCAATGCCATGTGACAAAACACCTCAGTAATCTCCCACAGCTAAACCTCCAAAAGGAAATAGTGACTGTGGCCTTTGAATTGGTTAGTCTAGTGCATATTGACGATTTGCAGCAATGTGCGTGACTTTATCCATGTTATCCATGTTGGCTAGGAAAAACAGCTACATCATACTGTGTGAAAATGGAACTCAGCTCCACACAGCTGTAATCCAAAATCACACAAAAGGTGAAATAATCCAAAAGTTTGTAATTGAACAGCAGATATAAACGTATAACCTATTACTCAGAAATATATCTTAGATGAAATATGTTTGTATTGAAATGTTATTATAATTTTTATTTTTATAAAACAAATAATATGTTCATGATATCAAGGTTGAGAATTATCTGAACTCAAATCTGAATATAGATATTTCACGTTTTCAAATTTTGGACTGTCATGGTTGTGAACATTTATTTTACTAAAATAATTATTCTAAATCAAGAAATATTAATATTCTAATACTTTAGTTATGCTTAGTTCTATGTATCATTTACATAGTTTCTATTTTTTTAAATAAATATTTAAATGATTTAAAGTTCATTTAATTTGGATTGAAATACAATTATATGACAATGTAATGTATAACAATTCATGTAGGCTTTTAATCTTCATATGGTGGCATTTTTGTCAATAATTCAATTAGCTATCATCATTTAAATTAACATAATTTCTTATGCAACTATAGTTTTAAGTATGAAATACATTCATTTATTTTTTATGACATTAATTTGTGTAATGATTTGGTTCAAGTAGTATATCAGAGCAGAGTTGCTAGTTGAGTTAGTGTTCATTTTACAACTTTATTGTGCAGTGTTATTACTGGTGACTAGATACATCATGAGCAGATTATTTTTTGTAGGTAGACTATAATTACAGAATATATTTATGAAACTGGTGGTTTTAATGGAAACACATAGGGCCGTATTTATACTCCGTTTGCGCCGAATTTGCGTCGTTTTTTTCGACGCAAATTCGACGCTAAACTAACGCCAACTAACGCCATATTTATACTATGGCGTTAGAGGCGAATAGCGCCAAAGTTCCCGGAATGTGCGTCATTTTTTAGCGTGAACCCCTTCCTTGCGTTAATGATATGCAAGGGAGGCGTTCCCGTCTAAAAAATGACTCCCAGGCCTTTACGTGGTATTTATACTCCCGGGCAAAAGAGACGCCCGGGAGTGGGCGTGGCTAAAAACGGCGCATTTGCGCCGCTTTTTAACGCCTGGGTCAGGCATGGCGTTAAGGGACAAGTGGGCTCAAAATGAGCCCAGAGTGCCCTCCCCTGCCCCCAGGGACCCCCCCTGCCACCCTTGCCCACCCCAGGAGGACACCCAAGGCTGGAGGGACCCACCCCAGGGACATTCAGGTAAGTATTTTTTTATTATTTTTTTAATGATTTTTTTTGGCATAGGGGGGCCTGATTTGTGCCCCCCTACATGCCACTATGCCCAATGACCATGCCCAGGGGACAGAAGTCCCCTGGGCATGGCCATTGGGCAAGGGGGCATGACTCCTATCTTTACAATGATAGGAGTCATGTTGATGGGGGATGGGCGTCGAAAATAAATGGCGCAAGTCGGGTTACGACGATTTTTTCGACGTAACCTGACTTGCCCCATTTTAAGACGCCCATGCGCCATTTTCCCCCTACGCCGGCGCTGCCTGGTGTACGTGGTTTTTCTCGCGCACACCAGGCAGCGCCGGTCTGCTTGCGCCGGCTAACGCCATTCAATAAATACGGCGCCCGCATGGCGCTTCAGAATGGCGTTAGCCGGCGCAAAACTTTTTGACGCTAAACTGCGTTAGCGCAGTTTAGCGTCAAAAAGTATAAAAGTATAAATATCAAAAAGTATAAATATGGGCCTGAAACTTTGGTTGCTGAGCTGTGTCACATGAAAAATTATGAAATCTGCTTGTAAGTTTCATAATATTAAATAAGCTTTTCACACAAATTTACAAACTTTGCTATTTTAATATATTTTTGCAGGACTAACACAATGATAATACTGGTTGAATTTCATTTGATCAAATATCTAACGCAGTTTAGCGTCAAAAAGTTTTGCGCCGGCTAACGCCATTCTGAAGCGCCATGCGGGTGCCGTATTTATTGAATGCCGTTAGCCGGCGCAAGCTGACCGGCGCTGCCTGGTGTGCGCGAGAAAAACCACGTACACCAGGCAGCGCCGGCGTAGGGGGAAAATGGCGCATGGGCGTCTTAAAATGGGGCAAGTCAGGTTACGTCGAAAAAATCGTCGTAACCCGACTTGCGCCATTTATTTTCGACGCCCATCCCCCATCAACATGACTCCTATCATTGTAAAGATAGGAGTCATGCCCCCTTGCCCAATGGCCATGCCCAGGGGACTTCTGTCCCCTGGGCATGGTCATTGGGCATAGTGGCATGTAGGGGGGCACAAATCAGGCCCCCCTATGCCAAAAAAAATTATTTAAAAAAAAAAAAAAATACTCACCTGAATGTCCCTGGGGTGGGTCCCTCCAGCCTTGGGTGTCCTCCTGGGGTGGGCAAGGGTGGCAGGGGGGGTCCCTGGGGGCAGGGGAGGGCACTCTGGGCTCATTTTGAGCCCACTTGTCCCTTAACGCCATGCCTGACCCAGGCGTTAAAAAGCGGCGCAAATGCGCCGTTTTTAGCCACGCCCACTCCCGGGCGTCTCTTTTGCCCGGGAGTATAAATACCACGTAAAGGCCTGGGAGTCATTTTTTAGACGGGAACGCCTCCCTTGCATATCATTAACGCAAGGAAGGGGTTCACGCTAAAAAATGACGCACATTCCGGGAACTTTGGCGCTATTCGCCTCTAACGCCATAGTATAAATATGGCGTTAGTTGGCGTTAGTTTAGCGTCGAATTTGCGTCGAAAAAAACGATGCAAATTCGGCGCAAACGGAGTATAAATACGGCCCATAGCCTTCATAAATGATTTTCTTTCAGCCAATAGATGATAGGGTAAGGCATTCCTTAGCCTGGGGCACACAAGGAAAAACAACATCAATCTGATCTGTCTTTGAAAATTCTAGTATTTTTAGAAGATATCTTATAAAGAATCTTGTCGGCTTAGCATTTGGAAATATCACCCGCCAATTATTATTTTACCTAGGCACCTTCCTTCTATAAGTACTTGCCAACACAGGGCATTATTGTAACGTGTCTGATTTAAAATGTTGCAAGTAGAGGGGTTGTATATCATTAAAACTTAACCATCAAGCAACAAAGAATGTAGACATTTTATTATATGTTTGCTTTTTTCAGTACCTTGCCAATATCAAAACAATTTGTGTGGTCATGTGAAGGCAAGGGGCAGTTAGCACCGTTGTTAATAAATGCTTGTTTTCCCTGCCCATAAAGGATTATTCTGTTTTGTAGAATTTGCAGTTGGTAACAGCAGGCCAATAATGTTGCAAAAAACCTGTTATGCCATTGTTAGCTGTGTACCAGAGTTCAAACAGTTTCAAGGCACAGCCAAAGTAGTCAACTGTCAAAGGACCCCGTCCTCCAAGGGCGCCCAATACATTTCCTATTGTATGAAAAGTACCCTCATAATTACACTGAAAAATAAATCTGTTTTGTTTATAATGTATCAGCTAAGAATGTTTCTTAGAGTGTCACTGGTCTGCCCAACCTTAACCTTCACTGTTGGCATTTACAAGTGAAACATTCAATTTCATATCTCAATTAATATTTAAACGTCACCTTCCTCCTTTAGCTTTGCCCAATATCTCTCTATCTCTACATAATTATGTACGTAAACCCTCTCTTTCCATTGCAACTCTCTCCATCTCACAAGTACCTACCTCACCACTCTCTAAACCTCTCTGCCACTCTCTGTACCTACCTCTGTCACTCTTTTGGCCCCTCTATTCACAGCAAGATGTGCTGTACTTTATCACCTCTCTCTGTGCACCACTACTCTATTTCAATATCAAATTCCTGCATCTCAATTCCAGTTACCTCATCTTTCTTTCTACCTCATTTGTCTGTAGCTCCAATTTAAAATAACCTCATTTGGCAAAAATGGCCTTGAATGTTAAAACATCATAAAACCTTTAATTTACATTTATATATTTACAAAATCGAACAGTTTAATTACCCATCACTTTTCCCATATTTACTATCCCCTAAATAAAGTTGCCCACTACAAAACATACTTTCTCAGTCTGTAGAAGCTGAAGATGGTACAATGCAGCTCTACATCACTTTATATTAAGAGACCTTAATAAGGGTACCAGGTACGTACATCCCAGGTTGTCATACAAAACACAAAAGATAAAAAGGTGTCATACAGACTGGGGTAACTGAGAGTAACAAGGGACAAGCCCAATTTCACAACTCTATTGACCCCTCTTGAAAATGACAAGAGAAAATTAATCATAGTGCCTAAATGCTCTGAGCCCAACTTGGCAGAAAAACAGCAATTGTAGTTATTGATTGCTCAAACTCTGACTATCTTATATTCAGAATATGTATACCATTATACTGGGTGTTGAACGATATGACAACATATGTGAAGAATTGGTACACTAGCCAATTGGTCCCCATTGATGGGGTGTGTTTTTGTCTTAGTATTTCTAGGGTTTCACACCATACTAAATGATCTAGAAATATTCCTAGAAAGTTTGAGTTATCCATGGACTTAGCAAAAGAATCAGGCAGTTCTTGCCTCCCCAGAACACTTAACACCAATAAAACACAGTCATTGGTGTACAACAATAGCAGAATGGGTCTCTTTTCCACCATAGGTGTATCTGCCCTTGATTCACTTGATACTCAGTCAGGGGCATTAATATAGATCAAGAAAAGGGGGCCAGGACACATCCTTGCATGACCCACTTACAATACCAATGGAATCTGTGCATTAATCCTGGGCATGACTTATTTGTACACAAAATCCATACTGGACCTCAGAGAGAATTGAATTGTCCTTGACCCAAGCTTCCAACCTATCTAGCAGTACCGTGCCGAAAACCTTCACTGTGGAGTTGATCAGGGATTTAGGACAATAATACCTAGGGTTTGACCTATGAATGTTTTTAAAAATAGGTACAATTATTGAGCTTGACCCTGCTTTTGGTGGGCGGACCAAGAATGGACCTGATAAGACATTAACTAATAACAGACCCTCAAATCTAAATTGTCTCTATACATGTCAAATGGGTATGTCAAATGGGACCCCGTCCAGTCCAGATGCCTTAGTATAGTTTTAGTGACCTCATTTAAGTCAAACTACAAGGGGTTGCTATCCTGCCAGTTGTACTCAGCACACTGCACGCTAGTGCTTTGTACCTCACTTACACAGTCATATAAGTAGGAAAAGTGTGTCATCCAAGCCTCAGCTCGAAATGAGGCATCCATGGTGCTGTTATGAGTTGGATTAAAATAAGTGGCATTTACTACATATCAAAGTAGCCAATTATCATTCCTACTAAAAACATAGCTTAGTTGTTCCCAGCCCTCCCGTCTGATTTCACCTATCTCTGCCTATTGCCTCCTGATATTTTAATCTACAAAGCTTCACCTCAGATGGGAAATGAGGGGAGGGTACAAGGGCTGCCGGAAGATGACAATGTGATGACAAACTTTAGCCAGCAAACCATTTTTCTCCTGACTTAATTGGGATAGTCATTCATTTTCTAGTGGTTTGGTAAATGGCCAAATAGGATCTTAGAAGAGCTTCTGGATTCCTGCCAGGAAAAACATAATTGTATTTAGTTGATCCTATTTCTGACAAGAATTGGGACCGATTTAGAGTACCACACTTAAGAAACATGTCCTTTCAAGTCTACACATAGGTCTGAAATAGCAGGTCAAGTCCTCTTCTGTTCTTCTGCATGGCTAGACATGTTCTGATGACCTATATGTGGAATGTCATTTTTGAATGGTTCCCCAGGCAGTGTGCAGAGTGACACAGAGACATTCCATAACTAATGAGGAAAAAGTTCAAACAGGCAAACCTTTCCACTTTTTCAGCACATCCTGTTTGCCTTACGGCTACTATCCCATAGTGCACTGTTCCAAGTAGAATCCAAGATAGTAGAGCCTTTCCACTTTTGAAGGTGGCTTGTGTGGCACCTAGGGTTGTGTTTAGGGAAATAAGCAGCAACCTGCTTCTAAGATACACCAGGCTTGTTCTGGGATAAGCTTCCCCCCCTACTTGCTGGTACCAAATGAGCTACAGAGCGCACAGGAGACAAAAGGATTCTCTTCTCTATACCCGAGTTTACACTAAACTATGAAAGAGCAGGTATCACCCTAATGCCTTTCAAGTTAATGATATTTCCTAACCCTTCCCAGCTGCCCTTCCTGAGTTGATATTTGTCACATACCTCACACCTAGGTCTTATTGTCAAAAAGCTCAAGCCATTGTTTCTGTCTGGGGGAGAATTCAGAACTCATTAAGCAGAAGCAGAGATAGCCTACCTATTGGCATGCTAATGCTAATTATCTTACTAGAGGTTCAGGTTCTGATTTCCTATCAATTTATCAAAAAGCCGAATTCAACTTTGAATTGAATACCAGCCAGCAATAAACTGTGTAGCCATGCAAAAAAGGCAATTTTCCAACAAGCTCACATTATCTGTGATTCCCGGTGAGATGCTGTGAGATTGGACAGGACTGAAATTAGGAGTTGCAGCTCCGCTGAAGCTTACTAAAGCTATTCATCGACTTCAGACTTGCATGAACCATTATGAAGTGTGTCTTCAACATTTGTAGCTGTGATGACCATTGCATCTGAGTTAGGACTAAGGCCCAAAGACTTCACTGAAATGTTGCCGTCCTGCCCTGCTGCTGTTCCCTTGCCTGTATGGTATTCTCTGTCTTTAAGAGGTAATGACAAAGCTAGGCAAAGAGCCACTAAGCCTTTGTCACCAGGGTGTAGAAGAAAGTATTCTGAAAGAGCAGGTGAGGTTCCAGAAAGAGAGTCAATATCTGGCAACCGTGCTCTTATGTATCAGAAACCCTTTTCCAGAAACTTTGTGTTCCCCATTGATATCATCCACATACACAATAGACTTTATTGTAAGTGCCCCTGATCATCTTCATAGGCTGGTGATGTTAGAAATGTCCCTGAGCCGCAATTGAAGATTACTAACACTGCCAGGCTGTGCAGAGGTTCCAAATCGGGTAGTATTGGTAGCTAGCTGGATTCAAAGCTTAAGGAAGGTACTGCTAGTTCTCCTGTGTGCCATGACTGGCTCACAACCCTGTGCATCAATGGATCAGGCCAGTCCTGACTGCCTTAATTACATGAAATGTCTCTTCTGAGCTCAGAAAATTGACCCTGGATTCAGTAGTACCATAAGCTTAAACAAGGGGCAAAATCTCCATAATCGAAGTTCTACTGCGCAGCTTCTAGGCAAACACTAGACCTGGGATGAAAATGTTTTAAGAATATATCAAGGTTGTCATTCAGTTTTATTGAAAGTACGATACATTTATTTAAAGGGTGTTTGGGATCATTTAGTGATCACAAACAGTACAATAAGAGTCACTAATTTTGGCAGACCTGCCAATACTGAGATCCTATCATGCAGGAATACCTTGATCCTTTGTTTCCAAACTAAAATTATCCCATACCTTACTGATCTGCATAGCAAATGTGACCAGCAGCATGAGTGTCATTGCCGGGAGTAACTGTAATTAGCTCACATACCATATGATCC